>NC_137468.1:188735352-189410342 GCF_964235325.1 Thermobia domestica | reverse complement strand
ACGATTGTGATGATAGAATATAAATTTTGGTTATAAATGATCTTTAAGAAAATTTGCGAATACAAAAAAATCCGAAAGACATCTGTCCGCGTCATCTTCCAATGTGAATCAAACAGAAGAACCAGCACATTTCAAAAAGACAAAAATAAATTACTAGTACGCTTGAAACATACCTGTGTATACCTTTAAAAGTTAATTGTACTCAAAGATAAAAAATAATATGGAAAGTGCACAATAAATAGGAAAGGCCATATAAAAACTATACAACTACTGTTGAAGCGTTCCTAATAAAATTAGAAATTTGATAATTCCAAAGCATCTAAGGCATCAGGGAGCAAAAACAAAAATAATCGAATAAAAAATCGAAATAAAAAGCTCACGGAATGCACCCGTTTATGGCGCTGGAGACAGAGTACATTTTGGTCATACGATAAAAGTTACATTGTGCCTACGCTCATTTTAATGAGAAACATTTTTACAAAGTATGCTTACTTCTTGTAAATTGGGAGATAGAAGAAATTGTGTAGGATATACTTCCTATAGTAAGAATAACGTACACATTTATTTTATACCTGCTCACTCTTATTAGTATTACTTACGATACATGGAAACCATGTTAAGATAGCATATTTTAACTTGCTTCAAATAACACTGTTGCATAAGTTAATAGCAGCATTGTATTTTTCATTTCGCTTGTATTTCTAAATAAAAATTTAAATTATTCAGAAGCTTCACTATATTTTGTCTATATTTTAAAACAACCCTTCAAGATTTTTTAATACTTCACATCTTTTTAAACTATTTCTGCTCAATTTGTAATTATAGCAAAGTGTATTATTTTTCCTAGAGAAAGATACAGTACAGCATTTATTATCATTAAATAACAGTTTGTTGTCCAAACTCAATTTGTGTGCCCTAGTTGATCCGAACTTATTGGATTGTAGTCTATGATAACTCTATATTTCTATATACTTTAGTGTAATCTGCAAGTAAACACTTGGAATATTTAATAACATTTGGCAAATCATTAATTAATAATAAAATAAATGTAAAAGATTCGAACTCTGTGGCACTCCTGAATCCATAGTATACATATATCTGTATGTCTATATGTTGGAAACTGTTGCCGATTCCTCAAATACGAAAAAACAGTCCAAGGAAATTATTTGAATAACCAAATTTAGATTATGTATAGAGCAGAATATCATGATCCAAAGTATTAAAAGCCTTTGAAATGTCTAGGTAAACTGGATCTATCGAATTACAATTATCGGAATAAATGTAAAGATATTATGGAAAAAATATGTACATCATATCATCACTGATATTGATATCCAAGGCGTGATCTCCATTTTTAATAAAATCAAGGATATTTTTTATCAACTTTCCGGAATACCGACAATTTTCAACTGTATTCAGTCATCTGTATTGATCCTATGCATTTAGATCCGTTTTTGCATCAGAGAATTATTTCTTTAGATTTGCCTATTCCTGCTTTATGCGATAAATTTCAATTAAACATGCACTGAATAATTTACACTTTTATTCATTTATATATATATATATAACCTTAATCTAATTTTAAGTGAAGTAGTTCTCAAGAGATTGTACCGATTCAGGTTCACTTTCTGTCTGTAATTTGCTTTATAATTTCTTATAATTCTTTGTGTAAATTATATATATATATATATACGAATATTTTATATATATACGAGTCTTGGTGATTCTGATCGAACAATTGACTCCTATTAATTACAAGCTATTTCTATATTATTAAACATATTTAATGCAATAACAAGATTTTCCATTGCATTTTAACGATTTAAGATCAGATTCTACAAACTTAGCACATTTTAAATGGCAGGATTTTGCACAATCACAACACTGTGCCTGAATTTCCTGCCGTGATACAGACCACTGACCACAATTCAGACACTGACAAATCTCTATAGTTTGATGTCTCGAAGGATCGTATGTGTGCTCCTACGAGTTTTAATTTGCAACTAGCTACAGTTTGTTTAAGTTTCAAAGCGATCCATGCTTATCACTAGCGCACACGGTAAAAGAAATAAAACTTATATGTATTTAAGTTCATCTACTGTACCTACAATGAACAACTAAAATTGAAGCACTACTTGACACATAGACAAGAAAAGTTACGCAAAGATAAGAGAACAACACATCTTTTACTCAGATATTTTCTTCTTGTATCATCCCTCTCACCAACTGAATATGAACTAGTAAATCAATATCCAAATGCTCCTAATTCTATTTATGAATATCACACAAGGGAAAAGTGCCGTCTCCGATCACAAAGGAACAAACAATGCCCTCTATTCTTCGATAATTCGTGCACTTTTACTATACGAATTCCTTAGTAGTAGTAGTAGTAAGAGGAGGAGTAGGAGTAATAGTATGAACGGGTTAGAAGTCGCGCAGGGGTTGGTTGGATTCTGTTATCGACATAAAATGGGCAAATTAAAAGCTTGGCCATTTTTTTCTGCACATTTTAAAATCTGTGGATTCATATAGTAAAAGTGCACCCTATAATTTCAGAGTTGCCTAACATTTAAGGCACTCCATCTGCAATATGATGAGAATATGCCTCTTCAGAAACTTCCGCAATTCCGTCTTGTTATTTTAAAGGGTCCATGTTCCGTTAAGGGGTCCAAAACTAACCTAACTTAATATAACGTTATATTATGTAATCAAACGAAAATTAATGGAAAGTGCAGAAATTCCAAATTTCACGTGAAAGAAATTACTGGACCCCGTTAACGGAACATTGACCTTTGAAAGATGCGACGAAAACGGCCAGGCTCTAGATTACTGGTCTCCCTTCCTCTTGAGCAGTAATAAAGTCAGAAATGAACGTGCCCTGCGGGGTTCTAACCCGCCTTCGCTCGGTAATGCTCGCTTGGCAATACTGTGTAAATTAAATGTATAAACTTTAGTACAGAAAGAAACCAACGCAGCTACTAACCTACATGGGGGAACAGTAATCTAGAACCTCCCCGACGAAAACACGCAAATTTATATCGCATCCATTACACAATGAATTCATACATGATCACATTATAGCTAGACAAATGAAAAAACAACCTAACGGAAAATACAACAGGACCATCTAATGCCAGGAATAGACAATAACTAACCAACGTACCAAAACAAACGACAGCGCCTGACTTTGTTGAACTTAACACTATCACAAATACACACACACACATTTTTTTTTTTTTTATTATTTGCTCAAAGATAAAGTGCAACGTGTACTGTAAAGTTTTTTTTTTCTTTTACTCAAATATATATATCAAAACCACTCAAAGGTACCTAAAATTGCACTTTCTAGCAAGAAGTTATTTGTTAAACATATATGCCTTACATTTATGAAACAGTAAAACGACAAGCTGTTAACTTCCGTAATTGGTATCCAGGGAATATTTTTTTTTTGTGTGTGTGTGTGTGTGTGCTAACGATACTATAGAAAAGAAAATATCAGAATAAAAGCATAAAGCAGTAAAGTGAAATGTAACTAGGGATGAAAGAAAGAGTAAGGATTCAAGCATTTTGAAAATTTATGAGCAGAATTTATTAACATAATTTTGAAACGTAATATCGAATAATTATTTACGTAGACTTTCAACGTTGTGAGGGAAGTGTTAATGTAAAAAGAAAATTACTTTTCTGCACTGTTAAAATGGAATTGACGGAGAAATTTCATAGATACCTAATTAAAAAGGGATTGTCACACAGTGAAGAACGCAACGGGACCTCGCATTTAAACTCTTATTAAATATACAACTAGTGAATTTATACTATTGTCTGCATCATTACCTTCTGTTTCACACTGTATAATTGCACAAAGTGAAATGTCAGCTTGAGAACGGAGAACTTTGAAATATATTTACCCTCACCCACAAAATCTCAACTGGAAGGGACGAATTTCCGGCAGGGTTGTCCAAGTACATAAATAGAGGAGCATATATTAGAAGAATAAAATTTGAGGGGAAAAAAATAGGGAAGAGTTTCAAAGTGTAGCATAAGTTAGACTTACAAACTATGTGAATTTAAAGTGCTAAAACAGAAAATAGTACATCTATAACTTCCTGTTACATTAGAGGGGTAAGAGGAGTCATTCCCTACGTTGTATTTTTTTTTTGGCCCACCACGATAGTTGAGAAGAAAATAACAACTAGCAAAGAAAATAATTCACAGGCGTCTCTGGCGAGGGAGTCAAGGGGAGTACGCATCCCCCCAAATATTTTGAGAAGGAGGTAAATGAATCACTGCTGAAGGTATTTAGATCTATATGGAAGAAGTAATTCATAGACAGAACAAATGAAAGTTATGCCGATTGTTAAACATTAGGTTGATGTAATTAAAATGTCCGCCGGACGTGTGCCACTTTCAGATTTTATTTTTAAAGTTACACTTCGTGGTTTGTCAAAGAAGTCTCTACTCCAGGCACACACTTTTTTCATTGCTTAACCAGTAACAAATGAATTCCATGACGAAGAAAGACTGGAGAAGGGAAAGAATAATTTAGTTTCCGGGGGTGTGGTATAATCAGCAACGAAACATATACAACGTATATATCAATCAATTCAGCTTGACAAAACAAATCTATCGGTACCAAATTTAACTACTTCCAGTTTACTGAGCCCAATTTAGTTTCCGGGGTAGGGCATAATCAGCAAGGAAAGATATACAATCTATATTTCAATCAATTCAGCTTGACAAAACAAATCGATCGGTACTAAATTTAACTACTTCCGGTTTACTGAGCCCAATTTAGTTTCCGTGGGTGGGGTATAATCAGCAGCCAAAGATATACAATCTATATATCAATCAATTCAGCTTGACAAAACAAATCGATCGATACCAAATTTAACTACTTCCGGTTTACTGAGCCCAATTTAGTTTCCGGAGTGGGGTATAATCAGCAACGAAACATATACAACCTAAATATCAATCGATTCAGCTTGAGAAAACAAATCGATCGATATCAAATTTAACTACTTCCGGTTTACTGAGCCCAATTTAGTTTCCGGGGTGGGGTATAATCAGCAACGAAATATATACAATCTATATATCAATTGATTCAGCTTCACAAAACAAATCTATCGGTACCAAATTTAACTACTTCCGGTTAACCACTTCGGTTTACTGAGCCTAATTTAGTTTCCAGGGGTGGGGTATAATCAGCAACGAAACATATACGATCTAAATATCAATCGATTCAGCTTGACAAAGAAAATCGATGGGTACCAAATTTAACTACTTCCGGTTTACTGAGCCTAATTTAGTTTCCGGGGGTGAGGTATAATCAGCAACGAAACATATACAATCTATATATCAATCGATTCAGCTTGACAAAACAAATCGATCGATACCAAATTTAACTATTACAAACAGTCTTTACTTCGCAGAAACGTAATTAATCTTACCTACTATAATGCATATTATTATTAATAAAAGACCCAATACATACACTATGTTATCAAAAGTACCCGGACACCCCCCAAAACATACGTTTTTCATATTAGGTGCATTGTGCTAACACCTACTGCCAGGTACTAATTATCAGCAACCTCAGTAGTCATTAGACATTTTGAGAAAGCAGAATGGAGCTCTCCGCGGAACTCACGGACTTCGAACGTGGTCAGGTGATTGGGTGTTACTTGTGTCAGAAGTCTGTACGCGAGATTTCATACCTAAACATCCCTAGGTCCACTGTGTCTGATGTGATAGTGAAGTGGAAACGTGAAGGGACACGTATAGCACAAAAGCGTACAGGCTGACCTCGTCTGTTGACTGACAGAGACCTCCGAAGTTGAAGAGGGTCGTAAAGTGTAATAGGCAGACATCTATCCAGTCCATCACACAGGAATTTCAAACTGCAACAGGATCCACTCCAAGTACTATGGCAATTAGGTACGAGGTGAGAAAACTTGAATTCCATGGTCGAGTAGCTGCTCATAAGCCACACTCACGCAGGTAAATGCCAAACGACGCCTCGGTTGTAGTAAGGAGCGTAAATATTGGACGATTCAACAGTGGAAAAACGTTGTGTGGAGTGACGAATCACGGTACACAATGTAGCGATTCGATGGCAGGGTTTGGGTATGGCGAATGCCTGGTGAACGTCATCTGTCAGCGTGTGTAGTGCCAACAGTAAAATTTGGAGGTGGTGGTGTTATGGCGTGCTCGTGTTTTTCTTGGATAAGGCTCGCACCCCTTGTTGTTTTGCGTGACACTCTCACAGCGCAGGCCTACATTGATGTTTTAAGCACCTTCTTGCTTCCCACTGTTGAGGAGCAATTCCGGGATGGCGATTAGTCTTTCAACACGATCAGCACCTGTTCATACAGCACAGCCTGTGGCGGAGTAGTTACACGACCATAACATCCCTGTAATGGACTGGCCTGCAGAAAATCCTGTCTTGAATTATATATAATACATTTGGGATGTTTTGGAACGCCGACTTCGTGCCAGGCCTCACCGACCTATATCGATACTTCTCCTCAGTTCAGCACTTCGTGAAGAATGTGCTGCCGCTTCCCAAGAAACCTTCCAGCACCTGATTGAAAGTATGTCTGCGAGAGTGGAAGCTGTCATCAAGACTAAGGGTGGGCTAACACCATGTTGAATTCCAGCAATAACGATGGAGGGCCCACGAACTTGTAAGTCATTTCCAGCCAGGTGTCCGGACACTTTTGATCACATAGTGTATATAAAACACACAGGACTGTATACTTACTTTTGTGCCACTCTGTATTACGCTCTCCGGAGAACGGATTTTTCTCAGTGTAGCTATTAAATTCCATTTAAAAATGTACTAAGTACCAACTGTATTAACCAGTCGTACAGTGAGTCTTACATCCACCTCATCCACCTTTGAAAGAATAAGGTGAACGGATCCTACGTAAAAAAAAGTAAGTCATCATACAAGATAAACTTGTTGTATTTGAACGTGGGAAAGACAACCTTCCAATGTAGGGTATCAAGTTGATAGATCTATTATCTGCCATGTGTTGGTGTTTATCTCTTTTGCTGTATAACAAGCAAGAGTTCGCCCCTTCTGCTTAACCTAAAGTCCAAGGAAGAAGTTGTTCAACTTGCATTATGCGTGTTAGGAACGCTATTTGTTACTTTTGTAGTTTTTAACTCATCCCTTGGAGTTCTCTGAATCAAACTCAGGTCTCCCAGGTCCAAGACATAACGATGAGGAGGGGTATGGGACAAAGTCATGATTGACTTCTTCAGTTTAACATATGATGTCAACTCCGACAAAGCCCATACATTAATCTGCCCACTAGAAAACATCTTTGGCACGGATTAGGATCCAACTAAATGCCCTTCACCTGAGGAGGTCATTCTACTACTAAGCAACCGTGATCCCAGCTTACGTTTTAACAGCCTCAAATGTTTCCTTCAATTTCAAAGGGGAATAAATATTCTCGTACTTCTGAGCTGTTTTTAACCAAAAGGTAAATCAGTTTGTTTTTCATTGCGAGTTCTTTAACATAAATATAAAAAACAAACACTTTTGTATCCTACGAAAAGAAACTGGCCTTTCTACTTTTGAGCTTTATTTGTGTGCTAAGGAAATGGGTTTAAACTTTTATAGCCTTATGCAGAGTCGTTCTGACGCGTGACTAGTATTATACTAAATAGTTCGACTAAGGTATTTTTTGCATTAGTCAGGCCTTTAGTGTGATGCTAATCATACGTCAAAACGACTCTGCATCAGGCCCTTACTTTCGCATCAGAGACAAGTATTCTCACACTGAGCCTCTCGTAATTAAGAATAATACTGTAATAGGTAAATATGAAAATCTTTTACGAAAATTATAAAGGTACGTACACACGTGTTTATATTTGGTTCACAAAAGATGGAGCATAATTTATCATTATTTCGACTGAATATTAGTAAAATTCAGTAAAATACAATATCGGTCAAAGACGTTCACAATTTTCTTTTAATAAAATCTATCAAATTAAATGGGGAAGATGTTCCATAAATAAGATAGAACTTGATTGAAGTGAAATTAAATGTAAAATGTCAGACATAGAATCCATCTTACGAGCTATTACTCCAGAGTAATTTTTGGAAACCACAGTTCGATTTTATAATTGGATTCGCCATATGAAACGAGGTTGGCGAAAACGAATGGATTATATATTACGTATGGAGAACATCAAAGTGATGGAAATTATCACAGACTTTCAATGTTTTGTAGCTCAAAGAATCTAGGAATCACGTACGCAGAATCAAGATATTATTTTAAACATATATGATACTGGGCTCGAACCACATATCAGGGACTACACGGATAATGGTATGCGTACAAGAACCTCTGAATTAATCAGGAGGAATTTAGCACTATGTCTTAGACTAGGGTAGAAGTCTGCACGGGCTGGTCCCAAACCCGCGAGCTTAAGCCCGACTCGAGCTTACAAAGCATATATCACTTTGGGCCCGGCCGGGTTCGGGTCGTAAATTTTTAAATATACAACTATGTTTCTCGGGCCTAAGTTTGTATATATGCTGTACAACGATATTTATTGGACCATTCTTTCTGGAGAACTTTATTGGACCATTCTCTCTGCATATCGCCCAATATGTTTATAATATTAGTAGTAGGATCAAGTTTAGAAAATCCACTTACATATAAAAAAGCGGTAGGCCTACTCAGAGAATTCGTTAATCGAAGGTTAGTCACAGACTAGTTAGTAAGCATACTAATTTTAACTAAGGTAGGTGCACTTTTTGGTATTCAGAGTCTACTTTAGAGTACAACTAAAATGATGATTTAGCTATGATTAACTTATAGAACCCCAATGCATCAGTGAGTAAAATAAATGTGGCAAGTACGGAAAAGTAGATGAGCGCATGCGTAGTCAGTAAAAATGAAAATACATGAATACGAAATACGAAATGTTGTGTCACACGCTAAACCGTGGGTAAAAGATTAGTCTCTGCTATAGATTAATTAGTCGCATGTGATTAACTTCGTCCAATACTACGTTCTAATCAGAGTGTCTGAATACAATTTTGATAAACATCCTTTAGTCAACTCAGTAGTATGGTGTTAATCAGACGTCAAAACGACTCTGCATAAGGCCCAACCTGTTTACCGGTGTAAAAGTTTGAGGACTTTCTATACCATTTTTTCCCTACCTATTTACTCGCATAAAACATATTGTAAGTAAATATACATTTCTGTGTACTCTCTAAATATTGTAAAATAACATAATACTGTTTAGAAGATACATTTCAAAGAATCGTCTGGAGACGACAGTGATAAATATAATGTGATAGAAAACTAATTTTATTTTGAAATTATTATATAATAATAGAATGCAATTTTCTTTGTACATAAATTCCCGGAATATTCCCATCTTTGGGAATCTTCCTAGGAAATATTCCCGAAAGATAATTTTCCCGGGAATTTGCCCATCATTAACCATAACTCAATGATAAGTAGGGGAGTCACCAAAGCCCTTAACGTGAGAATCTACGATTTTGTTAAAATCCCTGGTAGGCGCCTAAAGGTTAGTGGTAAACGAAGTTAGTATTGTCATGTTGCACGACAACATGACGGTCAAGAGGCACTCTTAACTTCTCTTATTGTAGTACGAAACTATTTCTCACCTAATGCATTCTCCTGACGTCTCTTACCAGCTAACATTTCTTCCGGCATATAGATCACCTCTTGGTACGGAAGAACATTCCCCATGACAATTAGGCGAAACTTGCGGGGATAAACTAATTCGCATCGGAGATTCCATACTTACTGATGGAAATCTATCGTTGACTGAGCGATGACGAAAGTGTTTCCGGCATGAGTATACTTTGACTAACCAGGTATTGTTTTAGATGGCAGTCGCACAGTTAAATCGTACTAATCAATAAGGCCCGCTATACATTATAGGATAGATCCTAGGAAATCTCTTACGATTTGTCCTAGAGTCAAAATCTCAACGTGTATGGCAACATATCGCATGTCATTTCCTGTGTTCTGAACGATCCTATGAGATTTCTCTTGTTTAGAGCACGCTCTATTTCGGAAAGAAAATTCGTAAGATTTCGATTTAAGCGACATCAGGTGAGAGAAAGTGAAAACAAAACAAGTGAAAAAACAACTGATGAGGTATCTTCTGATCGTGCAGGTTTACTTTAGGTGTACTACTCGAAATAATTGTTGAAAAATTATAATTTGTGACTGTTTCCTAAATGATTTGCGTTGACCGACATGAAAATATCTTACATAGCATAGATAAAATCCCTCAAGGGGACCATGAAAAGCAATTGTTGATAAACTGCAATTCTTTTACGATTTGCGTACAAATACGGGGGCCGGATATAAAAACTATAGTGCAAGAAACGCAAACCAAGTTGTTAGGTGGTTTCTGGAAAGTACGAATGCTATCTAACCGAGTCATAGCAGGGCGTAGCGGGGGCCGGAGCGTCAGCGAGGGGGTGCGAGCGAAGGAAGCAGGCGCTTCAGTGAATGTAGTAAAAACGAGTGGGTTTTGGCAATGATACGAGTTTGAATAGCACTTGTCATGGTACCGTAGTAGTAGAGCTCCACTTGTAAACATAAATTATAGCTTCTGTAAACTATGCAAAAATACACCGGTGATGGAAATTAGTATCACCGGTCATCTTTCATATGAACTCACTTAGGTAAATGTTTCGCAGAAGGGGTCCAGAAGTAGGCAAAACATACAAAAATTTACAGGAGAAGTGGAAGATGCAAGTACTTAGACCTAACACAACCTAACCAAATCTAACCTAATGAAATTAACTTACTTAAACTAACCTAATATTAATAGAAGTAAGCCAAATTTTATAGCTTTTTGAAAATTGTGCTGGACCCATATACCAATATAATCTAACGTAACATAAGTGTAACTAACCTGAACCAACCTACACTAAACTAATGTGAATAGAAACTACCGAAATTGTAACATTTCTTAGAAAAATTAGCTGGACTCTTTCTGCTAAACATTGTCTCTCACCTATTTTATCCGTCGTTAAAACATTTATAATGATTTTACACTAGTAACCCTAAGTAAACATAAAATACAGGTGTATTATTTTGTATTTAGTTATATTGCTTGCAAAAAATTTGTTCCTTATAAATATGTCTTTTCATGCAAAGTATTAAATTTTACTTGTAAATCTTCTAAAATGTGGTGCGCCAAAAGTTTACCAGCACCCTTCTGACTTTTATGCTTTTTCCTTTTTTTTTTCTTTTTTAGAGGTATCCAATTTAACAATAGCGCCTGAAATTAATGTCAGTAGGATGTGCAGTCTGGTTAGCATAATAATTCTTCAACTTTGTACTTTTATTAAATAGAACTACCCTTGATAAACGTCATTCGATCAGACAGGAAAACTCTTCACGTGTATGGCACAAAAGGGTAGGATTTCCTACAAGATATGTCATAACATTTTTCCGAAGATAAATCCTAAGATATTTCCTAGGATTGATCTCATTGTGTATAGCCCGCCTAATTTACAATTATCTACTCTATACTGTGTGAAAAACAAAAACTTGATTGTAACAGTTTATTGAAACCAATGAATCATTTTCACATAGTTGCCACGCCTGTGTCTTTTACTACCGAAAGGTGCGCAAAACTTGCAAAAGAAAAAACAAGCTTTTAACATTGATTTTACAAAGAAGAAATGAAAAATAAAAGAATTTTGGTAACATTTTTAGTTTAACCCCACGATTACACTCCAAATCTATGTAAGACTGTGATGGTAATAACGAATGAACTAAAAGAAGACGAGGAGGCGTAACAACCCCTAAAAATGCACATACAGTGTTCATCCACCACCGCAAAAGGGATCCAATGGGCTAACAAATTTTTATACCATATAAAAGAAGCAAATACCGTAATACCGTAAATACTTTGCACTTCAGGGGTAACTTTGCACAAAATATGAAAAGAGTTGTTTAGTCCTCTGCCAGCAAAACCATGAACAGTAAAGAGTAAGTTTCAATTGCCACAGTAAGACAAAATATATAACTGTATTATGGCTACAATGTTGGCAGTTAACATAAGTTCTGATTAGCCGGAGGGTTTGTTGTTGTAGAGGTATGGAAAGTAGTAATCTAAAGGCCGAAAAAATTTGAAAGATATCACGTACTAGAATTTTCGTCAAAGTTAAGTCAGTTACCTACAATACTACTGCTATAATGAGGACTAGCTCAGGAGAGTAATGCTCCCGGAAGTAGGAACGAAAAACAGTTCTGATTGGTTGGCGTTATCCATTTCTCGCCACGTTGCATTCAAATGGCAGAAATCAAACGGTTGTTGTTGTCGGTCTTCGTGGCCGAGTGGGCTAGTAGTATATGCTGGTAACTAAAATCTCTTTTGGCGTGAGTTCAAACCCGGCCCGAGGAAAGTTTTTGAACTTTTTTTTTACATTTTAATAACACGTTTTACGTTAAAATAATATGGAAATAATACTCAAAAAAGTGATTTACTTACTTTTCTGCAGATAAGTAGTAGCATTGGTAATAGAAACGGGTTAGAAGCCCCGCTTTGTTCTCCTTGTACTCCATGATATAAATTTTGTAACCAACTTAACTGACTAGGATAGGAGTAGTAGTCCCCCCGTTATGCCCGAATGACTCATCCTCGTTCTCTTTTATGACCAGGATATTTGAACTTCGTTCCCTTTTACGGCTAAGATGAGTGCTTTGGTACCTCGATTCTGATTGGCTGAGAGAGGTCACGTGACGTTAGGCCCCGCCCACGCGGGAAATTCAAATTTTCAGGTCACGTGGTATGACGTTATGAGTCACCCTGCGGGGAAATCCCTCACCAGGGATTTTTGAAATTTGTTCCCTTTTACGGGTAAGATGAGTGATTCTGATTGGTTGACAAATGTCACATGATCTTAGACCCTACGATATTTGAAATTCGTTCCCTTTTACGGGTAAGATGAATCCTTTTGGTACCCCAATGCTGATTGGTTGATAGAGGTCACGTGATCTTAAGCCCTGGGATTTTTGAAATTCGTTCCCTTTTTACGAGTAAGATGAGTGTTTTGGTACCTCGATTCTGATTGGCCGACAGAGGTCACATGATCTTAGACCCGCCACACACCCCATGAGTGAAATATAGAGCGATATGTCGGTGATCACCCTAGACCTGTATTTTAGAATTTTGTTCCCTTTTATGGTTATGCGTAAAGTTCCCATGGAGGGTTCAACCACCTCCTTAAATAACCCTTTTTTGGTATCATGATATTGTACTGAAGTTTACCTTAAATATTATCGTTCTCTTTGACAGATAAGATGATTACCAGCTTTCTTACCTTGATGGAGATCCTGTCCTTGAATTAGTAGCCTATGTCTCTGGAAGTAACAATGGTGAAAGAGAGGTGTCGCTTGTAGATTTCTTATAACACATTGTTGTGAGTTTAAGCGATTTATTGCTCAGTAAGCGCTTCATTAATGGAAACAGTGTTGCCAGATTTTTCTTACCTAAACTGCTCCGATTCTTTTCGAAACGGTTCCGCAGAGTACAAGAAATTTTAAACTAAAAATTTTTTCGAACTAAAAAATTTCAAAACTAAAAAAAATTTTAAACAAAAATTTTCAAACAAAAAAATTTTCGAACTAAAAAATTTGAAACAAAAATTTCAAAAAAAAAATCGAACTAAAAAATTTAAACTAAAAACTTTCGAACTAAATTTTCAAATCAAAAAATTTTCGAACAAAAAATTTTCGAACCCAAAAAAAAATTCGAACTAAAAAAAATTAAAAATTTTTCGAAAAATATTTTAAACTGAAAACTTTCGAACTAAATTTTCAAATCAAAATTTTTCGAACTAAAAATTTTAAAAAAATTTCGAACCAATTTTAAAAACAAGTTTCGAACTAAAGATGTAAACCACATTTGAAAATTTTCAAATTAAAAATTTTTCGAACTAAATTAAAAATCAAATTTTGGACACTAAAAAAATTCTTTAATTATTTTTTCGAACAAAATCGTGTAAACCAAATCTTGAATATATTTTCCACCTTAAATTTTCAAGATTACCATTTATTTGAAAACAAGTGTTCAGGGTTTCAAGAAATAATAAAACATATTTTTTTTTCAACTTGTTGTATTTAACGAAAGGTATGTGGTCTTCCTATACATGTTTATTAACATAATAAATACAGGATCTAATTAATGAATATGTTGGACGCGTCATCATCTTCGAATCTTGTAGCCGTATCCTGTAAAGAAAAAGAAGAAACGACGGATTAATTTAAGAATTTCTTTTTTTTTCTGAAACAATAAAAATGAGTCAATATTGATAAGAGAGAAATAAAACTTACTCGTAAATGATGGATCTGTTTAGGTTCATCTTCCTCCTCGGGTACAGGATCACTGCATTTTTTTCACCGATGGATGTTTATGAACTCTTCTGGGTATTGCATTTTTCTAGGTGTTGCTCCTTTATGGTCAAGGTTCCTCCTTCGGTACGAGATGACTGCATTTTCTTCCACTGATGGATGTGTTGATGGTTTATGAACTCTTGTGGGTACTTCATTTTCTTCTTGGTGTTGCTGCTTTGTGGTTAAGGAAGGGAAAGAAGAAAAGGAAAAGGAAAAAAGAAATGGCGGCCTTATTGGGTATTTACAGTTTTTTCTTCTTCATCTTCTTTTTCCAGTTCCATCTTCTGTTTTTTAACGTACCCGTACGGAACCGTATCATAGGAATTGAATTCTTTAAATCGACGTTTTGTGTACTGGATACTGTACATTTTTTCTTCTTTGCGTGTGACGATGGTATGGTCTTTGGTCCTGCATATCTTATGGGGGATAGTGATGGTGACTTGTCCACGGCATTGATTTGTTATCATTTCTTTTAGCGTGTTGAAATTTAATTGTTGTCCTGCATTGTAATTTAATGTAAATCCTCTAATTTTGCATATGTAACTGGTGACGTTGGTATCCGGATTGTATATTTCTAGGCTGTAATTTTTTGGTCCTCCACTGACAAATGTCTTGATGTATGCTCGTGGTCCGTAAGACTCCATCTCATTCGATAAGCATCCCAAGTACGTTGAAGGTTCAATGGTTGGCTCCCCGGGCTTCTCCGTAAATATTACAGAATCCGTGTCGAAATATAAAACACGTTCCTGCAACATTTCCATGTAGTTGTACAGTTCCAGACGTGCCTGACATGTTGTAAATGCACCTAACACGACATTGGTGTTTCGGTTTTGAACAGGCACATGTTCATTGTACTCCCAGAACGCATACAACATCGTATCATTGATGGGTACAATTTGATGGAGTTTAATGTCGGGGGAAGTGAGTTTTTCATAAAATTCTTCCGGCCGATCAATAATTGTGGTCTGGCTAAAGTTTGTACGCTGGCAAAGCTTTCCCCAAAGAGCGTTCACACAAAGCTTAGATAAACTTCTTCGTGCAGGATTATTTTCAATTTTGGACGGATCCAATGCAATACCTTCACGCTCCAGGACGGTTTGTATGAATTTTGATTTGTCTTCTTCGGTCACACAGGAACTAGGCCAGCCAGACGCTTCCATTTTTGATTTTAAAAATGTATTGATATATTCCGTGAACAAGCCACCTGTTTTCGTGATGGGATCATATTGTTCAATGTCATAGTCCCAAATTTCAAAAATTTCCACTGGTTGATATCCTAATTCTACTGCTTTCTGGATTTCATATGATACCCATGTTCCAGTGAGGCATCGCTCCTGATCGTTGTGTGTACACGTTGCTGTAGGGTCTGGGTTCATTTCTTCGGCACACGCAGCACACAGTGGAAAGAGTAGTTTCTTGTTACATCGGTAAGGCAGGAGACCATGATAAAGATGGCGACTTGGTAATATCGTCATTTTGATTAGACCATTGACTTTATTTATTGGTGGTATATTTTCATCACCCTGTAGATAAATTCGTGGATGGCCTACAGGGTATTTAGCACACTTATTTATGTAAGGATAAAGCGAGACAATATCGAAATATTTTATTACTTCCCCTGCTTTTTCGTCGACTTGGTGGTACAATTTCACGCAATTGGTCCTTCCTCCAAAAAAGCTATCTCTTGGATTTAATGGTCTGCGGTTCATGTACGGGTGATTCTTCAGATACGTCGCCATTGCAGGATTTTGTTTTAAGAACTGATTAAATTCGCACTCCCACATTTCATGTACAATGTACCCCAATTCACGCAGTCTTGCATTTTTTCTTTGCGTTCGTTCATAACGGAATTCCATGGTGTCTTCTGGATTGCTGTAGATGGGCTGATTACGGCCTGTAGTAAAACATACTTTACATCCGTGGTAAAAGCAGCCAGCATGCTCGTAGACGTGCTCCTCTAACGTCTCAGCATCTTGGTAGTAACCATCAACATGGAATCCCGCAATAAACACTTCTTTTTGTCGGGCCGCATGTAAGATTTGTTTTTCTTCGGTTTTTTCAATGTAGGCCAGCCATTGCATTGCAGCGATCGATTGGGTACTTCTCCATCGATATCCATGTGCCGGTAGAATTCCTATGGTGTTGGGTTTAAGGAAATTCCGGCGGAATACTAAATTGGAAGCACTGGCAATCGTGATCGTCTCCAAGAAGGGATTCACTTTGGTTTCTGTTTCAAATGACGTCATAAACGAAACGCATGCTTGTCGCAGTACATTGACATCTTGAATACAATACTTGATAATTTCTTTCTGAAAATCAAACGTGTCATTACGATGATCGTTGTACCACTGCATGAACTTGTTCCTGTCTTCGACGGTCATTTCATCTGCACCATAATACTTTGTTTCTGGAAGTGGTCCAATATACGATTGATTCTCCTTGGTGTTGAAGAAATGCGGGAAGTAGCCTTTGGTTGCGGGTAAATTGAACGCTTTTGACAATTTACTTAATGCCATAGGTAGGAAGTTCAACGAGTCAATGAACGTCAGATTATTCAACGTTAAACTCAGTATCTTGGTCCCATTTAATATGACGTCAGGTCTCCATTGGCATTGTTCTACCATAGCCTTTAGGATAAAATGTCCATCGTATCCCTTAGCGTTGTGCGCGACACAGAAAATCCTATTTATATTGGGACGACGTTCCCGCAAGTACTGAAGAAAATTATAAACTGGATCCTCTCCTTGGAAAATATGCTGGCGCTGACCACACGTACTGCAAGACTGCTGGATATTATCGTTTTCAACACATGCATAACATACTTGTTGTGCAACCAATAAATTTGGAATGTGTACATACGTATTATCGCCAATATTCGTGTCCTGCATAGATTCTATATCATAGAATATCAATAAGGCTTTCTTTGCGTGCATGAGTGAAGGAACACCAGGTTTCAAGCATTGTCGATCAGGAAGCATAAAACATTGATGGGATCCTGGAACAATCTTCTTACAAACATTGCAAAAGATCTCATTACAATCATGAAGTCGTTGTCCTGTATGCACAAAAGAATAAACTCTGTAGCATTTAGTACATTGCTTCACCATTTTGCATACAGGTTCCCCATGATGATATACAATATTACGATGATTGTTAAAACATTCTTCGCCGTAAAATTGACGATTGCAGTCGTTGCACAATATCGGCGTTTGATTCGTGTCGCATAGAGGTCTCTGTAAGCATTTGGAGCATGTTACAGGACAATTTTTCACATGTTCATTACGTTTACTATACTTTTTATGGCACGCCTCACAGTAGAACTTGGTTGCAAAACAAGCCGTTAAAGATTGGATGATGTCAAAGTGTCCAGCCAAACAAATCAAATTTATGGGAGTGCGATTTTCATCGTTGGGCCCCTCGTACATGATGTCACGGCCTGTGAAACTGGTGTACACTGTAATTTTATATTCTTTGAGGTATGCCTGAAATTGTCGTATTTCATTTACACTGGCACCATGATCCAAATTGACTCCTGCATTTGCACATAGCGCATCGACTTCTTGGTCCACAACATATTTCGATTGGCGTTGATACTGCTTATAACGTTGCACATCTACATTCTTGTATGCCTTCAGGCCAATAGCAATAACAAGGGCGTACGCCAAACACCTTGAATCTTGATTTTGTACACGTACAATCCCTCGCTTGCTTCGTAACAATTCTTCGTTTTGTAGTATTCCTTGTGCTAAACGATCTCCATATCCGTATCCTCTTGGAATATCCACACGATGGAAATGAACGGTGAATGGCTCGTGCAGGAGAAATGAATTGTTACTTTGTAAAACTCTTTCAAAGGAGGCCCACATCGTTTCCAGAGTCAGGTTTCGTGCTTGGCGAAAACTCACCCAAAACGGTTTATTCGTGTTGCGTGGGGATATTACTGATAAACCAACCATCGCCTCATCGTCGACATTGACTAACAAATGGTCCAGCATTGCTTGGAAACTGTTATGTACATACTGTATGATATCGGTTCCTACGGGCGGTGCGTTGAATTGAACTTCGAGCATTCTGCCCTCAATGTTAAATCGTCTATAATGACGAGTGATTTCATTGCGAACAGTAAAACCCGATTCGGCCATGGTTAATAAAAGGAGAAAACAAACAAACAGGTACAATTACGGTAAAACAAATATGTAATGTGGGAAAAAAAGGAATTGAGCAGCGTGAATTTACTACAAAAGAAAAGAAGAAAGAAAAATCTTAATCACCTGATAACATTCATGATAAATTCTTAACTAAGCAATTCATGTAAAGGTCCTGAGTTTGATTCTCTGGTGGTGACGTTCCGAATCTCATTATGAAAGCACACGTACTAGAAATCAAAGTTTTTTTAAAAAAAATAATTATGTTACTGAAATGTGTGTTTTATTGCTGTCAAACTCGAGACCATTACATCAGCATATAACTGACCTACCATTCTATAGTGATAAAAAGAATGCATGAAATGAATGAATGTTTCATCAGTACTGAGATGTGACAAAGTACGCGTCAGCATTTTTTTTTCCCACTCACAACGACCTTTAAATGATGCGTTTGCAAGTTGAAGAGATTCATCAAACATTAACGATACACATACGTAATTGTCGAAACAAAATCTGCATAGCGTATTTTTTTATTATTGTGACTAAGCGGTTAGCGTACATGGTTCGGACGTGGAAGGCCCTGGTTCAAGCCTCGGTGGGTTTGCTTTCCACGTCGGGGCATGTCAAGCCTTTTCTGTAATTTAATATTCTCACACGTTATCATACATTCTTTTCAAACTAAGCTAAATGGTTGACGTGCACCCCTCATAATACATAAACGTACATAAATCGTCTATAATGACGAGTGATTTCATTGCGAACAGTAAAACCCGATTCGGCCATGGTTAAAAAATGAAAACAAACAAACAGGTACGGTAAAACAAATATGTAATGGGAAAAAGGAATTGAGCAGTGTGAATTTGAGTTGATTTTTTGATTTTTTTAGTTTAGCGTCCCTTTCAGCAGCGAGGCTATATGAGACGTGGACCTACTGATTAACGTGGAATCCGAACCACATGAGCTCCCCGCCGGGAATCGAACCCTGGTCTCCCACGCCAAAGGCACGTATGCTAACCGCTTAGCCCAGGAAATCATAACATTCATGATAAATAATTAACTAAGTAATTCATGTAAAGGTCCTGAGTTTGATTCCTGGCGGTGACGTTCAGAATCTCATTATGAAAACACATGTACTAGAAATCAAAGTTTTTTAAAAATAATTATGTTACTGAAATGTGTGTTTTATTGCTGTCAAACTCGAGACCATTACATCAGCATGTAACTGACCTACCATTCTATAGTGATAAAAAGAATGCATGAATGAATGAATGTTTCAACAGTACTGAGATGTGACAAAGTACGCGTAAGCATTTTTTCTACTCACAACGACCTTTAAATGATGCGTTTGCAAGTTGAAGAGATTCATCAACCATTAACGTTACGCATACGTAATTGTCAAAACAAAATCTGTATAGCGTAAATCTTTTTAACCACATATTCATGCACTCGTGGCTAAGTGGTTAGCGTACATGCTTTTAACGTGAAAGGTCCTGGTTCAATCCTCGGTGGGGTTTGCTTTCCCACATCGGATCGCTGTCAAGCCTTTTCTGAAATTTAATATTCTCATGCGTTATCATACATTCTTTTCAAAACTAAGCTAAATGATTGACGTACACACCTCTGGCCTTGGTTCAATCCCGGGCGGTTGCTCGAATATCACGTTAAACTGAAGGGGCCGCTAATGCTTTCAAAGGGTATCGAACCATATTATTCTCAGGCATAGTTTCTGAAATTTTGTAATGTATTCTTTTCAAAACTAAGCACACACATCTTTGGCCATGGTTCAATTCCCGACGGGTGCTCGCTGAAGGGTCGCTAAACCATATCATTTATCGTGCTTACTTCTAATGTGTGGGGATCCTGATTCGTACTCCCACTTTCCCATTCCACTAATTTCTTCATAGTCTAAATATTTCGTACTAAAAGTAAAACAGTGTATTCGTGATCCACCCCCACAAATATAAAATAAAAATGATTTTCGAATCTTGTGTGAAAAATAAAATCTCACTGAACTTACCTCAAATTCAATGAACAAAAAGTCGGTGCAGTAAAGCTTCTTAAATGAAGACACTTTTCAAGAACAGACCTTCTTACACGATAGTTGAGAGCGGTATAAGATTTGAAAAATGAAATTTAGATTTTTATTTAGGTCGCTGTGAAAACGACGTCACCGTCAGCCAATCAGAAACGAGGAAATTTATAAAATGACATCACAACGAACCAATCAAAACGCTCGCTGCTTTTGTCATGAATCACGAACCAAAACGATGTGTAACAATCGATCGTGACGTCATTCACGTTTCTCAATAGTATCGCAATTCCGATGCCAATTCCCTTCTGCCAGGATCATGTCACTACTTGTCGTAACTGTGACGACATTTCATTTTCCTCATATTCCATACGAGAATGTCAATGTTTGCTTTTTTCATGAATCATGCTGACATGTTCGTAGTAAAACAAAAGTAATGCGATCCGCTGACGTTTGCATTTTCAATCATATGTGCTTCTATGTCTACACACAAAGAAGTCTATCAGCATTTTATTTTTAATCCACGTTACACTGTCAGATTTATTTTCTTAAAGTATATGTGTATCCTTTTCAAGAACCATGGTTCGAAACCCACCAAGCACGATTAAAACCGAATTCATTCATAGCTAAGCGGTTAGCATACACATCTTTGGTTTGAAAGACCTGAGTTCGATTCCTGGAGAAACATTTATTAGGATTTTTCTAAAACTTGGTTTAAATTTCTAGTTCGAAAATTTTAAAAGTTTAGTTCGATAAAAAGTTTGATTTGAAAATTTTTAGATGTGATTTACATCTTTAGTTCGAAACTTTTGTTTTTAAAAATGTTTAAGTTCGACAAAATTTTGTTTCAATTTTTTTTTAGTTCGAATTTTTTTTGGGTTCGAAAATTTTAAAAGTTTAGTTCGATAAAAAGTTTGATTTGAAAATTTTTAGATGTGATTTACATCTTTAGTTCGAAACTTTTGTTTTTAAAAATGTTTTAGTTCGACAAAATTTTGTTTCAATTTTTTTAGTTCGAAAATTTTTTTGGGGTTCGAAAATTTTTTGTTTGAAACTTTTTTGTTTCAAAATTTTTAGTTCGAAAATTTTTTGTTTGAAAATTTTTGTTTAAAATTTTTTAGTTTTGAAATTTTTTTAGTTCGAAAAAATTTTTAGTTTAAAATTTCTTGTACTCTGCGGAACCGTTTCGAAAAGAATCGGAGCAGTTTAGGTAAGAAAAATCTGGCAACACTGTTTCCATTAATGAAGCGCTTACTGAGCGATAAATCGCTTAAACTCACAACAATGTGTTATAAGAAATCTACAAGCGACACCCCTCTTTCACCATTGTTACTTCCAGAGACATAGGCTACTAATTCAAGGACAGGATCTCCATCAAGGTAAAAAAGCTGGTAATCATCTTATCTGCCAAAGAGAACGATAATATTTAAGGTAAACTTCAGTACAATATCATGATACCATAAAAGGGTTATTTAAGGATGGGGTTGAACCCTTCATGGGAACTTTAAGGTACCAAAAAGGATAACCATTAAAAAAATCCAGGTCTAGGGTGGATCGTCGTCATAGCACTCTGAATGTCTAGCATTGGGGTGGGTGTGTAAGATTATGCGATTTCTATCAACCAATCAACATCGTGGTACCAAAGCAATCATCTTACCCGTAACATGGAAACAAATGAGTGATGGGGTTTTCCCACGTATTCTGTTCACCGTGTGGCGGGTCTAAGATCATGTGACCTCTGTCGGCCAATCAGAATCGAGGTACCAAAGCACTCATCTTACTCATAAAAAGGGAACGAATTTCAAAAGTCACAGGGCTTAAGATCACGTGACCTCTATCATCGTGGTACCAAAGGACTCATCTTACCCATAAAAGGGAACGAATTTTAAAAATCCCAGGGCCTAAGATCACGTGACCTCTATCAGCCAATCATAAACACTCATCTTACCCGTAAAAGGGAACGAATTTCAAATATCGTAGGGTCTAAGATCATGTGACATTTGTCAACCAATCAAAACACACATCTTACCCGTAAAAGGGAACAAATTTCAAAAATCCCTGGTGAGGGATTTCCCCGCAGGGTGACTCATAACGTCATACCACGTGACCTGGAAAATTTGAATTTCCCGCGTGGGCGGGGCCTAACGTCACGTGACCTCTCTCAGCCAATCAGAATCGAGGTACCAAAGCATTCATCTTAGCCGTAAAAGGGAACGAATATCAAAAATCCTGGTCATAAAAGAGAACGAGGATGAGTCATTCGGGCATAACGGGGGGACTACTACTATAGGGCGTAAAACAGCTGGCTAGAGTAGCGCGCGAAAACAACGTACTTCCGGGAGTATTACTCTCCCGAGCGGATCGTCTATAATGGGGCTTTAAATCAATAGTTGAAAGTGAAGTGTGAAATGTTTTACTTATGAAAAAAAAAAACTGGGAGATGGTGGTTTCACCCTCTAATGGTAGTCACTTAGCACCGGTCCAAACGAACCCCTTAGAAAGGAAATTATTACTGTTAGTACCTCCTACCTTGTATCTTAGTGTACATTAGGGATCACCCGACATGTCTTTCTCCGTTGAGGCAAAACCATGACTTTGGAACGCTTGAGTGTAAACCCCATTAAATAAAAGGCAAACTTGTCTCTAAGCATCCATTAATGGTCAATAGACATAGTGGGCTTTATGCAGAGTCGTTCTGACGATTGTTTAGTGTCATACTAATGAATTCGACTAACATGTTTCCTGCAGTTGTAAAACCTTTAGTACAAGGCTAATCACACGTCAAAACGACTCTCCATAAGGCGGAGTAATATTATGCTCCACCGTAACATTCGGTCAATGGGTGGTCTAACTTTCCTTGATTATCCTTAAACAACATATCGCTGTGAAGTCTTTTGCTAGCTACCATTAGAACGGAACATTCGTCATGACAAGAAGGTGAAGCTTATTGCAATGAACTTCTTCGCTTCGGAGACTCCAATCTTACTTAGTCATGGACAGTGGCGAAGGGTGATAGTTTCAAGAGGGTAGGCCCAATGTTCTACTACTTCTACTACTATTGCTTCTGCTACTACTACTACTATTACTACTACTACTACTACTACTACTACTACTACTACTACTACTACTACTAATAATAATAATAATAATAATAATAATAATAATAATAATAATAATAATAATGAAACAGGTTAGACAAATATTTTACTACAGAAACACAAGAAAACAAATTCACATAAATTTAAAGTAATTGTAGTCCATCGACAGCACTTACTCGATCCGGATCTCATTTTTAATAATGAAATTCACGTATGTGACTCATAGCTTATCTTAATTCACCGCAATGCAGTTTGTTTAATTGGGTGTGATTGGGTGGGGAAGGTAGATTATCACATTATTTGCGCTTTACAAGAAACATATGAGGCCTTATTCAGAGTCGTTCTGAAGCGCGATTAGAGCCATACTAAAAAGCTTCGCTAACATGATTCCTGCAGTAGTCAGGCCTCTGAAACAAACCCTGCTTGTTAAATTTCGTCTTTAATTATATTCTTCAAAACACATGACAAGCATTTAATCAAGTCATTTTGTGTATCACTTAATTCCCCTTCAAAAGCAGAATCATACTTAAATATTTTTTTTTTCATATGTTGCTCTTTATATGTCAACAATCACAAATATTTTTTGAACCAATGCAATCAGAACTCTCTTGCCCTCTGTTCTATTTTCTTCACAGGCGTTAGTCTTCGTTCCTTAATAACACACGAATTTTCAAAAGACCACTGAAAGAGAAAATTCTTTAATAGGAATTATATGATGTTCATATTCTCCACTTACTGACATTTTCTTTCATTCACTTTTGCGGATGTAAGGAAAACATGTCACCCACAATATCTCGGAAACGCACACTTTCGACTCAGTTCTAATGAACTCAACGAGTCTGGTTTCGTACAGGCTTGCGCCAACGTAACCGAATAAAGAGTCATTAGTTTGCGATAATAGGCGTAGCAACTTTAGAATAGCTTGCTCCAGCTTATGCGTTGCGTTAGAGTCCGCAAAATTAACCAAAATTGGTACGGAATGGGGCCCTATATTAGGGTGCATCGAATTTCCACTTTTTTAAAAATCAGCTTACCTTTAGCGATTTTTTTTTTTTTTTTGTGAAATGGTCCCTATATGTCACGTAGAAAATCGCAGGTCAATTAGTTCATTTCTTTAGGTGCCACTAACGGCCTAAAGTTTCAAAAATTTGTTAAGAAATACATTTTTAAAAACAAATTATACATATTTACTTTTACGAAAATATTTTACCCTTAGTAGTTAGTTTCGGAAGAAATGTACATATTTTACGTAAAAAAAAATTCAGCTTCATCGGTCAAATGCTTGAGGTGCTATCGGCTTCTTAAAATTTGGAACCCTCCCCCAAATATATTTTATTCAGTGTCTCTTATAAACAGCTAATTAGGTTAAAAATGGGGCAATCAAGGTAAAGAAAAAACAGACTTTACAGTAGATTGAATGTTATCAAATAAGGCACATACCGGTAGTTGTCTAGCTTATGTTCGTAGCTCGAAAAAAATAACAAGTAATTATTTTTGTAGAAAGACTCCTTTCGATAATACACCTACACTGCATAGAATGAAGTCACCCAAAAGCTAGTTTGTCGTAAAATTAAAAGTGGAGCAGCATCGAGAGAAAAGTGACTCCTGGTTAGTGTGTCTGGAGATGAGGTTAGGAGTAATTTTGCGTTACTTTCTAGACAGAAAAAGTGGTGCTTGATGTGGAAACTGTTTACGTTGCTGATTGTGTTTAAGTGAAAATACGTGTGTATTTGTGTGCGTTTTGGAAGGATTGCGTCCTACTTGTGCTTGTTGGCAGTCATTGAATGGGTCAGTTCGTCATTTCAATGGTGCGGCAAGTTTGTTAAGTTCTTGCGTTGACAAAAGCGTCTAACTGTTCAAAATTGGTTTCGGTGAATAAAGTATCAAGTGTCCGTAAAGATGTCACTTAAGAAGTAGTCACGTTTGAATGTAAGGAACTTCGTCTATACTGTAATTGGATCCCCTGCGGAATTCACTTTTAGTCAGCTTCCAACAATCGCTGGTGTTCTTAAGAAATTCTTGTGGGAAAGAGAGAACACAAAATGGGAAGCACCATCTCAGAAGGACCCCGCTGCTAAAGTGCTAGCTCATTCAGTGGCAAGGAAAGTAACTCAAATTTGGGAAAAGGATCAATCAACGGCGCAGCTATTTTGAGCGAGCAAAGGGTTATAGCGTTGGTTTCACATTATCAAAAAAAGGTCAGTCAGCTGCAAATGTTCAAGGACAAATCTTTGTGTGTGTGTGTGTGTGTGTGTGTGTGTGTGTGTGTGTGTGTGTGTGTGTGTGTGTGTGTGTGTGTGTGTGTGTGTGTGTGTGTGCAGAATTCCAGGAGTTCGCCAGCAAAACTGTTTGATATCGCTTCTTGCAAATACATCGATCCGGTTGCTTGCACTTCTGCGAGAGAGAAGAAAGTGCCTAAATTGAAGGTTTAATTTTTAATTGACCAGAAAACCACCCGACAGATGGGTATGGCAGGACTTTATAGAAAGGAGACACAGAAACGTGTCAAACATTTATTGCGAAAAAATCGAGGTCAGAAAAATCAACCAAAGCCGAATGAAATTAGTAGTTCCAGAAGATAAAATGATAATGTCCCTTTACAAAATGAATCGTGAGAAGAGTCAGTTTCCACTGTCGAGTTTCTTCCTGCGCTTAAAAGAAAGAAGACTAGCCCTTCTAAACAAATGATAGTTAGATTGCCGACATTCTCCAATGCAGTTTATAGATGTAATAAATATATCAGACCGCCATCACTTCGTCGCTTTTGGCAGATATCTGACTGGTTACCCCAGTTCATAAGCAGAAGGTGATCGACAAAAGCAAGATTCGGAGAGAGAAGAAATCCTTGGGAAACGCCAACGTTGTTGAGGCGAGTACATCGCTTGAATCGACCAAAGTAAAAGCGTTATACTTCGACGGAAGAAAGAATCAGACTCTCACCCTTGCGACTAAAGACGGAATCAACCACCGAATAATGAAAAAAGATCATCACTACGTACTCCTACAGGAGGCAGGATCGAACTATCTTGGCTACGTCTCTCCTTCTGGAAGAGGAGAGAGCATACGGGCTGCCATCACAAAGTTCTTTGTTCATCAAAATATCCCCCTCTCTGATCTGTTTTTTTGGATTGCGACGCTACTGCTACCAACACTGATCGGAAGAATGGTGCGATGGCATATATTGAACTCTTCCTGAACGAACCCCTTCAGAGAATCGTCTGTATGATACACACGAATGAGCTCCCATTTCGACATTTGATCGAATTTATAGACGGCAAATCTACTGGACCAAATACATTTAGAGAACCAATAGGATCAGCACTTCCAACCTGTGAAGAGTTGCCACTCCAGAATTTTCAGCCGCCCGTTTCAGTAGACTGGGACCTCAACTTCACTGACGATGCATTAAGCACGGATCAAAAATATTTGCTGAATATCTGCCAAGCGGTTTCTTCAGAGGAATGCCCCGTTGGGTTAGCTCACATGAAGCCTGGTAAAATTCATCAAACCAGATGGCTAACTACAGCAAATATAGTCTTACGTTTGTACGTAGGAACAAAAGAACCCACTAATGAACTTAAAATTATCGTCCAGTACATCATGACACGCCACTCTGGTTTGCTGTGATCCGTAATCCATCGTGTGCAGAAGGAGCTTGTCATTTGTGGCACCTTGGAAGCGAAATACAGGAAAATTCATCCAGTGATCCGTAGAAATGTGTGGCACGGCCATCCTGAGAGCCTACTTCTGTCAATGTTGACTGACCAAGATGCTAAAGTACGAAAACTTGGCTGGAGGAGAGTCCTAAAAGCAAGACAAACGACCGAATCTGGTGATCGCGTACTGGTACAAGAATTCGTCGTCCCTGAAATCAACTTAGAAGCGACAAACTATGTTGATATGATTAATTGGTCAACATGCACGCTGATGGAGCCACCACTGACACAACACTTGAGCCTGCAGAAGCTAAGAGAAAATGTAAAAACGGCTCCAATGGCTGATGAATCTATTACATCCTTACCCTGTTACACTCGCGCTGTAGAAAGAATGGTGAAGTTGGTGACAGAAGCGGCATCAGCGGTATGTGGGCAAGAAGCACGACATAGATTTGTCCTAGCAACACTACAATCAAGAAAAAACATACCAGAACTTAATACAAAAAACAATTTCAGGTAAACGAGTAACGATATAAACTTGCACTACCATATGCAGCATTAGTATAGAGTGGGCGGAACTCGAACTGCAGCCTCCTCCTCGTGATGACTTCTGGGTTATTTGTATCCTTAATGTTTGGAAATAAGCAAAGAGCTGCAAATGTAAAACAAAATCTTTCTTATTTAATTAACGATCCAGATGAATCACAAATAACGCATCTTAATTTTAAGAAATGAAAAAAGTAGAGACACAATTGTCCATATTTTAAGCCACTGGTGGCACCTGAATGACTTGACTAATCAAGCTGAATTTTTTTCACGTAAAATATAGACCTTCTACAGAAACAAAACCACATAGGATAACCATATTTCATAAAAGTACATATTTTACATTTTTTAAATAACATTTATTTTTTAACAAAATTTAAAAATTTTCGGCCGTTGGTGGCACCTAAAGATATTGAACAATCGAGATGCAATTTTTTACATTATATGGAGCCCATTTCGCAAAATAATATCACTAAGGGTAAGCTGATTTCAAAAAAGTGGAAATTCGATGCACCGTACCCTACATTCTCTTGCTCTTTATTTGTTTGACATATCGAATCGAAGCCGAAGGTCTCGACAGAAACGCTTTATGTAGAATCGAAAGTCGATAAGACCTGAGGCCGGTCTCTTTCGTAGGTTATTATCAACACGTTCTCTCGCGGGATTTTCTGAGTAGCTTGGCAGTAGTTCTACTGCCGCCTGAGACACTGCTCGGTGAGCCTCATAGCGGTGGTGCTAACCACGATTTCTTTATCAAACAATATTTTTTTTCAACTTAGAAAACTATAATACATTCCGTGCAAAGGAAATGGATTAATTATAAGATAATTTCTGAAAGTAAATGGGTAGGCCGAACCTCAGGGCCTCTTACGACCCTTCACCACTGGTCAGGGAAGTTAGTCGTCGGCTAAGCGATGACAAAAATCTGTGGCCAAAGTCTGAATAAACTTCGATTAACCAGATTTGTAGCTTTTTTGATTTTTTAAATGGCAAGTCCGGCAGTTAAATCGTACTGAACAATATGTTACTATAATCTACTTTATACTATATAAAAATATCACTGAATCAGATTACTAAAATGAGCCAGTTCTTTCCTGCATCATCTATATATCTTGTAGAAAAAAGAAGTACAATATTTGCAAAGGAAAATAATGGTTTAGTCCTTTAATACTGATTTTACCGAGGGATGAAGGGAATCGTAAAAGCTCGCATTCTTATAGTTGACCCTGAAAAATAAACCACACATGCGTGGTGTTTGTCAACCTAAAAGTTCACTTGAGAGGAGCTGGAATTGAAAGAGGGACACCATGCACTTACAATCTGTTTATACTATATAAAGTAAGAAACATGTGAATACTTCATATTCCTACAGCAATTTATGTTGAGCTAACACATTTATTTTACATGATATAACTTTTCAAATTATGAGCTTTAAAACAAGTTTTCTCATTCATTCGAGTACATTAACTGAATAATCATAACATAATCAACAGCTGAGATTAAGGGCCCAAACTGCGAAAATATTCTTTAAAAATCACAATTTACGAAAAAGAAAACAGGCAAACTAAGAAAATATTAAAAAATCACTTTACTACAACCAGTGGCGTATTTAAGGGTGGGTATCGTGCTCAAGCCCTCTTCCCGAAACAAATTGTTATATGCATACTTCATTAAAATTTGTCTGCACCCAAAAGGAAAAAACTAAGTGCATATTCATGTGTTGTGCATAGCCTCCAGAAACAAAATCCTAAATACGCCACTGACTACAACGAACAACATATGAATCATCATACAGAGTAAGGATAAAGGAAACAAAAATATACACTCTTACTACACTACAACATTTCCTTTCAAAACTAAAACCCAGAGTTATAAATGTTTAAATAATTTTAAAATTCATAAATTTAAAAAAATACCATAAGAAAAAATATGATTTGATGATGGAGACAAACGCTAAAGTAAGCAAATTTACTCTGTTTAATTCAAAAATAGAAAATGTGTTGCAAAGACAATACCAGATATTTCTACAAAAATCTGAAAGATCAGACATGAACAATTGGAATGTTACAAATGGTAGAGTAGGAAAAAAATTAAATGAAATCTTTAAGTTTTACGTCCCACGCTTATGCCGGTTAGGCTAAAGGAGACGGTGATGATGAGAGATGAGTGAAATGGTGGAATGAAGAAAGTGAGAGGAAATGGGAGAACCCCGAGAAAACCCACGAGGGTAGAGTAGGAACAGTTAATACATAAATATTCGAGAGCTTTAACTATAAAATTAGCTTAATTCACAAAAGTGTCAATTAAACTAAAACAACTGCGAACTTGCAAGTTTATTCAAGTTTTGGCGAGAGCCAGAGCACAATTCTGACTCAACATGTTTTCGTTACACTACCACAACAAATAAAATATATATCGAAACAGCTTATTGAGTGAAAAAACAAACTAGAAAATAAAAAAAACTTAATAATATCCTTTTAAAATGCAGTGACCACAACAAGAGTTCTTACTTAATAAAAGTAGACCAGGATAAGACAATTATATGAAAATAAAGACGTTAATTTGTTCAAAATTTTCAGTCAATCTCAATAGCACCCAAGATAAGAAAGATATCTGAGAATATGATAAAGACAGAGTATTAATTTCTTGAGGTACAAAATTATTATTGACAACATCCGACAAAGGAAAGTGCCTTAACATACGTAAATGACTATACATGTAAATAATGTCACATCCTAACGAAATTCTACTAACAAACTACAATGTTAGTCTCACATGGCAATTACACTAGTGCAGGGATGCAAATAACCACTCGCCCGGGGCGAGTGGTTCATCGGTGCGAGAAAGTATTTAATACCATAGCGAAGGTAAATAAATGATTTATATTGTGGAATGTGGGCTAGTAGTTTTCTTCTTGGGCTAGTAAAATTTTGTTGCTTGTTTGCATCCCTGCAATAGTGTATCTAGTGTATTTAAAAGAATAGAAAAGAAATAGAAATGCTATGTACCTTTATAATGTACAGTCCGCGGCATAAAATTTGTTACAAAAATTCTAAGTTCAAATCTATAACAAACTCTTGCCCAGTTTTCTTATGCATTCCCGCAATACATGTATCAGTCGATTAGTTGCTTCTAGTATTTATTCCAACTCCTCCCCGTCCTCCAACTCTCCTTGTCTAAAGCAGTGTGTGTGCGTAGTACACTCTTTCCATTCAGCTGAAAAAGAAACAGGAATCAAGTTTACAACGTTATAGATTTAAAACAGTCTTTTCCATTCGTTTGTTCTGAAATATTTTTAAGAGCCTAAATTAAAGGAAAGTCACACAATCTTCCCAGAGCTTCATAAATATCTTTAGTTTCATTCTTTTCTTTCTTTAAAGAGTGCAAGCTAGTAAGATGCTCCCTAAGAAATCTATGGAAATTGCCAAGAGCTCTAAAATCTCTACGGACAGAAACGAGTTTTATTCAATGATTCATTTAATTTCTTTTCAGTAAGTGCAAGCAAATGTTTCAGGGGTGTCATTTGGGCAGGACAGGAGGGTGTAATTCCCCCTCTCTAAATACGTATTTTTTGATCAAATGTATAGTAATACACTAATAAAAAGTGAAAATCTTATGTCACCGGAGAATCTCTTCCTCCCCCCCCCCCCCGCGAATAAAGTCTACAAGACACTGGTTTTAACAACAAACCTATAGAGCTACGATAGCACATTGCTAAAGAGCTTACATTTGGTTTCAAGAGTCGAAGGTTTGATCACAAGCCATATGACTTCCTGGGTGACACTGAGAGAGAGATAGAGAGAGGGATTCAAGTATGGAGACAGAGAGGAATGATTTGTATACACAGATTTAGAATTGGGGGAAAAAATGATCGGACAGCATTCGTATTATGACGAAAGTTCTGATTTTGTGAAAGATAAGAAGGGAAGTTTTCGAAATGCGAGGATCACATTAGGCAGTTGTCGAATTAATGTGGAGAACTCTTTTTAGAGGATCAGATGATTACGAAAGGAGAGAAAGATCTTCAGAACTGAGGAATTAAGATTTTAAAAAATCTGGTTTCGGCGACGGGTTTCGAGCTACCTTAAGGGGATATTCCAAAAGTTGACTCGGTAGATGCGCCGTTAAGTTAGGACGTAAACCTCTTGTAACTTAGTTACAATGTGCAAAATGAACTTCATCTTCTTCAGGACACTTTTTAAAGCTTTAAAATTTGTTACTATTGTTTTAATTAAGTTACATTTGATAGAACCATCTGATAAAGTTGTGCTAAACCCTGTGCGTCATTCTCTGTAAGGTGAATGGTTAATGTAAGTTACTCCTACGTGGATGGTCCGAGCTTCCAATCAAGACCATTCTTATTGATTATTTTATTTGAGCTACGTTCATACTGTATATTCCACAAGTTCAAGTTTGAAGTAATGTAGTCACAGCTAGTTTAATTCGAAATAATTTTCCAATATTATATTTGTTACTAAATTTACATGGCACTCCTCACTGTTTGTAGCCCTGCGTAAATGCAAAATTGTTTTAAAAGTATATTTTACTTTCAAGTATTATTGATTTTTTTAAATTGTCTTTCAAATTTATTTTATAATTATTTTCTATTTCTTAATTATAACATATTTTCTATTTGTATTCTATGTTACACGTTTATTATTTACATTTTATGTCTTACCTTTAAGTGGAGCTTTTGACAATTCAAAGCAGCAGGGACATACACAGGATGCAGGCCTTGGCAATCCAGAGCTTTTGCCACCACGAAATCACTACTTTTTTGTTTGTATATATATCTAATTTTATAGATGGTGATAGCAGGAGCGGATCCAGGGGAGTGAGTTTGGGGTGATCGCATCCTCCAGAATAGGGAACTTTTTATACTTTTTATTTTAAAAATAAAACATATCCTAAGTATTTTTCATCTTTGGATTATAAACGTAAATTAAAACCTAAAGTAGATACTTTCCTAAGAAAGTTAATTCTACAGAAGAGCTCTTTCTCATTTTCAATTTTTTTCTTTTCTTTCTTTTCTTTTCTTTCTTTCTTTCTTTTTTCTTTTCTTTTTTTGCAATCCGCTCTTACCTTGATTTGACTTCGAACGACCGCCCCTTCCAAACAATCATCCTGGATCCGCCCCTGAATGATAGACATTTTAGTAAAATATGCCCTCAATCGCTGAAATAAAGTCCTGTCAAGCTTTCGATCGCTGAAATAAATTTCTGTCTACGGCCCTGCAAAACAGTGACGATTTTAGGGAGTGATCAGTTAGTAATGCCTCCCTGGAGCAACGACACTTCCCCAGAAGTCATATCTCCAATAATTCGGAATGTGATTTGTGCATTATCACTTTTCACTCTCAGTATCTTGAAACGCACCAAAAAGGAACTGTTCTGAAGTATTTACTGGTTCTCCCTATGACCCCATTTCAATATGGCCAACCTTGGACATATACACATCTGAAATATCACCTTTTATGTCAGTGATCCCGAAAACTATCCATTCGACACAAATATAGGATATTTTCGATTCTTTATTCCTGTCACCCTCCCATTGTCAACTCGAAGCCAACCAAGGCTTATTTTGGACTTACGCAGCATCCACAGTGTCACTTTTCATCTTTGCATATGAATTCGACACTAATTTCGTTCGTATTTGACTACTTTTACATGTCACCTTCACCTCTTGGTAGGGATTTTTTATGTATCTCGCCCCCACAACTATGGAGAAATTTCAACGAACTAAGTATAATTATAAATTATCATCTGAAACACAACAGTACGGGTGATCTTTTTCGCAGAGGAATTCGTTAACTACTGTTTCAATATCAATGTATTGGCTTTTTTTGCTGTCCATGCTGAAGATTGCCAAAGGGCTAAACTTCATCCGCACTATTGTGCAATGAATATAGGTTTTAGTGGTTTGATTTACTGAATACTCGCTTAGCTGTTGCTCTCGTCACAGAAAAAGTGATATACAGTTATAAAAGAAAAATGAAATGAAATATCTAATTTTTACGTCCCACGATTATGCCGACTATGCTAATGGAGAGAGTAATGGTGAGAAATGAAATTGTTTAATGAAAAAAGTGGGAGGAAACGGGAGAAACACGAGGACACTCATGCACACGGCGTTTGTCCATAATAAAGTTCATTCGGCGTGAGCTGGGATCGAACCAAGGACCCCATGCACCATAGGTAAAGTTATAAAAGAATAGGCGTCTAAACAATTACGGAACACTACTATCAATGAGAGTTATATAAGATTAGATTTTTAGTTATTTTATTCTAAGTTAAAATTTCAATCAATCTTGTTCTTCATTTCTGTTCGAAAACTTAAAGTTGTTGCTGCAAGGACGTGATAAATCTTTTCAATAGACTTCGCAGTTCCCTCCACAGCTTCTTTTTCATGTAAGGCTAAAGTAGTCCCATTTTAGACATCGAGTAAAAATAGTGGAATTACGAATTTTCAAGGGGCCCCGTTTTACTGTGGGCTCCCTCAACGCACTGCCGTTAGTTACGTCACTGTTCAGGATGCATGATGCAGCTTCTGCTTTTAGGAATACTTTCTAAGGCAGTACGAGTTTTTTTTTAACTGCTGTGTGAATTAAGTTGTATTTGCTAGAAGTGTCGGTTAAAGGAAACTAAAGATCCTACACTCAAACACAAATAATCTCTTTCGAAACTCTAATGGAAAACGAAACGAATCGTTCTAAACATGTTACGCTTTTGAAGAGAAAAAGAGCAAAGCAGTAGTTGCACATACGCTTAATGGTGTTTCTTGGATACAAATTTATAACTTACAAAAATCATGTTCACGTCATGGTTTAATAGATGAAGGGTTAGTAAAAGGAATTCTTAGGCTGGTGGTCGTGGGATCGAATCTCTGCTCTTCTTGTTACTTTTTTCTCTTAGCTACACTTAGTTTGTGCATTCCAAACCTCGAAGTTTGGTTTGGATTATCTATGAAAGCAGGTAGAGAATTAATTGTAGTCGAAATTAGTTTCAAATATGAGATTATAATTACATATTTTATCTTTAACTTATTACGTATCAATTTTTATATCAAATTTTCCATTCTTTATTTAATTCATCTTCCGGTGTAATACAATGAACATTTGCAGAGCGACGTCAGTCGGACGAAAGTACTATATTCCATTGTTACTCTAATATACCTAGGTATTTGTTCATATATTTATAAATTGTTTACTAAGTAAAAACTTATGGCGCTCCACATTATGTGTCATATAATAGACCGTACGAAGGCGGACATAGCAGAAGGCGTATTGCAAATATCCCTTGTGATAAAAAGTAGGGGTCTTCTTCACTAGATTCGAACCACTGTTACAGGCGGTTTTGGTTTACATAGCAAGCATAATACCACTCGGCCACCAAGTCTCGCACGTTAACCTCTTTATTAATGCAGAACATACTGAGACACTTACATTCACTGGTGTCGCGTAATGTATTTCATAAAATTTTGTTAATAAGTGGGTCGAATTAGGTAGCCCTCGAGAGGGCTGATGGTGTTGTGGGCGAGCATTTATTAATAGTGTGTATAGTTCCCTTGGGACTCGATTACAGCTGCCATACGCCATGGCATTGAATCCACCAGGCGAGAGATATAGCGTAGGGTGCAACAGATCGACCACGCATCTTCAACACGCTCCCAAAGATCATTAGATGTTCGTGGAGGATTGTTCGACCAGGTTTCCCGCAATGTTCTTGCAACAGAGGCCCACATATTTTCAATAGGGTTCAAATCTGCTCCATGAGGAACCCAGGCAACTATTTCGACATCAGGTTGCCTCTGCAACCATGTCTGAACCACATTTGAATTATGTATCGAGCTATTGTCCTGTTGCAAATATAATATGCCGTCACCTACATGAGCTTTTATTTCCGGAAGCGTTTCATCCAGATGTTCCACATACTTGTGGGTGTTTAGGCGACCAGGAATCCTGTAGATTCCTCCGAAATTTGCAGCCTTGCACATCCATGCCCAACAGTGGACAGTTACATGTCCCATTCGACCAGAATGGGAAACGTATTCAGAGGCATACCTTTTTCTAGGGGGGCCGTAAACACGCTTCGGCCCGAAGTTTGCACTGGGAAATATTTTTCGTCTGTGAAAACCACCTCGTCCCACACACGTGCAATATTTAACTGTGCAAACGCCAGACGGTCAACCATGTGGTCTTCTGTTAGTCGCTCCTTAACAGCTGCCCTGTATGATCTCAAACCAAAGGATTTGAGTCTACGACAGACACTCGTAACATCGCCTGGGAAATTGGTTTTCTCTCGTAACTGTCGGGCAGACATGAAAGGGTGCTCACGGCATTGGGCAATTACACTGTGGTCTTCTTCGGCAGAGGAAACTCTTTGTCGCCCACTTCCTCTTTTACGTCTTACATCTCCTGTTTCCTCATATCTCCTCCACCACATCCGTGCTGAAACACGGTTAACGCCATATCTCGCGCCTGCCTCGCTATAGTTCATGCCCGCATGCTCAATTAAAGCAATCACGCTGCTTTTAACAGAAGCTTCGTAGTGAGCCATTTTCACACCAGAAGCAAAATGATAGCTTTGCTTAGGTGTTTGAACGGAACGTGCTTCATGTGACGTCACGTAATTAGGCGGAGTTTCCTCTCATTGCTGTAGACGATATCGTACGCGCTCTGCTGGGTGTTTCGTGACGGAAAAAAGTGTTTTAAGCAGTTCATGGCGACCGCTTTGAAATCAAATGTAAAGTATGAGAATTAAATTTGTCATATCTGTAGTTTGGTGTAGAGACAAAACAAAATTGGAAACCAAAGGTTTAAGAACAACTCAGATTATTAATATAAAACAAGTCAAAGATTATTAACTTGTATTATCATACAAGAAATGCGAGAATTTTGAAACAAAGAAAAATAACTTAGAAATTTGCAACTGAAGACAAAAAAAACTAACTTAAACACACTAAAGGGTATGAGTAGGGAGATTAATGGGGACGTCAGCAATGAAGCTATATGTCCCCGTCTCGATTAACGCGAGGGATGGATTTCACCATTTCACTTTGACGGAATAACGTAGAGGATGGACAGGAGGGGGAAGATACATAACAGCTATAAATATAAAAATAAAAGTGACAATGTTCGGTGGTGAATAACTCTTGAACTACCCGATCGTTCTCAATTACATTTTGAACATAGATGAAATTCGAACCTGAGAACCTTTTTGTTATTTCATTTTGATATTAGAACTTGCGGAAGAGGAGGGGGTAAATATATGAAAATGAATAAAACGTAATAACTCTTGAACAATCCGACTGATCCCAATCAATCAAACATTCAATATAGATAAGGTTCGGACTCTTGAACCACCTGACCGATCTCGATCTAATATGCAACATAGACGACGTTCGGGCCTAGAAACTTTTGTTGTAATATTTTCACTTTGACGGTAGAACATAGGAGAGGATAAGAGAAGGGGAGATTAATATATAAAAATAAATAGAACAACTCTTGAACCATCCAACAGATTTCGATCAAATTTTCAACGTACATGACATTCGGACCTGGGATAATTTTTGTCATACCGTGCCCCCAACATGGAGAGGGGAGAGGGATACATAAAATCATCGAAAATGACCAATATCAGAGTGCTTTATTAATAGTAAAACCATAACATATTACTATTTTTCTTTAATTTAGCCCAGCGAAATCGGGGTGCGACTTAGATTCGAGGACGTCTTAAGTTCGAGTAGTTATCGAGAAATAATTAAAGATATTAACGTGTTATTGAATTACTTTGCTAATAATAATAACTATTAGTATTATTATTATTATTATTATTATTATTATTATTATTATTGAAGATTTGATCATTCAAATATTGAAAGATCAAAATATCAAATACCTTAAGACAATTAAACGTGTCATAGCCGACTAATGATCACCAAAAATTCTAAATTTAAACAAAATATTCACACATGGTTCCGACTTGAGAACCTCCAGATTATTAGCTAGCGCCTTGAGCACAGATCCACGCTCTATATGCGCTAAATGGTATGTTTTAGTATGTTTAAATTAGATTTCCTTGTCTCCAGTTACAAAATTCTAAGTTAGTATTTTTCGTTCTTTTAAACTTTCTTTCGATTTTTTAAATCATATAAGTCAATAATCTTTGGCATAGTTTATATTAATAACGTGATTGTTCTTAAACCTTTCGTTCGCTATTTGGTTTCTTCTCCACACCAAACTACAGATATGATACGTTTAATTCTCATACTTGTCATTTGGTTTCAAAGCAGTCACCATTATCTGGTAAAGCAATTTTGTTCGCCACGATTCATGAGTTTTGTAACAAAACACATCAAGAAATGAGTTAAATGAAGGCTGCAAGAGTTTATATCAAAGTTGAGTATTGTGAGCTAGTGACAAGCATGTAATAACGTCTCGTATTTGAAAATAATGTTAGCTACTTTTAATTCACTAACTGGTATTAGATTTAATTCAAGCTTAAAGTATTGGAATGAATAAACTCAGTGTAGCTTAAAGAAACAAAACGTAAGAAGAACGGACGAGATTCGAACCCTGGACCACCAGTACAAAAAACCTGTTCACTAACCCCTCACCTAACAAGCCATTAACTTCTATAAGTTTTAAATTTGCAAGCAAATAATACCATTATACGTTTGTGCAATCAATGTTTTGCTGTTTTCCTCTTCAAGAACGTAACATGTTTACGACGATTCGTTTCGTTTTCCATTAGAACTTCTAGAGAGATGATTTGTGTTTGAGTATAGGATCTTTTGTTTCCTTTAACCGAAGTTCTAGCAAATACAACTCAATTGAAACAGCTGTAAAAAAAACTAATACTGTCTTAGAAAGTATTCCTAAAAGGGAGAAACTCCATCGTGCACCCTGAACAGTGACGGGAGTGCGTTGAACGAGGCCAACAGCAAAATGGAGTCCATTGAAGATTCGTAACTCCACTTCGAGGGGTTTTAATTAATTTCACACTTTTTCCTCAATGTCTAAAATGTAACTACTTAGCCTTAGATGAAAAGGAAGTTGTGAAGGAGCTATAGACTGTGAAGTCTACCGAAAAAATTTATCATGTCCTTGCAGCAACTATTTCCAGCAAAAGGGAATAAGTACACCAGACCTAAGTTTTCAGAAACGCTAAAAAAACCTTCCCGAGGCGTATTTGTATTTGTTTCAACACGTGTATAACTGATTAATTGTAGCAAAAGAACTGACAAACTCTAAGACAAGAAGAAGAAAATTGTATTGTAGCACTGCAATTGGTGAGAAAAGCTTAAAAGTAGAAAAAATATTTTTATGTACTTATTCCCTTTTTCCAATCAGTGGTTCAATTATGAGCCTATATTTTTGAGGAGCTCCTTTGTGGCTAAGCGGTTAGCGTACGCGCCTTTGGCGTGGGAGACCCGGGTTCGATTCCCGGCGGGAGCTCATGTGATTCGGATTCCACGTTAATCAGTAGGTCCACGTCTCATATAGCCTCGCTGCTGAACGGGACGTAAAACTCAAAAAGTCAGCCTATATTTTTGAGGTGTTAAAAATAATAATAATAAGAAGAAGAAAACTTATTAACTGGTAGGTTACGCTGGAATCTTAATTGTGTATATGGAATAATGGAACGTGGAATTATACAGAGGATTTTGGATTTCTGTTGGCGATCAATTAATCTTTACCCTAGTAGGGAATACTGGTTGGTCCGGATTTCGAACAGTAATGAAGATCAAGATTGATTGAAATTTCAACTTAGAATGAAATAAATAAAAATCTAATCTTATACAACTCTCATTGATAGTAGTGTTCCGTATTTGTTTAGACGCCTATTCTTTTATAACTTTACTTATGGTGCATGGAGTTGTTGGTTAGATCCCAGCTCGCGCTGAATGAACTTTATTATGGACAAACACCGTGTGCATGAGTTTTCTCGGGTTTCTCCCGTTTCTTCCCACTTTCTTCATTAAACGATTTCATTCGTTTCTCACCATCATTGTCTCCATTAGCGTAGTCGGCATAACGTGGGACGTAAAACTTAAATATTTCGTTTCGTTTTTCTTTATAACTGTATCTCACTTTTCCTGTGACGAGAGCATCATCTAAGCGAGTATTCAGTGAATTAAACCACTATCTTCATAGCACAATAGTACAGAATGAAGTTTAGCTCTTTGGCAATCTCCAGCATGCAGAGCAAAAAAAGCCAATACATTGATATTTAAACAGTAGTTAACGGATTCCTCTGCGAAAAAGATCACCCATACTGTTGTGTTTCAGATGATAATTTATAATTATACTTAGTTCGTTGAAATTTCTCCATAGTTGTGGGGGCGAGATACATAAAAAATCCCTACCAAGAGGTGAAAGTGACATGTAAAAGTAGTCAAATACGAACGAAATTAGTGTCGAATTCATATGCAAAGATGAAAAGTGACACTGTGGATGCTACGTAAGTTCAAAATAAGCCTTGGTTGGCTTCGAGTTGACAATGGGAGGGTGACAGGAATAAAGAATCGAAAATATTCTATATTTGTGTCGAATGGATAATTTTCGGGATCAGTGACATAAAAGGTAATATTTCAGATGTGTATATGTCCAAGGTTGGCCATATTGAAATGGGGTCATAGGAAGAATCAGTAAATACTTCAGAACAGTTCCTTTTTGGTGCGTTTCAAGATACTGAGAGTGAAAAGTGATAATGCACAAATCACATTCTAAATTATCGGAGGTATGACTTCTGGGGAAGTGTCGTTGCTCCAGGGAGGCATTACTAACTGATCACTCCCTAAAATCGTCACTGTTTTGCAGGGCAGTAGACAGAAATTTATTTCAGCGATCGAAAGCTTGACAGGAATTTATTTCAGCGATTGAGGGCATATTTTACTAAAATCTCTATCATCCAGGGGCGGATCCAGGATGATTGTTTGGGAGGGGCGGTCGTTCGAAGTCAAATCAAGGTAAGAGCGCATTGCAAAAAAAAGAAAAAAAGAAAAAGAAAAGAACAGAAAAAAACAAATTTAGAAAAGGAGATGTAGCTCTTCTGCAGAATTAACTTTCTTAAGAAAGTAAGGCCTATCTACTTTAGGTTTTAATTTAAGTTTATAATACAAAGATGAAAAATACTTAGGATATGTTTTATTTTTAAAATAAAAAATATAAAAAGTTCCCTATTCTGGGAGATGTGATCGCCCGAACGCACTCCCCTGAATCCGCCCTGCTATCATCATTTCTAAAATTAGATATAATTTACAAAAAAAAAAAAAAAGTAGTGATTTCGTGGGGCAAAATCTCTTGATTGCAAAGGCCTGCATCCTGTGTATGTCCCTGCTACTCTGAATCGTCAAAAGCACCTCTTCAAAGGTAAGACATAAATTATAAATAATAAACGTATAACATAGAATACAATATAAAAAGGAAATGTTATAATTAAGAAATAGAAAATAATTATAAAATAAATTTGAAGGACAATCAAAAAGAACAATAAAACTTGAAAGTAAAATATACTTTTAAAACAATTTTGCATTTATGCAGGGCTACAAACAGTGAGGAGTGCCATGTAAATTTAGTAACAAATATAATATTGGAAAATTATTTCGAATTAAACTAGCTGTGACTACATTACTTCAAAATTGAACTTGTGGAATATACAGTATGAGCGTAGCTCAAATAAAATAATCAATAAGAATGGTCTTGATTGGAAGCTCGGACCATCCACGTAGGAGTAACTTACATTAACCACTCACCTTACAGACAATGACGCACAGGGCTTGGCACTACTTTATCAGATGGTGCTATCAAATGTAACTTAATTAAAACAATAGTAACAAATTCTAAAGCTTTAAAAAGTGTCCTGAAGAAGATGAAGTTCATTTTGCACATTGTAACTAAGTTACAAGAGCTATACGTCCTATCTGAACGGCGCATCCACCGAGTCAACTTTTGGAATATCCTCTTAAGGTAGCTTTCAACGCAGCTAACGGAAACGTATGTGAACCAGTAATAGAATTCTCCGTAGCAGAATGGATAGAGTCATGGTTCGATAACCACAAGGTTCGTGGTTCGAAACCCGTCGCCGAAACGAGATTTTTTAAAATCTTAATTCCTCAGTTCTGAAAATCTTTCTCTCCTTTCGTAATCATCTGATGCTCTAAAAAGAGTTCTCCACATTAATTCGACAACTGCCTAATGTGATCCTCGCATTTCGAAAACTTCCCTTCTTATATTTCACAAAATCAGAATTTTCGTCATAATACGATTGCTGTCCGATTATTTTTTCCCCAATTCTAAATCTGTGTATACAAATCATCCCTCTCTGTCTCCATACTTGAATCCCTCTCTCTATCTCTCTCTCTCTCTCTCTCTCTCTCAATGTCACCCAGGAAGTCATATGGCTTGAGATCAAACCTTCGACTTTTGAAACCAAATGTAAGCTCTTTAGCAATGTGCTATCGTAGCTCTATAGGTTTGTTGTTAAAACCAGTGTATTTTAGACTTTATTGGGGGGGGAGGAAGAGATTCTCCGGCGACATAAGATTTTCACTTTTTATTAGTGTATTACTATACATTTGATCAAAAAATACGTATTTATGAAGCTCAAGAGAGGGGGAATTACACCCTCCTGTCCTGCCAAAATGACGCCCGTGAAACATTTGCTTGCACTTACTGAAAAGAAATTAAATGAATCATTGAATAAAACTCGTTTCTGTCCGTAGATATTTTAGAGCTCTTGGCAATTTCCATAGATTTCTTAGGGAGCATCTTACTAGCTTGCACTCTTTAAAGAAAGAAAAGAATGAAACTAAAGATATTTATGAAGCTCTGGGAAGATTGTGTGACTTTCCTTTAATTTAGGCTCTTAAAAATATTTCAGAACAAACGAATGGAAAAGACTGTTTTAAATGTATAACGTTGTAAACTTGATTCCTGTTTCTTTTTCAGCTGAATGGAAAGAGTGTACTACGTCACACACACTGCTTTAGACAAGGAGAGGTGGAGGACGGGGAGGAGTTGGAATAAATACTAGAAGCAACTAATCGATTGGTACATGTATTACGGGAATGCATAAGAAAACTGGGCAAGAGTTTGTTATAGATTTGGACTTAGAATTTTTGTAACAAATTTTATGCCGCGAACTGTACAACAAGTTAGCATAGACGGAGCTATGGGGGATATATGGGCATTGCCCCCAACGTTTTGAAAACAAATAAGAATGCCACATATAAGGTCCTTCAATTCAGGGCGTCATTTAGGGAGTCAGGAGGGGGCAATTCCCCCCAAAAGTTTGAGGAATACATTAGTAAATTATCTACTAATAAGTAGTAGAAAATGGATCGATCTGGAACATATGAGGACAACCTAGGCCAACTCACGAGCCCCTGGGAAATTGAGCACCGTACACCGTGAGCCCACGGTCTTTTACGACCTCCATTTTAGGGATGAATTTATTCCCTTTTATGAGCACGTTTTAGGGGGTGTATTCGTTCTCTTTTACGAGCACATTTTAGGGGGTGAACTCGTTCCCTTTTATGAGCATATTTTCCAACCCCTACGAACACATAGCAGAACATAACAGAAGATCAGATAACAGATAAGAATATGAAACACACAGCAGAACAGATAACACATAAGAGTACGTAACATAACAAGGGTGTACTCGTTCTCTTTTATGAGCATATTTTTCAACCCCTATTTTAACATAGCAGATAACACATAAAATTACGAACACATAGCAAAGCATATAACACACAAGACTACGTAACACACAGCAGAGCAGATAACACATAAGAGTACGTAACATAACAAGGGTGTATTCATTCCCTTTTATGAGAATATTTTTCAACCCTTATTTTAACATAGCAGAAATTACACTGAGACTATGAACACACAGCAGAACAGATAATACATAGCACAGCTAATAAAAGAGCATGGCTTATTTTCCAACCCTTATTTTAACATAGCAGAAATTACACTGAGACTATGAACACACAGCATTTTAGGGGTGGACTCGTTCTCTTTTATGAGCATATTTTCCAACCCCTATTTTAACATAGCATAAGACTACGAACACATAGCAGAGGTTTATTCGTTTTCAACCCCTTAAGATAAGAGTATGTAACATAGCAGTTACGAACACATAGCAGAGCAGATAATAAACACAACTTCCTTCATTTTAGGGGTGAATTTATTCCCTTTTAAGAGTATATTTTCCAGCCCCTTATTATAACATAGCACAGATTACATAGCAGATCTACTACGGCTTATTTTCCAACCCTTATTTTACCATAACAGAGACTACGAAACATAGCGGACATAGCACAGGGGGTGTATTTATTTTCTCCACCCCTAATTGGACATAGCAGAAATTACACTGAGACTACGAACACACAGCAGACCAGAGAATACATAAAAATTCATTCCCTTTTATGAGTACATTTTAAGAGGTGTACTCGTTCTCTTTTTATAATTACTTTTGCAACCCCTATTTTACCATAGCAGGAATTACATAAGATTTTTTTCAACCCCTATTTTAAGACAATGAATACCTATGTAACATAGTGATTCGATACGCTCTTTGAACCGATTTGGATGAAACTCGGCATATGGGGGTTTTCGACCATGCTGATTACGAATATCATGCCTATTTTTACCTGGGTCCTATAGTTTATGTGGCATACGCCCTTTCTATGACAATTTTAACCAATTTGGGTGAAACTCGGTATATGGGGGTTTTCGGACATGCTGATTACGAATATCATACCTATTTTTACCTGTGTCTTATAGTTTATGTTGGATACGCCCTTTCTATGACAATTTTAACCTATTTGGATGAAACTCGGTATATGGGGGTTTTCGAACACGCTGATTACGAATATCATACCTATTTTTACCTGGGTCTTATAGTTTATGTTGGATACGCCCTTTGTATGACACTTAAAACCCAATCACTCGTAAACGAAGCAACATATTGAGGTGCTGTTTCCACATTTAGTAATTGGTCATCAACTACTACAAGTTACAAAAATAATGACCATCGAGGTCGAAGGTCAACATACTTAAAACCTAATAGCCCGGAAACGAAGTCAAATATTGAGGTGGTGTTTCCACATTTAGTAATAGTTCATCAATCACTGCAAGTTTCAAAATAATGACCATCGAGGTCAAAGGTCAAAATACTTAAACCTAATAACTCGAAAACGGAGCCAAGTATTGAAGTGGTGTTTCCACATTTAGTAATTGGTCATCAACCACTGCAAGTTCCAAAATAATGACCATCGAGGTCAAAGGTCAAAGTACTTAAAACCTAATAACTCGAAAATGGATCCACATATTGAGGTGGTGTTTCCACATTTAGCAAAAGGTCATCAACTAGTACAAGTTGCAAAATAATGACCATCGAGGTCAAAGGTCAAAATACTTAAACCTAATAACTCGAAAACGAAGCAACGTATTGAGGTGCTGTTTCCACATTTAGTAATAGTTCATCAACTACTACAAGTTCCAAAATAATGACCATCGAGGTCAAAGGTCAAAATACTTAAAACCTAATAGTTTGTAAACGGAGCCACATATTGAGATGCTCTTTCCACATTTAGTAATTGGTCATTAACTACTACAAGTTCCAAAATAATGACCATCGAGGTCAAAGGTCAATATATTTAGGTCTAAAACCTAATAACTCGAAAACGGAGCCAAATATTGAAGTGGTGTTTCCACATTGAGTAATTGGTCATCAACCACTGCAAGTTCCAAAATAATGACCATCGAAGTCAAAGGTCAAAGTACTTAAAACCTAATAACTCGAAAACGAAGCCAAATATTGAGGTGCTGTTTCCACATTTAGCAAGAGGTCATCAACTAGTACAAGTTCCAAAATAATGACCATCGAGGTCAAAGGTCAAAAACTCGAAAACGGAGCCAAATATTGAGGTGCTGTTTCCACAATTAGCAAGAGGTCATCAACTAGTACAAGTTCCAAAAATAATGGTCATCGAGGTCAAAGGTCAATCTCATAAATGAAACCACATATTGAGATAACGTTTCCTCATTTAGTAAATTTGTGTGATCTATTCAATTTTGTACAAAGCAGAAAAAAAGTGAAGAAGGAATAAATTTGAGTGGATTATTTACTTTTGTATTAACAAGAAAGAAAGCAAAGATATGCCATTTTAACTAGCTGAGAATTATAGGTCTTCTTGTACTAATTAAATAAACGAAGGAATATTGTACCAATGAGAAATGTCATTTTTCTAGACCATGTTCTAATATTTAAACAAACGAAGGGGTGAATTTGAGTGACCTATTCAATTTTGCACCAACGAGAAATAACTGCGTATTTTAAATCATTTTGTACTATTTAAAGAAACAAACAATCGGATAAATTTAACCGGCTCAGAAGTTCAATACTATTTTGTACTCTTGAGTGAGCTTTCCAATTTTGTAGCAAGAAGGACAATTTTTTAAACTAACTCAGAATTTCATTTCATTTTTGTAATACTCAAATTTGGATGGAGTGTTTGGTTTTGTACGAACCAGAAAAATTTGATTGGATTATTTCCTTAGGTACCAACTGGAAAAAGTGAAGGGCCATTATTCAAATAAACAAAGGAATAGAGTATTTAGTTTTGTACCAACTAGAAAAAAAAAGTGAAGTATAAATAAAATTTAGGTGGACTATTTTCTTTTGTACCAACTGGAAAAGAGAAGAAGAGCTACTTTAACTAGCTCATTATGTACTGTTTAAAGAAACGAAAATTGACCATTATGTAACTTTTGAACTACTGAAATGTTCTATTTTTGTATCAATCAGAAAAAACGAAGAAGGACCATTTTAACAAGTTCATAATTTCTGTAACGAAAGAATAATTTCGATGTTCTACTTTTTATACCAACGAGAAAAAATGAACTAGCTGAATATTTAAATATACGAAAGAATAAATTTAAGTGACCTATTCAATTTTGTACCAATGAGAAATGGCTCAGCAAAAGGCGAAGAAGGACTATTTTATATAATTTTACTACTCAAATAAACAATGGAGTATTTAGTTTTGTACCACCAAGAAAAAAAGAAATTGCACCATTTTGGAGTATTCAAATAAACAAAGGAATAAATTTGAGTGACTTATAATTTGTGTCAACTCTAAAATCAATTAAACGAAGTAATGCATTTGAGTGAGCTATTTAATTTGAAAAACCGAAGTTGAGTATTTTATACCATTTTGTATTATTTCAACAAACAAAGGAATAAGCAAAAAAGGATCATTTTATATCATTTTAAACTAGTCTAATAAACGAAGGCGTAAATATGAGTGAGCTATTTAATTTTGTAGCTGAGTATTTTCACGAAAGAACAAAATTGTACTAATCAGAAAAAGCGAAGAAGATCCATTTTAACTAACTGAGAATTTCTGTACCTTTTTGTACTATTTAAACAAACGATGGGATAAATTTGAGTGACCTGTTTTTTGTACTAACCAGAAAAGTCGAAGAAGGTCCAATTTAGCTAACTCAGAATTTATATACCTTTATACTAGCTCAATGAACGAAAGAACAAATTTGGGTGTTCTACTTTTTTATACCAAACAAGGAAGAACCATTTTATTTTGCTGAGTATTTTATACCATTTTGTACTACTCAAATAAACGAAAGAAAAAGCGAAAAAACCTTTTTAACTAGCGCAGAATTTCTGTAACGCAAAAATTAATTTGGATGGAGTAACAAGAAAGAAAGCAAAGATATGTCATATTAAATATTTAAAAAAACGAGGGGATAAATTTAAGTGATCTATTCCATTTTGTACCAAGGAAAAATGCCATTTTTATCTAGCTTAGAATTTCTAGTGCATGTTGTATTATTTAAACAAAACGAAGGGCTAAATTTGAGAAAGTGAACATGAACCATTTTACTCAAATTGGATGGAGTATTTAGCTTTGTATGAACCAGAGAAAAAGTGAAGAAGGACCATTTTAACTAGTTCAATATTTCTGTACAATTTTGTACTACCCAAATAAACAAAATTTTATTTTTGTACCAATCAGAAGAAAATCAAAGAAGGGTCATTTTAAATAGCCAAGCAGAAAAAAGGAAAGAATTAACACTTTGTACTAATCAAGTAAACGAAGGTATAAATTTGTACTAACCAGAAAAGGATAAGAAGGATCAGCATTCTATACTTTTTGTGCCATTTATTGGGGTGTCCTATTTCCTTTTGTACCAACGAGAACCATTTTAACTGGCTTAGAATTTTATGCCTTTTTGTAAAATTTGTATCAAACCGAAAAAAGCAAGGAAATACCATTTTAAATAGCTCAGCATATAACTTTTTGTGTTTTTGGTCTACCCAGTTTCTTGATCATATTGTACTATTTAAACAAACAAAGGAATAAATTGGTGTGACATTTTCACTTTTGTTACAAGCAGAAAAAGGAAAGAACTAACATTTTGTACTAATCAAATAAGCGAAGGAATAAATTTGAGTGGCTTAAGCAAAGAAGGCCAATGGTAACTAGCCTTTTTGTGCTATTAAATTTGAGTGACCTATTGAAGAATGAATAAATTTTGTTTGCAATTAAAAAAGCGGAGAAGGTCTACTTTCTGTACCAACCATAGAAAAACAAATTTGTTTGACCTATTCACTTTTATAGCAAACAGAAAAAGCACGAAAAAAAGGGAAGATGGTGCTACATTTTGTATTATTTTTGTGTCATCCAGAGAACAATTTAAATTGACTCTCACTGACAATTCAGTTGCCGGTAATTCAGTATTTACATGTGCTAGTCCAATACTACAATACTACAAATTGATTCATTTAACAGTTCAAGTTCTTCTATTCATACACAATCAAATGCATATGCTACAGTGTCTCAGTGTTCATTTACAGAATTAAATATTACAATTATTCCTTTATTCCAATTTATTCCTTTATTTGTTTAAATAGTACAATATGGTCAAGACATTGGGTAGACCAAAAACACAAAAAGTTATAACATGCTGAGCTATTTAAAATGGTATTTCCTTGCTTTTTTCGGTTAATACAAATTTTACAAAAAGGCATAAAATTCTAAGCCAGTTAAAAATGGTTCTCGTTGGTACAAAAGGAAATAGGACACCCCAATAAATGGCACAAAAAGTATAGAATGCTGATCCTTCTCCTTTTCTCGTTAGTACAAATTTATACCTTCGTTTACTTGATTAGTACAAAGTGTTAATTCTTTCCTTTTTTCTGCTTGGCTATTTAAAATGACCCTTCTTTGATTTTCTTCTGATTGGTACAAAAATAAAATTTCGTTTATTTGGGTAGTACAAAATTGTACAGAAATATTGAACTAGTTAAAATGGTCCTTCTTCACTTTTTTCTGGTTCATACAAAGCTAAATACTCCATCCAATTTGAGTAAAATGGTTCATGTTCACTTTCACAAATATAGCCCTTCGTTTTGTTTAAATAATACAACATGCACTAGAAATTCTAAGCTAGATATAAATGGCATTTTTCCTTGATACAAAATGGAATAGATCACTTAAATTTATCCCCTCGTTTTTTTTAAATATTTAATATGACATATCTTTGCTTTCTTTCTTGTTACTCCATCCAAATTAATTTTTGCGTTACAAAAATTCTGCGCTAGTTAAAAAGGTCTTTTTCCGCTTTTTCTTTTGTTTATTTGAGTAGTACAAAATGGTATAAAATACTCAGCAAAATAAAATGGTTCTTCCTTGTTTGGTATAAAAAAGTAGAACACCCAAATTTGTTCTTTCGTTCATTGAGCTAGTATAAAGGTATATAAATTCTGAGTTAGCTAAATTGGACCTTCTTCGACTTTTCTGGTTAGTACAAAAAACAGGTCACTCAAATTTATCCCATCGTTTGTTTAAATAGTACAAAAAGGTACAGAAATTCTCAGTTAGTTAAAATGGATCTTCTTCGCTTTTTCTGATTAGTACAATTTTGTTCTTTCGTGAAAATACTCAGCTACAAAATTAAATAGCTCACTCATATTTACGCCTTCGTTTATTAGACTAGTTTAAAATGATATAAAATGATCCTTTTTTGCTTATTTCTTTGTTTGTTGAAATAATACAAAATGGTATAAAATACTCAACTTCGGTTTTTCAAATTAAATAGCTCACTCAAATGCATTACTTCGTTTAATTGATTTTAGAGTTGACACAAATTATAAGTCACTCAAATTTATTCCTTTGTTTATTTGAATACTCCAAAATGGTGCAATTTCTTTTTTCTTGGTGGTACAAAACTAAATACTCCATTGTTTATTTGAGTAGTAAAATTATATAAAATAGTCCTTCTTCGCCTTTTGCTGAGCCATTTCTCATTGGTACAAAATTGAATAGGTCACTTAAATTTATTCTTTCGTATATTTAAATATTCAGCTAGTTCATTTTTTCTCGTTGGTATAAAAAGTAGAACATCGAAATTATTCTTTCGTTACAGAAATTATGAACTTGTTAAAATGGTCCTTCTTCGTTTTTTCTGATTGATACAAAAATAGAACATTTCAGTAGTTCAAAAGTTACATAATGGTCAATTTTCGTTTCTTTAAACAGTACATAATGAGCTAGTTAAAGTAGCTCTTCTTCTCTTTTCCAGTTGGTACAAAAGAAAATAGTCCACCTAAATTTTATTTATACTTCACTTTTTTTTTCTAGTTGGTACAAAACTAAATACTCTATTCCTTTGTTTATTTGAATAATGGCCCTTCACTTTTTCCAGTTGGTACCTAAGGAAATAATCCAATCAAATTTTTCTGGTTCGTACAAAACCAAACACTCCATCCAAATTTGAGTATTACAAAAATGAAATGAAATTCTTAGTTAGTTTAAAAAATGGTCCTTCTTGCTACAAAATTGGAAAGCTCACTCAAGAGTACAAAATAGTATTGGACTTCTGAGCCGGTTAAATTTATCCGATTGTTTGTTTCTTTAAATAGTACAAAATGATTTAAAATACGCAGTTATTTCTCGTTGGTGCAAAATTGAATAGGTCACTCAAATTCACCCCTTTGTTTGTTTAAATATTAGAACATGGTCTAGAAAAATGACATTTCTCATTGGTACAATATTCCTTCGTTTATTTAATTAGTACAAGAAGACCTACTGTATAATTCTCAGCTAGTTAAAATGGCATATCTTTGCTTTCTTTCTTGTTAATACAAAAGTAAATAAGCCACTCAAATTTATTCCTTCTTCACTTTTTTTCTGCTTTGTACAAAATTGAATAGATCACACAAATTTACTAAATGAGGAAACGTTATCTCAATATGTGGTTTCATTTATGAGATTGAACTTTGACCTCGATGATCATTATTTTTGGAACTTGTACTAGTTGATGATCTTGCTAATTGTGGAAACAGCACCTCAATATTTGGCTCCGTTTTCGAGCTTTTGACCTTTGAACTCGATGGTCATTATTTTGGAACTTGTACTAGTTGATGACCTCTTGCTAATTGTGGAAACAGCACCTCAATATTTGGCTCCGTTATCGAGTTTTTGACCTTTGACCTCGATGGTCATTATTTTGGAACTTGCAGTGGTTGATGACCAATTACTAAATGTGGAAACACCACTTCAATATTTGACTCCGTTTTCGAGTTATTAGGTTTTAAATATATTGACCTTTGACCTCGATGGTCATTATTTTGGAACTTGTAGTAGTTAATGACCAATTACTAAATGTGGAAAGAGCATCTCAATATGTGGCTCCGTTTACAAACTATTAGGTTTTAAGTATTTTGACCTTTGACCTCGATGGTCATTATTTTGGAACTTGTACTAGTTGATGACCTCTTGCTAATTGTGGAAACAGCACCTCAATACGTTGCTTCGTTTTCGAGTTATTAGGTTTAAGTATTTTGACCTTTGGCCTCGATGGTCATTATTTTGCAACTTGTACTAGTTGATGACCTCTTGCTAAATATGGAAACAACACCTCAATATGTGGATCCATTTTCGAGTTATTAGGTTTTAAGTACTTTGACCTTTGACCTCGATGGTCATTATTTTGGAACTTGCAGTGGTTGATGACCAATTACTAAATGTGGAAACACCACTTCAATACTTGGCTCCGTTTTCGAGTTATTAGGTTTAAGTATTTTGACCTTTGACCTCGATGGTCATTATTTTGAAACTTGCAATGATTGATGAACTATTACTAAATGTGGAAACACCACCTCAATGTTTGACTTCGTTTCCGGGCTATTAGGTTTTAAGTATGTTGACCTTCGACCTCGATGGTCATTATTTTTGGAACTTGTACTAGTTGATGACCAATTACTAAATGTGGAAACAGCACCTCAATATGTTGCTTCGTTTACGAGTGATTGGGTTTTAAGTGTCATACAAAGGGCGTATCCAACATAAACTATAAGACCCAGGTAAAAATAGGTATGATATTCGTAATCAGCATGTTCGAAAACCCCCATATACCGAGTTTCATCCAAATAGGTTAAAATTGTCATAGAAAGGGCGTATCCAACATAAACTATAAGACCCAGGTAAAAATAGGTATGATATTCGTAATCAGCATGTCCGAAAACCCCCATATACCGAGTTTCACCCAAATTGGTTAAAATTGTCATAGAAAGGGCGTATGCCACATAAACTATAGGACCCAGGTAAAAAGAGTTATGATATTCGTACTCACCATGGTCGAAAACCCCCATATGCCGAGTTTCATCCAAATCGGTTCAAAGAGCGTATCGAATCACTATGTTACATAGATATTCATTGTCTTAAAATAGGGGTTGAAAAAAAATCTTATGTAACTCCTGCTATGGTAAAATAGGGGTTGCAAAAGTAATTATAAAAAGAGAACGAGTACACCTCTTAAAATGTACTCATAAAAGGGAATGAATTTTATGTATTCTCTGGTCTGCTGTGTGTTCGTAGTCTCATTGTAATTTCTGCTATGTTCAATTAGGGGTGGAGAAAATGAATACACCCCTGTGCTATGTCCGCTATGTTTCGTAGTCTCTGTTATGGTAAAATAAGGGTTGGAAAATAAGCCGTAGTAGATCTGCTATGTAATCTGTGCTATGTTATAATAAGGGGTTGGAAAATATCAGTGGCGGCTGGTGACAATTTATTAGGTAGTGACAGGACTATATTATTATTATTATTATTATTATTATTATTATTATTATTATTATTATTATTATTATTCCTTTATTCCAATTTATTCCTTTATTTGTTTAAATAGTACAATATGGTCAAGAAATTGGGTAGACCAAAAACACAAAAAGTTATAACATGCTGAGCTATTTAAAATGGTATTTCCTTGCTTTTTTCGGTTTAATACAAATTTTACAAAAAGGCATAAAATTCTAAGCCAGTTAAAAATGGTTCTCGTTGGTACAAAAGGAAATAGGACACCCCAATAAATGGCACAAAAAGAATAGAATGCTGATCCTTCTCCTTTTCTCGTTAGTACAAATTTATACCTTCGTTTACTTGATTAGTACAAAGTGTTTATTCTTTCCTTTTTTCTGCTTGGCTATTTAAAATGACCCTTCTTTGATTTTCTTCTGATTGGTACAAAAATAAAATTTCGTTTATTTGGGTAGTACAAAATTGTACAGAAATATTGAACTAGTTAAAATGGTCCTTCTTCACTTTTTTTCTGGTTCATACAAAGCTAAATACTCCATCCAATTTGAGTAAAATGGTTCATGTTCACTTTCACAAATATAGCCCTTCGTTTTGTTTAAATAATACAACATGCACTAGAAATTCTAAGCTAGATATAAATGGCATTTTTCCTTGATACAAAATGGAATAGATCACTTAAATTTATCCCCTCGTTTTTTTAAATATTTAATATGACATATCTTTGCTTTCTTTCTTGTTACTCCATCCAAATTAATTTTTGCGTTACAGAAATTCTGCGCTAGTTAAAAAGGTCTTTTTCCGCTTTTTCTTTTGTTTATTTGAGTAGTACAAAATGGTATAAAATACTCAGCAAAATAAAATGGTTCTTCCTTGTTTGGTATAAAAAAGTAGAACACCCAAATTTGTTCTTTCGTTCATTGAGCTAGTATAAAATTATATAAATTCTGAGTTAGCTAAATTGGACCTTCTTCGACTTTTCTGGTTAGTAAAAAAAACAGGTCACTCAAATTTATCCCATCGTTTATTTAAATAGTACAAAAAGGTACAGAAATTCTCAGTTAGTTAAAATGGATCTTCTTCGCTTTTTCTGATTAGTACAATTTTGTTCTTTCGTGAAAATACTCAGCTACAAAATTAAATAGCTCACTCATATTTACGCCTTCGTTTATTAGACTAGTTTAAAATGATATAAAATGATCCTTTTTTGCTTATTTCTTTGTTTGTTGAAATAATACAAAATGGTATAAAATACTCAACTTCGGTTTTTCAAATTAAATAGCTCACTCAAATGCATTACTTCGTTTAATTGATTTTAGAGTTGACACAAATTATAAGTCACTCAAATTTATTCCTTTGTTTATTTGAATACTCCAAAATGGTGCAATTTCTTTTTTTCTTGGTGGTACAAAACTAAATACTCCATTGTTTATTTGAGTAGTAAAATTATATAAAATAGTCCTTCTTCGCCTTTTGCTGAGCCATTTCTCATTGGTACAAAATTGAATAGGTCACTTAAATTTATTCTTTCGTATATTTAAATATTCAGCTAGTTCATTTTTTCTCGTTGGTATAAAAACTAGAACATCGAAATTATTCTTTCGTTACAGAAATTATGAACTTGTTAAAATGGTCCTTCTTCGTTTTTTCTGATTGATACAAAAATAGAACATTTCAGTAGTTCAAACGTTACATAATGGTCAATTTTCGTTTCTTTAAACAGTACATAATGAGCTAGTTAAAATAGCTCTTCTTCTCTTTTCCAGTTGGTACAAAAGAAAATAGTCCACCTAAATTTTATTTATACTTCACTTCTTTTTTTCTAGTTGGTACAAAACTAAATACTCTATTCCTTTGTTTATTTGAATAATGGCCCTTCACTTTTTCCAGTTGGTACCTAAGGAAATAATCCAATCAAATTTTTCTGGTTCGTACAAAACCAAACACTCCATCCAAATTTGAGTATTACAAAAATGAAATGAAATTCTGAGTTAGTTTAAAAAATTGTCCTTCTTGCTACAAAATTGGAAAGCTCACTCAAGAGTACAAAATAGTATTGGACTTCTGAGCAGGTTAAATTTATCCGATTGTTTGTTTCTTTAAATAGTACAAAATGATTTAAAATACGCAGTTATTTCTCGTTGGTGCAAAATTGAATAGGTCACTCAAATTCACCCCTTCGTTTGTTTAAATATTAGAACATGGTCTAGAAAAATGACATTTCTCATTGGTACAATATAACTTCGTTTATTTAATTAGTACAAGAAGACCTATAATTCTCAGCTAGTTAAAATGACATATCTTTGCTTTCTTTCTTGTTAATACAAAAGTAAATAAGCCACTCAAATTTATTCCTTCTTCACTTTTTTTCTGCTTTGTACAAAATTGAATAGATCACACAAATTTACTAAATGAGGAAACGTTATCTCAATATGTGGTTTCATTTATGAGATTGAACTTTGACCTCGATGATCATTATTTTTGGAACTTGTACTAGTTGATGATCTTGCTAATTGTGGAAACAGCACCTCAATATTTGGCTCCGTTTTCGAGCTTTTGACCTTTGACCTCGATGGTCATTATTTTGGAACTTGTACTAGTTGATGACCTCTTGCTAATTGTGGAAACAGCACCTCAATATTTGGCTCCGTTTTCGAGTTTTTGACCTTTGACCTCAATGGTCATTATTTTGGAACTTGCAGTGGTTGATGACCAATTACTAAATGTGGAAACACCACTTCAATATTTGACTCCGTTTTCGAGTTATTAGGTTTTAAATATATTGACCTTTGACCTCGATGGTCATTATTTTGGAACTTGTAGTAGTTAATGACCAATTACTAAATGTGGAAAGAGCATCTCAATATGTGGCTCCGTTTACAAACTATTAGGTTTTAAGTATTTTGACCTTTGACCTCGATGGTCATTATTTTGGAACTTGTACTAGTTGATGACCTCTTGCTAATTGTGGAAACAGCACCTCAATACGTTGCTTCGTTTTCGAGTTATTAGGTTTAAGTATTTTGACCTTTGGCCTCGATGGTCATTATTTTGCAACTTGTACTAGTTGATGACCTCTTGCTAAATATGGAAACAGCACCTCAATATGTGGATCCATTTTCGAGTTATTAGGTTTTAAGTACTTTGACCTTTGACCTCGATGGTCATTATTTTGGAACTTGCAGTGGTTGATGACCAATTACTAAATGTGGAAACACCACTTCAATACTTGGCTCCGTTTTCGAGTTATTAGGTTTAAGTATTTTGACCTTTGACCTCGATGGTCATTATTTTGAAACTTGCAATGATTGATGAACTATTACTAAATGTGGAAACACCACCTCAATGTTTGACTTCGTTTCCGGGCTATTAGGTTTTAAGTATGTTGACCTTCGACCTCGATGGTCATTATTTTTGGAACTTGTACTAGTTGATGACCAATTACTAAATGTGGAAACTGCACCTCAATATGTTGCTTCGTTTACGAGTGATTGGGTTTTAAGTGTCATACAAAGGGCGTATCCAACATAAACTATAAGACCCAGGTAAAAATAGGTATGATATTCGTAATCAGCATGTTCGAAAACCCCCATATACCGAGTTTCATCCAAATAGGTTAAAATTGTCATAGAAAGGGCGTATCCAACATAAACTATAAGACCCAGGTAAAAATAGGTATGATATTCGTAATCAGCATGTCCGAAAACCCCCATATACCGAGTTTCACCCAAATTGGTTAAAATTGTCATAGAAAGGCGTAGCCACATAAACTATAGGACCCAGGTAAAAATAGGTATGATATTCGTACTCACCATGGTCGAAAACCCCCATATGCCGAGTTTCATCCAAATCGGTTCAAAGAGCGTATCGAATCACTATGTTACATAGATATTCATTGTCTTAAAATAGGGGTTGAAAAAAAATCTTATGTAATTCCTGCTATGGTAAAATAGGGGTTGCAAAAGTAATTATAAAAAGAGAACGAGTACACCTCTTAAAATGTACTCATAAAAGGGAATGAATTTTATGTATTCTCTGGTCTGCTGTGTGTTCGTAGTCTCATTGTAATTTCTGCTATGTTCAATTAGGGGTGGAGAAAATGAATACACCCCCTGTGCTATGTCCGCTATGTTTCGTAGTCTCTCTTATGGTAAAATAAGGGTTGGAAAATAAGCCGTAGTAGATCTGCTATGTAATCTGTGCTATGTTATAATAAGGGGTTGGAAAATATCAGTGGCGGCTGGTGACAATTTATTAGGTAGTGACAGGACTATATTATTATTATTATTATTATTATTATTATTATTATTATTATTATTATTATTATTATTATTATTATTATTATTATTCCTTTATTCCAATTTATTCCTTTATTTGTTTAAATAGTACAATATGGTCAAGAAATTGGGTAGACCAAAAACACAAAAAGTTATAACATGCTGAGCTATTTAAAATGGTATTTCCTTGCTTTTTTCGGTTTAATACAAATTTTACAAAAAGGCATAAAATTCTAAGCCAGTTAAAAATGGTTCTCGTTGGTACAAAAGGAAATAGGACACCCCAATAAATGGCACAAAAAGAATAGAATGCTGATCCTTCTCCTTTTCTCGTTAGTACAAATTTATACCTTCGTTTACTTGATTAGTACAAAGTGTTTATTCTTTCCTTTTTTCTGCTTGGCTATTTAAAATGACCCTTCTTTGATTTTCTTCTGATTGGTACAAAAATAAAATTTCGTTTATTTAGGTAGTACAAAATTGTACAGAAATATTGAACTAGTTAAAATGGTCCTTCTTCACTTTTTTCTGGTTCATACAAAGCTAAATACTCCATCCAATTTGAGTAAAATGGTTCATGTTCACTTTCACAAATATAGCCCTTCGTTTTGTTTAAATAATACAACATGCACTAGAAATTCTAAGCTAGATATAAATGGCATTTTTCCTTGATACAAAATGGAATAGATCACTTAAATTTATCCCCTCGTTTTTTTAAATATTTAATATGACATATCTTTGCTTTCTTTCTTGTTACTCCATCCAAATTAATTTTTGCGTTACAGAAATTCTGCGCTAGTTAAAAAGGTCTTTTTCCGCTTTTTCTTTTGTTTATTTGAGTAGTACAAAATGGTATAAAATACTCAGCAAAATAAAATGGTTCTTCCTTGTTTGGTATAAAAAAGTAGAACACCCAAATTTGTTCTTTCGTTCATTGAGCTAGTATAAAATTATATAAATTCTGAGTTAGCTAAATTGGACCTTCTTCGACTTTTCTGGTTAGTAAAAAAAACAGGTCACTCAAATTTATCCCATCGTTTATTTAAATAGTACAAAAATTTACAGAAATTCTCAGTTAGTTAAAATGGATCTTCTTCGCTTTTTCTGATTAGTACAATTTTGTTCTTTCGTGAAAATACTCAGCTACAAAATTAAATAGCTCACTCATATTTACGCCTTCGTTTATTAGACTAGTTTAAAATGATATAAAATGATCCTTTTTTGCTTATTTCTTTGTTTGTTGAAATAATACAAAATGGTATAAAATACTCAACTTCGGTTTTTCAAATTAAATAGCTCACTCAAATGCATTACTTCGTTTAATTGATTTTAGAGTTGACACAAATTATAAGTCACTCAAATTTATTCCTTTGTTTATTTGAATACTCCAAAATGGTGCAATTTCTTTTTTTCTTGGTGGTACAAAACTAAATACTCCATTGTTTATTTGAGTAGTAAAATTATATAAAATAGTCCTTCTTCGCCTTTTGCTGAGCCATTTCTCATTGGTACAAAATTGAATAGGTCACTTAAATTTATTCTTTCGTATATTTAAATATTCAGCTAGTTCATTTTTTCTCGTTGGTATAAAAACTAGAACATCGAAATTATTCTTTCGTTACAGAAATTATGAACTTGTTAAAATGGTCCTTCTTCGTTTTTTCTGATTGATACAAAAATAGAACATTTCAGTAGTTCAAACGTTACATAATGGTCAATTTTCGTTTCTTTAAACAGTACATAATGAGCTAGTTAAAATAGCTCTTCTTCTCTTTTCCAGTTGGTACAAAAGAAAATAGTCCACCTAAATTTTATTTATACTTCACTTCTTTTTTTCTAGTTGGTACAAAACTAAATACTCTATTCCTTTGTTTATTTGAATAATGGCCCTTCACTTTTTCCAGTTGGTACCTAAGGAAATAATCCAATCAAATTTTTCTGGTTCGTACAAAACCAAACACTCCATCCAAATTTGAGTATTACAAAAATGAAATGAAATTCTGAGTTAGTTTAAAAAATTGTCCTTCTTGCTACAAAATTGGAAAGCTCACTCAAGAGTACAAAATAGTATTGGACTTCTGAGCAGGTTAAATTTATCCGATTGTTTGTTTCTTTAAATAGTACAAAATGATTTAAAATACGCAGTTATTTCTCGTTGGTGCAAAATTGAATAGGTCACTCAAATTCACCCCTTTGTTTGTTTAAATATTAGAACATGGTCTAGAAAAATGGCATTTCTCATTGGTACAATATACCTTCGTTTATTTAATTAGTACAAGAAGACCTATAATTCTCAGCTAGTTAAAATGACATATCTTTGCTTTCTTTCTTGTTAATACAAAAGTAAATAAGCCACTCAAATTTATTCCTTCTTCACTTTTTTTCTGCTTTGTACAAAATTGAATAGATCACACAAATTTACTAAATGAGGAAACGTTATCTCAATATGTGGTTTCATTTATGAGATTGAACTTTGACCTCGATGATCATTATTTTTGGAACTTGTACTAGTTGATGATCTTGCTAATTGTGGAAACAGCACCTCAATATTTGGCTCCGTTTTCGAGCTTTTGACCTTTGACCTCGATGGTCATTATTTTGGAACTTGTACTAGTTGATGACCTCTTGCTAATTGTGGAAACAGCACCTCAATATTTGGCTCCGTTTTCGAGTTTTTGACCTTTGACCTCAATGGTCATTATTTTGGAACTTGCAGTGGTTGATGACCAATTACTAAATGTGGAAACACCACTTCAATATTTGACTCCGTTTTCGAGTTATTAGGTTTTAAATATATTGACCTTTGACCTCGATGGTCATTATTTTGGAACTTGTAGTAGTTAATGACCAATTACTAAATGTGGAAAGAGCATCTCAATATGTGGCTCCGTTTACAAACTATTAGGTTTTAAGTATTTTGACCTTTGACCTCGATGGTCATTATTTTGGAACTTGTACTAGTTGATGACCTCTTGCTAATTGTGGAAACAGCACCTCAATACGTTGCTTCGTTTTCGAGTTATTAGGTTTAAGTATTTTGACCTTTGGCCTCGATGGTCATTATTTTGCAACTTGTACTAGTTGATGACCTCTTGCTAAATATGGAAACAGCACCTCAATATGTGGATCCATTTTCGAGTTATTAGGTTTTAAGTACTTTGACCTTTGACCTCGATGGTCATTATTTTGGAACTTGCAGTGGTTGATGACCAATTACTAAATGTGGAAACACCACTTCAATACTTGGCTCCGTTTTCGAGTTATTAGGTTTAAGTATTTTGACCTTTGACCTCGATGGTCATTATTTTGAAACTTGCAATGATTGATGAACTATTACTAAATGTGGAAACACCACCTCAATGTTTGACTTCGTTTCCGGGCTATTAGGTTTTAAGTATGTTGACCTTCGACCTCGATGGTCATTATTTTTGGAACTTGTACTAGTTGATGACCAATTACTAAATGTGGAAACTGCACCTCAATATGTTGCTTCGTTTACGAGTGATTGGGTTTGAAGTGTCATACAAAGGGCGTATCCAACATAAACTATAAGACCCAGGTAAAAATAGGTATGATATTCGTAATCAGCATGTTCGAAAACCCCCATATACCGAGTTTCATCCAAATAGGTTAAAATTGTCATAGAAAGGGCGTATCCAACATAAACTATAAGACCCAGGTAAAAATAGGTATGATATTCGTAATCAGCATGTCCGAAAACCCCCATATACCGAGTTTCACCCAAATTGGTTAAAATTGTCATAGAAAGGCGTAGCCACATAAACTATAGGACCCAGGTAAAAATAGGTATGATATTCGTACTCACCATGGTCGAAAACCCCCATATGCCGAGTTTCATCCAAATCGGTTCAAAGAGCGTATCGAATCACTATGTTACATAGATATTCATTGTCTTAAAATAGGGGTTGAAAAAAAATCTTATGTAATTCCTGCTATGGTAAAATAGGGGTTGCAAAAGTAATTATAAAAAGAGAACGAGTACACCTCTTAAAATGTACTCATAAAAGGGAATGAATTTTATGTATTCTCTGGTCTGCTGTGTGTTCGTAGTCTCAGTGTAATTTCTGCTATGTTCAATTAGGGGTGGAGAAAATGAATACACCCCCTGTGCTATGTCCGCTATGTTTCGTAGTCTCTCTTATGGTAAAATAAGGGTTGGAAAATAAGCCGTAGTAGATCTGCTATGTAATCTGTGCTATGTTATAATAAGGGGTTGGAAAATATCAGTGGCGGCTGGTGACAATTTATTAGGTAGTGACAGGACTATATTATTATTATTATTATTATTATTATTATTATTATTATTATTATTCCTTTATTCCAATTTATTCCTTTATTTGTTTAAATAGTACAATATGGTCAAGAAATTGGGTAGACCAAAAACACAAAAGGTTATAACATGCTGAGCTATTTAAAATGGTATTTCCTTGCTTTTTTCGGTTTAATACAAATTTTACAAAAAGGCATAAAATTCTAAGCCAGTTAAAAATGGTTCTCGTTGGTACAAAAGGAAATAGGGCACCCCAGTAAATGGCACAAAAAGTATAGAATGCTGATCCTTCTCCTTTTCTGGTTAGTACAAATTTATACCTTCGTTTACTTGATTAGTACAAAGTGTTAATTCTTTCCATTTTTCTGCTTGGCTATTTAAAATGACCCTTCTTTGATTTTCTTCTGATTGGTACAAAAATAAAATTTCGTTTATTTGGGTAGTACAAAATTGTACAGAAATATTGAACTAGTTAAAATGGTCCTTCTTCACTTTTTTCTGGTTCATACAAAGCTAAATACTCCATCCAATTTGAGTAAAATGGTTCATGTTCACTTTCACAAATATAGCCCTTCGTTTTGTTTAAATAATACAACATGCACTAGAAATTCTAAGCTAGATATAAATGGCATTTTTCCTTGATACAAAATGGAATAGATCACTTAAATTTATCCCCTCGTTTTTTTAAATATTTAGTATGACATATCTTTGCTTTCTTTCTTGTTACTCCATCCAAATTAATTTTTGCGTTACAGAAATTCTGCGCTAGTTAAAAAGGTCTTTTTCCGCTTTTTCTTTTGTTTATTTGAGTAGTACAAAATGGTATAAAATACTCAGCAAAATAAAATGGTTCTTCCTTGTTTGGTATAAAAAAGTAGAACACCCAAATTTGTTCTTTCGTTCATTGAGCTAGTATAAAGGTATATAAATTCTGAGTTAGCTAAATTGGACCTTCTTCGACTTTTCTGGTTAGTACAAAAAACAGGTCACTCAAATTTATCCCATCGTTTGTTTAAATAGTACAAAAAGGTACAGAAATTCTCAGTTAGTTAAAATGGATCTTCTTCGCTTTTTCTGATTAGTACAATTTTGTTCTTTCGTGAAAATACTCAGCTACAAAATTAAATAGCTCACTCATATTTACGCCTTCGTTTATTAGACTAGTTTAAAATGATATAAAATGATCCTTTTTTGCTTATTTCTTTGTTTGTTGAAATAATACAAAATGGTATAAAATACTCAACTTCGGTTTTTCAAATTAAATAGCTCACTCAAATGCATTACTTCGTTTAATTGATTTTAGAGTTGACACAAATTATAAGTCACTCAAATTTATTCCTTTGTTTATTTGAATACTCCAAAATGGTGCAATTTCTTTTTTCTTGGTGGTACAAAACTAAATACTCCATTGTTTATTTGAGTAGTAAAATTATATAAAATAGTCCTTCTTCGCCTTTTGCTGAGCCATTTCTCATTGGTACAAAATTGAATAGGTCACTTAAATTTATTCTTTCGTATATTTAAATATTCAGCTAGTTCATTTTTTCTCGTTGGTATAAAAAGTAGAACATCGAAATTATTCTTTCGTTACAGAAATTATGAACTTGTTAAAATGGTCCTTCTTCGTTTTTTCTGATTGATACAAAAATAGAACATTTCAGTAGTTCAAAAGTTACATAATGGTCAATTTTCGTTTCTTTAAACAGTACATAATGAGCTAGTTAAAGTAGCTCTTCTTCTCTTTTCCAGTTGGTACAAAAGAAAATAGTCCACCTAAATTTTATTTATACTTCACTTCTTTTTTTCTAGTTGGTACAAAACTAAATACTCTATTCCTTTGTTTATTTGAATAATGGCCCTTCACTTTTTCCAGTTGGTACCTAAGGAAATAATCCAATCAAATTTTTCTGGTTCGTACAAAACCAAACACTCCATCCAAATTTGAGTATTACAAAAATGAAATGAAATTCTGAGTTAGTTTAAAAAATGGTCCTTCTTGCTACAAAATTGGAAAGCTCACTCGAGAGTACAAAATAGTATTGGACTTCTGAGCAGGTTAAATTTATCCGATTGTTTGTTTCTTTAAATAGTACAAAATGATTTAAAATACGCAGTTATTTCTCGTTGGTGCAAAATTGAATAGGTCACTCAAATTCACCCCTTTGTTTGTTTAAATATTAGAACATGGTCTAGAAAAATGACATTTCTCATTGGTACAATATTCCTTCGTTTATTTAATTAGTACAAGAAGACCTATAATTCTCAGCTAGTTAAAATGGCATATCTTTGCTTTCTTTCTTGTTAATACAAAAGTAAATAAGCCACTCAAATTTATTCCTTCTTCACTTTTTTTCTGCTTTGTACAAAATTGAATAGATCACACAAATTTACTAAATGAGGAAACGTTATCTCAATATGTGGTTTCATTTATGAGATTTGACCTCGATGATCATTATTTTTGGAACTTGTACTAGTTGATGATCTTGCTAATTGTGGAAACAGCACCTCAATATTTGGCTCCGTTTTCGAGCTTTTGACCTTTGACCTCGATGGTCATTATTTTGGAACTTGTACTAGTTGATGACCTCTTGCTAATTGTGGAAACAGCACCTCAATATTTGGCTCCGTTTTCGAGTTTTTGACCTTTGACCTCAATGGTCATTATTTTGGAACTTGCAGTGCTTGATGACCAATTACTAAATGTGGAAACACCACTTCAATATTTGACTCCGTTTTCGAGTTATTAGGTTTTAAATATATTGACCTTTGACCTCGATGGTCATTATTTTGGAACTTGTAGTAGTTAATGACCAATTACCAAATGTGGAAAGAGCATCTCAATATGTGGCTCCGTTTACAAACTATTAGGTTTTAAGTATTTTGACCTTTGACCTCGATGGTCATTATTTTGGAACTTGTACTAGTTGATGACCTCTTGCTAATTGTGGAAACAGCACCTCAATACGTTGCTTCGTTTTCGAGTTATTAGGTTTAAGTATTTTGACCTTTGGCCTCGATGGTCATTATTTTGCAACTTGTACTAGTTGATGACCTCTTGCTAAATATGGAAACAGCACCTCAATATGTGGATCCATTTTCGAGTTATTAGGTTTTAAGTACTTTGACCTTTGACCTCGATGGTCATTATTTTGGAACTTGCAGTGGTTGATGACCAATTACTAAATGTGGAAACACCACTTCAATACTTGGCTCCGTTTTCGAGTTATTAGGTTTAAGTATTTTGACCTTTGACCTCGATGGTCATTATTTTGAAACTTGCAATGATTGATGAACTATTACTAAATGTGGAAACACCACCTCAATGTTTGACTTCGTTTCCGGGCTATTAGGTTTTAAGTATGTTGACCTTCGACCTCGATGGTCATTATTTTTGGAACTTGTACTAGTTGATGACCAATTACTAAATGTGGAAACTGCACCTCAATATGTTGCTTCGTTTACGAGTGATTGGGTTTTAAGTGTCATACAAAGGGCGTATCCAACATAAACTATAAGACCCAGGTAAAAATAGGTATGATATTCGTAATCAGCATGTTCGAAAACCCCCATATACCGAGTTTCATCCAAATAGGTTAAAATTGTCATAGAAAGGGCGTATCCAACATAAACTATAAGACCCAGGTAAAAATAGGTATGATATTCGTAATCAGCATGTCCGAAAACCCCCATATACCGAGTTTCACCCAAATTGGTTAAAATTGTCATAGAAAGGGCGTATGCCACATAAACTATAGGACCCAGGTAAAAATAGGTATGATATTCGTACTCACCATGGTCGAAAACCCCCATATGCCGAGTTTCATCCAAATCGGTTCAAAGAGCGTATCGAATCACTATGTTACATAGATATTCATTGTCTTAAAATAGGGGTTGAAAAAAAAATATTATGCAATTCCTGCTATGGTAAAATAGGGGTTGCAAAAGTAATTATAAAAAGAGAACGAGTACACCTCTTAAAATGTACTCATAAAAGGGAATGAATTTTATGTATTCTCTGGTCTGCTGTGTGTTCGTAGTCTCAGTGTAATTTCTGCTATGTTCAATTAGGGGTGGAGAAAATGAATACACCCCCTGTGCCATGTCCGCTATGTTTCGTAGTCTCTGTTATGGTAAAATAAGGGTTGGAAAATAAGCCGTAGTAGATCTGCTATGTAATCTGTGCTATGTTATAATAAGGGGTTGGAAAATATCAGTGGCGGCTGGTGACAATTTATTAGGTAGTGACAGGACTATATTATTATTATTATTATTAATAATAATAATAATAATAATAATAATAATAATAATAATAATAATTTCTTTTATTAACTCGCTTTAATTAATTCGCTTTTTAATTTCTTTTCCTCCAAGAAGGGATAGTTTTTAACCATCTCACTGAGATAATTATCGGGGAACTCCTTTTTGTAATTGTCAAATTCTTCTACAGCAAATAATGTCGTAGCTACAAGGTGCTCAGTGAAGTGAAATCTAGATTTGATCTCCACTAGGATTGCATCACAAACTTCTAATGCTTGTCTTTTTTTGTCGTTATAGAACGCCTCACTTCGCCATATTTTTGCACATGGTTCGTCTCTTGCAGTTTCTAATGCGGTTTCTACTTCCTGAATAATGTTGTCAACTTGTTCTCTGACTGACTGCATACCAAGTTCAAAATTACGCAGTGTTCTCGAACCTTGACAGGATCAGTAGCTACATTTCTTCTGTAGTTGGCTGAAAATAATTTCTACGTGTGGCATAATCTTGTGGAAAAAAGTCAACCAAAATACGAAATTTTCATTTAATAATAGCTTGTACGCGGTCCGATACTCGTAAACTGTATTTACTCCACGAGACTGAAAATTCCACCTGGTGTGAGAAACCCGCGGCAACCCCCAAACAGTGTATATGAGATCGTGAAATATCGGCTGCTTTCGGATTCTGCGTGACAAGCTTTCGTTGTCACGAGCTAGAAGCAATGGAAAGCCTTTCCCGTACACAGCTGATAGGGCGCGTATATGGTGATACCATCATTCCAAGCAGCATTCAGAAGCAAGGGTCTGGTGACAGTCACCGAAGATGAGTTGCCACCGTCAGGTCTTTCGCGCTAGGTCTTGCGGCTAAATAGATACGGCAGCGGGCAGAAAAAGGAAGAAATTCAGAAGCAGTTATGATATTTAACTCGCTTTCTTTTAATATTCTGAATCTTCTACCTCTCAAGGCAGTGACATGTCACGGCGTCACTGCCTCAGAGGCCGCCACTGGAAAATATGCTCATAAAAGGGAATAAATTCACCCCTAAAATGAAGGTTGTTGTGTTTATTATCTGCTCTGCTATGTGTTCGTAACTGCTATGTTACATACTCTTATCTTAAGGGGTTGAAAACGAATAAACCTCTGCTATGTGTTCGTAGTCTTATGCTATGTTAAAATAGGGGTTGGAAAATATGCTCATAAAAGAGAACGAGTCCACCCCTAAAATGCTGTGTGTTCATAGTCTCAGTGTAATTTCTGCTATGTTAAAATAAGGGTTGGAAAATAAGCCATGCTCTTTTATTAGCTGTGCTATGTATTATTTGTTCTGCTGTGTGTTCATAGTCTCAGTGTAATTTCTGCTATGTTAAAATAAGGGTTGAAAAATATTCTCATAAAAGGGAATGAATACACCCTTGTTATGTTACGTACTCTTGTGTGTTATCTGCTCTGCTGTGTGTTACGTAGTCTTGTGTGTTATATGCTTTGCTATCTGTTCGTAATTTTATGTGTTATCTGCTATGTTAAAATGGGGGTTGAAAAATATGCTCATAAAAGAGAACGAGTACACCCTTGTTATGTTACGTACTCTTATGTGTTATCTGTTCTGCTGTGTGTTTCATATTCTTATCTGTTATCTGATCTTCTGTTATGTTCTGCTATGTGTTCGTAGGGGTTGGAAAATATGCTCATAAAAGGGAACGAGTTCACCCCCTAAAATGTGCTCGTAAAAGAGAACGAATACACCCCCTAAAAAGTGCTCATAAAAGGGAATAAATTCACCCCTAAAATGGAGGTCGTAAAAGACCGTGGGCTCACGGTGTACGGTGCTCAATTTCCCAGGGGCTCGTGAGTTGGCCTAGGTTGTCCTCATATGTTCCCGATCGATCCATTTTCTACTACTCTAATATACTAATACAAAACGTGAAAGTCTTATGTCGGTGGTGCTCTTGCCCCCTCAAGCAAAGTCTGAAATAACGCACCTGCTTCAATTCTCATTTGTATTTACCGTGCCCCCAAGAGCCAAAAGGTCTACCCTCCAGGAGACAATTCCTAACTCCGCCATGCAAATGAGTAAAGAATAACTCTACCGAGTGGAAAGGACTATTAGTTAACTTTGTTCGGTTTGAGGTCCCAAATACATCTAGTAGGATACACTATTAAAATTTTGTGTTAGTAACCAAAACTCAGAAAAATAAACATACTGCTGAACAAGACTGCACTTATTTAATATAAAAATACATTTACACGTGACGTTTCGATCTTCTAGCCAAGATCCTTATCAGACGTACACTGAGTAATACAAAAAACTACTCAAGTATATATACACAATTCATCTCCCTATCTGCTTTCTCATTGACCCGTTCACACAGCCAATCAGAAGCGTGAAATCTATCTGAACTGACCAATGAAAAAACATAACATTCTACCAGAAAGAAACAAGAAGGAGGAAACAACCATTAAATACATAGTTCACATACATTTTTCTGTATTTATCAAAAATATTTCTCCATTCTTTATTAATGCTGATACCTTTGGTCTAATTCATTAAGTTTACATCCCCTTCCTTTTCTATCCACCAAGCCTCTTTCCATATTCGCACCCACCTTTTTTTTTCCTTTCCAGCACAATAACTTCTTTTCAGTTCACATCATGTCCTTTTTCTTTTACGTGTTTAAAGATTACGTTAGTTTCTCTGCCATATTTCACATTACTTTTATGTTGTTTAATTCTTTCTTTCAATAATTTCCCCGTCTCCCTAATATATTTCATATCGCAATCCTTACAATTTATACAATAAGTAACACCTTTCTGATCTCTTTTTTTCTTTTCTCCTCTCTTTGCTTTTGACCATGTCCACCAACGTTCTGCTACCTTTTCTATACACTTTGACCCTTTGCTTTCTTAACATCTTTTTTAAAATCTCAGTATCTTCTCCTAGCCCTACAATGCCTTTCCATACTCCCTCATTTTCCTCCTCACTTTTACCTTTCCCAGAGACCACAGATGCTTTAACGATATTCCTTTTACTACAACTATTCTCATACAGCTGTTCTTTAAAGATTTCCACATTCTCTTCTACATTCTTGTTACAAATTTTGGTAATTCTTTCTAACATATTTCTTATGAAATTAACTTTTGTGCTTCTATCTACATTAGTTTTCTTATTACAATAAAAACCAGCATTACATTCTTTTTGATACCATTGGGTCTTAATGCTCTTCCCTTCCTTACTATTAAAATGTCAAGATAACATAATGCACCTCCCTGCTCTGTCTCTAGTTCTAATTATATTCCCTTCTCCTTATCTTCAATACTACCAACGAATTCTATCAACTCTTCTTTTGATCCCTCCCATATCCCAAAACAATCATCAAGGTATCTACATAAAAATCGAATCTTTTCTTTCCCCTTTTCTACCACACCCTTCTCCCACACATTCATCAAGTAATGAAGATCAAGATTGATTGAAATTTCAACTTAGAATGAAATAAATAAAAATCTAATCTTATACAACTCTCATTGATAGTAGTGTTCCGTATTTGTTTAGACGCCTATTCTTTTATAACTTTACTTATGGTGCATGGAGTTGTTGGTTAGATCCCAGCTCGCGCTGAATGAACTTTATTATGGACAAACACCGTGTGCATGAGTTTTCTCGGGTTTCTCCCGTTTCTTCCCACTTTCTTCATTAAACGATTTCATTCGTTTCTCACCATCATTGTCTCCATTAGCGTAGTCGGCATAACGTGGGACGTAAAACTTAAATATTTCGTTTCGTTTTTCTTTATAACTGTATCTCACTTTTCCTGTGACGAGAGCATCATCTAAGCGAGTATTCAGTGAATTAAACCACTATCTTCATAGCACAATAGTACAGAATGAAGTTTAGCTCTTTGGCAATCTCCAGCATGCAGAGCAAAAAAAGCCAATACATTGATATTTAAACAGTAGTTAACGGATTCCTCTGCGAAAAAGATCACCCATACTGTTGTGTTTCAGATGATAATTTATAATTATACTTAGTTCGTTGAAATTTCTCCATAGTTGTGGGGGTGAGATACATAAAAAATCTCTACCAAGAGGTGAGTGACATGTAAAAGTAGTCAAATACGAACGAAATTAGTGTCGAATTCATATGCAAAGATGAAAAGTGACACTGTGGATGCTACGTAAGTTCAAAATAAGCCTTGGTTGGCTTCGAGTTGACAATGGGAGGGTGACAGGAATAAAGAATCGAAAATATTCTATATTTGTGTCGAATGGATAATTTTCGGGATCAGTGACATAAAAGGTAATATTTCAGATGTGTATATGTCCAAGGTTGGCCATATTGAAATGGGGTCATAGGAAGAATCAGTAATTACTTCAGAACAGTTCCTTTTTGGTGCGTTTCAAGATACTGAGAGTGAAAAGTGATAATGCACAAATCACATTCTAAATTATCGGAGATATGACTTCTGGGGAAGTGTCGTTGCTCCAGGGAGGCATTACTAACTGATCACTCCCTAAAATCGTCACTGTTTTGCAGGGCAGTAGACAGAAATTTATTTCAGCGATCGAAAGCTTGACAGGAATTTATTTCAGCGATTGAGGGCATATTTTACTAAAATCTCTATCATCCAGGGGCGGATCCAGGATGATTGTTTGGGAGGGGCGGTCGTTCGAAGTCAAATCAAGGTAAGAGCGCATTGCAAAGAAAAAAGAAAAAAAGAAAAAGAAAAGAACAGAAAAAAACAAATTTAGAAAAGGAGATGTAGCTCTTCTGCAGAATTAACTTTCTTAAGAAAGTAAGGCCTATCTACTTTAGGTTTTAATTTAAGTTTATAATACAAAGATGAAAAATACTTAGGATATGTTTTATTTTTAAAATAAAAAGTATAAAAAGTTCCCTATTCTGGGAGATGTGATCGCCCGAACGCACTCCCCTGAATCCGCCCTGCTATCATCATTTCTAAAATTAGATATAATTTACAAAAAAAAAAAAAGTAGTGATTTCGTGGGGCAAAATCTCTTGATTGCAAAGGCCTGCATCCTGTGTATGTCCCTGCTACTCTGAATCGTCAAAAGCACCTCTTCAAAGGTAAGACATAAATTATAAATAATAAACGTATAACATAGAATACAATATAAAAAGGAAATGTTATAATTAAGAAATAGAAAATAATTATAAAATAAATTTGAAGGACAATTAAAAAGAACAATAAAACTTGAAAGTAAAATATACTTTTAAAACAATTTTGCATTTATGCAGGGCTACAAACAGTGAGGAGTGCCATGTAAATTTAGTAACAAATATAATATTGGAAAATTATTTCGAATTATACTAGCTGTGACTACATTACTTCAAAATTGAACTTGTGGAATATACAGTATGAGCGTAGCTCAAATAAAATAATCAATAAGAATGGTCTTGATTGGAAGCTCGGACCATCCACGTAGGAGTAACTTACATTAACCACTCACCTTACAGACAATGACGCACAGGGCTTGGCACTACTTTATCAGATGGTGCTATCAAATGTAACTTAATTAAAACAATAGTAACAAATTTTAAAGCTTTAAAAAGTGTCCTGAAGAAGATGAAGTTCATTTTGCACATTGTAACTAAGTTACAAGAGCTATACGTCCTATCTGAACGGCGCATCCACCGAGTCAACTTTTGGAATATCCTCTTAAGGTAGCTTTCAACGCAGCTAACGGAAACGTATGTGAACCAGTAATAGAATTCTCCGTAGCAGAATGGATAGAGTCATGGTTCGATAACCACAAGGTTCGTGGTTCGAAACCCGTCGCCGAAACCAGATTTTTTTAAATCTTAATTCCTCAGTTCTGAAAATCTTTCTCTCCTTTCGTAATCATCTGATGCTCTAAAAAGAGTTCTCCACATTAATTCGACAACTGCCTAATGTGATCCTCGCATTTCGAAAACTTCCCTTCTTATCTTTCACAAAATCAGAATTTTCGTCATAATACGATTGCTGTCCGATTATTTTTTTCCCAATTCTAAATCTGTGTATACAAATCATCCCTCTCTGTCTCCATACTTGAATCCCTCTCTCTATCTCTCTCTATCTCTCTCTCTCTCTCTCTCTCTCAATGTCACCCAGGAAGTCATATGGCTTGAGATCAAACCTTCGACTTTTGAAACCAAATGTAAGCTCTTTAGCAATGTGCTATCGTAGCTCTATAGGTTTGTTGTTAAAACCAGTGTATTTTAGACTTTATTGGGGGGGGAGGAAGAGATTCTCCGGCGACATAAGATTTTCACTTTTTATTAGTGTATTACTATACATTTGATCAAAAAATACGTATTTATGAAGCTCAAGAGAGGGGGAATTACACCCTCCTGTCCTGCCAAAATGACGCCCGTGAAACATTTGCTTGCACTTACTGAAAAGAAATTAAATGAATCATTGAATAAAACTCGTTTCTGTCCGTAGATATTTTAGAGCTCTTGGCAATTTCCATAGATTTCTTAGGGAGCATCTTACTAGCTTGCACTCTTTAAAGAAAGAAAAGAATGAAACTAAAGATATTTATGAAGCTCTGGGAAGATTGTGTGACTTTCCTTTAATTTAGGCTCTTAAAAATATCTCAGAACAAACGAATGGAAAAGACTGTTTTAAATCTATAACGTTGTAAACTTGATTCCTGTTTCTTTTTCAGCTGAATGGAAAGAGTGTACTACGTCACACACACTGCTTTAGACAAGGAGAGGTGGAGGACGGGGAGGAGTTGGAATAAATACTAGAAGCAACTAATCGATTGATACATGTATTGCGGGAATGCATAAGAAAACTGGGCAAGAGTTTGTTATAGATTTGGACTTAGAATTTTTGTAACAAATTTTATGCCGCGAACTGTACAACAAGTTAGCATAGACGGAGCTATGGGGGATATATGGGCATTGCCCCCAACGTTTTGAAAACAAATAAGAATGCCACACATAAGGTCCTTCAATTCAGGGCGTCATTTAGGGAGTCAGGAGGGGGCAATTCCCCCCAAAAGTTTGAGGAATACATTAGTAAATTATCTACTAATAAGTAGTAGAAAATGGATCAATCTGGAACATATGAGGACAACCTAGGCCAACTCACGAGCCCCTGGGAAATTGAGCACCGTACACCGTGAGCCCACGGTCTTTTAGGACCTCCATTTTAGGGATGAATTTATTCCCTTTTATGAGCACTTTTTAGGGGGTGTATTCGTTCTCTTTTACGAGCACATTTTAGGGGGTGAACTCGTTCCCTTTTATGAGCATATTTTCCAACCCCTACGAACACATAGCAGAACATAACAGAAGATCAGATAACAGATAAGAATATGAAACACACAGCAGAACAGATAACACATAAGAGTACGTAACATAACAAGGGTGTACTCGTTCTCTTTTATGAGCATATTTTTCAACCCCTATTTTAACATAGCAGATAACACATAAAATTACGAACACATAGCAAAGCATATAACACACAAGACTACGTAACACACAGCAGAGCAGATAACACATAAGAGTACGTAACATAACAAGGGTGTATTCATTCCCTTTTATGAGAATATTTTTCAACCCTTATTTTAACATAGCAGAAATTACACTGAGACTATGAACACACAGCAGAACAGATAATACATAGCACAGCTAATAAAAGAGCATGGCTTATTTTCCAACCCTTATTTTAACATAGCAGAAATTACACTGAGACTATGAACACACAGCATTTTAGGGGTGGACTCGTTCTCTTTTATGAGCATATTTTCCAACCCTTATTTTAACATAGCATAAGACTACGAACACATAGCAGAGGTTTATTCGTTTTCAACCCCTTAAGATAAGAGTATGTAACATAGCAGTTACGAACACATAGCAGAGCAGATAATAAACACAACTTCCTTCATTTTAGGGGTGAATTTATTCCCTTTTATGAGCATATTTTCCAGCCCCTTATTATAACATAGCACAGATTACATAGCAGATCTACTACGGCTTATTTTCCAACCCTTATTTTACCATAACAGAGACTACGAAACATAGCGGACATAGCACAGGGGGTGTATTCATTTTCTCCACCCCTAATTGAACATAGCAGAAATTACACTGAGACTACGAACACACAGCAGACCAGAGAACAGTGTTGGGTAAGTTACTGGTAAAAATGTAACGCGTTACAAGTTACTTTACTTTCTCTTAAAATGTAACGCGTTAGTAACGCGTTACTTGCCCCCAAAAAGTAACTGTTACTTTACTTCGAAAGTAACGCGTTACTAACGCGTTACTTTTAGGTCCGAAACTTTAAAAATGTGGGAAAAAATTATGACTTCAATTTTCCGTACTACTATTACTACCGCTATTATTATTATTATTATTATTATTATTATTATTATTATTATAACACTGTATATAAAAAGCAAGGTAGGCGGTTTGTATTTTAAAACTAAAAAGATAGTTGATTGCCAACCTCAGAAGTCCTGAAGTCTAGGAGTCAAGTACATTGTTCACGAGCTTCTGAATTTGGGTTGAGGGTCTAGATTGAGTATTTGAACTCGAGTCGAACATTGTTAAAAGTTATAGGGCACTGGCCAAATATCTTAAAAACTGCTCGGCTCGGGTTTAGAATTGTCAATTACTCGAGCAGCTCGGCTCACAGCTCATTCATTATCGACCAGAACAGAGAAGTAAGCCGAGCCAACAGCTCACCCAACCGACTCGGCTCATTGAGCTGAACCGAGCAAATGGCTCATCCTTACCAAGCCGAGCCAGCTCAAGCCATCTTCTCAGTTGAGCCGAGCCGAGCTGAGCTTGTTATAAAAAAAATCTCTTCTTTCTTTATTGGGACGAGGCGAGATGCAAGTAGTGTCCCATCTCCTGAGCAACACTAAAAGTATTCCATATTACTGTTTAGCTTACATTTCTGTTTAGTTTTCCTGTGTAATCAGGCCATGATTTCAAGACGACGTAAAACGAACGAGCCATTTATCAAACTCGACTGGACTCGAAACTCGACGCAAAAAACTGAATCGGCTCGGAATTCAACTCGAGGATATTACCCTTGACTTGATTTGAAACTCGACTTGAATTCGAGTCGAGTCGAATTTTAGCTTGACTCGTGCTCATCCCTATGCGTTAGAAAAAATGGTTACTTATAATTACTCTGCTAAGCTAATTATATAATAATAACAATGTTGTTATGTAAAATTAAAAATAAACAATATAGAGTAACATTACCCTACTCTATAATCAACGGGACTCGAGGATAAGCAAACTGATCTGAAAGAACTCCCATATCACATATCATCAGCAAATTATTTTCTAGTAATAAAGTAGGTGTGCTCATCAAAACAGTTTATTCATATTAACCCCTTACTGTAAATCGTTAATTATGGCACCCTAGTTGTTGATAAATATTTTCCGCCGGGGCACTTCAGACACTTTACTTTTAAATTCTGTCCACCATTATCCTCAGCTCTTAAGAGAAAAGTATTCTTTCAAATGTTTGAACAGTAAAATATTTTCGTTCTCCATCTTTAAAAAACAGCAATTAAAGTAAAATAGACTACCGGTATCATTGCACTCCTAGTTCACCCATTGAATGTATTGATTGGAGCTGTCGAAATCTACGACAAAATCTTCCAGATGCTTGCAATCAGAACACGTGATTTCCCAAAGGCTGTCCTCATCTTCAAAAAACAGCAAGTGACACTACAAATTTATCTGTTTCTCTGTGTGTCTGTGACTGTCGGTCACTGACATACGTAGTTCATGCTCGATTGTTTCATTCTGAGAAATTCACTTACAGGAAAGAAACATTTGTTTCCGAAAAAAAAAAGAACAAATATACATATATTGTACTTACTCATCCGAAATGTAACGCGAAAAAAGTAACGCAAACTAGGTACGTTACTTAAAAATTTCTAACTCGTTACCGTTACAGTTACTTTGGAAAAAATGTAACGCGTTACTAGGAAACGTTACTTGCGTTACGTTACTTCCCAACACTGCCAGAGAATACATAAAATTCATTCCCTTTTATGAGTACATTTTAAGAGGTGTACTCGTTCTCTTTTTATAATTACTTTTGCAACCCCTATTTTACCATAGCAGGAATTACATAATATTTTTTTCAACCCCTATTTTAAGACAATGAATATCTATGTAACATAGTGATTCGATACGCTCTTTGAACCGATTTGGATGAAACTCGGCATATGGGGGTTTTCGACCATGCTGAGTACGAATATCATGCCTATTTTTACCTGGGTTCTATAGTTTATGTGGCATACGACCTTTCTATGACAATTTTAACCAATTTGGGTGAAACTCGGTATATGGGGGTTTTCGGACATGCTGATTACGAATATCATACCTATTTTTACCTGGGTCTTATAGTTTATGTTGGATACGCCCTTTCTATGACAATTTTAACCTATTTGGATGAAACTCGGTATATGGGGGTTTTCGAACATGCTGATTACGAATATCATACCTATTTTTACCTGGGTCTTATAGTTTATGTTGGATACGCCCTTTGTATGACACTTAAAACCCAATCACTCGTAAACGAAGCAACATATTGAGGTGCTGTTTCCACATTTAGTAATTGGTCATCAACTACTACAAGTTCCAAAAATAATGACCATCGAGGTCGAAGGTCAACATACTTAAAACCTAATAGCCCGGAAACGAAGTCAAATATTGAGGTGGTGTTTCCACATTTAGTAATAGTTCATCAATCACTGCAAGATTCAAAATAATGACCATCGAGGTCAAAGGTCAAAATACTTAAACCTAATAACGAAAACGGAGCCAAGTATTGAAGTGGTGTTTCCACATTTAGTAATTGGTCATCAACCACTGCAAGTTCCAAAATAATGACCATCGAGGTCAAAGGTCAAAGTACTTAAAACCTAATAACTCGAAAATGGATCCACATATTGAGGTGCTGTTTCCACATTTAGCAAGAGGTCATCAACTAGTACAAGTTGCAAAATAATGACCATCGAGGTCAAAGGTCAAAATACTTAAACCTAATAACTCGAAAACGAAGCAACGTATTGAGGTGCTGTTTCCACATTTAGTAATAGTTCATCAACTACTACAAGTTCCAAAATAATGACCATCGAGGTCAAAGGTCAAAATACTTAAAACCTAATAGTTTGTAAACGGAGCCACATATTGAGATGCTCTTTCCACATTTAGTAATTGGTCATTAACTACTACAAGTTCCAAAATAATGACCATCGAGGTCAAAGGTCAATATATTTAGAGGAAAAGGTTTAAATATGGGCTAGGGTTTAAAAATGGGCTACCAGCAATATCTGCACTCCACAGTGCTGCACTGAGGCGAAAACTGTAAGAGCTCGTTACTTATATACACAAAAGACGAGGCACCAGTTGGAGGCGAGATCGAAGCATGTGTACTTGTGTTTGTTGGCTGTTCAGTGAGCAGAAGACAATTTCGTCGTGCTAAATGTTTTGTAGGTATGTATATACTTCACGTTTCTTGTTTCCACACATGCTTTAAACCAATTGCCTCATATGAACTGTATTCCTACTACATAGCGTTTATAATTTGCATGTTTAAATCGTAAGTATTTATAAGGATACATCATCAAAACATTTCAAAACAAATTGGCGTCTTTCTTTAAATATGGGCTACAATGGCTGGTCTAAATATGGGCTAGGGTCTTGTGACACATTTCGACATTTCACCACTTCCTGCAATTAAGAAGAAGGTTAGTAATCGAGGTCCGAAGGCTGCGGGCGCCTCCTGCATAACAGGTTCTCCATATAACGGTGCTTTGTCCGCCTCGATGGCAAAGTCAGCAACGAAAAGAAAACAGGAAAAAAGGCATTTGGATTTTGAAAACTCTAAGGAAAACATAAAAGAGGGCATTGAAAATTTGAGAAAACAAGGTTGTTCCAGGAAAGCAGAGGGGGAAAATGGATCGAAACGGAGAAGAGTAGAAAAAAATCAGAAGTGGGAAAGAAGAAATATAAAAACCAGGAGTGTAGTGATTCAGAAGATGAAGATTGTTTTAGTATTAAATTAATTGACAGCGGGGAAAGGGATATTAAACTCCTGATATGACAGAGAATTCCAGAAGAGAACGATGCAAACTGCACGTTGTGTGATATGAAATTTTCAGAGGACCGTCCTAACGAATTGTGGGCTATGTGCCAAATGTGTTTGATGTGGGCACACACTGAATGTGTGGGTGCAGATGCTGACATATAGATATGTGATTTTTGCAAGTAGAACGTTCATTTGCATTTGGATTAATCTTACTGTTTGATTTGTATTCTTTTAAGGTCTAAGTATTTATTTTCGATTTTTTAAAAGTGGGGCCCATATTTAGACCAGTTTTTAAAAACTTAAATTTTGGAACTCCTAAAAAAATTAGTCTTTTTCCAAAGAAATATGTACTTTTTATTTACTTTATAATATTTATAGTAAAGAGTAATCTTTGAAATATATTATTAAACATTAAAACTTTCAGTTATATACATTGTTTGAAAATGAGAACGAAAATAAAAGTGGTAGCCCATATTTAGACCTTTTCCTCTAAAACCTAATAACTCGAAAACGGAGCCAAATATTGAAGTGGTGTTTCCACATTTAGTAATTGGTCATCAACCACTGCAAGTTCCAAAATAATGACCATCGAGGTCAAAGGTCAAAGTACTTAAAACCTAATAACTCGAAAACGAAGCCAAATATTGAGGTGCTGTTTCCACAATTAGCAAGAGGTCATCAACTAGTACAAGTTCCAAAATAATGACCATCGAGGTCAAAGGTCAAAAACTCGAAAACGGAGCCAAATATTGAGGTGCTGTTTCCACAATTAGCAAGAGGTCATCAACTAGTAAGAGTTCCAAAAATAATGGTCATCGAGGTCAAAGGTCAATCTCATAAATGAAACCACATATTGAGATAACGTTTCCTCATTTAGTAAATTTGTGTGATCTATTCAATTTTGTACAAAGCAGAAAAAAAGTGAAGAAGGAATAAATTTGAGTGGCTTATTTACTTTTGTATTAACAAGAAAGAAAGCAAAGATATGCCATTTTAACTAGCTGAGAATTATAGGTCTTCTTGTACTAATTATATAAACGAAGTTATATTGTACCAATGAGAAATGTCATTTTTCTAGACCATGTTCTAATATTTAAACAAACGAAGGGGTGAATTTGAGTGACCTATTCAATTTTGCACCAACGAGAAATAACTGCGTATTTTAAATCATTTTGTACTATTTAAAGAAACAAACAATCGGATAAATTTAACCGGCTCAGAAGTTCAATACTATTTTGTACTCTTGAGTGAGCTTTCCAATTTTGTAGCAAGAAGGACAATTTTTTAAACTAACTCAGAATTTCATTTCATTTTTGTAATACTCAAATTTGGATGGAGTGTTTGGTTTTGTACGAACCAGAAAAATTTGATTGGATTATTTCCTTAGGTACCAACTGGAAAAAGTGAAGGGCCATTATTCAAATAAACAAAGGAATAGAGTATTTAGTTTTGTACCAACTAGAAAAAAAGAAGTGAAGTATAAATAAAATTTAGGTGGACTATTTTCTTTTGTACCAACTGGAAAAGAGAAGAAGAGCTACTTTAACTAGCTCATTATGTACTGTTTAAAGAAACGAAAATTGACCATTATGTAATTTTTGAACTACTGAAATGTTCTATTTTTGTATCAATCAGAAAAAACGAAGAAGGACCATTTTAACAAGTTCATAATTTCTGTAACGAAAGAATAATTTCGATGTTCTACTTTTTATACCAACGAGAAAAAATGAACTAGCTGAATATTTAAATATACGAAAGAATAAATTTAAGTGACCTATTCAATTTTGTACCAATGAGAAATGGCTCAGCAAAAGGCGAAGAAGGACTATTTTATATAATTTTACTACTCAAATAAACAATGGAGTATTTAGTTTTGTACCACCAAGAAAAAAGAAATTGCACCATTTTGGAGTATTCAAATAAACAAAGGAATAAATTTGAGTGACTTATAATTTGTGTCAACTCTAAAATCAATTAAACGAAGTAATGCATTTGAGTGAGCTATTTAATTTGAAAAACCGAAGTTGAGTATTTTATACCATTTTGTATTATTTCAACAAACAAAGGAATAAGCAAAAAAGGATCATTTTATATCATTTTAAACTAGTCTAATAAACGAAGGCGTAAATATGAGTGAGCTATTTAATTTTGTAGCTGAGTATTTTCACGAAAGAACAAAATTGTACTAATCAGAAAAAGCGAAGAAGATCCATTTTAACTAACTGAGAATTTCTTTACCTTTTTGTACTATTTAAACAAACGATGGGATAAATTTGAGTGACCTGTTTTTTGTACTAACCAGAAAAGTCGAAGAAGGTCCAATTTAGCTAACTCAGAATTTATATACCTTTATACTAGCTCAATGAACGAAAGAACAAATTTGGGTGTTCTACTTTTTTATACCAAACAAGGAAGAACCATTTTATTTTGCTGAGTATTTTATACCATTTTGTACTACTCAAATAAACGAAAGAAAAAGCGAAAAAAGACCTTTTTAACTAGCGCAGAATTTCTGTAACGCAAAAATTAATTTGGATGGAGTAACAAGAAAGAAAGCAAAGATATGTCATATTAAATATTTAAAAAAAACGAGGGGATAAATTTAAGTGATCTATTCCATTTTGTATCAAGGAAAAATGCCATTTATATCTAGCTTAGAATTTCTAGTGCATGTTGTATTATTTAAACAAAACGAAGGGCTAAATTTGAGAAAGTGAACATGAACCATTTTACTCAAATTGGATGGAGTATTTAGCTTTGTATGAACCAGAGAAAAAGTGAAGAAGGACCATTTTAACTAGTTCAATATTTCTGTACAATTTTGTACTACCCAAATAAACAAAATTTTATTTTTGTACCAATCAGAAGAAAATCAAAGAAGGGTCATTTTAAATAGCCAAGCACAAAAAGGAAAGAATTAACACTTTGTACTAATCAAGTAAACGAAGGTATAAATTTGTACTAACCAGAAAAGGATAAGAAGGATCAGCATTCTATACTTTTTGTGCCATTTATTGGGGTGTCCTATTTCCTTTTGTACCAACGAGAACCATTTTAACTGGCTTAGAATTTTATGCCTTTTTGTAAAATTTGTATCAAACCGAAAAAAGCAAGGAAATACCATTTTAAATAGCTCAGCATATAACTTTTTGTGTTTTTGGTCTACCCAATTTCTTGACCATATTGTACTATTTAAACAAACAAAGGAATAAATTGGTGTGACATTTTCACTTTTGTTACAAGCAGAAAAAGGAGAGAACTAACATTTTGTACTAATCAAATAAGCGAAGGAATAAATTTGAGTGGCTTAAGCAAAGAAGGCCAATGGTAACTAGCCTTTTTGTGCTATTAAATTTGAGTGACCTATTGAAGAATGAATAAATTTTGTTTGCAATTAAAAAAGCGGAGAAGGTCTACTTTCTGTACCAACCATAGAAAAACAAATTTGTTTGACCTATTCACTTTTATAGCAAACAGAAAAAGCACGAAAAAAAGGGAAGATGGTGCTACATTTTGTATTATTTTTGTGTCATCCAGAGAACAATTTAAATTGACTCTCACTGACAATTCAGTTGCCGGTAATTCAGTATTTACATGTGCTAGTCCAATACTACAATACTACAAATTGATTCATTTAACAGTTCAAGTTCTTCTATTCATACACAATCAAATGCATATGCTACAGTGTCTCAGTGTTCATTTACAGAATTAAATATTACAATTATTCCTTTATTCCAATTTATTCCTTTATTTGTTTAAATAGTACAATATGGTCAAGAAATTGGGTAGACCAAAAACACAAAAAGTTATATGCTGAGCTATTTAAAATGGTATTTCCTTGCTTTTTTCGGTTTGATACAAATTTTACAAAAAGGCATAAAATTCTAAGCCAGTTAAAAATGGTTCTCGTTGGTACAAAAGGAAATAGGACACCCCAATAAATGGCACAAAAAGTATAGAATGCTGATCCTTCTCCTTTTCTCGTTAGTACAAATTTATACCTTCGTTTACTTGATTAGTACAAAGTGTTAATTCTTTCCTTTTTTCTGCTTGGCTATTTAAAATGACCCTTCTTTGATTTTCTTCTGATTGGTACAAAAATAAAATTTCGTTTATTTGGGTAGTACAAAATTGTACAGAAATATTGAACTAGTTAAAATGGTCCTTCTTCACTTTTTTCTGGTTCATACAAAGCTAAATACTCCATCCAATTTGAGTAAAATGGTTCATATTCACTTTCACAAATATAGCCCTTCGTTTTGTTTAAATAATACAACATGCACTAGAAATTCTAAGCTAGATATAAATGGTATTTTTCCTTGATACAAAATGGAATAGATCACTTAAATTTATCCCCTCGTTTTTTTAAATATTTAATATGACATATCTTTGCTTTCTTTCTTGTTACTCCATCCAAATTAATTTTTGCGTTACAGAAATTCTGCGCTAGTTAAAAAGGTCTTTTTCCGTTTTTTCTTTTGTTTATTTGAGTAGTACAAAATGGTATAAAATACTCAGCAAGTTAAAATGGTTCTTCCTTGTTTTGTATAAAAAAGTAGAACACCCAAATTTGTTCTTTCGTTCATTGAGCTAGTATAAAGGTATATAAATTCTGAGTTAGCTAAATTGGACCTTCTTCGATTTTTCTGGTTAGTACAAAAAACAGGTCACTCAAATTTATCCCATCGTTTGTTTAAATAGTACAAAAAGGTACTTAAATTCTCAGTTAGTTAAAATGGATCTTCTTCGCTTTTTCTGATTAGTACAATTTTGTTCTTTCGTGAAAATACTCAGCTACAAAATTAAATAGCTCACTCATATTTACGCCTTCGTTTATTAGACTAGTTTAAAATGATATAAAATGATCCTTTTTTGCTTATTCCTTTGTTTGTTGAAATAATACAAAATGGTATAAAATACTCAACTTCGGTTTTTCAAATTAAATAGCTCACTCAAATGCATTACTTCGTTTAATTGATTTTAGAGTTGACACAAATTATAAGTCACTCAAATTTATTCCTTTGTTTATTTGAATACTCCAATATGGTGCAATTTCTTTTTTTCTTGGTGGTACAAAACTAAATACTCCATTGTTTATTTGAGTAGTAAAATTATATAAAATAGTCCTTCTTCGCCTTTTGCTGAGCCATTTCTCATTGGTACAAAATTGAATAGGTCACTTAAATTTATTCTTTCGTATATTTAAATATTCAGCTAGTTCATTTTTTCTCGTTGGTATAAAAAGTAGAACATCGAAATTATTCTTTCGTTACAGAAATTATGAACTTGTTAAAATGGTCCTTCTTCGTTTTTTCTGATTGATACAAAAAGTAGAACATTTCAGTAGTTCAAAAGTTACATAATGGTCAATTTTCGTTTCTTTAAACAGTACATAATGAGCTAGTTAAAGTAGCTCTTCTTCTCTTTTCCAGTTGGTACAAAAGAAAATAGTCCACCTAAATTTTATTTATCCTTCACTTCTTTTTTTCTAGTTGGTACAAAACTAAATACTCTATTCCTTTGTTTATTTGAATAATGGCCCTTCACTTTTTCCAGTTGGTACCTAAGGAAATAATCCAATCAAATTTTTCTGGTTCGTACAAAACCAAACACTCCATCCAAATTTGAGTATTACAAAAAATGAAATGAAATTCTGAGTTAGTTTAAAAAATGGTCATTCTTGCTACAAAATTGGAAAGCTCACTCAAGAGTACAAAATAGTATTGGACTTCTGAGCAGGTTAAATTTATCCGATTGTTTGTTTCTTTAAATAGTACAAAATGATTTAAAATACGCAGTTATTTCTCGTTGGTGCAAAATTGAATAGGTCACTCAAATTCACCCCTTCGTTTGTTTAAATATTAGAACATGGTCTAGAAAAATGACATTTCTCATTGGTACAATATTCCTTCGTTTATTTAATTAGTACAAGAAGACCTATAATTCTCAGCTAGTTAAAATGGCATATCTTTGCTTTCTTTCTTGTTAATACAAAAGTAAATAAGCCATTCAAATTTATTCCTCCTTCACTTTTTTTCTGCTTTGTACAAAATTGAATAGATCACACAAATTTACTAAATGAGGAAACGTTATCTCAATATGTGGTTTCATTTATGAGATTGAACTTTGACCTCGATGATCATTATTTTTGGAACTTGTACTAGTTGATGACCTTGCTAATTGTGGAAACAGCACCTCAATATTTGGCTCCGTTTTCGAGCTTTTGACCTTTGACCTCGATGGTCATTATTTTGGAACTTGTACTAGTTGATGACCTCTTGCTAATTGTGGAAACAGCACCTCAATATTTGGCTCCGTTTTCGAGTTTTTGACCTTTGACCTCGATGGTCATTATTTTGGAACTTGCAGTGGTTGATGACCAATTACTAAATGTGGAAACACCACTTCAATATTTGACTCCGTTTTCGAGTTATTAGGTTTTAAATATATTGACCTTTGACCTCGATGGTCATTATTTTGGAACTTGTAGTAGTTAATGACCAATTACTAAATGTGGAAAGAGCATCTCAATATGTGGCTCCGTTTACAAACTATTAGGTTTTAAGTATTTTGACCTTTGACCTCGATGGTCATTATTTTGGAACTTGTACTAGTTGATGACCTCTTGCTAACTGTGGAAACAGCACCTCAATACGTTGCTTCGTTTTCGAGTTATTAGGTTTAAGTATTTTGACCTTTGGCCTCGATGGTCATTATTTTGCAACTTGTACTAGTTGATGACCTCTTGCTAAATATGGAAACAGCACCTCAATATGTGGATCCATTTTCGAGTTATTAGGTTTTAAGTACTTTGACCTTTGACCTCGATGGTCATTATTTTGGAACTTGCAGTGGTTTATGACCAATTACTAAATGTGGAAACACCACTTCAATACTTGGCTCCGTTTTCGAGTTATTAGGTTTAAGTATTTTGACCTTTGACCTCGATGGTCATTATTTTGAAACTTGCAATGATTGATGAACTATTACTAAATGTGGAAACACCACCGCAATGTTTGACTCCGTTTCCGGGCTATTAGGTTTTAAGTATGTTGACCTTCGACCTCGATGGTCATTATTTTTGGAACTTGTAGTAGTTGATGACCAATTACTAAATGTGGAAACAGCACCTCAATATGTTGCTTCGTTTACGAGTGATTGGGTTTTAAGTGTCATACAAAGGGCGTATCCAACATAAACTATAAGACCCAGGTAAAAATAGGTATGATATTCGTAATCAGCATGTTCGAAAACCCCCATATACCGAGTTTCATCCAAATAGGTTAAAATTGTCATAGAAAGGGCGTATCCAACATAAACTATAAGACCCAGGTAAAAATAGGTATGATATTCGTAATCAGCATGTCCGAAAGCCCCCATATACCGAGTTTCACCCAAATTGGTTAAAATTGTCATAGAAAGGGCGTATGCCACATAAACTATAGGATCCAGGTAAAAATAGGTATGATATTCGTACTCACCATGGTCGAAAACCCCCATATGCCGAGTTTCATCCAAATCGGTTCAAAGAGCGTATCGAATCACTATGTTACATAGATATTCATTGTCTTAAAATAGGGGTTGAAAAAAAAATATTATGTAATTCCTGCTATGGTAAAATAGGGGTTGCAAAAGTAATTATAAAAAGAGAACGAGTACACCTCTTAAAATGTACTCATAAAAGGGAATGAATTTTATGTATTCTCTGGTCTGCTGTGTGTTCGTAGTCTCAGTGTAATTTCTGCTATGTTCAATTAGGGGTGGAGAAAATGAATACACCCCCTGTGCTATGTCCGCTATGTTTCGTAGTCTCTGTTATGGTAAAATAAGGGTTGGAAAATAAGCCGTAGTAGATCTGCTATGTAATCTGTGCTATGTTATAATAAGGGGTTGGAAAATATGCTCATAAAAGGAAATAAATTCACCCCTAAAATGAAGGTTGTTGTGTTTATTATCTGCTCTGCTATGTGTTCGTAACTGCTATGTTACATACTCTTATCTTAAGGGGTTGAAAACGAATAAACCTCTGCTATGTGTTCGTAGTCTTATGCTATGTTAAAATAGGGGTTGGAAAATATGCTCATAAAAGAGAACGAGTCCACCCCTAAAATGCTGTGTGTTCGTAGTCTCAGTGTAATTTCTGCTATGTTAAAATAAGGGTTGGAAAATAAGCCATGCTCTTTTATTAGCTGTGCTATGTATTATTTGTTCTGCTGTGTGTTCATAGTCTCAGTGTAATTTCTGCTATGTTAAAATAAGGGTTGAAAAATATTCTCATAAAAGGGAATGAATACACCCTTGTTATGTTACGTACTCTTGTGTGTTATCTGCTCTGCTGTGTGTTACGTAGTCTTGTGTGTTATATGCTTTGCTATCTGTTCGTAATTTTATGTGTTATCTGCTATGTTAAAATGGGGGTTGAAAAATATGCTCATAAAAGAGAACGAGTACACCCTTGTTATGTTACGTACTCTTATGTGTTATCTGTTCTGCTGTGTGTTTCATATTCTTATCTGTTATCTGATCTTCTGTTATGTTCTGCTATGTGTTCGTAGGGGTTGGAAAATATGCTCATAAAAGGGAACGAGTTCACCCCCTAAAATGTGCTCGTAAAAGAGAACGAATACACCCCCTAAAAAGTGCTCATAAAAGGGAATAAATTCACCCCTAAAATGGAGGTCGTAAAAGACCGTGGGCTCACGGTGTACGGTGCTCAATTTCCCAGGGGCTCGTGAGTTGGCCTAGGTTGTCCTCATATGTTCCCGATCGATCCATTTTCTACTACTCTAATATACTAATACAAAACGTGAAAGTCTTATGTCGGTGGTGCTCTTGCCCCCTCAAGCAAAGTCTGAAATAACGCACCTGCTTCAATTCTCATTTGTATTTACCGTGCCCCCAAGAGCCAAAAGGTCTACCCTCCAGGAGACAATTCCTAACTCCGCCATGCAAATGAGTAAAGAATAACTCTACCGAGTGGAAAGGACTATTAGTTAACTTTGTTCGGTTTGAGGTCCCAAATACATCTAGTAGGATACACTATTAAAATTTTGTGTTAGTAACCAAAACTCAGAAAAATAAACATACTGCTGAACAAGACTGCACTTATTTAATATAAAAATACATTTACACGTGACGTTTCGATCTTCTAGCCAAGATCCTTATCAGACGTACACTGAGTAATACAAAAAACTACTCAAGTATATATACACAATTCATCTCCCTATCTGCTTTCTCATTGACCCGTTCACACAGCCAATCAGAAGCGTGAAATCTATCTGAACTGACCAATGAAAAAACATAACATTCTACCAGAAAGAAACAAGAAGGAGGAAACAACCATTAAATACATAATTCACATACATTTTTCTGTATTTATCAAAAATATTTCTCCATTCTTTATTAATGCTGATACCTTTGGTCTAATTCATTAAGTTTACATCCCCTTCCTTTTCTATCCACCAAGCCTCTTTCCATATTCGCACCCACCTTTTTTTTCCTTTCCAGCACAATAACTTCTTTTCAGTTCACATCATGTCCTTTTTCTTTTACGTGTTTAAAGATTACGTTAGTTTCTCTGCCATATTTCACATTACTTTTATGTTGTTTAATTCTTTCTTTCAATAATTTCCCCGTCTCCCTAATATATTTCATATCGCAATCCTTACAATTTATACAATAAGTAACACCTTTCTGATCTCTTTTTTTCTTTTCTCCTCTCTTTGCTTTTGACCATGTCCACCAACGTTCTGCTACCTTTTCTATACACTTTGACCCTTTGCTTTCTTAACATCTTTTTTAAAATCTCAGTATCTTCTCCTAGCCCTACAATGCCTTTCCATACTCCCTCATTTTCCTCCTCACTTTTACCTTTCCCAGAGACCACAGATGCTTTAACGATATTCCTTTTACTACAACTATTCTCATACAGCTGTTCTTTAAAGATTTCCACATTCTCTTCTACATTCTTGTTACAAATTTTGGTAATTCTTTCTAACATATTTCTTATGAAATTAACTTTTGTGCTTCTATCTACATTAGTTTTCTTATTACAATAAAAACCAGCATTACATTCTTTTTGATACCATTGGGTCTTAATGCTCTTCCCTTCCTTACTATTAAAATGTCAAGATAACATAATGCACCTCCCTGCTCTGTCTCTAGTTCTAATTATATTCCCTTCTCCTTATCTTCAATACTACCAACGAATTCTATCAACTCTTCTTTTGATCCCTCCCATATCCCAAAACAATCATCAAGGTATCTACATAAAAATCGAATCTTTTCTTTCCCCTTTTCTACCACACCCTTCTCCCACACATTCATCAAGTAATGAAGATCAAGATTGATTGAAATTTCAACTTAGAATGAAATAAATAAAAATCTAATCTTATACAACTCTCATTGATAGTAGTGTTCCGTATTTGTTTAGACGCCTATTCTTTTATAACTTTACTTATGGTGCATGGAGTTGTTGGTTAGATCCCAGCTCGCGCTGAATGAACTTTATTATGGACAAACACCGTGTGCATGAGTTTTCTCGGGTTTCTCCCGTTTCTTCCCACTTTCTTCATTAAACGATTTCATTCGTTTCTCACCATCATTGTCTCCATTAGCGTAGTCGGCATAACGTGGGACGTAAAACTTAAATATTTCGTTTCGTTTTTCTTTATAACTGTATCTCACTTTTCCTGTGACGAGAGCATCATCTAAGCGAGTATTCAGTGAATTAAACCACTATCTTCATAGCACAATAGTACAGAATGAAGTTTAGCTCTTTGGCAATCTCCAGCATGCAGAGCAAAAAAAGCCAATACATTGATATTTAAACAGTAGTTAACGGATTCCTCTGCGAAAAAGATCACCCATACTGTTGTGTTTCAGATGATAATTTATAATTATACTTAGTTCGTTGAAATTTCTCCATAGTTGTGGGGGCGAGATACATAAAAAATCCCTACCAAGAGGTGAAAGTGACATGTAAAAGTAGTCAAATACGAACGAAATTAGTGTCGAATTCATATGCAAAGATGAAAAGTGACACTGTGGATGCTACGTAAGTTCAAAATAAGCCTTGGTTGGCTTCGAGTTGACAATGGGAGGGTGACAGGAATAAAGAATCGAAAATATTCTATATTTGTGTCGAATGGATAATTTTCGGGATCAGTGACATAAAAGGTAATATTTCAGATGTGTATATGTCCAAGGTTGGCCATATTGAAATGGGGTCATAGGAAGAATCAGTAATTACTTCAGAACAGTTCCTTTTTGGTGCGTTTCAAGATACTGAGAGTGAAAAGTGATAATGCACAAATCACATTCTAAATTATCGGAGATATGACTTCTGGGGAAGTGTCGTTGCTCCAGGGAGGCATTACTAACTGATCACTCCCTAAAATCGTCACTGTTTTGCAGGGCAGTAGACAGAAATTTATTTCAGCGATCGAAAGCTTGACAGGAATTTATTTCAGCGATTGAGGGCATATTTTACTAAAATCTCTATCATCCAGGGGCGGATCCAGGATGATTGTTTGGGAGGGGCGGTCGTTCGAAGTCAAATCAAGGTAAGAGCGCATTGCAAAGAAAAAAGAAAAAAGAAAAAGAAAAGAACAGAAAAAAACAAATTTAGAAAAGGAGATGTAGCTCTTCTGCAGAATTAACTTTCTTAAGAAAGTAAGGCCTATCTACTTTAGGTTTTAATTTAAGTTTATAATACAAAGATGAAAAATACTTAGGATATGTTTTATTTTTAAAATAAAAAGTATAAAAAGTTCCCTATTCTGGGAGATGTGATCGCCCGAACGCACTCCCCTGAATCCGCCCTGCTATCATCATTTCTAAAATTAGATATAATTTACAAAAAAAAAAAAAAAGTAGTGATTTCGTGGGGCAAAATCTCTTGATTGCAAAGGCCTGCATCCTGTGTATGTCCCTGCTACTCTGAATCGTCAAAAGCACCTCTTCAAAGGTAAGACATAAATTATAAATAATAAACGTATAACATAGAATACAATATAAAAAGGAAATGTTATAATTAAGAAATAGAAAATAATTATAAAATAAATTTGAAGGACAATTAAAAAGAACAATAAAACTTGAAAGTAAAATATACTTTTAAAACAATTTTGCATTTATGCAGGGCTACAAACAGTGAGGAGTGCCATGTAAATTTAGTAACAAATATAATATTGGAAAATTATTTCGAATTAAACTAGCTGTGACTACATTACTTCAAAATTGAACTTGTGGAATATACAGTATGAGCGTAGCTCAAATAAAATAATCAATAAGAATGGTCTTGATTGGAAGCTCGGACCATCCACGTAGGAGTAACTTACATTAACCACTCACCTTACAGACAATGACGCACAGGGCTTGGCACTACTTTATCAGATGGTGCTATCAAATGTAACTTAATTAAAACAATAGTAACAAATTTTAAAGCTTTAAAAAGTGTCCTGAAGAAGATGAAGTTCATTTTGCACATTGTAACTAAGTTACAAGAGCTATACGTCCTATCTGAACGGCGCATCCACCGAGTCAACTTTTGGAATATCCTCTTAAGGTAGCTTTCAACGCAGCTAACGGAAACGTATGTGAACCAGTAATAGAATTCTCCGTAGCAGAATGGATAGAGTCATGGTTCGATAACCACAAGGTTCGTGGTTCGAAACCCGTCGCCGAAACCAGATTTTTTAAAATCTTAATTCCTCAGTTCTGAAAATCTTTCTCTCCTTTCGTAATCATCTGATGCTCTAAAAAGAGTTCTCCACATTAATTCGACAACTGCCTAATGTGATCCTCGCATTTCGAAAACTTCCCTTCTTATATTTCACAAAATCAGAATTTTCGTCATAATACGATTGCTGTCCGATTATTTTTTCCCCAATTCTAAATCTGTGTATACAAATCATCCCTCTCTGTCTCCATACTTGAATCCCTCTCTCTATCTCTCTCTCTCTCTCTCTCTCTCTCAATGTCACCCAGGAAGTCATATGGCTTGAGATCAAACCTTCGACTTTTGAAACCAAATGTAAGCTCTTTAGCAATGTGCTATCGTAGCTCTATAGGTTTGTTGTTAAAACCAGTGTATTTTAGACTTTATTGGGGGGGGGAGGAAGAGATTCTCCGGCGACATAAGATTTTCACTTTTTATTAGTGTATTACTATACATTTGATCAAAAAATACGTATTTATGAAGCTCAAGAGAGGGGGAATTACACCCTCCTGTCCTGCCAAAATGACGCCAGTGAAACATTTGCTTGCACTTACTGAAAAGAAATTAAATGAATCATTGAATAAAACTCGTTTCTGTCCGTAGATATTTTAGAGCTCTTGGCAATTTCCATAGATTTCTTAGGGAGCATCTTACTAGCTTGCACTCTTTAAAGAAAGAAAAGAATGAAACTAAAGATATTTATGAAGCTCTGGGAAGATTGTGTGACTTTCCTTTAATTTAGGCTCTTAAAAATATCTCAGAACAAACGAATGGAAAAGACTGTTTTAAATCTATAACGTTGTAAACTTGATTCCTGTTTCTTTTTCAGCTGAATGGAAAGAGTGTACTACGTCACACACACTGCTTTAGACAAGGAGAGGTGGAGGACGGGGAGGAGTTGGAATAAATACTAGAAGCAACTAATCGATTGATACATGTATTGCGGGAATGCATAAGAAAACTGGGCAAGAGTTTGTTATAGATTTGGACTTAGAATTTTTGTAACAAATTTTATGCCGCGAACTGTACAACAAGTTAGCATAGACGGAGCTATGGGGGATATATGGGCATTGCCCCCAACGTTTTGAAAACAAATAAGAATGCCACACATAAGGTCCTTCAATTCAGGGCGTCATTTAGGGAGTCAGGAGGGGGCAATTCCCCCCAAAAGTTTGAGGAATACATTAGTAAATTATCTACTAATAAGTAGTAGAAAATGGATCAATCTGGAACATATGAGGACAACCTAGGCCAACTCACGAGCCCCTGGGAAATTGAGCACCGTACACCGTGAGCCCACGGTCTTTTAGGACCTCCATTTTAGGGATGAATTTATTCCCTTTTATGAGCACTTTTTAGGGGGTGTATTCGTTCTCTTTTACGAGCACATTTTAGGGGGTGAACTCGTTCCCTTTTATGAGCATATTTTCCAACCCCTACGAACACATAGCAGAACATAACAGAAGATCAGATAACAGATAAGAATATGAAACACACAGCAGAACAGATAACACATAAGAGTACGTAACATAACAAGGGTGTACTCGTTCTCTTTTATGAGCATATTTTTCAACCCCTATTTTAACATAGCAGATAACACATAAAATTACGAACAGATAGCAAAGCATATAACACACAAGACTACGTAACACACAGCAGAGCAGATAACACATAAGAGTACGTAACATAACAAGGGTGTATTCATTCCCTTTTATGAGAATATTTTTCAACCCTTATTTTAACATAGCAGAAATTACACTGAGACTATGAACACACAGCAGAACAGATAATACATAGCACAGCTAATAAAAGAGCATGGCTTATTTTCCAACCCTTATTTTAACATAGCAGAAATTACACTGAGACTACGAACACACAGCATTTTAGGGGTGGACTCGTTCTCTTTTATGAGCATATTTTCCAACCCTTATTTTAACATAGCATAAGACTACGAACACATAGCAGAGGTTTATTCGTTTTCAACCCCTTAAGATAAGAGTATGTAACATAGCAGTTACGAACACATAGCAGAGCAGATAATAAACACAACAACCTTCATTTTAGGGGTGAATTTATTCCCTTTTATGAGCATATTTTCCAGCCCCTTATTATAACATAGCACAGATTACATAGCAGATCTACTACGGCTTATTTTCCAACCCTTATTTTACCATAACAGAGACTACGAAACATAGCGGACATAGCACAGGGGGTGTATTCATTTTCTCCACCCCTAATTGAACATAGCAGAAATTACACTGAGACTACGAACACACAGCAGACCAGAGAACAGTGTTGGGTAAGTTACTGGTAAAAATGTAACGCGTTACAAGTTACTTTACTTTCTCTTAAAATGTAACGCGTTAGTAACGCGTTACTTGCCCCCAAAAAGTAACTGTTACTTTACTTCGAAAGTAACGCGTTACTAACGCGTTACTTTTAGGTCCGAAACTTTAAAAATGTGGGAAAAAATTATGACTTCAATTTTCCGTACTACTATTACTACCGCTATTATTATTATTATTATTATTATTATTATTATTATTATAACACTGTATATAAAAAGCAAGGTAGGCGGTTTGTATTTTAAAACTAAAAAGATAGTTGATTGCCAACCTCAGAAGTCCTGAAGTCTAGGAGTCAAGTACATTGTTCACGAGCTTCTGAATTTGGGTTGAGGGTCTAGATTGAGTATTTGAACTCGAGTCGAACATTGTTAAAAGTTATAGGGCACTGGCCAAATATCTTAAAAACTGCTCGGCTCGGGTTTAGAATTGTCAATGACTCGAGCAGCTCGGCTCACAGCTCATTCATTATCGACCAGAACAGAGAAGTAAGCCGAGCCAACAGCTCACCCAACCGACTCGGCTCATTGAGCTGAACCGAGCAAATGGCTCATCCTTACCAAGCCGAGCCAGCTCAAGCCATCTTCTCAGTTGAGCCGAGCCGAGCTGAGCTTGTTATAAAAAAAATCTCTTCTTTCTTTATTGGGACGAGGCGAGATGCAAGTAGTGTCCCATCTCCTGAGCAACACTAAAAGTATTCCATATTACTGTTTAGCTTACATTTCTGTTTAGTTTTCCTGTGTAATCAGGCCATGATTTCAAGACGACGTAAAACGAACGAGCCATTTATCAAACTCGACTGGACTCGAAACTCGACGCAAAAAACTGAATCGGCTCGGAATTCAACTCGAGGATATTACCCTTGACTTGATTTGAAACTCGACTTGAATTCGAGTCGAGTCGAATTTTAGCTTGACTCGTGCTCATCCCTATGCGTTAGAAAAAATGGTTACTTATAATTACTCTGCTAAGCTAATTATATAATAATAACAATGTTGTTATGTAAAATTAAAAATAAACAATATAGAGTAACATTACCCTACTCTATAATCAACGGGACTCGAGGATAAGCAAACTGATCTGAAAGAACTCCCATATCACATATCATCAGCAAATTATTTTCTAGTAATAAAGTAGGTGTGCTCATCAAAACAGTTTATTCATATTAACCCCTTACTGTAAATCGTTAATTATGGCACCCTAGTTGTTGATAAATATTTTCCGCCGGGGCACTTCAGACACTTTACTTTTAAATTCTGTCCACCATCATCCTCAGCTCTTAAGAGAAAAGTATTCTTTCAAATGTTTGAACAGTAAAATATTTTCGTTCTCCATCTTTAAAAAACAGCAATTAAAGTAAAATAGACTACCGGTATCATTGCACTCCTAGTTCACCCATTGAATGTATTGATTGGAGCTGTCGAAATCTACGACAAAATCTTCCAGATGCTTGCAATCAGAACACGTGATTTCCCAAAGGCTGTCCTCATCTTCAAAAAACAGCAAGTGACACTACAAATTTATCTGTTTCTCTGTGTGTCTGTGACTGTCGGTCACTGACATACGTAGTTCATGCTCGATTGTTTCATTCTGAGAAATTCACTTACAGGAAAGAAACATTTGTTTCCGAAAAAAAAAAGAACAAATATACATATATTGTACTTACTCATCCGAAATGTAACGCGAAAAAAGTAACGCAAACTAGGTACGTTACTTAAAAATTTCTAACTCGTTACCGTTACAGTTACTTTGGAAAAAATGTAACGCGTTACTAGGAAACGTTACTTGCGTTACGTTACTTCCCAACACTGCCAGAGAATACATAAAATTCATTCCCTTTTATGAGTACATTTTAAGAGGTGTACTCGTTCTCTTTTTATAATTACTTTTGCAACCCCTATTTTACCATAGCAGGAATTACATAATATTTTTTTCAACCCCTATTTTAAGACAATGAATACCTATGTAACATAGTGATTCGATACGCTCTTTGAACCGATTTGGATGAAACTCGGCATATGGGGGTTTTCGACCATGCTGAGTACGAATATCATGCCTATTTTTACCTGGGTCCTATAGTTTATGTGGCATACGACCTTTCTATGACAATTTTAACCAATTTGGGTGAAACTCGGTATATGGGGGTTTTCGGACATGCTGATTACGAATATCATACCTATTTTTACCTGGGTCTTATAGTTTATGTTGGATACGCCCTTTCTATGACAATTTTAACCTATTTGGATGAAACTCGGTATATGGGGGTTTTCGAACATGCTGATTACGAATATCATACCTATTTTTACCTGGGTCTTATAGTTTATGTTGGATACGCCCTTTGTATGACACTTAAAACCCAATCACTCGTAAACGAAGCAACATATTGAGGTGCTGTTTCCACATTTAGTAATTGGTCATCAACTACTACAAGTTCCAAAAATAATGACCATCGAGGTCGAAGGTCAACATACTTAAAACCTAATAGCCCGGAAACGAAGTCAAATATTGAGGTGGTGTTTCCACATTTAGTAATAGTTCATCAATCACTGCAAGATTCAAAATAATGACCATCGAGGTCAAAGGTCAAAATACTTAAACCTAATAACGAAAACGGAGCCAAGTATTGAAGTGGTGTTTCCACATTTAGTAATTGGTCATCAACCACTGCAAGTTCCAAAATAATGACCATCGAGGTCAAAGGTCAAAGTACTTAAAACCTAATAACTCGAAAATGGATCCACATATTGAGGTGCTGTTTCCACATTTAGCAAGAGGTCATCAACTAGTACAAGTTGCAAAATAATGACCATCGAGGTCAAAGGTCAAAATACTTAAACCTAATAACTCGAAAACGAAGCAACGTATTGAGGTGCTGTTTCCACATTTAGTAATAGTTCATCAACTACTACAAGTTCCAAAATAATGACCATCGAGGTCAAAGGTCAAAATACTTAAAACCTAATAGTTTGTAAACGGAGCCACATATTGAGATGCTCTTTCCACATTTAGTAATTGGTCATTAACTACTACAAGTTCCAAAATAATGACCATCGAGGTCAAAGGTCAATATATTTAGAGGAAAAGGTTTAAATATGGGCTAGGGTTTAAAAATGGGCTACCAGCAATATCTGCACTCCACAGTGCTGCACTGAGGCGAAAACTGTAAGAGCTCGTTACTTATATACACAAAAGACGAGGCACCAGTTGGAGGCGAGATCGAAGCATGTGTACTTGTGTTTGTTGGCTGTTCAGTGAGCAGAAGACAATTTCGTCGTGCTAAATGTTTTGTAGGTATGTATATACTTCACGTTTCTTGTTTCCACACATGCTTTAAACCAATTGCCTCATATGAACTGTATTCCTACTACATAGCGTTTATAATTTGCATGTTTAAATCGTAAGTATTTATAAGGATACATCATCAAAACATTTCAAAACAAATTGGCGTCTTTCTTTAAATATGGGCTACAATGGCTGGTCTAAATATGGGCTAGGGTCTTGTGACACATTTCGACATTTCACCACTTCCTGCAATTAAGAAGAAGGTTAGTAATCGAGGTCCGAAGGCTGCGGGCGCCTCCTGCATAACAGGTTCTCCATATAACGGTGCTTTGTCCGCCTCGATGGCAAAGTCAGCAACGAAAAGAAAACAGGAAAAAAGGCATTTGGATTTTGAAAACTCTAAGGAAAACATAAAAGAGGGCATTGAAAATTTGAGAAAACAAGGTTGTTCCAGGAAAGCAGAGGGGGAAAATGGATCGAAACGGAGAAGAGTAGAAAAAAATCAGAAGTGGGAAAGAAGAAATATAAAAACCAGGAGTGTAGTGATTCAGAAGATGAAGATTGTTTTAGTATTAAATTAATTGACAGCGGGGAAAGGGATATTAAACTCCTGATATGACAGAGAATTCCAGAAGAGAACGATGCAAACTGCACGTTGTGTGATATGAAATTTTCAGAGGACCGTCCTAACGAATTGTGGGCTATGTGCCAAATGTGTTTGATGTGGGCACACACTGAATGTGTGGGTGCAGATGCTGACATATAGATATGTGATTTTTGCAAGTAGAACGTTCATTTGCATTTGGATTAATCTTACTGTTTGATTTGTATTCTTTTAAGGTCTAAGTATTTATTTTCGATTTTTTAAAAGTGGGGCCCATATTTAGACCAGTTTTTAGAAACTTAAATTTTGGAACTCCTAAAAAAATTAGTCTTTTTCCAAAGAAATATGTACTTTTTATTTACTTTATAATATTTATAGTAAAGAGTAATCTTTGAAATATATTATTAAATATTAAAACTTTCAGTTATATACATTGTTTGAAAATGAGAACGAAAATAAAAGTGGTAGCCCATATTTAGACCTTTTCCTCTAAAACCTAATAACTCGAAAACGGAGCCAAATATTGAAGTGGTGTTTCCACATTTAGTAATTGGTCATCAACCACTGCAAGTTCCAAAATAATGACCATCGAGGTCAAAGGTCAAAGTACTTAAAACCTAATAACTCGAAAACGAAGCCAAATATTGAGGTGCTGTTTCCACAATTAGCAAGAGGTCATCAACTAGTACAAGTTCCAAAATAATGACCATCGAGGTCAAAGGTCAAAAACTCGAAAACGGAGCCAAATATTGAGGTGCTGTTTCCACAATTAGCAAGAGGTCATCAACTAGTAAGAGTTCCAAAAATAATGGTCATCGAGGTCAAAGGTCAATCTCATAAATGAAACCACATATTGAGATAACGTTTCCTCATTTAGTAAATTTGTGTGATCTATTCAATTTTGTACAAAGCAGAAAAAAAGTGAAGAAGGAATAAATTTGAGTGGCTTATTTACTTTTGTATTAACAAGAAAGAAAGCAAAGATATGCCATTTTAACTAGCTGAGAATTATAGGTCTTCTTGTACTAATTAAATAAACGAAGGTATATTGTACCAATGAGAAATGTCATTTTTCTAGACCATGTTCTAATATTTAAACAAACGAAGGGGTGAATTTGAGTGACCTATTCAATTTTGCACCAACGAGAAATAACTGCGTATTTTAAATCATTTTGTACTATTTAAAGAAACAAACAATCGGATAAATTTAACCGGCTCAGAAGTTCAATACTATTTTGTACTCTTGAGTGAGCTTTCCAATTTTGTAGCAAGAAGGACAATTTTTTAAACTAACTCAGAATTTCATTTCATTTTTGTAATACTCAAATTTGGATGGAGTGTTTGGTTTTGTACGAACCAGAAAAATTTGATTGGATTATTTCCTTAGGTACCAACTGGAAAAAGTGAAGGGCCATTATTCAAATAAACAAAGGAATAGAGTATTTAGTTTTGTACCAACTAGAAAAAAAGAAGTGAAGTATAAATAAAATTTAGGTGGACTAGTTTCTTTTGTACCAACTGGAAAAGAGAAGAAGAGCTACTTTAACTAGCTCATTATGTACTGTTTAAAGAAACGAAAATTGACCATTATGTAACTTTTGAACTACTGAAATGTTCTATTTTTGTATCAATCAGAAAAAACGAAGAAGGACCATTTTAACAAGTTCATAATTTCTGTAACGAAAGAATAATTTCGATGTTCTACTTTTTATACCAACGAGAAAAAATGAACTAGCTGAATATTTAAATATACGAAAGAATAAATTTAAGTGACCTATTTAATTTTGTACCAATGAGAAATGGCTCAGCAAAAGGCGAAGAAGGACTATTTTATATAATTTTACTACTCAAATAAACAATGGAGTATTTAGTTTTGTACCACCAAGAAAAAAGAAATTGCACCATTTTGGAGTATTCAAATAAACAAAGGAATAAATTTGAGTGACTTATAATTTGTGTCAACTCTAAAATCAATTAAACGAAGTAATGCATTTGAGTGAGCTATTTAATTTGAAAAACCGAAGTTGAGTATTTTATACCATTTTGTATTATTTCAACAAACAAAGGAATAAGCAAAAAAGGATCATTTTATATCATTTTAAACTAGTCTAATAAACGAAGGCGTAAATATGAGTGAGCTATTTAATTTTGTAGCTGAGTATTTTCACGAAAGAACAAAATTGTACTAATCAGAAAGAGCGAAGAAGATCCATTTTAACTAACTGAGAATTTCTTTACCTTTTTGTACTATTTAAACAAACGATGGGATAAATTTGAGTGACCTGTTTTTTGTACTAACCAGAAAAGTCGAAGAAGGTCCAATTTAGCTAACTCAGAATTTATATAATTTTATACTAGCTCAATGAACGAAAGAACAAATTTGGGTGTTCTACTTTTTTATACCAAACAAGGAAGAACCATTTTATTTTGCTGAGTATTTTATACCATTTTGTACTACTCAAATAAACGAAAGAAAAAGCGAAAAAAGACCTTTTTAACTAGCGCAGAATTTCTGTAACGCAAAAATTAATTTGGATGGAGTAACAAGAAAGAAAGCAAAGATATGTCATATTAAATATTTAAAAAAACGAGGGGATAAATTTAAGTGATCTATTCCATTTTGTACCAAGGAAAAATGCCATTTTTATCTAGCTTAGAATTTCTAGTGCATGTTGTATTATTTAAACAAAACGAAGGGCTAAATTTGAGAAAGTGAACATGAACCATTTTACTCAAATTGGATGGAGTATTTAGCTTTGTATGAACCAGAGAAAAAGTGAAGAAGGACCATTTTAACTAGTTCAGTATTTCTGTACAATTTTGTACTACCCAAATAAACAAAATTTTATTTTTGTACCAATCAGAAGAAAATCAAAGAAGGGTCATTTTAAATAGCCAAGCAGAAAAAAGGAAAGAATTAACACTTTGTACTAATCAAGTAAACGAAGGTATAAATTTGTACTAACCAGAAAAGGATAAGAAGGATCAGCATTCTATACTTTTTGTGCCATTTATTGGGGTGTCCTATTTCCTTTTGTACCAACGAGAACCATTTTAACTGGCTTAGAATTTTATGCCTTTTTGTAAAATTTGTATCAAACCGAAAAAAGCAAGGAAATACCATTTTAAATAGCTCAGCATATAACTTTTTGTGTTTTTGTTCTACCCAATTTCTTGACCATATTGTACTATTTAAACAAACAAAGGAATAAATTGGTGTGACATTTTCACTTTTGTTACAAGCAGAAAAAGGAGAGAACTAACATTTTGTACTAATCAAATAAGCGAAGGAATAAATTTGAGTGGCTTAAGCAAAGAAGGCCAATGGTAACTAGCCTTTTTGTGCTATTAAATTTGAGTGACCTATTGAAGAATGAATAAATTTTGTTTGCAATTAAAAAAGCGGAGAAGGTCTACTTTCTGTACCAACCATAGAAAAACAAATTTGTTTGACCTATTCACTTTTATAGCAAACAGAAAAAGCACGAAAAAAAGGGAAGATGGTGCTACATTTTGTATTATTTTTGTGTCATCCAGAGAACAATTTAAATTGACTCTCACTGACAATTCAGTTGCCGGTAATTCAGTATTTACATGTGCTAGTCCAATACTACAATACTACAAATTGATTCATTTAACAGTTCAAGTTCTTCTATTCATACACAATCAAATGCATATGCTACAGTGTCTCAGTGTTCATTTACAGAATTAAATATTACAATTATTCCTTTATTCCAATTTATTCCTTTATTTGTTTAAATAGTACAACATGGTCAAGAAATTGGGTAGACCAAAAACACAAAAAGTTATAACATGCTGAGCTATTTAAAATGGTATTTCCTTGCTTTTTTCGGTTTAATACAAATTTTACAAAAAGGCATAAAATTCTAAGCCAGTTAAAAATGGTTCTCGTTGGTACAAAAGGAAATAGGACACCCCAATAAATGGCACAAAAAGTATAGAATGCTGATCCTTCTCCTTTTCTCGTTAGTACAAATTTATACCTTCGTTTACTTGATTAGTACAAAGTGTTAATTCTTTCCTTTATTCTGCTTGGCTATTTAAAATGACCCTTCTTTGATTTTCTTCTGATTGGTACAAAAATAAAATTTCGTTTATTTGGGTAGTACAAAATTGTACAGAAATATTGAACTAGTTAAAATGGTCCTTCTTCACTTTTTTTCTGGTTCATACAAAGCTAAATACTCCATCCAATTTGAGTAAAATGGTTCATGTTCACTTTCACAAATATAGCCCTTCGTTTTGTTTAAATAATACAACATGCACTAGAAATTCTAAGCTAGATATAAATGGCATTTTTCCTTGATACAAAATGGAATAGATCACTTAAATTTATCCCCTCGTTTTTTTAAATATTTAATATGACATATCTTTGCTTTCTTTCTTGTTACTCCATCCAAATTAATTTTTGCGTTACAGAAATTCTGCGCTAGTTAAAAAGGTCTTTTTTCGCTTTTTCTTTTGTTTATTTGAGTAATCCCAAATGGTATAAAATACTCAGCAAGTTAAAATGGTTCTTCCTTGTTTGGTATAAAAAAGTAGAACACCCAAATTTGTTCTTTCGTTCATTGAGCTAGTATAAAGGTATATAAATTCTGAGTTAGCTAAATTGGACCTTCTTCGATTTTTCTGGTTAGTACAAAAAACAGGTCACTCATATTTATCCCATCGTTTGTTTAAATAGTACAAAAAGTAAAGAAATTCTCAGTTAGTTAAAATGGATCTTCTTCGCTCTTTCTGATTAGTACAATTTTGTTCTTTCTTGAAAATACTCAGCTACAAAATTAAATAGCTCACTCATATTTACGCCTTCGTTTATTAGACTAGTTTAAAATGATATAAAATGATCCTTTTTTGCTTATTCCTTTGTTTGTTGAAATAATACAAAATGGTATAAAATACTCAACTTCGGTTTTTCAAATTAAATAGCTCACTCAAATGCATTACTTCGTTTAATTGATTTTAGAGTTGACACAAATTATAAGTCACTCAAATTTATTCCTTTGTTTATTTGAATACTCCAAAATGGTGCAATTTCTTTTTTTCTTGGTGGTACAAAACTAAATACTCCATTGTTTATTTGAGTAGTAAAATTATATAAAATAGTCCTTCTTCGCCTTTTGCTGAGCCATTTCTCATTGGTACAAAATTGAATAGGTCACTTAAATTTATTCTTTCGTATATTTAAATATTCAGCTAGTTCATTTTTTCTCGTTGGTATAAAAAGTAGAACATCGAAATTATTCTTTCGTTACAGAAATTATGAACTTGTTAAAATGGTCCTTCTTCGTTTTTTCTGATTGATACAAAAATAGAACATTTCAGTAGTTCAAAAGTTACATAATGGTCAATTTTCGTTTCTTTAAACAGTACATAATGAGCTAGTTAAAGTAGCTCTTCTTCTCTTTTCCAGTTGGTACAAAAGAAACTAGTCCACCTAAATTTTATTTATACTTCACTTCTTTTTTTCTAGTTGGTACAAAACTAAATACTCTATTCCTTTGTTTATTTGAATAATGGCCCTTCACTTTTTCCAGTTGGTACCTAAGGAAATAATCCAATCAAATTTTTCTGGTTCGTACAAAACCAAACACTCCATCCAAATTTGAGTATTACAAAAATGAAATGAAATTCTGAGTTAGTTTAAAAAATTGTCCTTCTTGCTACAAAATTGGAAAGCTCACTCAAGAGTACAAAATAGTATTGAACTTCTGAGCCGGTTAAATTTATCCGATTGTTTGTTTCTTTAAATAGTACAAAATGATTTAAAATACGCAGTTATTTCTCGTTGGTGCAAAATTGAATAGGTCACTCAAATTCACCCCTTCGTTTGTTTAAATATTAGAACATGGTCTAGAAAAATAACATTTCTCATTGGTACAATATTCCTTCGTTTATTTAATTAGTAAAAGAAGACCTATAATTCTCAGCTAGTTAAAATGGCATATCTTTGCTTTCTTTCTTGTTAATACAAAAGTAAATAAGCCACTCAAATTTATTCCTTCTTCACTTTTTTTCTGCTTTGTACAAAATTGAATAGATCACACAAATTTACTAAATGAGGAAACGTTATCTCAATATGTGGTTTCATTTATGAGATTGACCTTTGACCTCGATGACCATTATTTTTGGAACTCTTACTAGTTGATGACCTCTTGCTAATTGTGGAAACAGCACCTCAATATTTGGCTCCGTTTTCGAGTTTTTGACCTTTGACCTCGATGGTCATTATTTTGGAACTTGTACTAGTTGATGACCTCTTATTAATTGTGGAAACAGCACCTCAATATTTGGCTCCGTTTTCGAGTTTTTGACCTTTGACCTCGATGGTCATTATTTTGGAACTTGCAGTGGTTGATGACCAATTACTAAATGTGGAAACACCACTTCAGTATTTGACTCCGTTTTCGAGTTATTAGGTTTTAAATATATTGACCTTTGACCTCGATGGTCATTATTTTGGAACTTGTAGTAGTTAATGACCAATTACTAAATGTGGAAAGAGCATCTCAATATGTGGCTCCGTTTACAAACTATTAGGTTTTAAGTATTTTGACCTTTGACCTCGATGGTCATTATTTTGGAACTTGTACTAGTTGATGACCTCTTGCTAATTGTGGAAACAGCACCTCAATATTTGGCTCCGTTTTCGAGTTTTTGACCTTTGACCTCGATGGTCATTATTTTGGAACTTGCAGTGGTTGATGACCAATTACTAAATGTGGAAACAACACTTCAATATTTGACTCCGTTTTCGAGTTATTAGGTTTTAAATATATTGACCTTTGACCTCGATGGTCATTATTTTGGAACTTGTAGTAGTTAATGACCAATTACTAAATGTGGAAAGGGCACCTCAATATGTGGATCCATTTTCGAGTTATTAGGTTTTAAGTACTTTGACCTTTGACCTCGAAGTTCATTATTTTGGAACTTGCAGTGGTTGATGACCAATTACTAAATGTGGAAACACCACTTCAATACTTGGCTCTGTTTTCGAGTTATTAGGTTTAGGTATTTTGACCTCGACCTCGATGGTCATTATTTTGAAAGTTGCAGTGATTGATGAACTATTACTAAATGTGGAAACACCACCTCAATATTTGACTTCGTTTCCGGGCTATTAGGTTTTAAGTATGTTGACCTTCGACCTCGATGGTCATTATTTTTGGAACTTGTAGTAGTTGAAGACCAATTACTAAATGTGGAAACAGCACCTCAATATGTTGCTTCGTTTACGAGTGATTGGGTTTTAAGTGTCATACAAAGGGCGTATCCAACATAAACTATAAGACCCAGGTAAAAATAGGTATGATATTCGTAATCAGCATGTTCGAAAACCCCCATATACCGAGTTTCATCCAAATAGGTTAAAATTGTCATAGAAAGGGCGTATCCAACATAAACTATAAGACCCAGGTAAAAATAGGTATGATATTCGTAATCAGCATGTCCGAAAACCCCCATATACCGAGTTTCACCCAAATTGGTTAAAATTGTCATAGAAAGGGCGTATGCCACATAAACTATAGGACCCAGGTAAAAATAGGTATGATATTCGTACTCAGCATGGTCGAAAACCCCCATATGCCGAGTTTCATCCAAATCGGTTCAAAGAGCGTATCGAATCACTATGTTACATAGGTATTCATTGTCTTAAAATAGGGGTTGAAAAAAATATTATGTAATTCCTGCTATGGTAAAATAGGGGTTGCAAAAGTAATTATAAAAAGAGAACGAGTACACCTCTTAAAATGTACTCATAAAAGCGAATGAATTTTATGTATTCTCTGGTCTGCTGTGTGTTCGTAGTCTGTGTAATTTCTGCTATGTTCAATTAGGGGTGGAGAAAATGAATACACCCCCTGTGCTATGTCCGCTATGTTTCGTAGTCTCTGTTATGGTAAAATAAGGGTTGGAAAATAAGCCGTAGTAGATCTGCTATGTAATCTGTGCTATGTTATAATAAGGGGTTGGAAAATATGCTCATAAAAGGGAATAAATTCACCCCTAAAGTGGAGGTTGTTGTGTTTATTATCTGCTCTGCTATGTGTTCGTAACTGCTATGTTACATACTCTTATCTTAAGGGGTTGAAAACGAATACGCCTCTGCTGTGTGTTCGTAGTCTTATGCTATGTTAAAATAGGGGTTGGATAATATGCTCATAAAAGAGAACGAGTCCACCCCTAAAATGCTGTGTGTTCATAGTCTCAGTGTAATTTCTGCTATGTTAAAATAAGGGTTGGAAAATAAGCCATGCTCTTTTATTAGCTGTGCTATGTATTATCTGTTCTGCTGTGTGTTCATAGTCTCAGTGTAATTTCTGCTATGTTAAAATAAGGGTTGAAAAATATTCTCATAAAAGGGAATGAATACACCCTTGTTATGTTACGTACTCTTGTGTGTTATCTGCTCTGCTGTGTGTTACGTAGTCTTGTGTGTTATATGCTTTGCTATCTGTTCATAATTTTATGTGTTATCTGCTATGTTAAAATAGGGGTTGAAAAGTATGCTCATAAAAGAGAACGAGTACACCCTTGTTATGTTACGTACTCTTATGTGTTATCTGTTCTGCTGTGTGTTTCATATTCTTATCTGTTATCTGATCTTCTGTTATGTTCTGCTATGTGTTCGTAGGGGTTGGAAAATATGCTCATAAAAGGGAACGAGTTCACCCCCTAAAATGTGCTCGTAAAAGAGAACGAATACACCCCCTAAAAAGTGCTCATAAAAGGGAATAAATTCACCCCTAAAATGGAGGTCGTAAAAGACCGTGGGCTCACGGTGTACGGTGCTCAATTTCCCAGGGGCTCGTGAGTTGGCCTAGGTTGTCCTTATATGTTCCCGATCGATCCATTTTCTACTACTCTAATATACTAATACAAAACGTGAAAGTCTTATGTCGGTGGTGCTCTTGCCCCCTCAAGCAAAGTCTGAAATAACGCACCTGCTTCAATTCTCATTTGTATTTACCGTGCCCCCAAGAGCCAAAAGGTCTACCCTCCAGGAGACAGTTCCTAACTCCGCCATGCAAATGAGTAAAGAATAACTCTACCGAGTGGAAAGGACTATTAGTTAACTTTGTTCGGTTTGTGGTCCCAAATACATCTAGTAGGATACACTATTAAAATTTTGTGTTAGTAACCAAAACTCAGAAAAATAAACATACTGCTGAACAAGACTGCACTTATTTAATATAAAAATACATTTACACGTGACGTTTCGATCTTCTAGCCAAGATCCTTATCAGACGTACACTGAGTAATACAAAAAACTACTCAAGTATATATACACAATTCATCTCCCTATCTGCTTTCTCATTGACCCGTTCACACAGCCAATCAGAAGCGTGAAATCTATCTGAACTGACCAATGAAAAAACATAACATTCTACCAGAAAGAAACAAGAAGGAGGAAACAACCATTAAATACATAATTCACATACATTTTTCTGTATTTATCAAAAATATTTCTCCATTCTTTATTAATGCTGATACCTTTGGTCTAATTCATTAAGTTTACATCCCCTTCCTTTTCTATCCACCAAGCCTCTTTCCATTTTCTCACCCACCTTTTTTTCCTTTCCAGCACAACTTCTTTTCAGTTCACATCATGTCCTTTTTCTTTTACGTGTTTAAAGATTACGTTAGTTTCTCTGCCATATTTCACATTACTTTTATGTTGTTTAATTCTTTCTTTCAATAATTTCCCCGTCTCCCTAATATATTTCATATCGCAATCCTTACAATTTATACAATAAGTAACACCTTTCTGATCTCTTTTTTTTCTTTTCTCCTCTCTTTGCTTTTGACCATGTCCACCAACGTTCTGCTACCTTTTCTATACACTTTGACCCTTTGCTTTCTTAACATCTTTTTTAAAATCTCAGTATCTTCTCCTAGCCCTACAATGCCTTTCCATACTCCCTCATTTTCCTCCTCACTTTTACCTTTCCCAGAGACCACAGATGCTTTAACGATATTCCTTTTACTACAACCATTCTCATACAGCTGTTCTTTAAAGATTTCCACATTCTCTTCTACATTCTTGTTACAAATTTTGGTAATTCTTTCCAACATATTTCTTATGAAATTAACTTTTGTGCTTCTATCTACATTAGTTTTCTTATTACAATAAAAACCAGCATTACATTCTTTTTGATACCATTGGGTCTTAATGCTCTTCCCTTCCTTACTCATTAAAATGTCAAGATAACATAATGCACCTCCCTGCTCTGTCTCTAGTTCTAATTATATTCCCTTCTCCTTATCTTCAATACTACCAACGAATTCTATCAACTCTTCTTTTGATCCCTCCCATATCCCAAAACAATCATCAAGGTATCTACATAAAAATCGAATCTTTTCTTTCCCCTTTTCTACCACACCCTTCTCCCACACATTCATAATGATACCAGACAATACCGTACTTATCTTAGATGTTATACTTAAACCATCCTTAATCCTATATATGTCATTCTTAACTTTACAGAAATCAAACTCCCATATTAAGTTGAGGGCTTTTCTAACTTTCTCCCATTTCCAGCCTTTAACACATTCTCCACCCATAACTTTCTTAATCGTATAAAGTATAGCACTTCTCTTTAGACTAGGGAACATGGCTTTAACATCTAAACTAACAAAAATACAATCATTATTAATTTTAGCATTACTTCTCTAAAGTAAGGTGTAGTTTATTACTTCTCTATATCTTTAACTGCCAAAGTCTCTTGTCTGTCTCTCACCCACTCTAACACTGGTTTTCAATTCACTTTCTAGCGGTTCCAAATAATTATTCCTATGGACCTGAAATGGACCAAAATATCAGCATTAATAAAGAATGGAGAAATATTATTGATAAATACAGAAAAATATATGTGAATTAATGTATTTAATGGTTGTTTGCTCCTTCTTGTTTCTTTCTGGTAGAATGTTATGTTTTCCCATTGGTCAGTTCAGATAGATTTCCACGCTTCTGATTGGCTGTGTGAACGGGTCAATAAGAAAGCAGATAGGGAGATGAATTGTGTATATATACTTGAGTAGTTTTTTTGTATCACTCAGTGTACGTCTGATAAGGATCTTGGCTAGAAGATCGAACCGTCACATGTAAATGTGTTAGTCTTGTTCAGCAGTGTGTTTATTTTTCTGATTTTATTTGCAAGACGTATGACTATGATTGTGTGTCAGTTAACCAAAAGTGAATACTCGAAAGTTAATTTTGACTACAGCATGTTTCTAGTGTACTTAGGTTTTCCTCAATTTATTTAATTATTTGTATGAGTAACTGTTATTTGGCCCTGCATGTATGGAACACCTGAAGAATAATGATGGAATCGGGAAATTAGGTTTCATTGTAGTGTACACCAATGAATTAACATATTGGTCAAGAAAGAGTTCAACCTTTCCAGTCGACATGGTCCGAGTCATTATTCTTAAACTATCAACTACGTGAAAATATCGGCTCACATCCTTTCGTATACAGACACAGTCTTCACCTTAGAAATTATGAGACCAGAGATACATAGGCATATATTTATAGTGGAGTCCTATAGAAAAAGCTATGAATGGGGTTCTTTGATCGGGTAAAGAAAATGCTGCATATTGACTGGTGTCATGCCTCCGAAAATTCAACAATATGACAGCATTGTCTAGACTTGACATATAGGGACAATTTCACAAATACTACTATAAAAGCCAGATGAACAGCATTATTCAATTTATTTAAAATGATGATTCACATCTTAAACTCATCACGTTTAAACATCAACATAAGTACAAACCGTCTAGTTAAAACCGTAGAAGAAAAATGAGAATAGTAAAGAAAACTACAGTAATCTCACATGAAAGCTACAATCTCAATAGACACAAAGCGTTTCATCTCAGCCATATTCGTTCTGGCTGTTTAAGAACAAAACAAATCTACTTAACAAAGATTCTTTCCGTAAACACAACAGCGAATAAGAGTCTATAATTTACTCAATCGGAAGATAAAATCCATATCTATGTCTCTACATAGTTCCTATATATATCCTGGTCTCTTCTTAACAATATCTGAAGCTTAATGACATGTCCACATTCCGAACAATCGAAGACTATACTTTCAACTACCTCGTAACCCAAGAAAACTTAATACTAGTCATAACCTGGAAGAAAGATCTAACTAGAATTTTTTTACATGTTTGTTGACTATTATTTCACCTTTAGAACAAGAGCCGAGGGGCGATAACTTCTCCTCTTGGGGAACTTTTGCCACTATATTAGAAATGTCCCTTATGGTCCTAAGAATCAAAAATAGTTGCTGGTAAACATGTAAGTGAAACACCTGGGTCCTGGAGGGCCTTAACCCTTTAGCACCTGTGTATATTTACAGACATCGATGGGATATCTTTAAATGACTGTAGATCAGACCGTTAGTGCAATACTGGAACAAGGTATACCTCGATCCATTTGTAACATTGTAGGCTTTTAGTTTTCGTAATGAATGGGACATTTCTGCATTCAAAAGAAAAATAATAGAGAAATATTAAAGAACATTTCCCTAGAAAAGTCCCTTCTCGCGATTCTTTTAGTTAGTGGCAACAATGCAAACTAGGGGAATAATAAAAGTATTTATGTGTTCGGTTTTATGTTCAACTTAAACTGAAAATATCGTCTTGATCCATCAAATAGCAGCATAGGAAATATGTAATTTACAGTCTTTACAGTGTTCACAATGATTGATTTTCATGGAAGTAGGAATATCACGTCGTGTCAATGTTTCCTTTTTTTCTATAGGAAACAAGCGATACAAATGAATCTAGTTGATTTTCTCATTCGTTATATTATGATAGATTCCCAGTACCGAGAAATTCCCCAGGAAAGGTTTATGGTTTGTTGGTCCATGGTATAATAGAAATTATTTTTAAAGCAATAATTTTACTGTTTTGTGGTTACATTGTTATTTTCAAAATACTTGTTGTTCTGGTATTTTACAATGAACACAACTTCCAAACACATCTGCTAGTATGAGAAATATCAAAATACTCTAGAAGTTACTGCGTAGGGCATGTATTCTTATTACACGAACACGTAGATAATCGCACCTAATGTAGTATGTAATACATAGTTTTTTAACTGCCGTAATATTGAACAATTTATATTCTTTGTGATCTTGTCTGTCTGTAAGTAGAAAATAGTAGCACATTCGCCCTGAAATTCACGTGTTCTCAGTTATTCTGAAGAAGAATGGCAAACAAAAAGAAGCCAGTCAAACAGACGACAATTGCAAGAAGAAAAGGGATTGCTGTTGTGAAAAATCGAAAATTCTGTGTAATACACTACGCATAAAACGAAACTGATATGAGGACGACAAATTTCATCGAAAAAAGCTTCCATATAAACTTTCATGTTAAAGAACTGGATCAAGAATGACATTCCAAACTTCACCGCTTAACATCAATTTTCATCCAAATTCCTACAGAACACGACAAAACAAACACGGTCTATCGCTGGGACTACCATAGTTTCACAAAATTATCACGATTGCTAAGTCAGTCTGCTGAATCAAGTATGGCAGAAAATCGTACACTCTTAGTGGATAAATCACAATATTTGGAGCCTACAGCTATACAACAGTATGTAGCAGACATCCTGTTTAAGGATTAGCATTGCGTATTTTTCCAAAAATAGAGCTAATGGGATCAAGAAAAAAGAGAAAGGATGTTTCATGGGAAAGTCTGGTGACATGTGACTCTAGAACAATTGAACGTGCCATTAAAGGATCACCTACTCGACAGGAAGGTGAATCATCAATGTTACTGATTAAAGAAGTGGATTTCATATCAGCCGAAACGAGGTACCACAACTTGTAACAGGTCGTCAAGCTGAAACTGTTTCTGAAAGAAACATACCTAAAAATAAATTAATATAAGGCGCACTCTGTGCAGGTATGTCAGTAAGGGCTTTAGATATTGAAACAGATTTATTGTTACTGCGAGCTTTTATCGCCCTGTGAAGACTATAAAATACATATTTCCTGTGCTGCTATTTAAAGGATGAAGATGAAATTTCCAATTTAAATTGAACATAAAACAGAACACACAAATATGTTTTACTATTTACCTAATTTGCAGTGTTGTCATGTAATAAATAAAAGAATCGCGAGAAGCCACGTTTTTAAGTGAAATCTGCTAAAATATTACTCAGAAATCAGTGTCAATGTAAACTGACATCTCCCCCGTTCATTATGTAAACTGAAAGCCTACAGTCTTAAAAATCGATCGAGTTATAACTTGTTTCGTGTTGCACTAACGGTCTGATCTACAGTCATTTAAAGAAATCTCTATAAATATACACAGGTGCTAAAGAAGCTCAGGGCTTCAGGACCGAGGTGTTGCACTTATATGTTGACCAACAACTAATTTTCAGTCGTAAGGACCCTAAGGAACATTTCTAATGAAGTGGCAAAAGATCCCCAACGGGGGAGTTATCACCTTTTGGCCTACTTAGAAAGGGTGTAGGTTGTTACTCATAACGGTTACCTGTTTATTACTACCCAAGGTTTTACATTGATAGCTATTCAATTCATAAGATAAATGTGTAACATTAGGACTATCATATAACACATCTCATTATTCCAGCCACTCTTTTCAAATTATTAGAGAATATGGGCCTTGCACAATATATTCTGAAAAACAATTCTGCCATATATACAGAAACTTTGAAATTCATCCTTGGTTTGTTTTCACGCTCCTTCTCAATAGAGGTTATATAAAACAATTCCAAGATGATATATAGTCTGAAAAATCTGTAATTTGTTGTTATCATTTTAGAGTTGTAATATTCACGACAAGCGTACAAAGTAAATATTAATGGTAAAATTAAGTTTCTGTCTTGTTTAAGGTATGAGGTAGGTTGAAAAAACAATTTTTGCTTGGAATTTTGTACTCACTTCGGGTATATATGACGATCTACATGTAACTCTCTTAATATCTTAATTGCTACTAAATTATTTGAATAAATCGTAGATATTCCATCACTTACAGCCTTTAGAATAACTTAAGTATATATGAAAACATGTAGTATTCCATAGAACAATTGTCCAGATAATCGCAAAATTTATCAGAATTTCTTTTCAGTGTAACAAAACATTTAAACTTATATCTTACGATTGTAGTATTTTACATTGTTTTCTTGTATTGATGTTTTATAGCATAAGTTACACTCAAGACGTGACGTGTTTCTTAACCCAATGTTCATATCGAAATCAGATCTGTAGCTAGGGTTAATTAATCTTCGACTACTTTTAGCCCTCCTGAAATTTTCACTTCTTTGTCGGTTGTATATCAGATAACATTGATTCTATGTTATTTTCGATATCGGGTTATGAATCGTAGAGGATAACAGAAATATATTGTATTACCACTGGTAATAAAATAAAAGTGCCTCGTATTACTCTAACTGTATGTGACTTCTATAAAAGCAGGCGTTATCATATTACAGAAGAAAAACTTGCAATAAAATATATCAATATTTTAATTAACGCAAAAATAAATAGAGAACTTTTTAAAATAGGAAATTCTGTAAAAACATGCAATTATATGCTCGCCCATTCGTGAATACAAATATTTTAAAAAGAAAAAAATTTAATTGAACATTAACCAACCACAAATTTTATAATGTGCATGATCCAACAAAATAAGAGAATATTAAAAACTATGAAGTACTGTCTTCCCTGGAAAAGTGCTACTCCTGATCTAAGTCAGAATCGTCTGTTGACGAACCTGTTATTTTCACTAAAACTCTGAGTTGACTGAAGATTTCTGTAACTGTCTTCAATATCCTCCACGTGTCTTATGTAATTTCTCCAATTGTCAACTCTAATTCTGTTGAATGCACTACTTAACAAAGACACAAGTTTTGGTAGGGATTCACCTTTCATCTTTTGGGATGCTGCCGTCCGTTTTAATTGCGACCACATCATTTCAATTGGGTTAAGTACGCAATGATATGGAGGTAATCTTAAAACAACATGCCCATATGATGCTGGCAGTTCGTCTAATTGCGTGCCTTTTTCTTTCCGTTCGCAGGCAGTTGTTCATCAATAATTTGGAGAACAGGTATTATCGGGACCAGACTAGATATGACACCATTGTAGATTCGCATATAATTAAGAATAGTTTCTTTCCTACACGAAGTATTAGGCTCCGGATTAATTATACAACTATGGGAAGGGGCATTCATTATACAAATATATAGAAGATACCTCCTCTAAGCGTTTTAGTATGGAGTTTTCAAACCAATGCTCGAAAAATTTCTGCGTTTATTGTCCCATGATAATCGATAGGAGGAGCGTCGGACATTTTCTTGTAAGTTATAAATAAAGAACTATCCACAAAAGCAAATCGGCCATAACGTGCATAAAAACGATCCTTTCCCCTTTTTTGTCCGAAGTTGCAACTGTGCAATTGTCAACAGACGTAGGACCAATTTTTGATTTGGCACGTGTTGCTATCGTACCAAGTATCGTCTACGTATACGTCACAGTATCCCGCGGAAAGGTAAGCTTTAATTTCTTTGAGATAACGGTGTCTTAGTAATGACTTCATTGGACTAGCATTCCGCGCTTTTTCTTAACAGTGAATTATACGAAAATCTTATACTATGTAACAGACAACGTAATGTTCTGATGGAATAAGGAAAATTATAGTTAGTCTCGGATGTCTTTAATAATCATCACGTTTCTCAAAAAAAAAAAAAAAATTCACATCGAATTATTGGGACAGTTTCTCCAGTTCCAAGATTGAAGGACATGTCCCCCACATACCTCATGGATTTGCGCCAGTGAACTATGGTTGGCTATAAACAAAAAATTAAATCTATCTATAAGGAACAAAGTTTATTGAGAAAACATTTTATTCCTCCATTCTATTCTATTCTTTAATTTTCAAAACAGTAGAAAAAAACTGTTTTAACTTCTTTATATATATTACTGCTCATTCATGGGTCAAGAAGACCTAAGTCAAACTTTCTTTTTTTTTTCCCTTTATATATAAATTTTTAAAAAATCACGTTTAAATTTACAAGAATGTGATTCATTCTATTATGGTTTGTAAAATCCGGAAAAACTATAAAACTCAGGAGGAAAATAATCCTATTACCTGCCTTAAGCTGTATTTTGTAACAAGTGATTCTTGCAGGAATTAAGAATAAATATTTCGTTTTGGAGGCATTTACAGTCTACGTTTTTTTTTTTTTTTTTTTTTTTTTTTTTTTTTCAATCTGAGGGAAAGAGGATCTAACGAAAATGAAACCTTCGTTACTTCAGTTTAGAAATCTCGCTGCATTCCTGCCTTCACGAATCCCAGTGAGGTTTGCTGTTGCTAAGCCACAGGGGTAGAGGAAAGTTTTCCTCTTCCAGGAAAAAATAGCAGTTTATCCATTCCCCAGAGATTACATCACATGTATAACGTTTCTCATCTGTATGTACCAACATCTGCTCCCTTAATCCCTTCTCCAGGCAAGACTATTTTGTAACGTAGACGGGCAACCGGGGTCTGTCAGGCCCGGTACATATTTTAAGTACAGAACTCGCAAAATTCAATGCCTATTGTCATGTACATAGATATAAAGTTATATATGTACATAATAACTTTTCTTGTTTCCAACAGTTTGTATTTTTTATTTGTTTTTCATATCAACTTTCAAGTGTCCGTATTCACATGTGTGTATTTTAACCAGATGGAGGAATGTCTTAGTTCTTTTATATTTTTTACAAGTTATGGTTGTCTTGCAGTGTTAGTAGCACACGGGTTTACTGCAAACGTCACAAATTTGCTTTTGATTGCGGTTTTCAGTGCACGGACAAAGGTGGCATCTATTCCTCTTCTTAGTACACGCCTTTGTTTATGATGATGGTTGTATTTCAGGTAAGATTGCTTTACAGTTGTAAGGATTGTATTTTCCAGACCCTTAGATCTTCTTTGGATATGATTTAGCACAGGGCTTTCTGCTACATCAACCAAGAGCCGTGTTCTTATATTACGAGCACCAACATTCAACTCGGAGTTAGCATTTGTCCACACAACTTAAGCAGCAACGCCAAAGACATCTAATAAATTCAAAAAATGAAAAAAGGCCATGGATCAGTTCGATTTTTTTTTTTTTTTTTTTTTTTTACATATATGCATATACAAGCTGGTCCAAGGAATCCACAACTCCCTTGGTTTTGTTGTACTGCAAAACTAACTCTGGTTAATTATCCTTTTCCTCCTCAACAGTTTTATCATGGTGCATTGTAGATAGAAAAACAACAGCTTTATTTGCCTGATTGTGATTCCTTTCAACAATGGTAGTTATACATTCATTGTTAACCAGTGCCGTGACGTGGAAAAACAGCGTCCGGAGAGAGAGTATACGACAGCGCCCCAGTACATATCAGTAACGTCGGCATACCAGCCGCGACGTACCAAAATAGTTAACGCAAAGCGTAAGAAAACTTTAAAAAAAAAAACTGCTTTTCCTTGATTTTGAGCATTCTTATTACTTTTTCTTCCATTTTATATATATGAACATTCATTTTTCTAAGGTAACATTATATCAGAGATATTTTAGCCCCCTTACTTCGGCGCCCAGACTCCTCGCCCCGCTCTTCCCCTCACCGAACGGAGCTGTGATTAGAACAAATAGGAAAAGATATTGGTTTATTATTTCTGCTTACTTGTTCGAAACATTCCCAACTGAGTAAACAAGATAATAATAATAATACCAAAATATGCTGATACGTAACAAACCCGCGTATTCAATATATAATTATATGAAATTTGATCTTATATTTCACAGGAATAGCATTAAAGTTATACGAGACTTCTTAGGCCCTGGCTGCCAGATTACGTCAAGAAAAGATTTTCAATTCTATTAAAAAAAATATTCCATAAGCTTTGCCAACTCGATATATTACTGATTCTAATTTCGCCTAAGGATACAAGAATACAGAATTTTGTCAGCGAAATATATATGATTGAGAAATTCAAAAAAAAAAAGCCACTGGGCCTGCAATGTCCCGTTTGCTCAGATAAATAGGATCTAGCATTGACTCCTTTCCACTCAAGAAAAAAGTGAAGTTTTTTAAGCGTATTAGCTAACATGTGTCCCAAAAGATTTTTACAATTCCTTCCCTCATACGTGGCACTTATCAATGTTTTCAACCTTTGTGTGAGTTAACAGATGTCTTTGTAAATGTGCTTTTTGTCTAAATCCATTTTGACAATGTGGACATTCGTGAGGCTTCTCACCTTTATGTATAATAATGTGGGCTCTCAAATTTGATTTCAAACTAAACCTCTTTTCACAAAAATGGCAAATATGCGGTTTCTCACCTGTATGTGTTAACATATGCTCTTTCAAATGAGGTTTACTAATAAATCCTTTCCCACATAAATGACATGTATGAGGTTTTGGATATCCATGTGTTACCATGTGTAACCTCACATGCCTCTTCGTACTAAATCTCATATCACACTCCTGACATTGATGTAGTTTTTCACCTGTGTGTGTTAACATGTGGTCTTTCAAACTGCTTTTTTGAATAAATCCTTTCTCACACACATCACACTTATAACGTTTCTCACCTGAATGTATCAGCATATGATCTTTTAAGTAAGATTTATCACTGAAACCCTTTCCACACTCAACACAAGTATGAGGCTTCTCATTCGTGTGGGCTAACATGTGTCTTAAAAGAGATCTATTTACAATAAATGCCTTTCCACACACGTGGCATTTATGATCTTTCTCAACCTCTGAGTGAGTTAACAAATGCCTTCTTAAATGTGCTTTTTGTCTAAATCCATACTGACAATGTGGACATTTGTGAGGTTTCTCATCCCTATGTATTTTCATATGCGCTCTCAAATTTGATTTCGAGCTAAATCTTTTTTCACAAAATTGGCATATATGTGGCTTCTCACCTGTATGTGTTAACAGGTGCTCTTTTAAATAAGATTTACTAATAAATCCCTTTCCACATGTCTGACAAGTGAGAGGTCTTTCATTAGTATGCCTCATCATGTGTGTTGATAAATGTGATCTCACAGAAAATCCCTTTTCACATACCTGACATGTATGTGGTCGATCATTTGTATGTACCAACATGTGCTTTCTTAAAGATGATTTTAAGGTAAATCGAATACCACACTGCCCACAAGCATGAGGTTTCTGACCTGTATGTATTAGCAAGTGTTTTACTAAATTTGAGTTTCGACTAAAACCCCTTCCGCACAGCTGACACGTATGAAGTTTCTGACCTGTATGTGATAATATATGCCTGCTCAAACTTGATTTCTGTGTAAACCAATTGCCACAATCCGGACATATATAAGGCTTTTCACCAGAATGTACAACCATGTGTATTGCCAATTTCGAATTTCGAGTAAATGTTTTTCCACACTCCATACACATAAAACGTTTATCACTTGAGTGTGATACGACATATTTTTCCACATCCGAATTTAAATTCCTGGAAGCATGAGGTTTCTCAAGTAGATGTGAAAATGTTTCCATTTCCAGCAAAACCTCATTATTTTCTCTGAAAATAATATATTGGTAGCATTTTAACAAAAGTTTTTAAAAAACAAAGTAAAATAAACCACACCGAAAATAGAAATGTAATCGCTTCTATCCAATACATTCTAACACAGAAAAAGGGGCTCATTTGGGAATACAATTATAATTGAACACTAGAAGTGTCAATTGTACAATCCGCGGCAAAAAACCTGCAACATGAGCATATAAGTTTATTGTGAAATGACGAAGTACTTTGCTCCAAAATAAGTGTGCACGGGAGGAGGCCGAGGTTTATCCTGGCGTGATTCGTTCCACTTAGACGTTATGTTCATTCCCTGTGCTGTTAGGCGTAGTTTCACAATAAACATACATCCTCATGTTGCAGGTTTTTTGCCGCGGATTGTACAATGTGCATTTCATCTTCGGCTGAAGCTAAAATCTCTGCAGATATACACTAAACCGAACACTATCGATAGATTTCTTTTGTTCTTCCGGAAAAAAACACACAGTGTGATTTATTTTATATTAACATAGTTATCAATTCAAATGAAAATTTAAATATTTGTGTAACGAAATGGAATAGGTTTCTTATTCTGAGAAGTGAAAGTCACAAAACAATCTAAGTGAAAATATATATTTTTATGCTATTAATTATTGTACACAGCAATTTTGCTTACACATATAGTTCCATGATTCTGAACTTCATTGTGTCACAATGAGAACTTTGATACTCAGCTCAACCCAATGTGAATTTTTTATGAAATTTTGATGTAAAGTTTTCATAGATTCAAATAGCTTTTTTAATTAAGCAACACAACCTAAAAATATTAATATTCCGAATACCATTTATGTTTTATGATTTAAAGTTTATGCCATACAAATCTTCGTAAAAATATTTCCTTTCTCTTACTCACTGGTTACACAGTGAAACTAGGAGCAGCACTGATCGCTGTTAATATAAGTTATGAGCAAATATGACTAGTGACCGACTGACATGAGAAAAGAATAGTAAAGTATTCTTAATAATATATCCTATATACATGAATAGATTCGAAGTACCATGTTAATTAGATATAATAATAATTCATTTTTCCTAGATTATTTTTTATGTATTATTCGCAAAAAGTACTAATTTTTGTACACACAAAAGTTCGAGTCCGCGGAAAGAAGTAACACCGTAGTTTGACTACAGAAGACAACGCGAACACTGAGCTAAAATTTAAACTTTATAAATACGGAAGGCCTTCTTCACCATATCCAATCACTACTTCTTAACTTAAAACACAGACAAGGAAAAAGATTTTTCATAAATTTATATCAATAAAACATTATGTGCTTTTAAAATCTAGGAAAATTTAACTCTTTCTTCGAGTTACAAATTTAATGGTAATAGGGATCGATCGTTTATTGAAATTTTAAAGGTGTAGCACGGTTAATGTAACAGAACGTTTATATTACCACACAATTACAGTGCGAGTGTACAGCTAGCTGTGCCTGGATCAAAAATGAAATATCTGATATCTCATGAACATATCGTGGATTGAATTGGGATCCAATCCCAGAAAAAATATAGATAATAGATTCCAAGAGACGTGAGTTACTTTCACACAAATATGATTCCTTGAACAACGATGTACTTGCGGATCTTACATAGATACTGGTAAAAGAAAGATTAAGATTACATGGAATATCATAATTTCAATTGAAAACATTCACTCAATATCCATTTACGAACCTCCAGTAAAGCGTGCCGAATATGAGCCACTTCTGAAACAATTGACCACAAATGACGAAATTTAGTAACTTACGGGAATAAAGTGCGAAAAGATCATGTTCAACTCGAAAAGGCACTCAAGAATCCGTGTCAATCTCCACACTAAGGTCCAGTAGGATTATACTTTGCAAGACTGGAATTGGAAGGTCAATGTGTATCACGAGCTCCTGCCGCGGGCAAAACAATAGTCAAACATGTACACCGCCAATTAGCGCGTGTGTACTTGCACGTTGGAATTTCGAAATATCGGCCGGAACTGGTTAACAAGGGTTTCGTTTTCGAGGCTGAAAACGCCACATCGAATAAATTTTCACACCCCGTTAGAAATTACAAAATCTTGGCCCAGAGGTTTCAATGCAATCTGAACTGCAGTAAAACTGGAACCATCATACTATCTCCAGAACTCCCTGATCCCTGTTAAGTTTGTTTCAATAGAAACCTGTGAAAACCATGTGTCACTCTTTTTTAAACCAGAAAAAACAAACGTTGTATGCCACGGGATCACGGTATTGTGAGAAACATGGCAGAAGATCTTCGATCAAAATGGGTAGATGCATTCTTCATGTTGACTTCCAAATGTTCAATACGTTTTAGACTACTTACAGAATATAACTGCTTTAAGTAGTTAAAATTAAGTCCAGAAAAATACATTAAATAAAAAATCTAATAATCATACAATAAATTTACTAAAATGGGATGAAATGTTTAATCGCCATTGTGTTGCAGGTAAAAATTTTTACATCCCATATTTTCTACATGAACTTTATCAGGAAGAAACTTTTTTCTAAATAGAAGCACAAACAAAAGGTGTTGAAGAAAATGGTTTACTTATCTGCATAACGTTAGTAACTGCTATTGTTACCTTGTACGCTTACATGTGTAAAAATATGTAAATATTTTGAAAATAGTGAATTTACTACTACAACCTGTTTAGTAGTTGTAAACATTTTTACATATACTGAGAAACAAGAATATTTCTCAACAAAACAATTTTAAATAACGAAGTCTTCTTAAGAAACTAAACAGAAAAACGTTTAGGAAAAATTTATCTGCTGAAAGTGTTACTTCGCAAACCAATATTTATATTCACTGAGTTGTTTTGAAACGCTATTTATGAAAACTTTCGGTTTTTTTTTTTTTTTTTTTTATTGCTACAAAAAGTTTTAATGATAATTTCCGAAAAATCAAAAACGAAAAGCACTTTCTCAATGTTGCTTAAGACTCCGACATGGCATCAGTGTACACTATGCAATTAATGTCCCTTACTTTATTCTTATACGCGCTGAGGAAAAAATCTTGCCAGTATTCAAAGAAAAATCACTCAGCAAAAGAATAATAGTAAGCGCCTACTGCTCTCTTGGGAGGCTAATTGGAGATGGAAAAACTATTTTATACATCAATTGTGCAATTAACTAATCAAACTTACAAAGAATTTAGTAGTTTTTATTCTAAGCTCGACAAATCCATTAACATTCGATGCTAAGATATTTCTTTCCTTTCAGCAAGGCTTAATTAGAGAGAAAAAGATCATTATAGTTTGAGTTACGTGCATTAATAACTAAGAATATTATTCCGTATCTTAAAAAGTTTCTTGAGGTAGGAAAAAACTGACACTGAGAAAGAAATATTAGGAAAAAACAATCAAATCGTGTGTGATATAAATCTATCACAGTACAACGGGATACAACAAAAAATCTTCACAAAATGTGCGGAGTCATAAAATAAAACTTATTGTCACAGTTACCGTGACCTTACATCATAGCTCAGGCACAAAAATTACATCAATTGCTTCTTAAAGGAAGGGAGTAAGCAGACAAACTCACTGGGACAAAATTTACATGATTTTTAAGTTAGTATAGTAGTGTACATAAATTGTGCATATGCCTTAAAATAGTTCGTGTTACATATTGCTTCATTGGATAATCTCTCACAAACTGATGGACAGGTAGCCTCAAATGTGACTACGTAGCTCTTTATTAATACTAGCATATGTGTTCTTCTTTCTCTCCTCAACCATAGGTTCGTGGGCAAATGGAAATTTTGAAACTTTTTTCTCTGTTGAGTTAAGTCAGGTTAGAACATGCAAAGAATTAATATACGTAGGTTAATTCATTCCTAAAACATACTCTTAAGTACTGGTTAAAAAGTAATTTCGTCAGTGACATTATTTGTGATTATGAGAAATATACACTAGCTAATAACGATGTGTAACGATATTAAATGTACTCGCTAATTTCTGCAATGAAATTTCTGAGGGCTCGCCATCTTGCACGACGGTTTTTCTAATATGCATATGACTCTTTTCTGACTTTCCTCTAACACTAGTGCAACATATAGTACTTCGAATGTTGCATAGACAAGTAATGAGATTCATTCCATTATTTGTCGTTCTTATATATAAACTATTCTGAAATGTAGAAATTATTCTTGTCGAAATCGGCAGAAATAACAAAGAATACTCGCTTGAATACTGAGGTGTGCATATATTTCTGTCCGACTTCTCATTTTATTCTAACAACTAAAATATTGGGTGAAAATAATCTAAAAACTAAATTTTACTGGGGATACCAACTATTTCACAGAATCTTCAAATTTTGTGTATTAGTTGAACTACTATTACACTGCTGAGTAATTTTAACTCTTCTATATAATACTCGATTATTGCACACTTTCTAACGTTTAACAAAATACTCTGTGACCAAAGTATATATGATATTTACTCTTCTAAACTGCATTATTTAAAATTACACAAAGGAGTTACCTATTTTACAACATTTATCTTTACAAACGAATTTGCTGGCTTTAATACGATCATATATTAGCTGATTCCTTTAATACATTTAATCTTTTAATACATTTAGTCTTTTTATACTACCGTCATTAGTTCCAACTTAACTAGCTTCCAGTCCAGGTGGATAAGCTACTCTCGATCTATTATTCGTCCTTGTGTTTAGAGTCGAGGTAATTATAGAATCTTTTATCCACCGTAAATGTCGTACTACTATACTATTACCAGTGACGCCCCAAAAACGTACAACCCTTTTAGACCAATTCTTCATTTATCGCCCTAAAACTTGAGGACTAAACAAACATATTTTTCTCCTTTATTGATTCATATCACAATTACATTATAATTATACACTACACGTGAAAGGAAGATCAATTGCAGAAATGTAAGTAATCCCCGCATTATCTTAGCAAATGTATCGATAAAATCTGCCATGACAATTTATTTAATATGTTGTGCTTAATGCAACCTATTGGTGAACCGTCTAAACTGTTGAGATTCATTTTAATTCGCAAATACGACATCGTATCTTTTAATTAAAATTGTTACTCTACATTCGCTACTGAGAGAGGACGGGTTACAAATATTCGCAGTGCTACAAATAAAAGACATCTTTTTGTAGCAAATTTAAATAAGCGATTGCATACAGTGAATGAAATAAGCATATCTAAGATATTAATGCTGAAGATCCGAAATATCTTTATCCTTTAATCCGTTAGTAACAATTCTAATTTTGTGCATTCACTTAACAGATCACTTTCACCCACCGTCAAAAATTTACAAAAATCCCACCAAAGAGAGAAATTTTATTGTAAGTTCTTATGAGTTCAAATCATTCATGCAATGCGTTTTTTGAAAGTACAGTATTTAGGAACAACCCAATTATAACTATTTCAACGCTTACGTAATTAGTATTGTATCCGATCACTAAACAATTAATGGTTACGAGACAGTTCTTATTGGCCACTAAGTGATTTACTTATCTGGTGAAATGTAGCGTATTCACTATTTAAAAGTAACTTATTCTAAAAGACTGTTTGATCACTTGCAATTCCTTAATATTTGTATATTCAAGAGTTAATATACAATTTCTTACTGTCTAATATTACATACTAATATTTTCTTGATACTTGTCACTAAATTTAACACTAAGTGTTCAGAATACTATCAATTTTGCGTGTGAATGAATGTAAAGAGATCAAAATTTTAGTGAATCTCGAACTTTTCGCATATGCAAAATCACTAGAATATAAATCTGTGGAGAAATGTACAATCAAAATCCGTTCTTTTTATGCTGATTTGTTACCGAAGGATGAAAATATCTGCAAAAAAGTCGGTAGTATCGACCTTAAAGCTGAAAAGGTAAAACTACTACAAATTATATGCGAGGTGCATTTATCTGAAAGCATACATTTAATTTGAAATAAAACCTATATTGTATTTACAAATTGATACAACGGAAATGAGATTCAAATATGAAGATACATATTACTCCTAATACAAAAAATAAACATTAACGTTGCCTATTTTACAAAAAATGGATATAAAATCTACTAAAATAATGAGAATATATAGTTATACGAACAGGGAATTTACAGTAAAACATAGATATAGGTACGAAAACTACAATGTACCCTCATGTCCAAAATTATTGCCGCATGTCTATAAATATGTTGTAGGAATATAATTTCATAACGAATTCGCCCGCTATTTCTTATAATGTTAGTATATGCATAATCGGCAAAGACATGTATGTGGCAAATTTCATATCAAAAGAGCAGTAAATAAGAACAATAAAACGAAAATAAAACTTTCTTGTTCATTTAGCAACATTTTGTTTTACTGCTTTGAATTTTCGTATTTATAATTCTTTTCCTATGAAATTTAACACAAATATACATTTTTCGATTATACACATAGTATCAGCATCAAAAGTATCCTGCAAAATCATTATCAAATTATATTCTTACAAGAAGACAGATATGAATATGCGACAATCATTTTGGACATGAGTGTACATTACCCTTTTCGGGATCGAGACAATACTAAAAGAAACGGCGTTGTGTACGAAGTTACTTAACATAATATTGGGAAAAATTTTTTTGTGTACCTAATTATCTTTAAAAAATTGGCAACTCTGGTTTCTGACTCACAGGCAAACATTGACACCATACTAACAATTCTAACATGGCTAACACATTCACAAGTCTATTAACAATATTAATTTTAATATATGAGATCATTTAATTAGCTAAAAGCTCTCCACGGCCAGCTTACATTGTGCCTTTGTGCTGTATCCTTGAACCAGCCCTCCTTGTTACCATTATTTAACCGAAACTGTTTCCTATCTTTTATTATCTTGACTGTACTTTTTTAATTGATTATTCAAAGTTACTTGAAAAACGGTTTTCTATTAAACATTCATATGTGGTCTTAGAGCACTTTCGTGGCTAAGTGGTTAGCGTACGCGCCTGCGGCGTGGTGGACCCGGGTTCATTTTCCGGCGGGAGCTCATGTGGTTCGGATTCCACGTTAAACAGTAAGTCCACGTCTCATATAGCCTCGCTGCTGAACGAGACGTTAACCTCAAAATCAGCTCAACAACCCATATGTGATCTTATTAAATTTAGGCAATTCAGCGCTATGATTCCTAGCCCATAAGTTTGTACTGTCCTGTAGATTACTACGAGGAGTTGCTATTTGATCTTTGTTTCCATTGGCTTGGATATTCTTTAGGATAACATTTTCTTTATTTAAATTAAGAACATGACACAAGCTCTTTGGAATAACAGAGAAAACAAATAAAGCAGGTTCATATACACGTACTAAGCATTTAGTAAGTGTATACAGTGTGAATATTTAAATTCTTCGTTCCACTAACTGAGGGCTGCGTCTCTAATTATTACCTATAAATATTCCTTTCATTTGCTTCTGAAGGAACACCTTATTTAACACTAATATCCATAAAAACGTTGAGTATTAAGGTGTATACATCTGATTTGTAAAATTGTTTGTAAAAATATCTCATTTTATATCAATGAAAGACCATTCGCGTTCTTTAGTATGCCTATAACTTGATCCAATTTGGCGCAGAGCCTATTACTGAGAAAACTACTTCTCTGTCTACAACGAACGAAACATCAAACGTTCCGCATTTCAAAGGAAATAATACATGTACCGAATGAACACTCATCAAACCATTTTGTTGATTTTAAGGGTACAATCGACTTCACTTTTGAGTTATATGATGATTAACCATTCGGCTACATATTAAACAATATTTTCTTAGCTCCCTCGTGATTATGCGTTTAGCTTACGTGCGTTTGGCGTAGGAGGACCGGTTAAATTCCTGGCAGAAGCTCACGTGTTCCGGATTCCACGTAAATCAGTAAGTGCACGTCTCATATAGTCTCGTTACTGAAAGCAACTCTAAACTAAAATCAAATCCAACAAATACATAAAACTCTCTCTAATAACCTTTCCTTTTTCCAGCATGTTTTTTAAAACCAATCTCAACACAGCCATCGACAGTATCATTCTTGCATTAGGCCAGAAGTCAGTCTGCTGTAAAAGCATGTTTGCACATCCTTGTGTTACCATGGAAAATGAAATATTAACGATGTGGAGTGAAATCTGTAACAGCTCTTGTGCTTCGTGTAATTATGAGTTTAAACGAACCTCGATCGATCAGAGAATCGATCTCAATCTGCGGCTATTTGCTAATAACAACAATTTGTGTAAAATCAAGTATTTTATTTAGTCCTAATTGATACTTGTAACGATATGTCATGTTCGTAATTAAAAAATAAACTTTGTTATTTCTGTAAGACGAAGTTCCCCCAACTTTAGTATGAAAACGAATATCTATCGATGGTGTATTTTTCGTTCTATTCTCAAATATACCTCTTTTTTACCACATATATACATGTATAAATAACGGCGAGATACTGCCGTTTCTCCGACCGTCTAAATATTTAGAGGTTTGTACAGTATCTTGGACTTTTTAGCCGGATTTGTGGACGGTGTGAACGTTCAGAAAGTTAGACAACCTTCCGATTGGGCGATCTGACAGAAAGCCCGTTCATAGAAATGTTAGATGCCATGATGACAACAGAGGCACCGCTATAAGAAATAATATGTAGCACTAGACTAACACAATATTCACCACACCAATGTAATGATCCACCACCTCATGTCAAAACAAAAAGCATAAGAAGTGTCAAATTGAAAGCGAAACGCTCATGCTAGAAGTTCGATAAATATTTAAGACACCTCCGTCAAAGTTATATGCTAGGTTCTGGACCTATATCACATTTTCTGACATACAATCTTTTCAAATGTTCAAAAAAATACGATGAACTTAATGTGGGTCCCTGCTCTTACCAGTGAAAGTTGAGGTAACGCAAATAAAATAATTGAAGAAGCTTTTCAAACATATGAATAACAAAAATACCAAAAACAAATTTAACAATCCTTCACGGAATTCAATGGGCTAAGCCTAACATTCATCTAAATGAATATTACACTTATGGAATATTATTTTTTCTCCTATCGGTAAAACAAATAAAACCATTTTCAGCACACTCCCAATTTTAAGTAGTTATATATGAAAATTACATGCACATATTTTCCGAAAAAAATACATCAAATTTTCCATTATCGACGCAAATTAAACTATCAATGATCGTAAGATTTTCTGATTATTTTTTATCAAATGTAAATATCTAGCAGCGTGTAGCTTTTCAGAGCCCAAAAAAAACTACACGTGTATATGCTCGTCCGCGTGAGCTAATACATACACACACACACGTACAAACAGATTTACTATACATTGTCAGGGAGATAGTGAATAAGAGCTGTCTTCGTCTAATAAATGAAAAAAGGAAAAGTTGCTCTTGGCAAGGTTATAAATTGTCTGTATGAACTGTAAAAACGAGGAAGAGATTTTTTGACGATTAATAAATTCCATACATCGAACAAACAAGAAAAGGAAAAACGATTTTTCGACACGCCGTCAAATCACACTCGTTCCTTCCATTCTGTCACATTACCATCTGAGCAGAAATTTTTGATTCAAAGCCTTTTGCTTAGCAAAAAGAACGAACTCAAATCACTCACAGCTTTTTCACTCGTATTTGCGTAGGATATCATAGGCTCCTTTACCCTTGTAAAACTACATTTATGAAAAACGTCACTACGTGCTGCTGTTACACTAAGGTATTCACTATTACAAGAGCACTCAATAAAACTTATCATATTTACTCCTAATGTTTTTAGGATGGTAATTTTTACCTCCATAAGTTTCAAGTGATATCTCTAAAAATAAATATTATGGTAATGCTCTAATAAAAATAAGGCTTTGGCAGTATTGTGCATAGAAATCTAAAATTATATCAACCATATTATTTTGAAAATTTAATGCCGTATTTCAGACACTAACACGAATTTTGAAACCTTATTAAACACACAATTTAATTAATGTACAAATGATGGTCTACCTCTAAAGATAAAATCACGAAACAAATATTTTTGTAATTCATAACGGAATTTCTAAAATAAAATACTCGCATAACGTTCATAAAATAAAAATACTTTTATAATGAATAACATCTTTTCGAAAGTCAAAGTCAATTCTGTAAAAAATTCTCGAAATGTTTCGCTTATCTCCGCTATTTATAGACTGAATTTTAAAAAATAAGCAATATAGAAAATTAAGACCGCAATATACTAAGTGTTATGAGGGATGCATAAGCCCAAAGATAAAATTAAAAATCAATTATTTAAGTTTATTTGTATTTTAAAATCATAAAAAATTTTTACGTGATTAATTACACGATAAATATAAATGACTATATCGATAGCATAATCCTCTACTAACTTCGGTCTCCACTGCAAACATGTTTTTTTTAAACTGAGTTCATTCATTATAGTTTAATGCGAACAAACATCAATTAATTTATAATACTAATCGTAAGTTGTCTTGAACATTGTTCGGAATAATATTGAAACTATTAGTAAGAATAAATATCCGTTGAGATTTTATACTAACAACTGGCTTTCCTTCTTGGGGGTTTAAAAAAATCATTTTTATACGTTCCCCTTTAAGAGAGTTGAAGCCCACAATATCTATCAGAAACTTCCTTTAAACCGTCAAAATGTATTAAGTTTCTTTGACTTTATGTGTTTTAACAATTAGTCAGTATGTTCACTATAGCTTTGCAGTAGCAGGGTTTTGTAGTTTTATAAATGCACAAATAATATCTGACCAGATTTTGTTTCAATTAATTTGCATCTCATGTGATTTGCCTTTCTCTGTATCTTGTAAATTGACTACTATTAAAATTTTAATATAGTTTTTCTAGTTTAATCATCATTACTTGCTCATTATATTGAGAAATATTTTAAAATATTAATTTTTATTACTACTAAACTTTAAATTGGATCATCATCTTGGAATTCAGTATATTATACAGACAACACATCTTTAGTATTCATCTTTATTTTATCTCATATATTTAGTTAATGGAATACAAGGAACATCTCAGTTTATCACATTCAACTAAAATGCTATTCCTGAAATTGGTGTTTTTACTCTCCATCTTTTGAATTCAATATTCATTATTTATTTCCAAATTTTTAAAATAAATAACTGGTTTTTCTTCAATATTTCCTATCTTATTTACAAAAACAATGTCATGCTATTATTTATTATGTAGAGAATTTTCATTTATGACTTATGAAATACAATCATAAAAGTCAATACATACCACAAATTTCATAATTAAAATTCTTCAATAAATTTCCAGTTCTTTGAGACATAACAAAATTGTCTTATCAACTATGGCGTAGATAAAATCAAGTTTTTATATTTATTCCTTCACTTGTAGATACGCTTTTTCTACTTCATACATCTTAAAACGATCATTATATGGAATGTCTAAATTTTCACTTTGGGAAACACCTCATTCCCACTATTTTTCAAATAAATGTTCTTCAATTTCTAACTGTCAAATTTACTACACCTTTAGTCTTATCTGCACATTTATCAGTTTGCAAAGTTTCAATAACAAAACCAGTCATCTCCAATTGTCTTGAGTTAAATTTTGTATTTACATCAAACTCAAAGAATGAGCCTCTTACTGTTTTCTGAATTTATTGTTATATTAAATGAACACGTGACTTATTTTTTTTTTTAAATATTTCTGACTTCCCCTCATAATTAGGTGTGAATTCAACTACTCATATTCTTATTTCCGTATTGCTAGCTGTTATTTTCGCACCAAAAAGTAGAGTTGCACGGTTTTTATTCTGATCCATTTACACACATCATCACTCTTATTTGCCCTAGTGTATGTTTTCACAATCCTCCTTTTCACATTAGATTTTTATGATCGTTTAAAATGGCGGGTATCAAACGAATCATTTTTTCACTTTGAGATCAGGTTATTTTGAATATAAAGCTACAGATTTAGAAAATTTTCAAGTTCCAATTAAAGTCAATTCAGGCAATTCAATTTTATGTATAACACTTCCACACTTTTTAGTTTATATCTCTACGAATAATTGAAAGAAAGTATCCATAAATTTCACCGTATGATTTGCACCAGATGTTCCTTCGGCCTGTACTATTAAAATTTCAAATCTCATATAACTATCTACATCATGAGGATGGACAAACAGATCGATAACATATATCATATTCTGTTTTTCTTGGCTCAATCAAGTTGTTAGATGTTCGTCTGTTAGGTAAAAAAACTTTAAAATTCATAACTGAAGATTTTCAATCCAATCCATTCATTATATACTGTGGAAAATCTTTGTCTAGAACTGCATAGTTCTAGTTATTCCACGAAAAACAATGAAATTATAATAATCATTTGTTACTTTTTATTTCAATTTCATTAATATTGCCTCTTGTTCGAAGAAAAAATACAGAACAAAAAAAGATTAATATACAAATTTAGGCCTGAACTCTGCGTCTCTTGTAAATGACTCTAAAACTCCCATTTCTTTGCAGCATAATCATCTCTCTTCGTAACAGTGAAAATTTATAATGACTAAAGAGTGAATTTTGGTTACCCAAGAGAATCTTATTCAAGCGGTTAAAATACTATCTCAAACTACAGTATGCGGCAAAACAAACAGTACTGAAATCACATCGTTGACATTTATTTATTTGTTGTACAACATAACGAAACATAAGAAAGGTTGTCAAATGGATGTCAACTAAATGTTACTCAACACATATTGTAAATTTACAAGAAATCATTCCTGTACATCATGTGTTCAAAATGTTGAACATTATGTCGCACATATTCTTTATAGCGGTCCTGTAGATCGATGAACCTGTTAGTTGGAATGACAAAGCCAATGACCGAATCTTTTCTCTTAACTCCGGTATAGTGGTAGGAAGTTATCTGTTCGGAAAATTGCTTCCTTCAGATTACCCCGTATGTAGGCTTCTGGAGTCATGAGGGGAGTGGGAAGGATATGGAAAATCCGTTCCACAGCAAATCAAAAGTGATGTCCAAACTGTTGTGAGCAGAAGGGTAAGTTCTTCTCGGGCAATGAGTCAGGTGAATTCCACGTCGTCCAAAGTTTTGAGAACTGTCAACAGTGTTCTTATCTTTAGGATAAAGTACGAGAGACCAAAAACAGCAGCTTATACTATACAGGAGCTGCCAGGAAAGAGCGGAGTTTGATTGGTCAATGGCGATGTTCAATGAGAGTAAGTCTGTGAAGACAATTGTGCCCGACTCGTTGACTAGGTTGGTTAGGAGACCCTGATTATTGTTTTGTGTCTGTTTTCTTCCAATAAGAGAAAGCCAGATTGGCTTATTTGAAGACCGGTATCCCTATTGAAGTTGCTGCCTTCTCTTTAACCGAAACAATTTTGATAGCAGTTTTCAAGCTACCGGGAAAGAAAAGTGAAGAAAGCAGTAGCAATAATAAAAGAAGGCAAACTCAATACGGATGCAATAGATGGTTTTATACTTGATTCTATAAAAACCATGAAAGATTTTTCTAAAATATAAGTATGGGAAGACATTGTGATTTAATGCATGATCAACTAAAAGTAACTCATGAAAATTTTAAACTACTTGCAGAATTAAGAGATATACTGTTAGAAAGAAAATAAACGCTATAAAAGAACAAGAGATAATAGTAAAAGAAAGATATCTATATCATAATCAAATTAGAATATTAAAACTGAAAATCGAACAGTCAATAACAATGACGACCATGATCCGGTAGAGTCTTAAGTGTATATATGTTTTAAATTGAATTAGATTTGTATTGAATTGTTATTGACATTGATAGGAAGTTCACATGAAAGTATTGCTAATACAACGCTTTAAATGAGAGAAAACTCTACAATATATTTTCGTTTTATCAAGTCTATAAATATGATTTGTTCTTCATTAAGACTTATTAATTATTACGGAAGAACGATTGTACATTTCTAACTTCATTTGCTGTATGAAGTGTTCCTACGTTTTACTTTGAATAGGGTAAATGGAAGTTTTGCAAGTAATAGAACAAGCTGAAAGAGACGATTAGGCAACGAAGGAACTTCAGTCTGAAGAGACTTCACAACATAACGCAAATAATGAGACAAGTAACTGGCTATGTCGAATATCGCAAAATCTGTAAAGCAATATTAGCGTTGTGTTGAAGTAAACCGCTACGGAACGAGTTCAATATATCCAAACCAATTCCCAGGCTCTACAGCAAAAAGCTGGGATATGATTGAACTTTCTCCCGGTGGAAATTTCTATTTAAAGCACAATGAAGCTACTGGACTGAGCGAGATGATTCAATTCTTTCATGGATCTTCTCGTACGAACTTGAGTAGAGCTTGGAAAAGTTGCAAACTAGTTTTTGCTACTCACATGAGCATTAAATGTATATAATAATACATGTAATACATATAAATATAATCTAAATGTTTTACCTTTTAATTTTGTTCTTTCGCCAAAGATTTTCATATGATATAATAAATTCGATATTATCGGTACAACTATATCACCAATTTATTGTCCTGTACCGCACGTATTTTGCCGGACATCTTCTGTACACATTTGTTCACGGTCTGCTTGACAAAAATTTCCGGTTAAATTACATCATTAATTTATAAAATCATAATAGACCGCGGGAAACATATGAATTTATACGATCATGCTCGTTAGGCCTGAAAATTAAGCACTTCTATGTATTCGAAACATATTAATAGATCAATGAACGTTTCAATAGCATATTTGTTGCCAAATTTCTTATTCGCCTGTCATTTCACTGATTAATTTGAAAAGCTGTTATCGAAATTTGAACATTGGTTTAACGAGCCATCATAAAGTATGCAGTATAACTCCTAAAGGAAAGTATCAGGTTATGTGTTCGTTTTATCAAACCATTTTTAATATCGTTAATCTAATTTAAAGAAAGTGTAGAAACAGTTACAAAGAATTGAGTGTGCTGAAAAATAATGTACAAATACCTGAGTTCCTGAGAATTTCTGTCAATTTCAGGAAAATCAGTTTCTTGAACATCTTCTTCCGTCTGATTCTTAATAATGCTGGACAACTTACTGATTGACTCTCCTACTGTATTATTATCTTCAACTTCTAGAGATAGTGTTAAATCAGGCACCGAAGTTTCTTCTATGGGCAGCTTAAAGTCATTATTCTCTTCCTCCCTTACGTCTGCTTGTTCCATGCATTGAAAATAAGAGAAAGAACATGTTTGAAGAACATCTTTATATTCCAACTCACTGTGATTACTATTATGTAGTTCAGAATTGTCGCCTTCAACAGTCTCTGTTTCTGTTTTCATTTCAAGGTCAATCGAAGTAGTATTCAAACAATCGAAAGCCATTTACTTAGCAAGCGTTTACTATGAACCTGGGAAGCCTCACTATTATATTTTTGAGAGATGTGACCAATCCTGAAAATAAAAAAATAAAAAAAAATCGTCATTGTCTATTGCACTGAAAGAAGAAACCCCTAACAACTTCATGCAAAACTACTAAACCGTTTAAAAATATCTTCTGCTACATTTAGGGTGTGACATTATTGACATATCATTTTGCTTCGATTCTTAAATGGATTGTTGAATTCAAAATATAGAGACAACTCATACAATGATGAAACATATGTAAAGAAAGATAGTTTACGATTAATCGTACTCAGCCGATTCATTCCAAATATACTCGCGTTATTCCATTATCTTTATTAATTTTCTTTTTAAAAAATAAATATCCATGACAAGATTTGCAACCGCAGAAACAGATCTCATTTTACATTATTTGAACTGTAAAAAAGGTAGAATTAGACTGAAAGGGAAGAGCGGAGTAAGTTGTTTATAAGGAAACTATAAAAAGTTACGGCATTCTTTATTTATCTGCAGTTGTAGGTCGAATTAACTGCTCAACATCCAATAGCGTACCTTCGTTCATACCTAAAATTTCTCCACTCTTTTCAATGCTTTCGTATAATGTACAACTCTGAATACTTACAATCGTTCTCGATCTCCTGCTGAGTGTCTCAGACCTTTTCCCTTCAAGTGTCGTCAGCGCGTTCGCAGTGAAAAAGGAAATACGTGGATGGAACATACATGGCCTTTTTGAACAGAATTATAGCACTAGCTGCTCGCCACTTTACCAGTTACGTTTATCGAAACTAGGACAACAATGGAAAATTACGTGCTTTATCGCATCGTTCGTCACAACAGTCTAGGCGTACTTTGCAAATCTTACAAAACAGATTAAATGCTAGCAGTTTCATTAAGCTTATTTATACTTCGTCAACTATTTTTTTTTTCATTTTTTGTTTTGTTTTTGTGACGATATGTGACTAATGAAATATATTAATTTTGTATAAGTGACAAAAACAAAAACGACATGTAGCTAAAACGGCTATTTTAACTAGACAGGATCAAACGAAGTGTGTTACAAAGTTATACAAAGAAATTTTTCACAATAATAAAAATTTTGCTAATTTGATCTTTAGAGAAAGGGTCCAAATTGTCCAGATTGATCTACAAGTGACAATATTAGTAATTCTGTTTATTTCAGTGGTCGAAAATGTAAATATATAAAAAGAACAAATAATTTTATCTTAATGTAAATTTTAAGAAATTAGGTTTGTCAATAATAAAGCTCATATAATGGATATAGAACTATTGATATGAATGCTAAATTTCCATTTCCAGTGCAAGAAGAAAAAGTTTTGTATGTATCTTTCTTTCTTTTCCTTTTTAGTATCACAAACTTCTTTTCAAATTCCTTTTCTACCCGTTCTTCCATATACATCAATTTTACCTATCATTTGTCTCCATAAGTACGACTATGATTGTGATGACAAAATATAAATTTTGGTTAGAAATGATAAGAAAATTTGCGAATATAAAAATTCGGAACGACTTCTGTCCGCCTGATCTCCAAAATTGTGAATCAAACGGAAGAACCAATATATTTGAGAAAGACAAAAATAAATTACTACTATGCTTAGAACATACCTGTATATACCTTTAAAAGAAAATTGTACTCAAAGGTAAAAAATAATTATGAAAAAGATAGTATATTAAATAAGAAGGCCCACACAAAAACTATATAACTACTGTTGAAGAATTCCTAATAAAAGTAGCAATTCGATAATAATGTCAAAGCTTCTAACGCATCAAGGAGCAAAAAAAGTACCACATCGAATAAAAAATAGAAATAAAAAGCCAACGGAATGCAGTCGTTCATGATGCTGAAGACAGAGAAAGCGTTGGTCATACAGTAAAAGTTATATTGTGTCGATGCTCATTTTAATGAGAAACACATTTTTTAAAAAATGTGTTTTTTTCTTGTAAATGTGGAAAAAGTAGAAATTACGCAAAGCTACAAAAATTTGTGTTGCATATACTTCCTATAGTAAGAATAACGTACAAATTTATTTTGCACTTGATCAATTTTATTAGTATTACTTATGCTATTGGGAAACAATATCAAGCTAGTATATTTTAGCTTGCTTCAAATAACACTGTTGCATAAGTTAACAGCAACATGACTTGAAAGGTTAATTTCCTGTCCAATAACCCATTAAGTCTTTTCACTACTTCACATCCTTTTAAAATATTTCTGCTTAATTTGTAATTATAGTACAGTATTATTTTTCCTAGAGAAAGATACAATATGGCATTTATTATCATTAAATAACAATCTGTTGTCCAAATTCAATTTGTGTGCCTTGTTGATCCGAACTTACTTCATTGCAGTCAGTGATAGTTTTTTCCTATATACTTTAGTGTATCTGCATATAGACACTTGGAATATTTGATAAGATTTGGCAATTTATTAATGAATAATAAAATAATAAAGGTAAATATTCGAACTCTGAGACACGCTGAATTTGCTGTATACCTATACGAATCTGTATGTCTATATGTTACAAACTGTTGCCGATTCAGTCCCAAATATGAAATAAAAAACAATTCAAAGGAAGTATTTGAAAGACCAAATTTACAATACGTATAGAGCAGAATAGAAGGATTCAGGGTGTTAAAAGCTTTTGAAATGTCTAGGTAAATTGCATCGATCGAATATCTATTATTGAAATAAAATTAAACATATGGACAAAATTAATCTAATTTCTTACAACAAATTCTTTTTCTGGACATAGGCCGTGTTAGTTAATGAATACATATGTTTTAACGTTACTATCCCTTTTTTTTATAATGTATACTCAAATATTTTTCAAGGACAAGAGATAATAGAAACAGGTCGGTCATTTCTTTTTATCTCCATCAGATCCTCAGATTTGTGAATTGAACAAAGGAGATCTTCCAACACTTGCGAATATTTGCTTCTCAAGTTATATTTTAAATATTACATAAAGAAGCTTCTAACACTGAACAACACCTTTTAATAATGTACACTGTAACACGTCACATTCGCTGGATTAGGATTTTAATGTTCTAACAGTCACATTTTATTCTGAGTGATTAGACATAATTAAAGAGATTGAGAAACTACCATATCTAAAGTATTAATTTTTGTATATGTAGAACGCAAGAAAGGACAAACACTTTCGAATTAATCTGCCAAGGCATTAGATATCGATTCATTCAACCTCAGTACGTCATTTTCAATTATCACACAACATTCGTTTTAATCAAAACCTTCCTATAAAAACCTTCACCTAATTTAGAGTGAAACAATTGTCAAGAGATTTTTCCAATTCAGGTTCAACTTCTGTCTGCAATTTCCTTAACATTTTCTTATAATTCTTCGGCTAAACTTAATATATACACGAGTCTTGGCGATTCTGATTGAACATTTGACTCCAATTAATTACCCGCTATTCCTACATCACTAAACACATTTAATAAAACGCCAAGATTCTTCATTGGATTTTAACGCTTTAGGATCAGATTCTACAAACTTAACACATTTTAAATGGTAGCATTTTACACAATCAGAATGTTGTGCCCTAATTTCCTGCCTGATACAGACTTAACACAATTCAGACAATGACAGATCTCTATAGTTCGGTATCTCGAATGATCGTGTGTGTGCTCCTACAAATTTCAATTTGCAACTAAGTTTCAAAGTGATCCATACTTAACGATAGCGCACACGATAAAAAAATATATATGTATTTAAGTATCCACCATTGAACGAATAAAAAAATTAAAGCATTATTTAACACACAGACATTAAGTTTCGCAAAAATAAAAGAACAACACATTTATTACTCAAATATTTTCTTCTTCTTCTATCATAACTCTCATCAAATGAATATGAACTAGTAAACCATCACCATCCACATGCTTTTGCTTCTATTTATGATGTCGCACACGGGAAAAGTGCCGTTGATGATTACAAAGGAACAATGTCCCCTATTTTTCGATAATTCGTGCAGTTTTATTATACAGACCCATAGTATACGTAGTAGAACTACAGTAGCGAAGACAAGGGAGGGCCTGGGGGCCAGGCCCTCTTCCTCAAATTTTTGGCCCGCTTAGTGGTCCCCCCACACAGAGTGATACTGCTATAGACGGAAAACGGTGAGTTGATAGTGGCCACAAGTGAAACTACTACCGAAACATCTCTCGACAACAGAGTTACCAACTGCAGAATACCGTATGTTGCAGTAGTCTGGTTCCAAGCAAAAAACACCAGGCTCGTTTTTGTTTATACTACAGCAAGATCTAAATCATCGAAATCTGTATGGTGCATGCATTGACCTCCCTACCAGAACATTTCTTTAACCTCTGTCCCTTATCTGGTTATCTTCTTTGTTTTCGACAGAGGAAGAAAAAAAGCAAAATCAGTCAGCATTCTCATTCGCTTTGATTTTGAAAGTCATACTAAAATAAGAGATGCATACTTACAAATATCATGTACTGCAGTAAAACATTACACTTGTGTTGAACAAAAGAAGTCTTCGTACAATAAGTAATTAATATTCATTGATTATGACAACATAGAACAAATGCATAGCCTCTATTAAATAATTTGGTTTCGAGCCGTCTTGTTTAAAGTACAGTAAAAGAAAAGAGCAGAATTTTTTATTGTTTTTGTCATTTTCTCTGTTGTTCGTATCCCACTCGTTCGAGAAAATTAAGATACTGAACACTACCAACACTTATTATTTGCTACTGATACTGGTACTTCTTCTCGACTTCTTTCTGGTGTTCTCTCTAGTATGTCTAGTTTCCTAACGCTATCGGCCGTTGGCAACTCTGTAGAAACTTTCTGCTGTGGTGTTTTCAAGCAATCTTCAAGGAAAATTGAGTCAGCGCCTGGTAGACCTATACTACTAACAAAAGCCTGGGGAAATGAGGCTAAGAAAAATCAGTGATTCTTTATAAGTAAATCGGTCAGAAGTATTTTCTTTAAACGATTTAAATTGTAGCTTAATCTCAAAACTACTACTACCAGAGAAATTCCGAAGGTTATCACAAAGCCAGTGCTACAATCTCCTGATTACTAAAAATCAGGTAAGATACCGAGATGATACAACTTGGTCGTGGAAGTAATTTTATTTTGTGTAAAAGCGATAGTCCCGTCACCAGTTTGAATCATCTCGTTATCTGATGTTTAGTAATCAGAGATATATCAGGAGTTTGTGGGATAAGTCCCCAGATATTCCATTCAGTAAGTTTAGTCAGTGAATACCGAATTTTATCACAGATTTATATTTATCCTTCGTCAAAATATGCATTTCCGAGAAAACTACATTGTAGGAATTATGCAGAAGAGATAATCAGTGGTGACATGAATTTTCAACAGGATATACTAATTAGTACCCCTCCTTCAAATCTTATCTCAAAACTAACAATATTAATTTAGCATCGACTACAAGATAGTAGCTTAAGTTACTTGAACTACTTGAAGTTATTTTAAGGTTCTGAAACATTCGAGGCTCGGAAGATAGAAATGAGGGAAATGAATCAATAGGACCATAAAAATTTCCCTAGTGACTCCAAGCAATAATCTTGGAAAACTCCTCAGTCGAAATATTTATCCACGAGGGATGGATCACACCATCTTCCAAATCTGAACCCGATACACCACTGAGCTTTGGCTATTCGGTGTGGGTATGAAGTGTTTGTGTATTGGAATCTATGTCAAATTCTAAAAACCAGAAAAGGTAAACAAATGAAAGAAAGCAAAAGGCCAAGTACTACTTTTTCTGTAACGAGTCACGATTAAAATGTCTGTTCTAACACTGTTTGATATTAGGGAAAGAAACATACATTTCCCCTTTTTGCTTCAAAGAGTATTCACTTCATCATTTTAATGAAGTAAAGGCAAATTCATTACTCAGTTTTAGAGCTTAAAGCTAAAAGTAACAAAAAATAATTGAACTTCGGCCAGATCAAAAAGAGATGCTACAAACAGGGCAGTTGCCCCTGCCGCCAGCAAACTAACCTGTGCTTTTATTGGTGTACATGTAGATGAAGGGGGTGCTAATTACAAAATTTGCCCTGGGCACTAAATATTTAGTTTCGTCACTGATTAGGCTAGCATATCTTTAGAGCGTAAAATCGGGACATTTTTCTAAAATACTAAGAATACATGATAATTATTAGCAAGTGAAACTTAAGCTTCAAGAACAAGACTTAAAATTTATAGTGAGCTGGACGGCAAATCACAGTTCCTGTTTCTGTGCGATGCCTGTCCCTTAAGAACAATTACCCTTGTCTATCACTTTTTACTTTATTATTATTAATAATAATAAAATAGTTTATCTACCGAACAACTGTTTATAATATTATGCGGTATTAAACCAAATTTGGAACTTGTGATATTTATTTACTTCCGGCCAGTTACTGCGATCTGTACAAGAGGGAATGTTTTCGGACTCCTAAAATTTGACATAACTGCTACCATGCTATAACCTTGAGCTTCGAGTTATCTCAAGTAGATGCTGACATGTCGGAAGGTTTGATTCTTGTAGATTCACTAGTTCAAACACTATCGAAGATGAGGTCAGGAGAATGTAACTCTCAACGAACAACATTCGAACAAATTTAACAAGAATGTTTGGAGATGTGCAAAGAAAATGGTCTTGAAATTCTAGAGCCAGAAACAGATATAGAGGACTCCTCGTGGAAATAAACTAGACATTCGCCATCGAAATATCACAAATTCATTTTGGATCAATCTCTTTCTTCATTGGAAATAGAAAACAAATTTTCAAAAGATAATATACTGAGAGACATTTATCTGCCTACTATTGATAAGGTAATCACCGAGACGGAAACACGATTTGGATCATGTAACAAAATCATTAGAGTAATTACCACTTTACACCCAGAAAGTGAAAACTTTCTAAATTACAACATTGAGGAACCTATGGCCCAGTATTATGGAAGTGACCTGGAAATATTCAAATGTGAACACAAAATTCTCCCAAACATAATTAAGTAATGTGAAGACGAGAGAAAACCAAAGTTGATTTCTTCATGAATTTCATTGACACTTTTGTGTCTACAAAAACGCATTCCTAGAAACCTACAAGCTAGATATCAAATCTGACTACATGTGAAAGACCATTCTCATATTTGAAAAGATTAAAGATATATAATTCAATGACTGATGACAGGTTGAAAAACTTAGGATTATCTTTTATTGAAGAAAATTGCTAAATCGTTAGATCTTGAAGTTGTTAAGTTTGCTGCTGCCCGCAAAAATAGAAAGATCTTCTTTTAAGTAGAAGCATGAAATTATAAGTTATTTTCTTTACTTGAAAAAGTGTATTTCTCTGTTTCCACTTAAATCAATCAGCCACACATATTTTAAACGCAGTGATTAAATAACTACTTACTTATATTAGAAATTAATTGTATTAATGTATCCTAGTTGTTTGAGGTAGTAAATCCTTACATTTCCACTGTAAAAGAGTAAAATCATGCACAAAGATAAAAACATTCACCTTGTACACACACACACACACACGTGTATTTGTTTGTGTCAATAAAATTTTCCATTCATTGAAGATAGCCCCTTCAAAATTTTCTTGGGTCCTTCATTGGCCCCCACTGAAAAAAATTCTAGCTCCACTTCTGTAGTAGTAGGAGGAATAGCAATAGTAGTAGTAATACGAACGAGTTAGAAGCCCTGCAGAGGTTTGGTTGCATTCTGTTCTCGACATAAAATGAGCATATTATAGGCTTGCCCACATTTTTCTGCATACTTTACAATCTTTGCATCCATATAGTAAAACTGCACCAGAGAATTTCACAGTTGACCAACATTTAAGGCAATCTATCTGCAATATGATTACAATATGCCTCTCCAGAAACTACCGCGATTCCATCTTATTATTATAAAAATACGACGAAAGCATGCAAATTTATATCACATCCATCACACAATGAATTTATACGTCATCATATTATAACAATCTAACGGAAGATACAATAGCACCATCTAATGTCAAGAACACAAAATAACTAACCAACGTACGAAAACAAATGAGAGCGCCTGAATTTCCGAAATTTAACATTATCAAAAAAAAAAAAAAAAACTTTTGATTCGCTCGAACACAAACTGCAACGTGTACTGTAAAGTTTTTTTTCTTTTACCCAAAATATATCAAACCACCCAAATGTATCTAAAAGTGCACGCTCCAGCAAGAAGTTATTTGTTAAATATATATGCCCTACATTTATGAAGCAGTATAATGACAAGCGATTAACTTCCGCAATTGGTATCCAGGAGATAAAAATTTTAAAAAGTGCTAGCGATATTATGCAAAAGAAAATCGTAGTTTTACTATATGGATCCATAGTATAAGTAGTAGTAGAAGTAGGGGTAGGAGTAGGGGAAGCAGTAGGAGTAGGAACGAGTTAGAAGCCCCGCAAGGGTTCGTTGGGTTGTGTTCGCGACATAACATGGGGAAATTAAAGACTTCCCCACATTTTCCCGTGCATTTTACAATCAATGGATCCGTATAGTAAAACTGCACCAAGAAAATACCATAATAAAAGAATAAAGTCAAAAGTAACAAGGGAAGAAACATAGTGTGACAAGCATTTTAAAAATTTATGAGCAAAATTTATTAACCTACTTTCAAAAAATAATATCGAATAATTATTTACGTGGACTTTGAAGATGTGAGGGAAGTATTAATGTAAAAAGGAAATTATCCAGTGTGCACTATTAAAGTGGAATTAACGGAGAATATTATTAAGATACCTAATTAAAACGGGATTGTCTAACAGTGACGATAGCACCGGGAACTCGTATCTAAACCATTATTAAGTATACAACTAGTAGATTTATACTATTGTCTGCATCATTACCTTCTGTTTGACACTTTTTGAAGGAGTAATTCCACAAAATGAAATACCAGCTTGAAAACCCAGAATCGTGAAAAATATTTACCCTTGCCCACAATATAACAACTCCACTGCACTGCAAGCGAGCGACGATATCCCGGTAGGGTTGTCCAAATAAATACAAAGAACGTAGATTAGAATAACATTTAATTAAAAAAAAAAAAAAAAAAAAAAGGGGGGGGCAAGTTCCGAAGTGTGACACTAAGTTACACTTCCAATCTATGTGCATTTAAAGTACTAAAACTGGAAATAGTACATCTATAACTTTTTGTTGCATTGGAAGGGGAAAAGGCGTCATTCTGTACTAGTGATGGGCAGTGGGAATATTCCCGGTGGGAAGGAATCAGGGCTGCCAACTAAGTAGCTGGCAATTATTGTGCATGATGATCAAAATTATGGTATTTTCTAGGATATTATGGTACGCTCCAAAAATCAAGCTTGATATACAGTAATTTTTGCCCCCCCCCATTTGTTTATTTGTCAATGGAAAACCTACTTATTTCGACCTCTATTATTATTATTATTATTATTATTATTATTATTATTATTATTATTATTATTATTATTATTATTATTATTATTATTATTATTATGTGACAGTAGCATGAAAATAATTTCTTTTACGTATTGGTACAATAACATCTGAACGAAATAAATTATCTCATGCTTATGACGCACTAGACTACATTGTGCAGTAAAATTAGAATAATTAAAATACTCACTGACAGAACTCGATATATAGTTCAAATCACTTTATTCGAGGTTCAAATGCAAGGAAGAAAATTTGTAGCTAAGTTTCAGTTATAGTGTTGCACCGCCTTGTAAAGAAGAAACACTAGATTCATTACATACAAAACTGTATCTGTTTTATCATGCTACATTATGAGGAAGCTAAAAGGAAAACGCTACAGTACACACAGAATTTTTGTGGCTGCACTGAAACGTTAACTTCGCGTAAAATTTAAAACTTGTTCAACTTTATTTGTAATGTATTTCAGCGCTTCAAGTTCTTGTTTCATGCACAGAATAACATAGTCGTCTTGGTCAAACTTACGTCTCTCATTTAGGATAGTTCTTCCATTTAATATTTATTTATTAACAAGGTTTCATAGGTAGCAACTGAAGGAATATTTTACACTCAAACACTATCAATAACTAGGGAAGGAAAATTTGGAAGCAAGTCAGCCAGGACCTATATATTTAAAGGTACCATTCCAGCATTCACGTGGTTAGTGAAGAAACAACGGAAAACCTGTCACGATGGTCAGCCTCGCGATTTGAACCCAGGATCTCCCGATTGCAAAGCCCACACTTATCACTTACCTACGCTCGCTTGGTGATATATATATGCAATGTTTCAAGAGGATCCCTGTTACTACCTTAGATGCTCGATCTGATTTCCGATGGGATTTCGTGTTGTTCGGGGCCCGATTCAGTTTATGTCCCTACTATTGCTCAGGAGACAAGGGAAGACAGAATTTTCGTGATGAATTACAAGATGAACAGAACTCTTCCAATAAATCAGCATTGTTTCTTCTAGACGAGACATTTTTTTCACTACACCTTTAGAGACGGGATAGCCCCAAACCTTGCTCAGATTCAACATTACGTCTCTCTGTACTATAAGGAATGAAAGTGCAATGAGACAAGCATGTACTATACTTTAAAAAAAAAAAAACATTGACTGGTGAAGATTAACACGCACAAAATGGAATGGCTCTATATGTATGCACTACGTAGTTCCTTGTAACGTAATTGCTAAAGTCTTCGCCTTTGGTGTGAGCAGTCCGCATTCGATTTCTGGGTGGGACACTCGGTCCAAAGGATGCATAACAATTGTCCTGAGTAAGGTTTTTCCTGGTTTCTCCTAATTCAAACTCACGAATGCCGAGATGGCACTTAACATATAGGTCTCAGGTCGCTTTCTTTCTTCCCTATGCCCGAATAGTGTGATCGCCGAGATTGGTTATCTCTAATACATTATGAGAGCTCCTTCATGGGCAAGCAGTTATCGTACGCGCCTATGGCATGAGAGACACGGGTTCGCTTCCCGGTGGGAACTCATGTGGTTCGGATTCCACGTTAATCAGTAGGTCCAGGTCTCATATAGCCTCGCTGCTGTACGGGACGTTAAACTCAAAATCAACTCAACTCAACTCTAATACATGATGGGCTTAAGGCCTTACATGCTAGTAATGTTCAGAACTTGAATGTATAAATAAATCTATATTCACATCGATAAATCTACACTACAAAAATTACATTCTAAAGAAGTTTCCTAAAATCTTCTCCGTATTACTATGGAAGTCTATAATACATGAGAAAAGTTATTTTTCAAAAACCCAATCCAATGCAGTGGTCCCCTTGCAATTGCATTGTTCTTCTCTTCTTAGTTTCTGATGCGGCGCAGAGGGAAGTATTAAAGAATAGACAGAATCCTCATCTGACAATAACTGTTTTCCGAAAAGAAAACCACCCCAGTCAGTTCTAAACTGCAACAAAGTTGTTCTTTTGGAAAACAGGGCAATAAAAACATTCAGGGATAGTATATGTTTATGGTACCGTACTTCAGAAGGTGGAGACAGAGAATACAAGAGAGGTGAAACCAGTGTCATATTTATAACTTTATATTGTGTGTGAAAAAAATACAAAAAAAAAAATATTCGTCCGATTTTGCAATATTTAAGTGAAGGAAAAAGACAGTCTGTACCATCTCCTGGATTATGGTACTTTTGCGTACCATAATGAAAGTATTATGGTACATGGTACAGGACTTGAAATTATGGTATGTGTACCATAATTATGGTACGGTTGACAGCCCTGGAAGGAATTTAAACAACGGGAATATTCCCGGTTTTTTCCCTGGCCTATAGATTCCCGGGAAGGAATTTATTTCCATTTCTTTACTTTATCTTCCAAATTATAAGAACCGTATGACTAATTACATTATTTTAATATATTATGATTTACTTCTAGGTTTTAAAGAATTTGGAGGTTAAAAAAATTTACAATTCTTTGACTACTTAGCGTCACTACGAAGAAAGGAAAAAACATTCAGCGACTTCCTTTGAATCCATCCTCCCGCTACGTAAAGCACATTCAACATATGTGAAATGTATTTATTGGTTTTTCACGTTATTAGAAAAGATAGTCGTATATATGGTAGATGACTCCTGATGTTATTGATATAACAGAACAGTTTACAATATAGCACTTATCATTTCACCATTAGTCGTGTTCAATAAATGCTGTTCATGGACGGATTTAGGAATTATTTCCTGGGGGGCAGACCTACCGTACAGTCTCGCAAATTTTGACAGGTCTTCGTAGTAGTCATCTTATAGATGGCATTTTTATTTTTGTCAAAAAGTTGGTGGCAATGCCCCCACCCATGATGCTGTTTGATATTCTTTTCAATCATACATATCAGTACATACATAATAATAACATGATGTAATTGATACAATGTGTATATTTTTAAGTACTAAATACTTATATCATTATTTCAGTACTAATTTTTCTTTTTGAAAAATGGGTTTAAATATTAAAATCACTGTAATAAAATGTAAAATAGGCTAGGACTAGGGGGTGCCAAAAAGTTACTTTGCTCAGGTGAAAATTTTGCCTTGGTCCGCCTCTAATAGGAAGTAAATAAGTAGTGCAATTTAATGTATTCAGTTTATTCTGACGGATGTATACTGCGATTCGTCAGAATAAACTAATATCAATATACTAGTTCTCTGTTCATCAAAATTCAGTTTCCATATATGTTATATAGAATAGTGCAACCTTGCAAAAATCAATTTGTAACGAAGTTTTGTCAGTCAGGAGTTTCATGTTCCTTTCAAATACTCAGTCTGTATGAGACATGACCTATAAGCTAAAGTAATGTTGGTTCCGAACTCTAATAATTAAGGTGTACAAGAAGAGGAAATAATACTATTTATTAGGTATCAAGATTTCTTTTATTATGAGGGGTGCAAAGTTTGCGGGCATTAATAGAAGCCACTATGTGGAATTGAAAGGGTAATATTCTACACCCGAAAAGATGACAAGTAACGGTAAAATATTTTCACCTTATTTTCAGGGGGGAAAATGACAGAATTTTATCCTATTTATAAGAAGAGAAATAAGTAGAGATGAAGTGTAAGATCATATTACAACGAGATACTTTGTATAAATTGATAATTACTTGTATTTTTGGGCAGAAAGTGCTTCTACATAAGCACTATACCAGATATAATGTTAATTTAAAAATAACAAAAGAAGAATGTTTTTAATATATAAGAAATAGACATTATTATATAGTTGGTTGCTAGGTTGTTGTTGATAGATACCTAACTAACATGTACGATTGTAATACAGTCTATGTGCATATTCGTTCAACGAGAATCAACGAATAAAATTGTTTAAAACGTATCATCGTTTTGTAATTTCAATATAAAAGGTGAGAATACTAGTAAATGTAATCACGGAAGATATTTTAATGTGTAAACAATTACTACCACTCAAGATTTACTGATATTATTAGCCGAACCAGGTTGATGACTACCTTTGGTGAGTCGTTGTAAAAATTTTGGTGCCGGAACCCGGGATTCTTGTAAATTCATATCCCGAAGTAAAGTAAGGGTGAATTTACTTCTGTAATAAGGTTAATGACTACGAACTTGACAAGACTTAGAAGTGGTAGAATAATCACACGAAAAATGAACGCTGAGGCCATGGAGAAAGAAACCAGTGATTGTGATAACGGTGAACAAAGTGCAGCACCAGGAATGACATTAGAAGACCGAATCTTGCTAGCCTTACAGCGGCAAGAACAATGTCGAAAGGATGATTCGGAAGCCATGAAGCGATTAGAACAAAATTTGGTTCAGATGTCCAACGAATCCAGCAAACAGTATGAGGAATTAAAACAGACGATGGAGCGGAAATCCGAAGATTCCAGTAAACAGTACGAGGAATTAAGTAAAAGATTGGAGCAGAAGTCAGAAGAGACGAAACAATTTATTATACAGGCGATGAATGACATCACCGCGCAGTTTGATGAAAAGTTAAAAAGAATATCTGAGGATTGCCAGGATAATCAAAACCATCTAATCCAAGAAGTCAGTAGTGTAAAAAGGGATTTGGAAGTAATAGAATCCTCTGTACAGCAACAAAAGATTTAGGTCACGGATAACTCCAACCAGATACGCGCGAATACTCAGTTGATAGCTACCTTACAAGAGAAAATCAGGACACTACAGATCAAGGACAACACATACCACAACAACATGGTTAATGATCGTTTAGAAATCCCTTGTTCACAAGAGATGACTTCGCCTTCACCCGTATCTGATGAGGACATTATTTTGGAAGAAATTCCTCCGAGGAGTACCGATGTGCAGAAAAGAGATGGTGCAACTACACATCACGCCATAGGTAGGAATTGTCACTCAACAAGAACACGGAATGATAAAAGGAAGGTAAAGTTAAGCGTAAAGATGAGTGAAATACGTGCTATGAGTAAGTTCAGTGGTAAATATAATGAGAATGCTACTTCTTTCCTAGAACAATTCCAGGACGAGTGCAATATAATGTGTATAGATAAATCACAATATATGAAATTAATCCCTCATTTATTACTCCCACCATGTTCTTTATGGTTTAAAGCAGTGCGAGATCACGTCAATACGTATGACGAGTTCAAAGCAGCGCTAATCGCAAATTACGAAAATGACTTTTTGCTTGCAAATAGAGATGCCACAATTAGAAATCAGCATTTCAATCCTCGTTTGCACAAATCTGTTGTCGAGTTTGTTGTAAATACATACAACGAATTAAAAGTCGTAAATCCATTGCAATCAGAATCTAGAATCATAGCATCAATTCGAAATTTGCTACCGTTTAAGTTACAACAGATCCTGTTTTCTACCCAGTGCATGAGTTTTAACCATTTATTAATGCTTGTTCAATGCTATGAAACTCAATACCATGCTCTGAATCAACAAGCTGGACTAGGTAAAAGTAAAAATAATTCAGATCATTTTGTACCTGTTCGGAATCTAAATATCCGTAGTGTGAACGATACGGAACACAACCTAAACCGAGTAAATTCAAGCCATCGGAATAAGCAAAATAGGCAAAACTATGTTGGGAATCCGCCTAACCTAACCAATCGTGACAATAATTATGTCAGATCACTCAACCGAAGTAGGCATAAAAGTAATCGAAATACATGGCAAAATTCTAGAAACGCTACAAATTCTAGGTATAGACATAATCGTTGTTCAAGAGATGGCACTTCATATCAAAATCAGAATCACGACGCAATACATGTACAAAATATTGCGGAACCTAATCATGATAGTGCAGTACAATGTACTCTATTAGAATCATATGCTATTACAAATTTAAACTGACTCTAGTTAATGAAGTAAGGGTTAAACCCATACCAGCTATAGATTCTTGTGAACATTTATTTTTAAGTTTATGTGTTAATATCAATAATGAAAACAATTCTTATGACTTCGATATACAAGCACTATACTTGATAGGATTAGTTAATGAACTCATAAATATTTTATCAAATTTGTTTCAACAAATGATAATTTTCAAATGATTTTAATTCTTTCTTGTTAATATGAAAGAGTTATAGTTCGATTCATTAAAAGCAAAGGTTATTTATAGTATATTTGATTGTGTGTTGAAACTTAATTGTCAAAGATTATGTTTAGTATATGATTCATTCTATAAAGCTAATTATTCGACGACTGTCTTCATGTACCATCTTATATGTTACTTGAATAAGATTCTTCTTTATTCTGACGCCTAATTGATACAATGCATACTGTTGAATATCATCTAAAGTAATTAATATATAATACGCCCTTGATCATGATGACTCATGTTTTAAATGTAATTGCTTCTTACTATTTTGAATTCGTACCCTTCGTTAATTATATAAATAAGCGACGACGTTTTAATAATAAAATATATATTATTGTAATAAAAGATAAATGATAATGAAATGAAAGATTTATTATAAATATATTTATATGAATGAAAATAAATAATGTTATATATACATACGAGGGTCGATCAAAATGTATAGAATATAATTAATGAAATATTGTTCTTATAAACGGACCAGTGGTTCTTAAAATATAAAAACCAAGCTCCCTTGTAACTTTTATATTCAGTCCCATCGTCGGGCGACATTTTTATACAACGAGATACTTTGTATAAATTGATAATTACTTGTATTTTTGGGCAGAAAGTGCTTCTACATAAGCACTATACCAGATATAATGTTAATTTAAAAATAACAAAAGAAGAATGTTTTTAATATATAAGAAATAGACATTATTATATAGTTGGTTGCTAGGTTGTTGTTGATAGATACCTAACTAACATGTACGATTGTAATACAGTCTATGTGCATATTCGTTCAACGAGAATCAACGAATAAAATTGTTTAAAACGTATCATCGTTTTGTAATTTCAATATAAAAGGTGAGAATACTAGTAAATGTAATCACGGAAGATATTTTAATGTGTAAACAATTACTACCACTCAAGATTTAATGATATTATTAGCCGAACCAGGTTGATGACTACCTTTGGTGAGTCGTTGTAATATCTTCATGCTATTTCAATTATTTCTCTGCTAAACAAACCTAAGTTTATTAAGAAAGTGAACAAAAGTATATTTGACTGAGGAAGTTTCTGGGCGGTCCGTCCGGATCGGTGGATGTGCCACTTCTGTCCACATGTTGACAAATTGAACGCTACGCTTCTGCTGTAAAGCATAGTTTTGAAATAACATTTCCAATAAAAAGTAATTTTTAACAAAACAAACAAGAAAAAAATAAAAAGATTATACTTGAAATCTTAAAAGCAAAACCTTACCCTAATAGGATGAATGAGTTCAATTACAGACAACACAGAATTAGTTACAAAATAAATTTGAAGATAGCGAAACAAAATTATAACACTAGGAACATTTTTTCACTCAATAAAACAAAGGCAACGTCGAAAATACAAGGGTGATTCAGTAAGTAATGTCTTCAAGGTGATACCTTTATTTGCGTTTGACAGATAACACCGATACAGGTATCAGTGGAAAGCTTGCAATCTCAGCTACAAATGATGGATCACTTTTCAACATAGTTTCCATTACGGGCAACTCACTCCCGCCAACATGAAACAAGGTTTTTCGTGTTGTCGGCGAAGAATTGTTATGGATGCTGGCAACACCAATGCAGAACTGCTGCTTCAACCTCCGCGCCACAAGAGACAAAAGTCGCAGGGCACAATATCCATACTATAGGAAGGATGGGGTAGAATGTCCGTGAAACCCAGTGCTTCCTGAGTTTTGTGGCTTGTGTGCGAACGAGCATTATCGTGGCACAAAATTGGATGTTTATTTTGCAAGTGCTTTGCAATCTGGCCCGCAGTCGCTTTAAGGTGTCAACGTTACAATCTGAGTTTATTGTCCGTTTCGCAGAAATTCAGTATGCACGACACCATTGCAGTCCAAAATGAGGGTCAACAACACTTTCCCAGCGGATGACACAATTTTGAATTTTTCGGCGGAGGAGAGGGCGTGTGACAATACTACATCGACTGATGCTTCGTTTCGGGGTCATAACGGTGTGCCCATGACTTGTCTCCAGTAACAATTCTGCGAAGAAAGTCATCTCCTTCCTGTTCATACCGCAGGAGCAGCCCGCTGTTACAACCAGGCGTCACTACTTGATATCATGGATTGCTCTATTACTCTGGAACGAGAAGAGATAGGAAGATGAAACAAGTGACATTCTGTATCTTAAGCATAAGTGCATTAATGATAGAAAGTTCAGAATGTTTGTAGTAATATTGGCCAAGTAGTGAGCTTGGAGGCATTACTTTCTGAATGCCCCTGGTACCTAAAGAAGTGTTCAACATGCTAACACATAGTACCCATATAACTAGCATAATTTATGAGGTCGTAATTATGATAGATCCAAAGAACCTTCATCATTTAATAAATATTTCACAAATGTAGGACAAACAATTATTAAAGCAAATGTGCTAATAAAACTAACTTAATTGAACTAAATTTTCTTTAAATGTGATAAATCGATATTCTTAAAACCAGTACCAAAAGTGAAATAATCATAATAAAACAAATGAAAATATCGAATTCGGCTGGGAGTGATGAAATATGTAATAATTTAATAAAAAGTTGTTATAAACACTTAGTTAAACCATTATGTTACCTCTCAAATATTTCACTGGGCACAGGAACCTTTCCTGATGAAATTACTAAAATTGAGCCATAACACAAAAAATATAAACACAATGAAATAGAAAAAAATGGACAAATATCATTGTTGCCCATTGAGCTGCGCTTTGCCTAGCTAGTGATGGTTAAACACATATGTATTTAATATTGCCTGGGTCGCCACCACGCGTTCTGACGTGGAAAAGTCTTCACAGAAGATTCAGGTAAGTGTGGAAATACTAAGTGTAACAACAACCAGGAAACAATCACATCGCGCGGGACAATGAACACCGCGACTTAACTAATTTCTGTGGATGATGCCATTGTTAATTTCTTACATTAAAATATATATTCAAAGAAAACCAAATGCAATTACAATAACTTTACTGATTTATGTTACGGTAGTATTACAAAAGCTTCTTGGAAAATTTACAGCATAATATAGTGTGCACAAGATTATTAAATTCCTATTTGGCATATTCTTTCTTCTTAGAATCTTAGAATCTTCAGCAATCGCATCCAAATAATATATTTTAAAGCAGTTTACACCTCTATTGCACATAGGAGTTACTAAATGTGTTTTCTACTTGTACAGTTATTCAATTAGATACATATCGGCGCGACGAAATTATTGATATCTATGTAGTTTCATGATATTGCACAACATAATTATATCAGAGATATCATCTTAACATTTCGCAGCAGAACGAACAGGTACTTAGTATCTTCAGTTATCATCATGTTTCTTCATCTTGTCACAAGTGAAACATGACTAAATAGTAGTTATGTTTTGCTTGATATCATCTATCGCTTTGGTCAATATGAGACCGATAGATGACTAGATTTTGGGGTATCTTCTCCACCACCAGCAACTAGCGCTGGAATATAAAAATATATCTCATCTGAAAGATAATTCTACAACTAAAGCATGTGGGAAATGTAGCTCATGGTATTTAGAAATCATAACTCATTCTCAAATTTGCTTTTAAAAGTGCAGCAGATAAGGAAAGGAAAATAAAGTATAAGAAAATAAAGTCTGGCGTAGTCACTTATTGTTTCGACGAAATAAACAGTACCTTTTTCAAAGTTAGTAACTCCATTCTTCTCTCCCTCTCGCTGGCTCGTTGCTGTTCTTCCAACTCCAAACGAAGTGCCCCGAGAAACACTCAACATCCAGTTTTGTTTCCCGGACTCAGGCCTCAAACCCCACCTCCTCATTTCCTCAATACCAAATATGGTCACTCCATAACTCACCTTCTCCTAACACCGTGTTCGTGACGTCACATGAGTCAAAACGTTTGAGAGTCGAAGACCTCACACGCTGGGGACTTCACCTCCAAATCCTGAATTGTACTTTCTGAGGAATTCCAAGTGCAAAGCTAAACCTCAGCGAAAAGTAGAAAATACAAAATACACACTTAATAATCGTTGACGTAGTTACCAGACAATAACTTTTAGTTGAGGCAATCGAATGAGTCAGCTAGAGAAGAGCTAACTAGGCGCTCGAAATATTTACAAATAAGTTGAATGTGAGCAATGTCCTCAAACGCAGACTAGTGACACTGCCAAGACATGGAAACGTAGCCAGACACAGGTAGAAAGTTGATAAATTGCACAAAGGTAGGAAAACAAACAAGGGTAGTGACTTTATATGAGGTTAAAGGAATCTGCTATTGCACTTATCTTTTAATAAAACACAAAGGTATACAAATATGCTTCTAGGAAGCTTGAGACTACATAATTGAACTTTCCGAGGAAAGAAAAAAAAATAAAAATAATCCAGCGAAGTAGATGACGTAAATCCAAAAGTCTGATGTTGGAGTCGAACCAGGGACCTCCGACGTATAGTATCGTAACATGCCCTCTCCGCAAACAAGATGATTGAATCTAAGAACTGAATACATGGAAGATCTAGAACAATCATCGTCATCTAAAAGAAACTTAAAAAACACATGTAAGTATACATTCAAATTTTTTCTCAATATTCAACATTAACAACCAAAAAAAAAACCTAAATCATACTTAGTTACGACCTCGAAGTTAAGATTAAAAAAACACTAGATGGCATAGGCTGTATCGGACGACGAATCCAGGCAGACGACAAGTTCTCAAATAAGCGAAAGTGGCGACGCCATACATCTAGTACGAGAAACTAAAACAAAAGAAGATTTTAAAAAAGTGATGAGAAAAATCAAAATAAAGATATTTTAAAGGTAAGTCCTACAAATATACAACAACAAAAAAAAACAAAGTTATAATATAAATATATGTATAGTCTTGAAGTAGGGGGAAAAAACTGATATGGATAAACGAATAACTAAGCCAAAGTAAACGGAAACAAACCCGGTATTGAAATGTGTAAAGCATAAGCAAACTTAAAAGAAAAATAATGATAATATTTCTGTTATGTTTAACCTTCCTTACTGAAACAAAAGTTAATAAGCAGTATACAGCAAACGAAGGGCAGTAATAATAATAAAAAAAATAATTAATTGAAATCCAATCAGCCTTGCACTAAAGTTTTTTTTTTATGGGATGAAATAAATAATCCACAATGTAAAGTCTCTAATGTAGATCTCACTCTAATGGAAGACAAAGCTTAATAATTTACGCAATACTAGGTAACTACCCATAGAATAGCACAGAATGTTGGCGGAACAAAACCGGGGGGCAAAGAGTAGTCCTATTAATCTTTAGAAAATTGAACCATGAAGGATTTAATCTTCACGGTGTCCGTAGAAATGGACTTAGCGCGGTCCATATTCGCACTTGCTGACAAGAAAAATAGGACACGACAGACCACCACCAAACTACTCCTAACCTAACGCGGCCTATAAGTGAAGATGTCCAGGTGAAATATCCAAGGTGAAACTACTGCTCGGGGCGACGTGACGACAAACAGTCGGCAGGATCGAAGATCACAATAAATCAAATCCACTAGGCGAGAAACTTCCATGTCCAATAGCAAGGCTGAGGCGTAGATTTCTCAATTGTAGTCCATATCAGAAAGGCAAAATAAGCCCAGACGAAGCATTGGAAGTGAAAAGTATGTTCGTAGTTAGTGGTAGAAGTATAAACACTAATAAAATCACAGTCTATAATGTAAATAAAATACGATCTGTCGTAGCATACAAATTATGTAGTATTATTCTTAAAAAATATCTTAGTTTCTTTTAATCACATTAAATTCAAAGTTTATACAACATATGCATGTACAATAAAGATGATACTATTCCACTTCTACCTTTTTTCTTCTTTTTCCAGAAATACTACTTGAATCCAGTAACGGGACGTAGGCTTCAATGCATCCAAGGATTTCCACAAGGTAACTATAATCTCAATATCCTTCAAATAATATAATCAAAATACTAATGCATCATATGCCACTACGAATTCTTAAAATATATATGTCGCAATACAACTGTACAATGTTAATACAAAGTTATTATATCAACGCCTATAAATATCTCTCTAATAATAATACCTAATCCCAAGTTGCAGTAAGTTCCACTAAATATCAATAATATGTTATATAGTCATGTAAATAAGAAACTGAAGGCGAAGGATGAACATTAGTTCTATTGCTCTCACTAGTAGTTGGTGGAGGGGGTGGAGGCAAGCTAGCGCTTCTAAAAACTTTAGGATTTCGACGTAACATGGGGCGTCGCTTATAAATTTTAAATAACAGAAAAACTGCTAACAACAGTAATAAAATTTCCACAATATGAACAATGATCCACAATACATCCTGATCCAAAGACATAGATTCTGCTCTAGCGCCTTTCACACAGAGAGTACACAAGAAAAACCCTTGTTTATATAATAAGTAACCTATGGCTAATGTCAAAATAATATTCCAAACCACGAGAAAAATAGGAATAAAATTGTCTCTATAATAAATTGGAGTATAGGGAACCACAGTAGCGACAGAATAGCTAGAAAGATTTAGATGAGGTACAGAATAGTGCCAATTGAGATTTAATAAATTTGAAGAATTGAAAACTTCATGAGTTTTAAATTTCTGATTAAGGTGAACAAAACTATTGGCAGACAAGAAAGCCGGAAATAAATGCACCACAGTCGGCGTAACTAATTCCGTTTGAAAACAAGGAAAGACGGCTTTCGCAAATAAATGACTATTAACTCTTAATGTCGTACCACAAGGCAATTTAATCATAATCGAACCATACTTAGCTTTATCTGTAATGTCTATAAGTTTAGTGTTAGTACCAGTCACTAATTGAACCGTAGCAGGCGGATGAGTTAACACATAAGTATGTGGTTGTAATTCCAGCAATTGGCTTTGAGAATTCTCATGACAAATATAAGAACAAGATAAAATTATATCATGGACAATTATACCAAAATATCCTTTATATAAACATTGCGCTAAATGAGAGGACACAGAAACATGTGATGGGATTTTACATAAGGGTGAAACTTGCAAATTACATGACAAAAGGTCTGATCCAGTAATTGGTAGGGCTAAAATATGACCCTGAAAAATAACATAACTGGGTGAAATACTAATTGAACATGTTTGGTTATGATAACCAAATGGAATGGCTTTAACTGAAAATAATTTAAATTGCACATCTTGTTCTCTAAGTGGCACTTTAAAATGCACAAAAATGTAATTATCAGTAATAGTGCACGAAAGTAATTTCAAAGAATAGTATATATCAATATCTTCAGCAGGAATAGCCAAAATCATACGTTGTTTAGTTATAGATTCCTGTAAAATGTGAAGCTGAGCTTGCAAAACTTCATAAGGTACCAATACTGGATCTAACTTCCCTGCTCGACAGCTTTGAATGGACGTTTGATAACGCTGAAATTCTAATACTTTCAAAATGTGCATCGATAACTGATATAATTCACCCAAAATCGCAAAAACTTCCAATTGGTCCTTATTTGATAAATTCTCTAAGGTCCTGGCCAAAAATTTCGATTGATCCAACAATGTTTTAGAAAAAACTTCCATCTTTTGAAAATTTTTACCTAATTTCGCTTGGAAATTCGTTAATTCAACAGACGCATTCTGAATATACACAGAATTCCTCAGTAACTGCTGTCTTAGTTCAATAACTGTAGATTCTAATTTATCTTGTTTCTTCTGAAAAGACGATAACTGTCCTTGGGTAGCCACGTTACAGCAAAATGAAAAAAGATTCCCTAAAATAGCAATACCTCTCTTAGAACGCGAATGTTCTCGGTATCTATAAGGTTCATTAATTTTCAAAAAATTACTCGCTATATGTGAATGTAATGCGTCAAGACTATGAGCTAAAGAGCATGTCTGAATAGAATACGAAGAATTATCGGCACAGTGTAATGATTTAAATAAAGAAGACGCAGGCAGGGATTGCGGAAAAGTGAAACTTACGTTAAACATGATGGGAATAGCATATTGGTATAATATGTGGCCATGTAACTCATTAAAAAAAAATCCACTTGAAATCGACACATCAAAATTGGCAGAAGTACCAAAGGCAATGGATAAAACCAGGATCATCTGTAAAAAATACAGACGAACACACATATAACACCCAAAATAAATAAATAAAATTAAACTCAGAACAAAACTCAAATAAAATTCAAGTGCGTTAACGTATAGAATGCATATATATACATATATCTTAACTACCATAGTGTAACTTGATTCATTAAATACTAAAGCAAATAGATGCATTCAAACAAAATAACTCAGGTTAGTACCATTAAATCAAACTGCTATACTTCTCATAAAATGTTGAAATTACTTAAAAACCATAACGTAGCAGTCATAAAGGCATAATTGTAATAAAACTAACACTAAAATTGATACTCAAACAGGCATATATTGTAATTAATAACACAACTAAGCAAAACTTATATCATAAAATGCGCATATTGACTAAATTAGGATTAAAAAAAATATTATTCGTCATAATCAGGAAATTAATGTCAAAATAGAGAAAACTAATGTCAAAAATAGGAAAACTGCAGTTTAAAGTCTTAATTCGGTGAAATTCAAACGTCACAGACCAGGGTAAAATACACCATTAGGTAAATATGTAATATATATAGATATAGATCATGATCTACGCAATTATACTCGAGTAAAATAGTCATAATGAAAATTGCAAAATAAATAAATAAATAAATAAAATAAGTACTAGACCAGCTAGTATACAAATGTCATAATTGGTATTTTTTTTTTAGCTTATGATCTGAATAGAAAATAAACTAACGTCAAATCAAAGTATAATAAATATCCAAATTGAATTTCTTTCTTTTCCTTTACAGGTAAGTGAAAGGAAAACCCTTCGTCCAGGATCTATATAACCGAAGACTAGTGATCAGTGAGAGTGTGTGCGTGATACAGTGCCGTGAGTGCGTGATACAGCAATATGTGAAACATTAGTGATTTTTTTTTCTTTTACTTTTAACTCATTAGTAATACATGTAGGTAAGAATAGCTGTAAGAACTCTACTAACCTTCATATATGCGCTACTAACCACTGTCTTTTTTTTTTTAATCCGCACTGGGAATTAAGCAAACATATTATTTTCATATAATTTCCGGTTCTCTTTATCAAAAATACACAGCACAATACGATCGAAATCTTGCAAATTAGCTTCCAGAACATTTCGAATCGTGGATAAAGCAATCTTCATTGCCTGAAACTTATCAAAATTGAATTTCCCAGTCCCCAAATTAGGGAACGCTATCGTTCGACAATTATTCTCCAAAGCGCGATGTAGACAATTCGTGTAACATTGTCGTAAAATTCTCTTATTATTATCTCTAGGCGCGCAAGTGAATAACACATATTCCGCTGGTAAATTAAAAGCCGAAGAGATCTTAGCTTCACCAGGTTTTAACGAACCTAGCTTTTTACAAACTTCAGCTAGTTCCTTCCCTGCCCCTCTGTGAATTGTTCCGTCGACTCCAGACAAGGGAGTAAGGGTCTCATTCGCTGCATTAACCACGATGTCACACTTCAGATCCGCAATATTACCATAATATACACTCACTTTCCTGTTAATGTCCTCATTATAACTATATAATGGTTTCTTGTATGCGAATTTCTGAGACGAATCCATTAAAGTTGGAAGCTCCAACACATCCACAACTTGCTGAATTTCCACGGGATCACTGAGTGCAGTGGTGAATGTTAGCTGGTTAAACTCTATATCATGTTCAGAACAATCTTTGGCAACATTTATCACTTGCATGTCACGTATTTCTTCTTCTTCTTCCTCGCCTGTCATCGGTTCTGGGGTTACATCCGGGTAATACGGTTTAAGTCTAGTAATGGCAATCGACTCAATTTTTTCTCTTCCCTTTGAAGTTTTGTATTTCACAAAATAAGCATTTTCATAATCTTTTCGTACAATAACAGCAGGTCCAAAAAATAACCCTGAAAATGCTTTGGCATTACCTCTCCGTCTTGAAGGGTCAAAAATCCATACACGCTGTCCTTCCGTGAACTGTACGGATCTATGATGTTTATTGTAAGATCTCTCTGAAGTACGAAATCGATTAAAAAGTTTATCCTGAGCCTGTTCTCTAATGTCAACAAGAGTGGCTAGACGCTCTTGATTCACACTGTGTACACACGGTCCATTAATGATAGCCTGGTGTTCTAAATAAGGATCCACTCCGTGTAACAGTTTAAATGGGCTAAATGACGTGGAATGGTTCACAGTGATATTATGGGCAAAGATGACGGCTGGCACGTGATCCACCCAACTACCATGATTGTTAGGATCCACTTTCCTCTTCAATAGTGCTTCAATATGGCGGACAGAAGTCTCAACAAGACCATTGGTCTGGTGAAAGTAAGGATTAACAAAGTTCATTCTAATATCTAAAATATTACATAGTTCTTGAAACAACGAACTAGTAAACGCCGTAGATCTATCTAAAATCACTTCTTTGAACAGACCAAAGCGTAAAATTACATGATTGTACAAAAAATCTGCCAAAGCAGCGGCTGTCTGTTCACCCAACGTAGCCGTTACTACGTAACGAGTATTGTAGTCTATTGCGATTGCTAAATATTTGTGCCGCAGAATATTGGCATCAGAATACCTCCCAGCTACATCAATACCAATACGAAAGAAAGGAGGCACGCTAGGCATAGTTTGTAAAACACCTGGAGGCGAACCCGGTACCTTTTTGAAACGTTGGCACACCTGGCAGCTTTTGCATCGCTCAATGACGAACTTTTTCATGTATGGAAAATATACTGAATTTAACAACAAATTATATGTTTTTGTAAATCCTGAATGTGAACTACCCAAAGAAGAACTATGAGCTGACTGAAACACTTTCTCTCGTAAGGAAGCAGGAATAGCTACCAACAACTGAGTACCAGTTGGACGTCTATGTTTTCGGTACAACAAACCATCCTTCATCTCATATCGCAGTGCCTGACGTTCAATATCATAATTTTGCGGTATTTTCCCTTCTAAAAAGAGAATGATATCTTTGTAACAGGAATCCTCCCGCTGTTCTTCCTTTAACTTATCATCTTCTTCTATAGTAAAGACCCGGGGATCTTCTAGATTCTTCTGTTCATCCGCTTCGTCTCTTGTGCAATCTACATGGCGACTAATACTGTCTACAAGACTATTGGAAGCACCCGAAATATGAGAAATAGTGTAATTATAAGTCTCCAACTCCGCAAGAATTCGAGAAAATTTAGCCACATTCTTAGTTTGACGTAAAAAAAACCAGTGACCTACAATCGGTACGCAAATAAAAGTGACGTCCTAATAAAAAATATCTAAAGCGTCTTAGCGTAAAGATCAAAGCTGCTAATTCTAAATGAAAAGGGTGATATGATTTCTCGTGTGGCCCTACAGCACGAGAACAGTAAGCTATTGGAACCAAAGGAGCATCTTTTTCATCACTTTCAGGTTGCAGGACTGCCCCAGCTAAACCGCGTTGTGAGGCGTCCGTGACGACATACACGTCTCTTTCTGGATGAAAATTCATAAGAGTAGGCGCAGACAAGATCACTTCTTTGAGCTTCTCAAAAGCTTGTTGTTGTTCACTCGTCCATTTATATGGAACATTTTTTTTCAAGAGACGCTGTAACGGCTCCGCTATAGACGAAAAGTTGGCAACGTGGTTTCTAACAAATGAACACAACCCTAAAAAACTTTTCAACTGTTTTTGTGTTCTTGGACGTCTATAATTTTGAATCGATTCAGTAATACGTTCAGAAATAGAAATACCACGCTTAGAAACGCGGTGACCCAATATTTCCAATGAAAAATGGCCTAATTTGGTTTTTTCAGGAGATATTTTTAAACCTCTGCGTCTTAATCGTTCAAATAGTTCACGTGTTGTATTAATAATGCCATCTATCGTATCGTCTGACCACAAAATATCATCGAGATAATAAAATACTTTATTTTCATCTAATCCTTCTAGTGTTAGTTTCATTAAATCATTTAACGCCGCTGGAGAAGTAACTCCTCCCATAGGAATGGAAGTGAAACAGTATTGCTTAAGTCCAGGAACTGAAAAAGCAGTTACTAATTGACTTTTTTCAGACAAAGGCACTTGAAAGAAACCTTGCGAGAGATCTGTCGAACAAATCAGGTTTTTACCACTAGAACGCACTAATATGTCCTGAATTGGTGGTACAGGAAAATTAATAGGCCTTATCTTAGCATTCGTAAATCTCATATCTGCCACGAACCTCCAAGATCCATTTTTTTTCTTCACTAATATGATGGGATTATTGTAACTACTATGACAAGGACGAATGACGTTTTGTTTAAGTAACTGTTCAACTTGCTCGTGAACAGCATCACGAAGATGGAACGGGATGGGAAACTGGCGGATGTATACTGGGTCTTCATCCTTTAACTGAAATTCGTGAACATAGTCCCGTGCCTTTGAAAAATCGTCCGGAGACCAACTAAACACATCTCTGTACTCCGTAACTAAATCATAAAATCGTTGTCTGTCATGTTCAGAGAGTTCAGGGTTCACATCCACCCTGGTACAATCAAATTTATCAGATTGAGTCTTTGGAAGACCAGTATCTTCTGTAACATTACTACAAAAATGTTCTTCCCTATTCAGAACAGCATGCCCTAAAACTTTATTCTTCCATAGCAAAAATTGCTTGTCAGTAGGATTCGAAACCCAAATATGTGAATTAACGCTGTCAACTGCAGTATCTCTTAATAAAACATGTACAGCACCCACTACGAACTTATTAGGTACCAAATAATCTCTATTTCCCAATAAATCAAAACATTTCTTCACTTTAACACATGTTCGCGAACGTGGGGGCAACCAAACAGACGAAAAAACCTTATACACAGGAGATACGAGCGTTGCAAATTCATTAGACACAGAATTAACTGTACTATCGGTGGGCAGAGTAAATTTAGGAATCCTACCAAACCGCGTAACTTCCAAGCATAAATCATGTAAATTTAAATTTGCCTTATGTGCTAATAAAAAATCCTGCCCCAATAGGGGTGGGTGGGAATACGCTGGGATAACCCGGAAAGGATGGCAAAAAACTTGAGATCCAAGCTTGAATCGAACCAAAGCTATCTTGTTAACAGACAAAGTATTCCCTGTCACGCCTTTCAAAAAACTATGTGTTGCTTGAACTTTAGCAAAACGCGGGACCATGGCCTGACCAATACAAGACACCTGTGATCCAGAATCCAATAATAAAGGACTCTCTTTCCCATTAATAGTAACATTAACATGAGGAAGCGCACGATCAATCTGAATAGGGACTTTAAGACGTTGAAGAGCTGATGGCCCTGCGTCATCAACTCTATTGATCAGTTTAAATTACTTCTACAGTGGGTGGCAATATGGTTTTCTTTTCCACATTTATGACAAATAATAGGACCCCTCTGCTGTGTCCTATTCCCTGCATTGTTATTCTGACCACCCCGGGAACGATTTTGCTGAAACCGTTGGCCATTGCCCCGTCTATTATAATTACGTCCATAATTGTTATTACTATTGTTATTATTAGTATTACGTCTCGAAAACGAACGTTGATCATCTGTCCTCTTATTTTCTGCTTGCAAAGACAATTGCGTTAATTGCTTTTGTATAGCAGCCAGCTGATCTTTAACCTGATCAGTTTCCTGTGTATTCGTAGCTTGAGAGGGCAAAGTCCGTACTACAGCCTGGGAAAGCTGACTTTGCGGAACAGAAGCCGATTGAACTTGAGTATTCTCAGGTGGATTACATTGCATTAACTGAGAATTTGCTAATAACGGATTTTTCTTAATCAGCTTTTCAATTGCTTTTCTTTCCAACAACACGCGCGCCTTCTCCTCGTCCAACAAATCTTGCACTAAAGCTTCAACAGTAACATATTGTTTTTTTATTGCCAATCTCATATATTCCGGAGATAATCCATCGATTATTAACTGCACTTGCTTAGCTACTGGCGCGTCCTTATCATTACTTAAAATTAAATTACGCTTGGCGTAAACGTATGACAGAATACTCTCTCCCTCATTTTGTTCTCGCATCCGCATTTCCTGTTCTGTAAGTTGAGGCAAAAGCGCGTCCTTGAAAGCAGCTATTAACTTCTGTTTAAACTGCTCGTATGACAACTCCGGAAAATCTGCTTGTTTTGACGTAGTGTCAAACCAATAGGCTGCTGACCCCTTTAAAAGCGAACCCAGAATCCATTTTTTCTTTACGTCTGTCCAATTATTTACCTGAGCCAATACTTCAAATTGATCGATATAGCGAACAATATCATCGCCCATACGTCCAAAAAATGGTTCTGGCCGAAGGATATGACTCAAAATGCCAATATTATCCTGATTTCCCCCAACAGCCATATCTACAGTAAACTCAAACCTGTCAGAATCTAATGAAGAAACAGTGTCAATACTCGAAAGCGAATGCGTAAACTGTAATTGCTTTTTAATCTTATCAAAACATTGTCGCGTAAAATGTATGCGACCCGGAGATGATGTAATAATCGGCTCAAAAAATTCAGTAGCATCTAAATCATCACAAAAATCAGATATAAACACATTGTCCTCAGCAAAGTAACGCAACATATAAAAATAATCTCTAAATAAATGTAGTCAGAACAAAAAAGTGAAAACGCCAATTGTTTTTTTTTTTTTAACCCAGCTGCACAGGTACTACAGAGATCAAACCTAAAGCATCTCCACCATGAAACATGACTAAATAGTAGTTATGTTTTGCTTGATATCATCTATCGCTTTGGTCAATATGAGACCGATAGATGACTAGATTTTGGGGTATCTTCTCCACCACCAGCAACTAGCGCTGGAATATAAAAATATATCTCATCTGAAAGATAATTCTACAACTAAAGCATGTGGGAAATGTAGCTCATGGTATTTAGAAATCATAACTCATTCTCAAATTTGCTTTTAAAAGTGCAGCAGATAAGGAAAGGAAAATAAAGTATAAGAGTAATTAGTCTGGCGTAGTCACTTATTGTTTCGACGAAATAAACAGTACCTTTTTCAAAGTTAGTAACTCCATTCTTCTCTCCCTCTCGCTGGCTCGTTGCTGTTCTTCCAACTCCAAACGAAGTGCCCCGAGAAACACTCACCATCCAGTTTTGTTTCCCGGACTCAGGCCTCAAACCCCACCTCCTCATTTCCTCAATACCAAATATGGTCACTCCATAACTCACCTTCTCCTAACACCGTGTTCGTGACGTCACATGAGTCAAAACGTTTGAGAGTCGAAGACCTCACACGCTGGGGACTTCACCTCCAAATCCTGAATTGTACTTTCTGAGGAATTCCAAGTGCAAAGCTAAACCTCAGCGAAAAGTAGAAAATACAAAATACACACTTAATAATCGTTGACGTAGTTACCAGACAATAACTTTTAGTTGAGGCAATCGAATGAGTCAGCTAGAGAAGAGCTAACTAGGCGCTCGAAATATTTACAAATAAGTTGAATGTGAGCAATGTCCTCAAACGCAGACTAGTGACACTGCCAAGACATGGAAACGTAGCCAGACACAGGTAGAAAGTTGATAAATTGCACAAAGGTAGGAAAACAAACAAGGGTAGTGACTTTATATGAGGTTAAAGGAATCTGCTATTGCACTTATCTTTTAATAAAACACAAAGGTATACAAATATGCTTCTAGGAAGCTTGAGACTACATAATTGAACTTTCCGAGGAAAGAAAAAAAAATAAAAATAATCCAGCGAAGTAGATGACGTAAATCCAAAAGTCTGATGTTGGAGTCGAACCAGGGACCTCCGACGTATAGTATCGTAACATGCCCTCTCCGCAAACAAGATGATTGAATCTAAGAGCTGAATACATGGAAGATCTAGAACAATCATCGTCATCTAAAAGAAACTTAAAAAACACATGTAAGTATACATTCAAATTTTTTCTCAATATTCAACATTAACAACCAAAAAAAAAACCTAAATCATACTTAGTTACGACCTCGAAGTTAAGATTAAAAAAACACTAGATGGCATAGGCTGTATCGGACGACGAATCCAGGCAGACGACAAGTTCTCAAATAAGCGAAAGTGGCGACGCCATACATCTAGTACGAGAAACTAAAACAAAAGAAGATTTTAAAAAAGTGATGAGAAAAATCAAAATAAAGATATTTTAAAGGTAAGTCCTACAAATATACAACAACAAAAAAAAACAAAGTTATAATATAAATATATGTATAGTCTTGAAGTAGGGGAAAAAAACTGATATGGATAAACGAATAACTAAGCCAAAGTAAACGGAAACAAACCCTTTATTTGCGTTTGACAGATAACACCGATACAGGTATCAGTGGAAAGCTTGCAATCTCAGCTACAAATGATGGATCACTTTTCAACATAGTTTCCATTACGGGCAACTCACTCCCGCCAACATGAAACAAGGTTTTTCGTGTTGTCGGCGAAGAATTGTTATGGATGCTGGCAACACCAATGCAGAACTGCTGCTTCAACCTCCGCGCCACAAGAGACAAAAGTCGCAGGGCACAATATCCATACTATAGGAAGGATGGGGTAGAATGTCCGTGAAACCCAGTGCTTCCTGAGTTTTGTGGCTTGTGTGCGAACGAGCATTATCGTGGCACAAAATTGGATGTTTATTTTGCAAGTGCTTTGCAATCTGGCCCGCAGTCGCTTTAAGGTGTCAACGTTACAATCTGAGTTTATTGTCCGTTTCGCAGAAATTCAGTATGCACGACACCATTGCAGTCCAAAATGAGGGTCAACAACACTTTCCCAGCGGATGACACAATTTTGAATTTTTCGGCGGAGGAGAGGGCGTGTGACAATACTACATCGACTGATGCTTCGTTTCGGGGTCATAACGGTGTGCCCATGACTTGTCTCCAGTAACAATTCTGCGAAGAAAGTCATCTCCTTCCTGTTCATACCGCAGGAGCAGCCCGCTGTTACAACCAGGCGTCACTACTTGATATCATGGATTGCTCTATTACTCTGGAACGAGAAGAGATAGGAAGATGAAACAAGTGACATTCTGTATCTTAAGCATAAGTGCATTAATGATAGAAAGTTCAGAATGTTTGTAGTAATATTGGCCAAGTAGTGAGCTTGGAGGCATTACTTTCTGAATGCCCCTGGTACCTAAAGAAGTGTTCAACATGCTAACACATAGTACCCATATAACTAGCATAATTTATGAGGTCGTAATTATGATAGATCCAAAGAACCTTCATCATTTAATAAATATTTCACAAATGTAGGACAAACAATTATTAAAGCAAATCTATATATATAAAAGAGAACGTACAATTCTTTGTCCGCTCATCACGCTAATACGGCTGAACCAATTTCTTTCATTTTTGGGGGGGTTATTAGGATTTGGACCCTAGATGGTTTTTATCATATCACTTTAATTTTTAATTACCAGTGTCTTGAGATAATTGACCATTCAGGTGTCCACAAATCCTTTGTTAGTTCATCATAGGTAAAAATAAACGTATTTATATGCAACCCGCATGACCGTGTCACTCGGCGGGTTAACATAAATGACAGGCGATATACAGCGGAAAATAGCTTGAATCTTCTGTTTAAAATTTTTTAATTGATTTGCTTATTTTTACAGACACTTTTACAATATGCCAGCACCGGGATGACCGCAGCGAAGCGGGGCGGGTTAACATAAATGACAGGCGATATAATGTTAAGATTTACTGCAATCTTCTATGGTTTTTATCATATCACTTGAAAGCGAAAAAGTAAAAATTATCTAAGTAACAAAGTTTATTGCGTTCCGGGGTGACCGCAGCGAAGCGGGGTGAACGCTGCTAGTGTGCTAATAAAACTAACTTAATTGAACTAAATTTTCTTTAAATGTGATAAATCGATATTCTTAAAACCAGTACCAAAAGTGAAATAATCATAATAAAACAAATGAAAATATCGAATTCGGCTGGGAGTGATGAAATATGTAATAATTTAATAAAAAGTTGTTATAAACACTTAGTTAAACCATTATGTTACCTCTCAAATATTTCACTGGGCACAGGAACCTTTCCTGATGAAATTACTAAAATTGAGCCATAACACAAAAAATATAAACACAATGAAATAGAAAAATATGGACAAATATCATTGTTGCCCATTGAGCTGCGCTTTGCCTAGCTAGTGATGGTTAAACACATATGTATTTAATATTGCCTGGGTCGCCACCACGCGTTCTGACGTGGAAAAGTCTTCACAGAAGATTCAGGTAAGTGTGGAAATACTAAGTGTAACAACAACCAGGAAACAATCACATCGCGCGGGACAATGAACACCGCGACTTAACTAATTTCTGTGGATGATGCCATTGTTAATTTCTTACATTAAAATATATATTCAAAGAAAACCAAATGCAATTACAATAACTTTACTGATTTATGTTACGGTAGTATTACAAAAGCTTCTTGGAAAATTTACAACATAATATAGTGTGCACAAGATTATTAAATTCCTATTTGGCATATTCTTTCTTCTTAGAATCTTAGAATCTTCAGCAATCGCATCCAAATAATATATTTTAAAGCAGTTTACACCTCTATTGCACATAGGAGTTACTAAATGTGTTTTCTACTTGTACAGTTATTCAATTAGATACATATCGGCGCGACGAAATTATTGTTTATCTATGTAGTTTCATGATATTGCACAACATAATTATATCAGAGATATCATCTTAACATTTCGCAGCAGAACGAACAGGTACTTAGTATCTTCAGTTATCATCATGTTTCTACATCTTGTCACAAGGTTGAAACTTCATTTATACATGAACTCCCTCGTGGCTAAGCGGTTAGCGTACGCGCCTTTGGCGTGGAAGACCCGGGTTCGATTCCCGGCGGGAGCTCATGTGCTTCGGATTCCACGTTAATCAGTAGGTCCACGTCTCATATAGCCTCGCTGCTGAAAGGGACGTTAAACTAAAATCAACTCAATTCATTTATACATGTTATTCACTCATTTAATATAAATTGCTATTTTTATTTAATTACGGTATTACGTATATTCTTCATATCACATAATATTCACTTAACTAATTGAACCTTGCCCAACTTCACATGTTAAGATTCGAATCTCAAAGAATAACGTTCAGTATCACTAAGTTCTGAAATCTGCTTATCTCCAGTCGAATAAGATATCCCATCCATAAGTAAATTATATAACATCTTCAATATTAGTTATGGTTAATAGGCCGACATGTATGTATGATAAAATCTAACTGTTACAAGAAGATAACATGCAGCATTCTAAACATATTGGGATTATACAGAACAGAAGCCGAAAAATACAGGAATTTTGACTTAAAGTTTTAAATAGATATTGATTACTATTTCTACATGTTTATTTACTTTTGGGGACCTACGATAATAAAGAAGGGCCTAAGCCCCTAGAAAGAGCTTTCTAGAGCAGCATTTTGATTTCAGTTAGGCCTGTCATCACAATTATCAAATGTTGAACTATAAATAAACGAAAACGTGAAATTATTTAGTTTTCGCACAAGGTCTCCAAGCATGTACTTATAACTGATTTTTACTTTCGAGTTCATAGTGTTCCTGTTTTTTCGTACTTGATTTAATAAGAATAAATGAGTAACAGTACCATAATGCATTGTACTACATAACAGTTTTAATTTCCTAAATCAAAAAAAAAAAGGAAAATAAACAATTAGTTGTCTAATTGTTGTCTAATAGAGATGCATGAAAATGTTTTCTCCTGTGAGAGTTGTCTTTTCTGGTAGAGTGGTTTATCTTGGAGAGCGGATTTCATGCAAGGGTGTTGATTGTGTTTTGAAGACAGTTTTAGTGAAAACCGTTTTGAAATCAGTTCAGTGGTAACAGTACTACAAGTAAAAAACAGAAATAACGGTTGGTGTTGTTTATAATTTCGTGATCTTCCAACAATGAGTGCTAGTCTAACGGAAACTTTTGAGTTATTTTTCAAATCCGAATAGATATAAGTTGAATGGTCACCAATTCGTTGAAGAAATTTAAAATGGAACCTTGAAATCTGCCAAATTGCATAAACAGACTACGAGTTTTTATCTTTTAACTCAATTTCGAAATATATCCATTCAACATTCAATAATGATTACCATTTAAGTAAACGAATATTACTAGCCAAAATAATATGGACAAGTTTGACAAAAGTGACAACCCACTAATGAGGCTATGCGATGCACCATTATATAATGAAAATCCGACCAATATTACAAATTTTGACTCTACCAACGCTACACAGCACAAAGCTTTCACGCTAATCCAAAGTACAAATACAGGCGATAGTTCAGAGGTTCCAAATAGTATATCATGCTCTCACTGCAACAGACATTTTTTCAGCCAGAGAGGTTTAGCTATTCACAAAGGCAGATGCCATCATAAATTTTCTAATAACACACAATCATCCAGTAAAATAGTTCTTGATGGCATAGATTTCAATTCTGAAGACTCTATATCTCACTTTTGTGGTGTACTCGCTCATCTCAAAGCCAACATTCCAGTTCTTCGCCGAGTCCCTCGAGGAGCTAGATTGGCCGTAGCAGAATCTCTTCAAGACATAATACAAAAGGTAATGAGAACTAACAATCTTGAGTCTTGGACAGAGATTTTCCTATACCCATGTGCAGTACTCTGTATTCCACCACATTCCGAAAAAGTCACCAATCTCACATCGTGGGTAAAGCACAGAGTCAGGACTTGGTCAGAATTGCATAGGGATGCTCTATCAGCACCCTTTATGCATACGTACAAACCTCGTCAATCGCCAACATCCAACTCATTTAATATCAAGACCATCGAACAGAAATTGGCAGAGGGAGATATACGAGGAGCAGTGAGATTATTATCTTCCGAAGATATTTTAACTACTCCGGATAAATCAGTGCTGGAGTCCCTTAGAGAAAAACATCCTGCTCACTCTCATTCATTAAACTTTCCTGAACCTCCCGAGACATCCTTTACTCTTACTAAAGTATCAGCATTAGAATTCACCAAAGCTCTTAAATCGTTCCCGGCGGGTTCAGCAGGTGGAATGGATAATCTCCGTCCAGCGATTCTAAAAGATCTTATTATGATTCAAGACTCCGAGACGAAAGAGTGCTTAATGAACTCAATCTGCGAATTATTAAATCTGATAATTTCAGGAAAATTACCAGCCGTAATAAATCCGATTTTTTTCGGCGCTTCCCTCATTGCGCTAAAGAAGAAAAGTGGTGGCATTCGACCAGTGGCAGTGGGAAATGTGTGGAGGCGACTCACAGCTAAAATTATATGCTCCAGAATGCGAGAATCATTAATTGATATATTATCCCCACACCAGCTAGGAGTCTGCGTGCCCTACGGAGCTGAAACTGCAGTCCATGCTGCACGAATGTATTATTCCTCTCAACATCCTCAACCTAAAGCTCTACTTAAAATAGATTTCAAAAACGCTTTCAACGAAATTAACCGAGATTCAATGCTGTCTTCAGTTAAAAGCCACTTCCCTTCTTTCTTTCCATATATACACCAGAGCTACTCACAACCTAGCTACCTTTTTATAGGAGATAATATTATCCTTTCACAACGTGGAGTTCAACAGGGAGATCCACTAGGTCCTGCTCTATTTGCATTAACTCTTCATCCTATAATTAGAGATATTAATACTGAGCTCAACATTTGGTATTTAGATGATGGCACTATAGCCGGAAACACTGAGTCAGTATTACATACTTTAGATCATATTCGCACACAAGCAACATCGGTCGGATTGTCTCTCAATTACTCGAAATGCGAAATTGGCTTTCTAGGAGTAACAAATGCTGAAACTCAAAATCTATATGACAGATTCAACGAGACGGCGCCTGGAATTAAATTATTAACATCATCTAACGCCGAACTGCTAGGAGCGGCTCTTACACCAGACACAAGGGGCAAGATATTACTGGAAAAGATTTCATCTTTAGATCATCTACTTTCACGCCTTTCCAAACTTTCTGCACATTCAGCATTTTATCTCCTCAGAGCATCTATCTCGATCCCAAGATTGTTGTATTTTCTACGTTGTTCCCCCTCCTGGAGGGACGATACTCTACTTGAGAAATTCGACTATGCTCTTAAAACAGAATTGGAGAATATTCTTAATTGTACCCTCAGTGATGAAGCATGGCTACAAGCATCACTATCAGTCAGAAATGGAGGTCTTGGAATACGTCGCGCCACGGATCTGGCTATCCCGTCTTTTCTGGCCTCTTTCTATAGTTCAAAACAACTGATTGGAACCCTCCTTCAGAGAGAAGATCAAGTCACTAACCCGGATGTGCAGGACTGCTTAGCCAGATGGTCAAATTTAGTTGGGTCAGACCCCCCGGCTCCCGAAAGTCGAAATAATCAGTCGGTCTGGGACGAGCCTATCGTGAATTACCGTTTGGATTCATTATTGCAGACTTCTAATAACATCGAAGATAAGGCCAGATTACTTGCTGTCATGTCTCCTGAAAGCGGAGCATGGCTTCAAGCTCTACCTTCACCTTCTCTCGGCCTACACTTAGACAACGAAAGCTTCCGTGTGTCCTCGCCCTTCGACTACGAGCAAATATATTCGAACAACACCACTGCCCAAGATGCAACGCTCTCGTAGATAAAAGAGGTTTACACGGTCTGTCATGTAAAAGCAGTGCCGGCAGACATTCACGCCATTCGGATGTGAATGACATCATTTTGAGAGCCTTAACATCCGCAGGGGTGCCAGCAGTGAGAGAACCAATTGGGTGCAGCCGTTCAGACGGAAAAAGGCCGGATGGTATGACTTTAGTGCCCTGGAAGCAAGGAAAGTCGTTGATTTGGAATTTCACTTGCTCAGACACTTATGCACCCTCCAATCTGCAATTTTCATCGACCAAAGCAGGACTTATCGCTGCACGAAGAGCAAAAGAAAAAAGAAATAAATACGTTAGTCTCCTAGATAATTATTGGTTTATTGCAATAGCAACTGAATCTAATGGGTCCTGGGATCAAGAGGGCACAAAGTTTATTAACGAGGTTGGCAAGCGTATATCCATGAAATCAGGAGACACTCGAGCTAAATCATTTCTAATTCAACGCATAAGCATTGCCATTCAACGAGGGAACGTAGCCGCTATTATGGGCACGTTACCCACTGGTAAAGAATTAGAAGAGATTTTTCTTTTATAATTTCTGACGGCGCTTAGTACACTGAGAGCATTGAAATTTGGAAATAAGGTTGGAGAGATCTAGAATACATTTGAACCCCAAATCTTCTGAGATTTAAAGCGTCAGGCAATACATTATACAGAACGATGTTAACCCGAAGAAAATCTTTCTCAGAGAGAGCACAGTAGGTCAAATGCATCGACCTCCGTTTGCATCAATATTATTATTTTAAATATTTGTAAACAACCATATATTCAACCGAGGTTTTCATCTAAGAATGTCGGAAAATTAATTGTTGTAGAAACGTTATATTCAAATTTCTATTTGTTTCTGTAATTTAAAATTTTTAATTAATAAAAAAAATAAACGAAAATAAATATTTTTACGTGGTAGTGTTACGTTTAGTAATCTTATTGGCTGTATTATATTAAGTTTCCTTATAAATTTGCTCTGCTTAATAATTGCTAAATAATTCACATTGGTTTAATTCTATATTCAAAACATTTAAAAATCTTTCTTTTTTTCTTATTCATTTAGATCTTAAATTTTTCTTCTTCTTTTACGGACAATTAAATCTTTTATTAATGAATATTCTAAACAAGGTGTAATTTTGGTGAAGATAAAGAATAACATAACAAATTAAATAACTTATGAAATTCTAAGAAATTCTAACTTTGGTAAATTAAACAAACTATTATGAAATGCATTACATAAACACAATAACTTATAAACTAATTCTGTGATTAAATAAACTGTCACGAGTAACAAATAAAACAGGACTCTTGATGCCAGTAGTGGGGCATAACAGTTTTCTCTCCTGCCGACAAAAAATTTTGGTAATTTTTTTTTTACACTTCACGTTCATTAATTTTCTCTGATTCCTTTGGACATATCCTGTAAAACGACGACGAAGACGATTACTTCACAACTTTATAACTAGGTAGGAACCAACTCAATGTGAACACCTATATGAGATGTCAAACAAAATCAACTTCTTTATATTTTCATAGTCTTCTCTTCCTGATAGCAATTTTTCTTGTTCTTTTTTGAACTATTAAAAGTTACTTAAATTTCACAATTAGATATCATAACAATTTAAATTAAATTTTGAAATAGCATTTTTTAGAATTTTGTTGTTATATTGGAATGTGAGTATGTAGTTGACAATACATTAAAAATAACAATGGAACAATAATAACAAAAATGGAACAATAATAACAAACAACAAGAAAACAAATATGAAGTGTCATCTATTTCTCACCGTTTTCTTCGCCTCTTTCTACGCCAACTGAATCTTAGTTTGTGTGTCTTCTGTCTTTCTTTCCTTCTCTTTCGATTTCTTCCAATTATGCATTTCTTCGCCTTTTGTTCTTTCCTCCTATGATGTTTGCACATCTTATTGTATTGTGCATTCTTTACTTTACTTTTTCGACTTTTCCACTGTTTTCTTCCGTCTGGACCTTGCCTTGTTTTCGTTTTGTTTGCACGGATCAAAATTGTCATAAATTTCAATTTTCTTTTCTTCCAGTACATTAACTTGCTCTTTCGGTTTCCTCGTTCCTTTCGTTTTATTTTTTTCTTTCTCCAAATCTCTGATGATTAGTATTGCTATTTGTTTCTAGCGCATAAACCCATTTCACATTCATTGCTCTCGATTTCATTGGTTTCATGCAAACTTTCATTTTTTTTACTTTTCCTATATTTCTTCTTTCTTTCCTCCAACTCCAAATCTTTCCAAATTGTAATACCTGTTTTGTTACACAAGTGTCGAGATTTCGCTAAAGTCTTAAGGAATCTTTCAGGTTGCCCATTCGGAGTTGTCGCTCTTTTACATGCTAGAACTTCATCCTGTATTCTTTCATCAAATTTATCCGTATCTTTGATTCCATTGGCTGACTCCACAGGAGCGTCCTTCATACTATCTTCTTTTCTCTTGGGTATTTCTTTAATCTCCTTCTTCATATCTTCAACTCCATTATCTAAATCATTCTTTATTTCTTCCCTTAATTCCTTTCCAAAATTTTCCAGTCGGTTAGTGAAAGTATTTATGCCATTCAAAATCTCCGACTTACATTCCGAAAGTTGTTGCATTATCATTAATAACATTTGATGGTTCTTTACTTCAATTGGTATATTCGTGGCTTCTTCAGAATCCTGGGTTGCCACGGATTCCATTAATATACATACGTCTTTTGTTTTTCCTTTATCTGGACTGTTTGGTCTCGTAAATAACAGTTCTCCGTGAATCGTACTTGGTTCTTCGTTTTTTCAATCATTTTCTTCATGGTTCTTTGTTTGTCCAGTTGGTTTTTCCTCATCACTTTTATTACTTTCGTTGTCATCCAATTCATTTATGAGTTCAATACTTTCACCTTCTCTTTGTTTGGACGCTTTGAAGGAACGCTCGTCATATGTCCATTTACCCTCATCATCACTCATATTTTCACACTGTTCCTCGTCAAGATTCAGGCACCGGCAATGGAAAACATTTTTACATTCATCGCAAATAACTGTTTTATCACGAGAGTTCACTTTTCGTTTACCACCTTTCTTCATGGCAACTATTAACTCATTACAACATTTAAAAAGTTTCTTTTCTTTATTCTCCATTTCTTTGACAGTTTCCAGAGACTTCAGCACCTCTCTTTTCACCGTAGCACACCATTGTATATTTCACTACATTCATTCATCCACAGAATAACTGATATTTGGTGCGATTACATCTCACTATATCTAACATTAAAGTCCTGGCTTGGTTACGCCAAATTTGAGCTGCGCTTTGCCTAGCTAGTGATGGTTAAACACATATGTATTTAATATTGCCTGGGTCGCCACCACGCGTTCTGACGTGGAAAAGTCTTCACAGAAGATTCAGGTAAGTGTGGAAATACTAAGTGTAACAACAACCAGGAAACAATCACATCGCGCGGGACAATGAACACCGCGACTTAACTAATTTCTGTGGATGATGCCATTGTTAATTTCTTACATTAAAATATATATTCAAAGAAAACCAAATGCAATTACAATAACTTTACTGATTTATGTTACGGTAGTATTACAAAAGCTTCTTGGAAAATTTACAACATAATATAGTGTGCACAAGATTATTAAATTCCTATTTGGCATATTCTTTCTTCTTAGAATCTTAGAATCTTCAGCATTTGCATCCAAATAATATATTTTAAAGCAGTTTACACCTCTATTGCACATAGGAGTTACTAAAAGTATTCTCTACTTGTGCAGTTATTCAATTAGATACATATCGGCGCGACGAAATTATTGATATCTATGTAGTTTCATGATATTGCACAACATAATTATATCAGAGATATCATCTTAACATTTCGCAGCAGAACGAACAGGTACTTAGTATCTTCAATTATTCTGAAAATATTAACAGTGCATGTTTCACTTCATATGCAGATGATGCAAACATAATATGTTAGTTGGAAAGGTGAAATCGAATTAACTTCAAATTGCCAAACCGCAATGAACCAACTTCCAAGTTGGATGAATAAAAATGGTCTTATTATTAATGGAAATTAAATATGTGTCTTAAATTTTCTTAATGTTAAAAATAAGCAAATCAACACAATAATAAGAATAGATAATAAACTGTTAAATATGTAGAAACTCCTGTCTTTCTCGGAGTTGAAATATCTAGTAAATTCGCCTGAGAACTCCATATAGAACATGTAAGAAGTAAGCTAAGCAAACTGTGTTTCTGCGCAAGAGATAAGATTAACTAAGAAACAATTAGTGAGAAATATTAATGAGTGTATATACTACTCAAATTTTCATTATATAATAAAATATGGCTTAATGTTCTTGCGGAGTACACGTAAAAATCTTGTCAGTAGTAAGGAGTAGAATGAAACGAGGAGTAGAATGGAACGCTCCTTGCAGAAATATTTTTACTAAATTTAAAATAATGACTCTTCCCTCAATAACAATTAAATATGCAAAACTTTCTACTTTGTTTCCGAAATGTCCACTTACATTTAATCTGTGCTAAATAATTTAAACTCTTCTGTAGTGGCAAGTGATTTCCGTTAAGTCTTGATATCTTGTAATTTTAAGGTTTTAGATTTTGAAATATGTTGTTCCACCTAAGTTCACATTTGCTTGAAGAGCAAAAAGAAATATAAGTATTAATGTTCAAATGCGCACCGATATCCTAATGAGTTTATTAGACGTGAATTGCTATCAAACGATAAGGCAGAGCAATATAAAAGTACTACAAAAATAAATAACAAAAATAATGCAAAAATATTAAACTCTAAGAATTTGGATTCTAAATTTGCACTCAGTGTCGGACTGGCCAAGTTGAAGGCCCTTGACGTGGGTCCCTAAAGGCCCCCATATATTTAGTGCAAAACAGATCGCAAAAACGTTACAAGAATATTGAGACAATGAAAGGTAATCGTAAAGTTACTGATATGGGCCGAGAAGGCTTCTTTTGGAAAGACGAACTTAGGCTTTCCGATCCTTTTTGGTAGGAAGACTCAATAAAATATTTGGGATCGCAAAAATTCAACCAAGGCCTACAGGTCCTGCGCCTCGTGATCCTTGCAAGTCCCCTCGGGGCTGGGGCCTTTGGCGATCGCAAAATAGTCAACGTGGCCAGTCCGGCACTGATTACATACGAATCTAGGATCACATTTCACTTATCTTTTACCCTACAACAGTAGGTATAAGATTTCGAAGAGCTATTCGAGCACATAGCTCATTCATCCAATACCTGCTTTCATATATACAGCTGATAGAACGAGATCGTAGCACATAGTATTGTCCAGATGGCAACACCGCCTACACTAGTCACATCAAGGTAAAACAGCTGATGCAGTGAGTACGGCCCTTTTTTTTTTTTTTTTTTTTTTTTTTTTGAAAAATGATGTTAATATGTCTAGAAGGGTTATTCAGGTTGACTGCTCTCATGTGAGAAGAGAATGCGATCTACTTCTTCACAGTCTAGAACTGATGCTTCTAGCACCACCGCAAATGGTACTGCCAATTTGTGAATCTCAACGAAACATGACTATTGTCCGTTTGGGAAAGAGGCCATCCTCATGCAGTCGATGTGTCACTGTGGAGAGTGAGTGAGATTGCACAATTTGCATCCCTTCTAGATGTATATTTACAATTGCACCCGCTGTTTGACGTCGCTCCCTTTTTGCCTGTTGCACAATGTAGAGGTTCTCTGTGGTTGTGGTTGACAACAATTTTTCTTTTGCACAACATTGTCTGTGATTCGGTGTAGTGTTCAAGATTTTGTAAAGATCAGTTGAATTATTTTGTATGCATAAAAAAACGGGAATTGAATTGGTGGTATTATATTGTAGTTGGATACACTGAACGTGGAAAAATTAGTCCAATAAGTCAGTTGGAGAGGTACGATCCTAGTGTTAAGACGTCCGTGCGACATTGTAACATTTGTAATAACCAAAGCCAAAATATACATATTCAAGATATTTATGAGCAATAATTTAACATACAAACTATTAACCTGCCCATGCGAACTTTTATTACAGTGTGCTATAAAAAGAGATTTATATAAAAGAAGTTTAGATTATAGAAGGTCAGATTATAGAGAACATTATCCTTTCGACAAAGAAAAAAGGAACATTGCATCGGAATGCTCTTCATGCATGCAAAATAATGCCCTAAGCAATACCGAACTTCTGGGTCACTCTCGTGACACTTCGTTCTTCTTCCAGTTTCCCAAGAATTCTTCTGTGGGTGAAGTCAACCAAATGTCATCTCCGGACCATGTTGTTAGTAACATCACCACAATGTACCTTAACAGCTCTCTGACTAGCACACATTATATCGTCTTTTTTATTTAGCTGTTTTATGTTGTGGGAGGAGACCCACTCGGAGCTACGGTCACGTTGACGATACGCCATGCAACGCCTTATTTCCTATGCATGTGTGGGAGATTCTTGGCAACATGTTACCGGACTTTCATTCATATCTACCTACTACACAATATTCTCTTGGACTAGTTTTAGACCAGTGGTCGAAGCGAGACGGTATGCGGTGGTATGCCATACCGCCTCTGGTTTCTTAGTGATGAAGACATACTGCCTCTGGCATTTCAGTGAACAAGACATACCGTCATTGGAAAGTGAATGCTAATATACCTTTAATAAGTTCATTTTTATACACAATAATTGACGAATTGCTTTGCACGTCAAAGATTTTATTTCTTATGTAGAAATGATTTCTAAGTTGGCAACACCAACATTTTTGTTATATTTTTCCTGTCTTTAGTTTTTAAAATCAGGTGTCTACAGAGAAGTCTACCCCTTCCTCCTACGCAAGAACCCGTGTTGGTTGTGTTGGTTCCAGATAAGGGTCACATTACAAAGAACTCAGTCATGGGCCTAATCCAAACAAAAGGCAGTGTATTGAGGCGACTCGTTTAAACTGAAATCGAAAAGTATTGTTATGCGTTCACTGGGACCTCTTTTACGTCTACAATGGTAAAGAAATACATAACTGACTTCGGTATTTACGAGGGGAAAAAAATATAGGCCTAATTCATGGAATCAAAAAATCTTATTTTTTTAAGTGCTCAGTTGTTGTGTGGTGTCACGCATATTAAATTAATGGAGCTTATATACTTTCATTAGAACGTATTTTTGAGTCGTTCTAATATAATTGGATAACAACCTTCCGGGGGCCTAGAAAACCCAGTCGAGTGGAGTCCGGGACTTTACCCGGGGGAAATTGTTTAAAAATTGTTAATATTAAATTAAAATCGGTTTGGGGGTATTTTCGTGTATAATTTTCTATAATACAACATAAGGAGATTTTTTATTATCCGCAGAAAGTTGGGGTAGGCAAAGCCTCTTCATGGCCCACCCGTGCCTACGAAAAGTTGTCCCGTGGTTTGAGTCATTATGCAAATAAAAATTCAATCTTGTAGCCAACATACTCTCACTGTATTTCAACATTTATATAGCTGGTATGTCGAGTCTAAATCGTAATAAAACATACCGCCTCTGTTTGTTTCTGCTTGTTCGAAATATGTATCCTCATCCGCAAAAAAAAGTTCGCATATACTGTAACTTCCACATTTTCATTAATAACTCGCTTTTCTGACTATATTATCGCTTCTTTGTGCTTTCCTTAACAAAGCAGTGTAATAATGCATAATTATTTATTATTTTAGACAAAAAATAAAGCAAAATAAGAAAATTATAAGCAAAAAACCTTTAATCTTATGAAACCTTAGTGTGTCAAATAATTACACGAAGAATATCCCGTGGGAAAAAAGAGGGAAAATGACACAGGTATTAGGAAACACTCACTAACATGTGAAGCTACTGAACAGAAACATGAACTGAAGAGTCAGCTACGTATTTCTGCGTTTAATATGCAATTCACACTTCATGCACAGTTCCAATTTGCAAAATCAGTCAATATCTTCAGTTGAAATTACTGATATAGGGAGAAAATGACTATTTAAAACTTCAGATGTGAACGTGCGCTTGGAGCGATATATGAGCATTATTACAGCATATTCTTTCGTGAATTGTCTCGGTAGTCAAGCGTGTTTAGTAGAGTTCTTGAAAGTCTAGCATCGGAGGACGGCAGTTCGAATCTGTCTCCCGGCAGTTTTGATTTTTTTCAACATATGAAAACATTTCTTTAAATATAAAGTTCTGCTTTGAAGTGCTTGAAAAAAAATCAGATGAACTATCACGTTTCAAAGCCTGTTACATTTGTTCACCCTGTCATCATTTATATACGAAGACGCTAAAATGAGGAACGTTAACATTGTTATAATGGGAACAACTTTCTGATTTGAAAAATGAAATGAAATCTTTGAGTTTGACGTCCCACGGTTATGCCGGTTAGGCTAAAGGAGACGGTGATAATGAGAGATGAGTGAAATGGTGGAATGAAGAAAGTGGGAGAAAACGGGAGAACCCCGAGAAAACCCACGAGCACGGTGTTTGTCCACCACAAAGTTCACTTGGCGGGGGCTGGGATCGAACCCGGGACCCCAAGCACCAGAGGTGAACGCTCTACCACTGAGCCACCGCGCCCCCTGACTTTCTGATTTGAATACCAACCTTAAATCTCACGTCCAAAATGAAAATTATTCATGTTCTGATACCTATTGTAATATACAGGTGTGTATATATAGAGAAAGAAAGAGAGAGAGAGAAAGTATGTGAGAGAGATAGAAAACAATATATGCTGTAATTTTAATTACAACGTAAAAAGTTATTGCAATTCATAATCTGGATTTTTACAAAGCGATTTGAACGCTTGAAGCGACTTAATATTCATAAAGCATCTTTTTCTTGAAGTGTCGCAAATAGTCTGATGCTTTGTAATATGTGCCAAAGAAATAAATGCATGTTTTTAACAGGATAGTATCATCTACCTTTTGCTTCAATTGATGGTATAAAATAATGTTGAGTTGATTTTAACATCCCTTTCAGCATCGAGGCTATATGAGACGTTTACCTACTGATTAGCGTGAAATCCGAACCACATGAGCTCACACCGGGAATCGAACCGGGTCTCTTACGTCAAAGGTGCGTATGCTAACCGCTTAGCTACGAAGGAACTCGGTATGAAACTAGAATAGCACACATTACCCCATATTATTTCACGGAAAGATTTCTGTTTTATGATCAGTTAAAATAGTATTTCTGGACACCGTAGCGAAAAATGTATTTGCTTTTTCAAGTAGTGTACGAAAAATACAAAGAATAAACACCGTAGAAACGAAACCAAGAAATGAATTCAAAGTAAAGTGCTTTGCCTCTCTCGAATAAATCACTCAATGTATTACAAGTGCATATCTCGTGCATTTCCAGTAGAATTATTAAAACGCGCTGGCTTTATAACTTGGTTGTGTGGTCTAGTGGCTAGCATGTGTGTCTGTGGTGTACAGGGTACCGGGTTTGATTCCCGGTGGGAGAACTTTTGGAATTTTAAATGTTCTCGACGTGTCTGTGTTTGTGTCCCTATTATTCAAGGTTACTGTAAAACGTGTATAACCGAGTAGGAAATATACAGAAAGTAGTGATAAGGGGAAAGTAGACTTTGGTAAGTGAACTTCGGGGCCGCCTTTCGCGACGTAAATTAAGAAGAAAATAAGTGGGTTTAGCGAGGCGCTTGAAATTACAATAATGATTGACGGTTCGGTTTCCAGTCCGGTTTTCTTTCAATATAAGGATATTTTATTTTTTCTAAATACAACGTTACATTTTTAACATTTGAATTGGTTATAAAAACAAAATCAGATAAACTGTCAGCTTTCAAACCTCTGTCACTTTTATTCATCACCTGTTTGTGTACGAAGATGACGCTATGGAAATGCTAGCACTACCAAAGTTCAAATAGATTTCTAAGTTAATATCAAATTGAAAACACACGCCCAAAATGAGAATATATGTTTCTGCTTTATATGTATAGTTCAATTATACCAAACAAAATCCGCTATCCCCATTCCCTTTGGCGGTAGGGGTAACTTTAAAATTTTAAAGTGGGACCCCCATTTCTTATTGGACATTTCGATTCTCCAGAAAAAAGTGACTGATTTCACCCAGAATTGAAAACAATTCCTTCACGGATGGGACATTAATCGATACGGGAAAAGGAGGGGTAGCAAAACGTTATGAAAATGTTTTTTGTCAGATCCGTGTTCTGTGGTCATACTGTTAGCATACTGGACTGCACAGTCAGAGATCCTGATTTCAATTCCTAGTAACCCTAGGGGAACACCAAATGAGTACATAACAAGTAGTGACTATTTTCATGAATATATGCATCATATAAAAATCGCTTAAAGTTTGATACTAAGATATTATTATTATTATTATTATTATTATTATTATTATTATTATTATTGTTATTATTATTATTATTATTATTATTATTATTATTATTATTATTATTATTATTATTATTATTATGTTACATATTACTTGAGCTTATAATTAGGAAGACCTAGGCGCAGATGGGAGGACAATATTAAGATGGATCTCGCAGAAATAGGAATACAAAGTAGAAACTGGATCCAGTTAGCTAAGGATAGAAGTCAGTGGAGAGCTTTTGTGAATGCGGCATTGAACCTCCGGGTTCCATAGGCCATAGAATTAGTTAGTTAGGAGGGTAAGTGTGCCTAAAGTCAGCCGTCTCCAGTAGTCAACCATTTTTCAGTAAAAAGCATATTAAATAAACATACAGTAGCTTGTTATCAAACAAATAATCAACTACAACTTAAATCAGTATTCAACCTCATTTGTTCTGGCCTGGTGTGACTCCTCGTGGCAGAAAAGAAAAATTATCATTTGAGGTCTGCTGATGCAAGTGAGCAAAGTGCGCATTTTGTTAATAAAAAAATAAGGAAGAAGCTTTACTTCAAAGTTAAGTTAAAATTATATTATTGTAAAATAGTACGAGCTATTGCTTTCTTCTATGCATGAATGTATCGTAGCTTATCAAAAATTCGTGGTTTATGATACAAAACAAGATATTGCGTAGAAATAAGGGGGGGCTGACTACAAGTTGCATTTTTGATAACGTTTTCCGGTAGTCAGCCATTAGGGGCTGACTACTGGAAATGACTCTTCACTTCAATTTCCAATGGTCAGCCCCCCATTACTTTCAACGGACGACTACTGGATACATATACTCCAGTAGTCATCCACTTATCATTCATTCAATTTAAATGACACATGACATACAACTAAGACACTTAACTAATACGTAGAAGACTTTTCTAACGATTTAATGAAAAAGTAACTGTTATGATGTCACTAATTGCATCATACAAGTATAATACAGTTATAAAGTACGGGACAAAATTAAACGATCGAAAATGCCATTAAAACTTATGACGATGTTGGTCGTTTATTTTTGTCCCGTACTTTAATATCAGTCTGGTATTGTAACCATTTCAATTCTTGTATTTTTCTAGAGCTGAGGGAAAAAAGGTTAAGGATTTATGGCTGGTCTGAATTATTTCTCTAAAATTTAAAAAGGACAGGTAATGAGTATTTATTTTACCCTAAGCATACGCCCTACATAAGCTTTGGGGGCCCGGGCCCCCCGGCCCTAGCAGGATCGACGCCCTTGACTCTGATCATAGCTTAGTCTTTTAATCTAAGGTAGCTATGAGGAAGTAAGGGATATCCATATCTAATTGATTTATTTTTTTAAATTACTCCGCACAATGTCGCGTTTCTGAACGTTTTTAATTCCAAGGCTGCAAGTGCTCTTCAACTATTATTATTATTATTATTATTATTATTATTATTATTATTATTATTATTATTATTATTATTATTATTATTATTATTATTATTATTATTATTATTATTATCTGTTCTTATCAGCTCTGTTCCTAGAGTTGCCTGATTGCCGAAACAATCGTAAAAATTTACATTCTAACTCACTATGAGCGTGAGGAAAATATGTCTAACAGTTTAAGAACGCGTGATTTAGCGTTTCTTTCAACCAGTCCAAAGACATCTACTGGAATAGACTCAGTGTCAGATGTTTTTGCAATCAGGTGCGTTGAGGATACTCTATCCAAAGAGTCTTCTTATTCTACACTAATGAACATATATAAGGCTATTGTTCTGTCCGAAGAGGATCGATCTGCTATCAGTAGATACTTGCTAGTGAAATGCTCGATATCTTAGTCCTGGAACATACCAAATTTTAGCATTGGCCGTCTAGAGCCTACAAATATATCTTCGATATCAGAAATAGACGTTACGTCTGACTCAAACCAGGTAAACAACATATCCGTTATGGCATCTTGTACTGAAGCGACGCAAGGTGAAAGGTCTGCTTCTGTTTCTACAGTCAGTAGAGCCAGAAATAACTCCATATGATCTCAGAAGAAATTCAAAGAAAACCTTCGTAAAATACTTTCATATCATCTGGCTTTGATTAGCATCTTTTCTGGCTAGCTCCAATCAAAAACAAAACTACCAAACATATGCCCAGAGAAAAAATTCAAAGTGCAGTATCCTCCCAAGCATGGAGAAATTATCAGATGGTAAAGAATGAAAAGAAAAGAAAACTAGAAGAGGAATGTCTAAAATGAAAAAGGGAGAGAATACAAAAGAAAGGAAAAATTTTAAGCCAAACGAAAAGAAAAGGACTGTCAAGCCAAGTAGCACTAGTAGTTAAAAAGACGAGACGCAAGAAGTTGTTGAAATGCCGTCTAAGGCCTGAAGAAGAATTCATAAGTGATATTGAGAACGATACACTTAAATATATTGGGTGTCACTTTTGTGATCACTGGTACCACTTAAAATGCACGTGCCTCAGTGTATTATCGTACGAGGAACCTGCTAAACAAGTGCTTATGTGTCTTGAATGTGCTTAATGAACTTCATATTAAAGGGTTAATGTCATAGCTAAATATAAATATCAATGTAAATATAAATGTAAATATAAATAGGCCTATATATTAGTTTTAAATAGGCTAGTCTAGGCCGAGGCACATTTTTCTTAGTTTATGGTAAATATCATACAAGAAGTCTTTTTTCCTGTATCGCAATATATTTTCCACCAGGCCTGCTTCTAGCCACAGAGGTTTGGGGGGGCATAGATATGTTAGGGGGGCAAGTCATTAAAAATCTCTTACACATATCTAAATTGTGTTTTTTGTGTTGAGGTCTGGAGGGGCCACGAAAAGTTTAGGAGGGCCAGGCCACCTAGCTCCCTCTAGTTGCGGGCCTGTTTTCCACGTAGTTTTTCTTTGTAGGAACTCTGAGTGCAATATATTTGTCCCTTAATTTGCTACTGAGGAATTGATCTCTAAAATTCCATTAAAAAAGTCAATTCTATAGTGTGGCTGAGTACTGGTTAAAGTAATGGCTGATCTTTGGTTTTCATAGGCCGACTACTGTTTTTTTCAGGGTTTCTGGTATTTTCTTTTTCCTGTGTAATTATGTATAAAAGATTTCCTATGCGAGCTACACAAACGTAAAATTTAAACACTGTTCTTTCTAATGACATATGCAGTAAAAGTTATTAGTAAAAATGATTTTTTTATACTTTAACAAAGTTGAAAATCTCCTTAAATGGTCGACTACTGGCACATTTACCCTATTACTTGAGATGCAAACTATAGTTGCAATTTTTTGAAGGAATGTTGCCTAACTGGAAAGTAGAACTTTACATATTGTTTTGTCTGTGAAACATATGCTTGTTTAGCTTTATTTGAAAGTGTTAATTTTGCCAAAAATATTGAACGTTGGAAAACCGCAATAGCATTTCCTTATAGGGGCAAAAAAAAAAAAAAAGAGCTGATATTTCTAAAGGAGGCAATCGTAACAAAAACGGATAGGAGATAAACATAAATCGAAAATGTTATGTTGAAAACATTTTCATTGATTTTGTCTTCTGCCTCAGGCACTGACAAGGTTAGACAAATATTGTCTATTACGTTTAAAATTGCCTAAAGGAAAGTTGAACAGAATACCACAGATCTTATCACTCAGTAATCAGTTGTGAAGTGCTCCCTTGTAGTCAAACAACATATATCGAAATAACGTGTTTTCTGCCTCTTAGCAAATAAAAACTACGATCTTACTAGCTCTTGGAGTAACCAACTGCGCATGTCGTTTAATAGCTTCAACTAAAAGGGGTGCTCATTCAACGTGCAGCTCGTGAAAAGGGTAGAAGTCAGAAATGGCTGAGAATAGAAAAGAGCGTGTTCTTGCTTTAGTGCAAGAAGGCTATTGCGCTGCACAAGCCGCTGAAAGGTGTGGAGTTTTACCAAGAACAGCACAGAAGTGGATAAAGCGTTTTCGAGAGACTGGAGAAACCATGCGGCGCCGAGGTAGTGGTAGGCGTCGTGTGACAACACCTGAGCACGATGAGCAGCTTGTTGCTGCTGCGCGACTTAATCCCAACATGACCGCCAGACAACTTCGGCACGCATCAGCTTTTCCAGGCTCTCGAGATACTGCTGTACGGCGTCTTAGGGAAGCTAATCTTCACGCCCGTCGTGCTGCGGTGAAAGAATTCCTCTCGGAAGAGCATATAAGACGACGGCTTCAGTTTGCGGAAGAAAATGTGCATTCGTCTGTGAAGACAACATGTCTCCAATCACGGTTTATGTTGTGAACCGTGATTGGAGACATGTTGTCTTCACAGACGAATGCACATTTTCTTCCTCAAATAATGGCCCAGTAGTCGTGTATCGTCCGAGAGGCTCCAGGCATGATCCCAGATACGTTTTCCACAAACGTCACTGTGGTCGCGTATCTGTATCTGCTTGGGGTTTCATGACATCACAGTGTCTTGGAGTACTCCATAGGGTAGAGGGGCGTCTTACAGGTGAGCAATATTTACATATCCTTCGGGATGTTATGTTGCCATCTGTGCGTTTTATCTACCCCGATAGAGTAATCCAGTTTCAGCACGACAGGTCTCCGGTTCATATGTGTCAATTAGTTCAGAATTGGCTCTCGCAGCAGGCTGATTTAGAGGTCCTAGATTGGCCACCGCGTGGAGCCGATATGAATATAATTGAGACAGTATGGGCAGAGGTCACAAGGGTGATGAAGGAGAACTGGCCTAACCCACCTCCATCCACAAAAATCAACTATGGGAAATCGTTGAAAACAGCTGGGAGGAAGTCTCCCGTAGTGAACGCTTTTCCGCAGACTTACCGAAAGCATGCCCAGAAGGCTCCAGGCAGTCATCGATGTAGAAGGTCATTGGACCTCCTATTAGACACTTATATATAAACAGCCCTTTTCAGGGCTACGTATTCCCTTCCATTCTTTTTTTCTTGAATGCCAATGAAAATGTATCTACGTCACTTTCACCGTTAAACAATGAAAATGAAAAAAAATAAAACATAATAGCAGTGGACAAGACTCGATCGTGCGAACTTGTGTATTGTAATCTCTCACTTATCCCCTGAGCTACAAAGTAACACGTAGATTTTTTGAAAAAGATATTAGTAGTTCATAACAACACACTCCCTTTTTATGTAATTCATGTGCCCCTTGCTGCTATCGATGGCGTGAAAACAAAATGCTACACATTACCCCATATCATTTCACCAGTAGATTGCTGTTTTCTGATCAGTTAAAACAGGATTCCTGGATATCTAAGCGAAAAATGTATTTCTTTTTCATGTATTCTACGAAAAACCTAAAGAGTAAACAAAATCGAGACAAGCAACTTTCTCGAACAAACCACTCAATGTATCAGTGTCATTGCAAACAACGTCTCGCTGATGTAATGAATAACAACATGTAGTAAAGATCATGGGGTCTTCAGATCAAATACAGCTTGTCATATGGTTTTGTTTTCTTCAGCACAATAGATTTTTTTAAAAAATTATCCAGTCATGTGAGAAAAACAAATTTTGCAGAAATATAACATTTCGTTTTGAGAGGCGTATTAGCACGAAGAAATAGTTTTATTTCTTGCAATCCAAACCGTGAAGAATGAGCTAATGAATAGCGTTTATGGGTCTTTCAATAAGCACCATCCAGTGTGTTGTCGTCGGCAACGTTACGTTTTTCCTTTTCTTTTTGCTCGTTTTCGCGCATCACATTCTGTTTTTCAATGACTTCTAATGCTAAATTTTAATCCGCTGTTACTTCGTTCGTCGTTTTCACTTCCACCTACAATATTAGATTTAGGCATAGCTGACTATCCTCTAGTTTGTATCGAAGTTTTGTCAAGTTTCTAACCATTTTCTTCCAAGTACTAAATGTATTCAAATATTTATTTCAAACGGCTGATTTGATTTCCCGTGATGATCGGACAGACAAACACGACGTCACTTTTACATATTGACCGCCTTATTTGGAACTTGCCCCATTTCCCCCTCAAAAGTGGATTTTTAAAGACAACGGAAGATGGGCTCACATATTTTAAAATAAGGTGTTTATATCCATCTGTTCCTCTTACGACATATGTGTTAATGAATCCGATTGGACCAAATGCTAAATACTGTATATTTAAAAGATAATTTCAAGTGCTTCATCCGTTTTGCTGTGAAGACAAGTCACAATCTCGATGTCATCATTCTTAAATATTGTGCAAAAACGATACAAATTGCCCCTCTTCTCCATTTAGTACCGAAATTTCTAAACACGGTCGGACACGTGCACACTCGTTTTAAATAAGGAATTTATGTATCATATTTCATCTCACAAACGTGAGAGATTCTATTTTTGGCATACATTTTAACCCCCTCTCTTCTGTTTGGATACGCATTTCAATAAAAATGGCGTGACAACAACCCAGTCCGAGGTAGGTGTTAACTATGTTAATAAAATTAATTTCAAACGGTTCAGCCATTTTTCGTTATGATAAACAACGTGTTTTTAATTTATATACTATGCAAATATAGGTTAATAGTATTGTTCTGTCTTGTTATTTATTTATTTAAGTTATTTATTGATATAAAACTGAGGTGTTACGTTTAATGTTTAACAATACCTAGCATTTACCATGTTATCAACCGTGAAGTAGCGAATTTTGTGTCTAATATTTATATTATATTCAATTTAATGTGTCACGCTAGTAGCAAATTAAGCATAAATGCGAAAACATTGTTCACTTTCAGTTCTCAAGAGAATTTCTTTCCTGTCTTTCTATTATTTTGTCAATAGCTTACAAAACACTGACATCAGACTTTTGCAATTATATTTTTTAACGTTTTTCCCATAAACTCCCCCGAAAATTTAACCTGAATCGACCCTTACCGGGAATCGAACCCGAGACTACAAGAACCAAAAACACTCGCGCTAGCCACTAGACTTTTTTAATTTTTATTCCACGTTAATTAGTAAGCCCACGTTTCATATAGCCTCGCTGTTGAAAGTGTTACGTGAATATAGACTAGACCAAAATTAATTATTGGTGTCCATTTCAGGATCACTCAGTATTATGTTTTTAAGTGGGATCACTCAGTATTATGTTTTTAAGTGTTAGAGTGTTACAAAATCCAACACTTTTCAGTGCCTTATTAAACAACTTATTTTTTTAAAAAAGTCTTGAATGTGTATTCACGGATACAATAAGAATAAAAATCACTATTAGAAACAAACATTTGCAGTAAAAGGAAAAGCAGAAACTATTTGTATAATAAAAATGTATATCTTTGTCAAAATATTTGTGACTTGGTGTAATCTATATTCACGTAACATTCCTCCACTAAAAACATGCTACCGAGTGATCCTGAAATGAACACCAGTAAAAAATTTTGGTCTAGTCTATATTCACATAACAAAAGGAACAAGAAACTAAAAATCAACTCAACACTACTTTTATACCACCAATAGCAGCAAGGGGAAGACGATACTATCCCGAAAAAATGCATTTATTCCTTTGACCCGCATTGCAAAGCATCGGACAATTTGCAACATCAATTACAAAAGCTTGAAGAGAAAGAATCTTTATGGACAATAAGTTTCTTACATACAATATTCAATTATAAAATGCCTACTACTTATCTTTCTTATTTAATTTATGCGGCGCGATGGTTCACTGGTAGAGCGCTTACCTTTGGTGCATGCGGTCTCTGGTTTTATTCCGTTCAAGTAAGCTTGTGGTGGACAACATTATGTCCGTGACTTTTCTCAAAGCATTTCCTTTTCCTTCCACTTTCTCATTCCACCAATTCTTATATCATTTTTCTTACTTTAATTATCTTCTCCCTTAGCCTAAAATAGCAGGATTCTAGAACACTGGTCCGTATACCAATTGAGTGGTGATGAAGAAAGCAATCAACCTGGTTAACCTGCCTTCACTCGCTATCGCTTGCTCGACATTACTATATGAATTGTGTATTGAGATTTGATAAAAAAAGAACCAAACTGGTTACTAATCCAAATTCTCCTCTATGTGAGGACCAGCAATCTAGAACCTTCCCGCCTAAAGGGCGTAATAGTGGGATGTTAAATATTTCATTTCATTTTCTAATTTAATTTAGCTCTTCCACATAATATTTTATTTGAAATAATAATAAGATATTATCAAGTGCTCGCAAAGCTGGGAGCGATCTCGGAATCTACCGTAATGTGCGGTAATCTTATTAAATATGTTTCACTATTAGATCAGTTGTTGAATGTTTCATAATGCTATACTAAATTCCATAAACATTCAAGCGAAATAAGTAAAATTGATGAGATTGACAATTTAAACCGCACAGTATTGCAAAGCTGGCGGTGTAAATATTTACTCCATTACGCAAACTCTGTTTCAAATACAACCATTATTATACAGTTCATTTTCATAAACTTGTTCTTATAGCAACTATATCATTTCCTATTTAAATTAAATTTATAGATAATTTTGTGTTACATATCAGCTGACACTCATGCTATAAACTATACAATAAGTTAACATTCGATGTAAATAAATAAGAAATGTATAATGTTACAGATTCTGGAATTGCAATTTAATTCAATTTTAAACTGTATACATTTTCTATATGATTGTTTCATTTACTTTATAAAAATCCAGATTATGATTTACACTAACTGTTTTAATTAAAAATACAAGCTTATACAGGGTGCGGGGAAAGTCCCGGAACGGTCCAATATCTCGCGAAATATACAGATCAGCAAAACAAAAATAACACGTGTTAAACAGTTTTGAAAAATCTATCCAATGATACCAAAAGCAACCCTCCATTCCCACACGGGGGGTAACTTTAAAATTTTAAATGGAAATCCCCATATTTTGTTGCACATTTGGATTCTTCAGAATAAGTAACAGTGATTTGACCCCAAATTGAAAACAGTGCCTTCACGGATAGCACTTGAATCGACACATAAAAAATGGAGGCGGCAAATCTTTATGAAAATGTGGCCTCTGAGTGTCGAGCTCTGGGCCATGCAGTTAGCGTACGGGACTACGGCATGAAAGGTCATGAGTTCGATTTCCACGCAGAGTAAAATTTTCATGTGATTTTTTTACCCACATAACGAATTCATACATTTTAACTTCCATAAAATAATGCATTTGTCCATATTTATTAATTTGCAAGAAAATACAAATGGTGACAAAAATGGCTTATTTTTGTTGTAAATAACCCTACTACTAAGAACTACTTCATAAAGCTACTTTGGAAAACAATTATCGATATTGTATTCCATGTAACTTCATCTTCGCACACACTGTTTTCAATTTTTGATCAAATCACTATCACTTTTTCTGGAGAATCCACATATGAAATAAGAAATAGGGGTTCCCATTTAAAATTTTAAAGTTATCCCCCGTAGTTCCCAAGGAGGTAGGGATAGGTGATTGTGTTTTCTATCATTGGATAGCTTCTTTAAAACTATTTAACATGTGTTATTTTTGTTTTGGTGATATTTATACTTCGCGAGATATTGGACCGTTCCGGGAATTTTTCCGCACCCTGTATACAGTATTTTATCTCTCTTTCGCACTCTCACTCTCTATATTACAACTGAGTGTTGCAATAGGTATCAAGAACATGAATAATTTTCATTTTGGACGTATGGTTTAAGGTTGGTATTCAGATCACAAATCTGTTCTCAATATAACGGATGTGGTATTAACGTTAATAAGGATCGTTAACGTTCCACATTTTAGTGTCTTCGTATATAGCCTAATTGATGAACATAGTGAATAAATGTGACTGAGCTTTGAAAAGTGATTGTTCATCTGGTCTTGTGTTTTTAAGCACTTCAAACTAGACATTTTAAAAAATATTTCACTATATTGAAAAAAAAAAAAAAGCGTTCCGCACTCAGGCTCGAACTGCCACCCTTCGGTTCGAGAATTTCAACAGCATTGCTAAACCCGCTTGGCCACGCAGACATGTTACGAAACAACGCGTTCTGATATTAGAAATAGACTCGCTCCAAGCGCAGGTTTACACTTGGAGTCTTAAATAGCCATTTTCTGTTTTTTTCAGTAATTTCAACTGAAGATATTGATTGATTTCCCATATTGGAACTTCACGTGAAGTGTGAATTGTATGTTCATCTCAAAAATACATTATTTTCTGTTCCTTCAATTTTACGTATTTGTGAGTGCTCCTAATACCTGTGCACTGTATGAAGTGAATTTCCCTCGGGATATTCTTCGCGTAATTATCTGACAGACTAAAGTTTCATAACAATCACAGTTTTTTGCTTATAATTTTCTTATTTTGCTTTATTTTTTCACAAAAATCATAAATAATTATTCATTACTACACTGCTTTGTTAAGGAAAGCACAAAGAAGCGATAATATATTAAGAAAACTGAGTTATTAATGAAAATGTGGAAGTTACAGTATATGCGAACTTTTTTTTGCGGATGACGATACGTCATATAATGACCGTAGTATTTGACATTGAGGTACTTTGGATGTGCATTAACTTCTTTATCTCACTTGCATTATTATTATCGTAGAACGGTGGTTGCACTCGATCGAAAAAGTGTAAAAAGCTTCTCCAGGCCAGCCATCCTGAATGAGGTTTTCCTGTGTTTTCCTAATTCTCACCAGGTAAATGCCGGGGTGGTACCACATATATAGATCCCAGGTTGCTTCCATCCTTTCCCAATCGTTTCTTCCATCCCTTCCCCCGGATAATGTGCTCGCCGAGGGACGTCATCCTTCAAACGTGACGGGCTAACCCTAGAACGCAGAACATGGGACAAAAATGACCCAGCAGTAATTTATGTATAGATTTTTGTCTGCAATATTTGTTGCACAGTAGTTTTTCTCCGTGACATCTTCTATTGGTTTGTTTACTACATAAAAATAATGTATTTAAGTTTTTGGTTTTGTATTTTTTTTTTTTTTTTTACATTTTATTATATATATTTCTATACGTAGTATACATAACATGGGTCATTTCTGACCCGCGGTATATTTTAGTATTAGATTACTATTATATATTAGTATTAGTATATAATACTAATACTAATCTTTATAGTAGTATTAGATTAGTTCTTTACTATAACAAATTAGTATTTGTTTTACTAAAATGTTATTATATTTGTAGTAGTATTATTACTACTAGTCTTGTACTTTGAATTGGATTTTTTTAGAAATATATACTCTGAACAGACTAATCTTATGGACCATGTTATGGATCCATGGACCCATCATAAAGACCCATGTTATGGAAACTAAGGTACAATTCATGTCATGCGTTTAAGGGCTAACATGACCATAGATGCCGAAGGCACAAAAATCTAAATCCTAATCCTAAATTATTATAGAACTCTCCAAAATTTGGTTGTTTTCGATGTTTATGATACTGTAGCTTTCTTAGTTTACAAGTTGCATAACAAATGTGGTATTGTATGTTTTTTCATTTATACGTAAATTTGAAATGTATAATACTTTGACGTAGTACTATTTGAAAAATATAATTTTATGTTGGATTGGCAACCGTTAACCGTTCGGTATCACAGAGTATGTCAAAGAACGTCACCTTGCTAACATTTACATCATAGTTAAAAATTTCGTCTGTTAATTTAAGTTTTACAAGGGCGTATCAAGAAAAATTATCAACCCTGTAAATTTGACAATTCCCTAATTTAAGAGGTAGGTTAATGTGCCCTTCCTAAATTTAAAAAGTTAATCATCAATATACCAATGTTATATGAAAGAGAGTTGATCTCTATACTGAGCTCCTCCGTGGCTAAGCGGTTAGCGTACGCGCCTTTGAAGTGGGAGATCCGGGTTCGATTCCCGGCGGGAGCTCATGTGGTTCGGATTCCACGTTAATCAGTAGGTCCACGTCTCATATAGCCTCGCTGCTGAACGGGACGTTAAACTCAAAATCAACTCAATTCATTGACCTCTATACTCATTTATATAAGCACATAACACTATAAAGCATGATCAAAGAGGATACCACATGCCGCATGCGTCGGTGGACCACAGATAGGCAACTAGAGATATCTCGCCAAACATTGGCGGGCCCACAGCGACGATCCGAAGTGGCCCCACTTCCGTTTTCAAAATTATACCACCAGCCGCACAGACGCGACGAAACGCCAATGAACAACAAAATCACTCCCCCAAAATATGTTAAATCGCCTATATACGTAATTTCTTTACATTAAGGAGAGCCTAAAAGCACTTTTTAAAAAAGTTTTTAAAAAAAGTACACCTGAGTAGATGTGAACCACCAACCTTTGGATTACTAAGCGCGTCCTCTTCCGACTTGGCCACGGAGGCGATAAAGAAAATGTTGCTTGTACAAGCATAAATCATTGAAGTATTTTTAATTTGGCTAATCAGAGTGCTCCTATTACTGTATATATTCAACGATAACCGTTTCAGATAAAATCCGTTCGCCATGTAATTTTATAACAAAATGACTCGCGTCTATTTACTTTATTTTATGGTTCTCCCATATCCACTTTCAAATGATCGGCTACAATTGTTACCTAAATTCATACAATTATACGCACTCATCTTAAGATTTTTCACTTCATGATGTAGAGGCAGGGGTTACTCTTGACCCCCGTAGCTCACTTTGGGAACAATTTGTCAGGGAAAATAATATATAATAATAACCCCATGCACATGACGCAAAAATTCGCGCTGGTCCCTTCGCAATTCTCCGCTATGAATCGAAGAAGCGCGGACGAAAATAAAGTCCTCGCTGCTATGCAGTGGTAACTTCAATGCCCCGACTCTAGATATCTCTTTCGCCTCGACGAAACGTCGTTATAGCGACGATCGATATTTACTGGCAAGTGGGCCACAAGGTGTTAGCGATGTTTACGGCATGGGTATAATTAGTGATATGAGGTGGAAAATTTTTATATTTTTTTCGGAAAATTTTCCGTTCTAAAAAAATCATTAATCAAGTAACAACTCCTCAGCAATCATAAAATTGGTTGAATTCATGTATAGAAATATTAAAAAGTGAAAGATCGTTTAAAGAATCTGAAAATTTTCATGGCTCACACAATTTTCAGGAAAAATTGAAGAACTCTTTATGAGTCGGAAAATTTTCATCATTTTGAAGCAAAAAGTAAAACAACTTTTTATGGATCGGAAAGTTTTATTGCTATGTAGAAACAAATGAAAGAAATTTTCATAGATCGGAAAATTTTCATCACGATGTAGAAACAAATGGATTTTTTTTTCATAAGCCGAACAATTTTGGATATTATGTATAGTAATGTTAGGTGGAAAATTTTCCACTATATTTAACTGCACATTCAGCTACAAAATTGAATTTCTGTAGAGGAAAGTTAGTCAGCAACAAATTATAATTTTCCAATTAGCTTTCGGGAACCGAAAAATTTTCTAATATGTCAAGTTGGGAAGTAAAATTTTACATAGTGTTTCTCTCTCTCTCTCTCTCTCTCTCTCTTTATCTGCAAGCTCCTTCGTTGCTAAGCGGTTAGCATATGCGCCTTTGGCGTGGAAGATCTGGCTTCGATTCCCAGCGGGAGCTCATGTAGTTCGAATTCCACGTTAATCAGTTGGTCCCGTCTTATATAGTTTCGCTCCTGAAAGGGACGTTAAACTCAAAATCAACTCAATCTCTCTCTCTCTCTCTCTCTCTCTCTCTCTCTGTGTGTGTGTGTGTGTGTGTGTGCGTGTGTGTGCGTGTGTGTGTGAGTGTGTGTGTGTGAGTGAGTGTGTGTGTGGTATATGCAAAGTGCAGAGAACATACATCAAGTTCGTAGAGTACCAATATCTCATTCTATAATTTAAAATTTCAATTTATTAAAAGTCATGAATATTTTCCGATTCATAAAAACATACTGGACTTATTCCTACATCGTTGTTTAGCCGTAAAATTTATTATTAATAAATATTGTCTTAAAAAGTTTCATGAAGTGAAAATCCAACGATTCTTCATTTCAAGAATGTTTCAAAAACTTCAATGCGTTCTTCCCTCAGAATCCATCTGTGGTCTTACAATATTAGATTTCATCAGTTTAATACGCATAAGACGGTTTTCTCATAGCTTTACTACTTTTATAGATTTACATACTGCAACATTCATAAATAAGTAGATATAATATAAAGTGCCTGCTATAAATTTTTGACTACCCAAAATTCGAGTTTAAGTAACTCATGGAAGAAAATACTGACCATTTTCTGAAAATAAACATTTATTTATTCATATATTTATTCAGAAGAGAAAGTGAAATATAACTAATAAGAAAGCTGATTTGTGTAGTTGTTCTTCCAATAAGATAATAAAAGAAACATAAAAAGCAGCACTATTAGCCCTGCGTTCTAAAAGCAAGTAATTTCATTTTAATTTACAAAGTGAAAAACATATTTCTTTTATATATATAATATGTACTTGTTTTATCGAATCGTCATTATTTCTAATACATTTTTATACATAATAATGGTAGTTTTACAATACAAATATCTGCTCTAGGATGTTGATTATACAAAATTCCAATATTGAAATTATGACTTACAAGTGTTAAACACAATAAAATCATTTTCTGAAGATTATTTTCTGTTACAAAAATAATCTTCATAAGGAACTTTTATGTAGTTATTTTATTACATAGGCAGGCCTACATGTGAAAAAGTAGTGAAATTTTGTGTTTCTGAAATTGATAAATTCACAAAGGTTTATTTTCAATTTCTTGTTACATTTTAAATATTGGAATGGGATATTTGTTCTCTACGAACTCGATGTATGTTCCCTGCACTTTGCACACACACACACATACATACATACATACATACATACACAGAGAGAGAGAGAGAGAAACACTGTATATTTTTATTTCCCAACTTGAAATATTAGAAAATTTTCTGGTTTCCGAAAGCTAATTGGAAAATGATAATTTGATGCTGTCTAACTTTCCTCTACGGGAATTGAAATTTATAGCTGAGTGTGCTGTTAAATATAGTGGAAAATTTTCCACCAAAAATCACTATACATAATATACAAAATTGTCCGGATTATGAAAAGTTTTTCACTTGTTTCTACATCGTGATGAAAATTTTCCGATTCATGAAAATTCCTTTTATTTGTTTGTACAGAGCAATAAAACTTTCCGATTCACAAAAAGTTGTTTTACTTTTTGCTTCAAAATGATGAAAATTTTCCGACTCATTAAAAGTTCTTCAATTTTTCCATATAAAACAGAAAATATTTCGATTCATGAAAAATGGTTTCACTTGTTCCTACATAGTACTGAAAATTGTGTGAGCCATGAAAATTTTCAGGTTCTTTAAACGATCTTTCACTTTTTAACATTTCTATACATGAATTCAATCAATTTTATAAATACTGAGGAATTGTTACTTGATCACTGATATTTGTTAAGAACGGAAAATTTTCTGGGAAAATATAGAAGAAAATTTTCCACCTCCGATCATTGCTAGACAACGATGTAGGAATAAGTGGTGTATGTTTTAATAAATAGGAAAATTTTTATCACTGGGTATAATGGACCAAAACCTCGTGATTTTGAATTTTTGACAATTTTCTTTATGCATGAAACGGAACAAGTAGAACCAACCAAACTTAAAGAAAAAAATAAAATCCTATATAACATTAAAATTCTTTTTGGCGATTTCCCAACGCAAAGAGTGATCTTATGTTTCCCTCCGAAGATTTTAGAAATGAAATGAAATGAAATGAAATGTTTAAGTGTAACGTCCCACTACTATGCCCTTTAGCCTAAGGGAGAGGATGATTAAGGTAAGTGGATGATAATGGAAGAATTAGTGGAATGAGAAAGTGGGAGGAAATGGGAGTACATGAGAAAATCCACGAACATAACGTTGTCCACCACAAACTTACTTGATCGGGGATCGAACCAAGGACACCACGCTCCAGAGGTAATCACTCTACCACTGAGCCACCGTGCCCCTCCGAACATTTTAGAGGCGTGTGTTAATGTATTCATGTCCTAAAGACAGTTGGACCTGTATTCAACTATATAAGTGATAAGCCATCATTAAAGAGGGAAAATTAGGTTTAAAACCTTTCAAATTTATATTTTAATTATTTTTTAACCATGAAAGGGAAATAGATAGACCAACAAAACTTACAAAGAAACATACTCTGTACCTATATTATCATACCAAATTTTTGAATTTGACAATTTCCAAAATTTAAGGAGATGGCCCTATGTACCCCTAAAAGTAGAGGCTGTGAAAGTTACCCTTGCAAAAATTTTGAGTTGTGGTCCTATGCACTGCTATGTCGTTGAATCCGGGCCAGCGGTCCAGGAGAAGAAACCTGGGGCCAATTGTTCACCATACTACACGGTTCACAATAGATAAAAGGAAGCCATGACAGCAGTAAAGATGGAATGTGTTATGGATGGCCGTTTCAGCTCCATGATTCCTCGTATTTGAAGTAACGCGCGTTGTATATTTTAACACTTTCGAATGGCTCTAGCTCCGAAACTACGCAGTTTTACTTAAAGACCCAATGAGCTTTTTTCTTTACTTTTGTGTAAGGAATCAGATATTACAGTTTGTCGGTCTCGTTTATTAACACCCTGTAGATACTAAAAAGCTGTGGCGTACACAAGAGGAGACGGAGATTTTAACCTGCCGTTCAGTGCAAAAATAAACATTTAGCATATTAAGATGTTTATACAAACACCTGAAATAGTATGAAATTGGAAATTTGAACCCGTTTGATGAAGTTCTACGTACGCTACTGCTAAAATGTATCTCTATAATAATCGGAGAAGCAGTGAGATTGTCACATTCGCCCCAGTGGAAGCAAGCGCTTTATAGCTGCCTCGCATGGTGTCGCTACTGTTCGTAGTAAACGTAAATGGTCCAGAGTTTAGTTCTTGTTTTATTCCAGCAGAGCTTAGGTACTGCTGTCTAACCTACCATCAGTGGCGTATTTAGAGGGTGGGGGCTTCCGTGCTTAAGCCCCCCGAAATCTTACTTACATGGTAAAGTATATGAAATATCATGCACAATTTTCAGATTTTCAGGCAAAGCCCCCCCCCCTTCCGAAAGTTGGCAAAGCCCTCCCCGAAACAAAATCGTAAATACGCCACTACCTACCATAATTGATAGTTAAGTAGTACGTTACTAAATTCATTCAAAAGCTTTGTAGTACAATTAAATTTAGATCGGCTACCAGTGGCGGACCTAGGCCGGAGCCTGGGAGGGCCTAGGCACCCATGGGTGACAAAGATAATTTAAGCTATTATTTATATATTTATGAAAGTTCATAGTAAACTTATATCTATCGTAGTCTCGGTTCAGGCCTCCCCCTTCCAGTTTTTACCTTCTAGACCCGCCACTGTCGGCTACATATTTAACTTACAGTTCCCATATTTCCAGAGTGAAAAAACTATGAAAATTTACAATATGTTCATAGTTATGTACTATCTTCTTGCTGAAATAACAGATGTAATTAAATAATACAGGGTGCGGCACGTAAAACCGGCCCGTCGTAATATTCTGGTATATTGTGTTTTTGGCAACACTTAAAGAATCTACCTTCCTACCAAGAGATGGCGTGTCGAGGTCGGGTCGACTTACGTGACCTGCAGCAGTCACGTGCAGCCGCAGCCAGTGAAACTTGTCGAAACCAGTTGAGAAAAAGGCCTCGTTGTGTTAAGCCGGATGAGTGTTAGTGTGTGATAATGCCGTATTCGATACCCGATTGTGTTACCATTGTTGAAGGGTTCATTCTCACTGGATCTTTTGTGAAAACAAAGAATTTGTTTCGGGAGAAATTTCCAGGACGTTCTGTGCCAGCAAAAAGCACCATTCAGGAATTGATTGAAAAATGGCGGCGTACAGGATCGGTTCAAAATGCTCCCAGGAACAGACGACCATCTGTCTGCACACCTTAATTAAAGATGCAGGTGGAGGAGATAATGACAAGAAGTCCTCGAAAGTCAATCAGGAGATTGAGTCAACAGGTTCATGCGAGTGAGAGAAGTTGCAGACGTGTTTTAAGGGGACTGAAGTTAAAACCATACCGGATAAGTGTTGTGCAAGAACTGAAGGAGCCTGACCTGCAGAAAAGGGTGCATTTCTGTTCATGGCTGTTGAGGAATGTTGCCAGTGGTTTCTTGGATCCACTAATGCTCATCATGAGTGACGAGGCGTGGTTCCACCTGTCTGGGTACGTAAATTCGCAAAACAACCGGTATTGGTCGACAGAAAATCCACACGCAATCCACCAGGTACCCTTGCATGATGAGAAGATTGGTGTTTGGTATGCCATTTCCGCCACACGCGTTATTGGGCCCATATTCTTTGAGACGACAGTGAACAGTGACGTGTATATGGAAATCCTGGAGGAGTTTTATACACACTTGACCGAAGAGGAGCGTCAGTTATGTTACTTTCAGCAGGACGGTGCAACATGCCACACATCAGCTGCATCATTGTCCCTTGTGCATGAGATGTTTACACCAGAGAGGACAATCAGCAAAGGCTTGTAGCCTCCTCGGTCACCAGACTTGTCCACGTGTGACTTTTACTTATGGGGACTGTTAAAGGGAAGAGTATACGAAACAAATCCACACACAATTGAAGAACTCAAGACCAGGATCCAGGATGTCACCAATAGCATTACAACACAAGAACTGACAAGGGTATATATGAATCTCCTCAATCGTGCTCACATATGTATTGAAGTGGGCGGAGGACACTTTCAGCACCTGCTGTGAAGGTGAGTAGTCATATTCAATACATTACATTTCATTTATGTGTTGTAGTTAATCATATTCAATACATTACATTTCATTTTATGTGTTCACTTTACGGGCCGGTTTTACGTGCCGCACCCTGTAGATTACCACTTAACGGGAGTGAAATTACTCCTATCGGTTCATTATTGATGGCTAATAAGGCTTTCTAAATATATATCACACAAGTCATATTGATTTATATTTTGACAGAAACTGAAATAACCGAAGTTTCAAATAATTCCTCAGAAACATGTTATGTAAAACTGGAATATCTGGAAGCCCTATACTTATTTAATCTGGAATTTGTAGCTTTGTCTTTCTTTGAAAGATTAAAATCTGCTTGAAGTATTCGAATTAGCTGAAAGGTGGCTCAGTGGTGGAGCGCTTAACTTTGGTTCGTGGCCTGGTTGTAAGTTTGTGGTGGACAACATCATGTCCATGGATTTTCTCGGGGCATTTCCGTTTCCTCCCACTTTCTCATTCCATCGATTCTTCCATCATCAGTCACTTGTTCTAATCATCCGTTTTAGAACTAATAAGTGCGAGCGGTCCCGGGTTCGATTCCCGTTGGGGGCACTCAGTCGAAAAAGTGTAAAACGCTTTTTCAGGCCAGCCACCCTGAATGGGGTTTTCCTGGGTTTTCCTCATTCACACCAGGCAAATGCCGGGGTGGTACCTCACTTATAGGTCCCAGGCCGCTTCCTTCCTTCCCCCATCCTTCTTCCTTCCCTTACCCGGATTGTGTGCTCGCCGAGGGACGTCATCCCTCAAACGTGAAGGGCTAAATGGCCTTAGATGCTGAAAGCCCAGAAATCTAAATCCTACTCCTACTCCTAGAACTAATAATAAAATTTCACTCTGGTTCCTTTTCGTTCTCTAAATTTGAGCCATCAAATTAACACACTTCATTCCAATTTGATTCTCTCTCTCTCTCTCTCTTCTTCACCGTAACTGGTGTTGGTTGATCTGAAAATCTAGATGCACCCCTGAAATATTGTGCAACAAATGTGCATTACTGCTTGATGTTACTACTGATTTTTTTTTTTTTATATATAGAATGATTGATGTAATAATTTTATTTATTTTTTAACTTTTTTTATAGATTAATTCTTATGTTCTGTAGAAATTGAATCATAGCTAGTATGGCCTTCCAGTTTTTTGATCCGAGAATACTTTTGTATGAGAAAGATGAGTGACCCAGATGAAGATATAATTTGTTCAGTAGAGTTGGTCTTATATTCTGAAAGGATTCACGTTCAAATAATATGTGATTTAAGGTTCCAATCCCCTTGTCACACCAACAATGATATGTCAATTTTTTCCTAATTTGATATAATTTGGTAGGAATCAAGGCAGTGCTAAATATTAGTCAATAATAAATTATAACTTCTCTTCTTGACCATAGTATTAGGTTTTTTAAATTATTATAGTTGTTGATTTTATTAATTTCCCAGTATAATTCTCCAGCTTTTGATTCAGAATTGGATGACCACTTACGAGATTCTTCTGTGATATATTTATTTATCAGATATTTGAAAGTAACTGGAGCCAACTTAATGTTTGAGGCCTTTCCTTCTTTACACGCTCGTTTAGCAGCTGAGTCAATAATGTTTAGATTGTTATCTATGTCTTCGTGAGCTTTACTGAAAATGAATGTTATCTTGAACTTATTTGTGACCATGGTTGAGTATAAAGATTTAATGTTTAAAATTGTCCACGATGTATATTTATTCCAATGGGTAGCTTGTAAAGATAATAACACACTTAAAGAATTTGTGCATATAGCCGAGTTTTTTATATTGTTTCTTTTGATGTAAAGTAGCGCTTGACGTATTGCGAATGCTTCTCCTTCGTATATGGATGTAAACGTTGGTAGTTTAAATGTTTCCAAGATTTTTTGTTCAGGAATGTAAAAAGCCGCTCCAACATGTAAGTTCGGATATTTTGATGCGTCCGTATAAATTAATAGCGAATCCTTATCTAAGGAATTCAAAGTATTTTTCCAAATATTTTTATATATAGATTTTCTAAAGTCTGGATGATGAATTTTTAAGAAGTTAGGAATTTTAGGTGTTATTATAGTTAAGTTAGTCTGATAATTCCAAGCATAATAACTGATTGCTGGAACCTTATGAATGTAACTGCTTATGAATTTTAAATTGCAATATGCTTGAAAAAACCAGGGTTTTTTCTTTTTGTAAGGGATATTCCTTTTCCTCAAAAGAATATCTAAGTCCTGGAGTTTTTTAATTATTGGTGAGCATGATTTTCCCATTGTGTTTAAAATAAAGTGAAGTGCTTTTTCCATTATAAGTAGATTCAAAGGTGTGCATCCAATTTCGTTGAGTAAGGCCTGCTTTGGGCAAAATGAAGGTTGCGCAAATATCACCTTTGCTAAAGAGTAGAAATTTTGTTCCAATTTATTTAATTGAATTTGATTGAGCGTCGTGAAGATAATGCCATAGAACACCTTTGCTTGAAATCCTTGTTTTAAAATCGTAACCAAAGAAGAAGGATTTATGCCCCACTTTTTGGATGATAGACAACTTAACAACTTATGGTATTTCATAGCTTCTTCTGGCAGATATGTAATATGATTTGTCCAAGTTAGTTTTTTGTCCAAGGTTATGCCAAGGTATTTAAAAGAGTTTACTGAATTAATTCTCGTTTGGTGAATTTGTAAATTGTATTGGTTATAGTTTCTCTTTCTATTAAATATTGCGAATTTAATTTTGTTCCAATTGAGGTTGAAACCGTTTTGGGTCATCCAATTATTTATTGATGTTAAGTGATGTTCAAGTGTACATATGCCTTCATTTATGTTTTTGGATTGCATGGTTAGTAATATGTCATCAGCAAAGCTTATTATTTGACAGGGTGCCCAATCTTTAACCATTAAATCTAAAATGTAAATATTAAATAAGATGGGACTAAGCTTACTGCTTTGAAGTAGTCCCAGAGACGTTTCTCAAGAAGGAGAGTAGGTATTTTTAATTTTAATAAATATTTTCCTGTTGATTAGTGAATTGTGAATAATCCTGATCATTTTTCCGGGAATTTTTATGTGGTATAACTTCTGTATTAATATATATAAATTCACATTATCGTATGCACCTTGTATGTCTAGGGAGACTGCTAGGAGATGTTGTCTTGAATAAAAAGATTTGTAGATGTCGATGATTAAAAGAGACAGAGCATCTAACGTTGAATAATTCTTCCTGAATCCTGTTATGTTAGGCGGGAAGATTTGATTGTGTTCTAGATACCATATAAGTCGATTAAGGACTAGGTTCTCAAAAATTTTCAAAGAGCACGTTAATAGCGCTATTGGTCGAAATTTGTTAGATTGTTCTGTAGAGTTAGGTTTCGGAATAGGAATTATTAGAATTTTTTTCCATTGTTAAGGTATGAAACCAGAATTCCAGATGTTGTTGTAATAATTCAATAAAATCTGTAAGCCAGAAGTAGGTAGGTGTTTATAATGGTTAAAACTTATTCCGTCAATGCCTGGCGTTGTGTTTTTCTTTATATTGTTAAGTACTAACTGTAATTCCTGTAAGGAAAAGTCTTTATCTAATATGGAATTAGTATTACCAAATAAATATTTCGTAAGTTGTAGTCTGTCATTATTAACCGTACATGGCGTGAGTTTCATGTGAAACTTTTCATACCATACTCCGTCAAAAACTGATAAAAATTTGTTGGCTTCAGTTTGATTATACTTAAATTGCTTCCAGAATTTCCAAATTTTGTATGAATTAGTTCTGTCAGACAGTGAATTACAAAATTCTTGCCAATGCTGTCGTTTTGTGTTGTTTATTATTAATTTAGAATACGCCTTTTGTTCTTGATATTTTCTAAAATTATCAAAGGATTTGGTTTTGATGAAATTTTTAAAGTACAAAATGCATTTGTTAATATTTTTTGACATTCTGTATTCCACCACCCAGGCTTTAAATTATGTTGACGGAGATTAGTTTTTCTATTATCTTCTAGTTTATTTTTATTTATATGCTTTTCTACTAATGTTGCTGATGATGCAGATTTCTTAATTAACTTAAATATTTCCGAATCCGACGTGAGATTGAAGCAATTATCCTGAATTGTTTTATTATAGACATTCCAGTTAATCGCTTGTGATACATGCTGTAATTTAGAGTTGAAAATAAACGTATTATCTGAAGTAAAAGAAGTACAATACCTAGTCTTATGAGTTTTGAAAATAATCGGAAAATGATCACTATGACATGGATGATGATACGTAGTCCATTCTGTCTCTATGTAGTGATTAACTCTTGACAAAGTTAAGTCAGGTGCGCTAAATGAATTGTATTGAACTCTTGTGGGAGAGCCATTGTTTAAGAAAGTAAAAGGCGATTTGTTTAATATATTAAGGAAGAGGCGGCCAGCCGCATCAGTTCTATTTGCTCCCCAAATTTTATGAGATACATTAAAATCTCCTCCAATATAATCTATTTGAGGATGATTGAGGAGTAAGGATTCCCAGAAAGATACATCTACTTTAACTTTTGGAGGGATATATATATTAACCAGTTTTATATCATTAAGTTGTATTCCCATATACTGGATGTGACTATGATGAGGAGGTAACGATAAATTAAATAGTTGATAAGACAAGTGATTTTTAATACCAATAGTGATTCCTCCATGGGAGTCTTGTTTGATGTGATTCAAACATTTATAACCTGTAATTTGTAACGGAATTCGCGGGTTACACCAAGTTTCTTGAAGAAGAATTAGATCAGGATGGAACACATTAATCAAAAATTTTAGATGATGAATTTTTCCATAAATGCTTTGTGGATTCCATTGTAAAATAGTTAGCTGTCTAACATTTGCCATTTTCATGAAGATAATGATAAGTATTTGAGCGAAAAAACTTAAACAATAACTATTTTTTATATTTTTGTTTTGGAAAAAATCCTACGTAATGACAAGCTATTTTTTTTAACTGAGAGAGGAAATTTCTTTCATGAATGCAATGAGTTCTGTGTTGTCGAGTTTAGAATCATACTTGTTCTGGAGTAGTGTCTGGAATATCGTTGGGAAACGTTGCATGACAATATTTAGTTGTGCTGAATTAGTTCGTAAAAATTTCTTTAACTCATCGTCTTCATCAGAATTTTGTGTGTCGTCTATCGAAGTACAACGTTTTGATTTATTATGTGTACTGCTACTAAATGAGAAGAGTTGGGTTGTTTCCTTATTAACATTAATAGTGCTAACTAATTCCTGTTTTTGGTTAGACGTACGGCTGAATGGTCTTCTTGCTGACAGCGAATCTGGTTCCTTGCTTGTGGATGAAAATAACCTTCTATCATTTCTTATAGGGAGTGATTTTTGCAACAAAGATTTAGAAGAACAAGCTTGTTCCGTAACTGTATTTATATCTGTTTTTATTGGCTGTTTCCTAGCTGTAGGGTTTTTTGAAAAAACCCCTATGACCCTGTTGGAATAAGTATTTTCATTTAAATTTTTCCGTTTCTTCTCTGGTGGACTACTTATAATGTCCTCCCTTGATTTATCTGACGATTTCGAAAAGTTCCTAGAGACAACAGTTGAATACGTATAAAAATTGGTACCAGAATCTGATGATGTTTTAAAAGACTTATTTGAATATCCGGGGGGATTTTGGGATAGCCCTACTTGTGGGAAGTTTTGAGCTAAAGGTGGCGGTCGTTTTATCATCAAATTAGCTTCGTTAAACGATATTTTCTCCTTCGCCATTAAAGTCATAATTTGTTGTTGTCGAAGTCTTTCTGGGCATTGATTGAAATCCGCTCAATGATTATTACCACAGTTAACGCATTTTGTTGGATTTGTACAAGTGTCTGGGGAATGTGGTTGGCCACATTTTACGCAAGTTAATTTTTTGGAATGACAATTGGTCCTTCTATGTCCGTACCTGTAACATCCCATGATGCATTGTTTGGTGGTGGGTATGTAAAGGTGAACATCTCTTTTTAAATAATACAATTTGACTTCGTTTGGAAGGTGCTGGGAGTCGAACGTTAGGATGATTGTAGAAGTAGGTTGTAAGACATCATGATTATCCTTTCTATGGATTCGCCTTACCGAAGTTACAGGAATGTCACTTTGTATATCATTTAGTAAATCATCCGTAGAAATGTCAGTATCTATACCAGAGATGGTCACCCTCCCTCATTTTGCCCTCATGAGGGCCGCCCTCACCCTCACCTCACCCTCATTTTAGTAGTTGAGGGTGAGGGCGTTGGAGGGTGAGGGCGATAAAGTAATTGAGGGTGAGTGTGAGGGAGGGTGAGTGTGAGGGCGTCAATGGAGGGTGAGTGTGAGGGCGTCAATGGAAGGTGAGTGTGAGGGAGGGTGAGTGTGAGGGCGTCAATGGAGGGTGAGTGTGAGGGAGAGTGAGTGTGAGGGCGTCAATGGAGGGTGAGTGTGAGGGAGGGTGAGTGGAGGGCGTCAATGGAGGGTGAGTGTGAGGGAGGGTGAGTGGAGGGCGTCAATGGAGGGTGAGTGTGATGGAGGGTGGAATGTCAGTTGAGGGTGAGTGTGAGGGAGATGAGGGTGAGGGTAAGGGTTCATAAAATTAATTATCTTGCAATTCTTCATTTCTGGAAAATATGTTAGAAAATGTAATTTAGTTTTTTTTCTTAGAATTCATCGTCGTTCACAGAAAATCGTCATATCAATATTCTATCAGTTTCATACGCTTTTCATGCGCAAAGACAAGATGTTTCTCATAGCTTTATTACTTTTCTATATTTATATATTTTCACTTTATAGAAACAATAATTACGAAATGTATAAAAATATCTACTGCAAGTTTTTGGCTACCGAAAATTTCAAATTTTAACGAAAGTAACTCATTAAAAATACTAGAAGTTCTCAGGAAATGATGTTTTTTTCATATATTCGTTCAGAAGAGAAACTAATAAATATTCATATATTCATTCATTCTGAAATTGTAACTAAGAAAAAGCTTTATTTCTTCTTCTAAGGGTAAGATATATATATATATATATATATATATATATATATATATATATATATATATATATATATATATATATATATATATATATAAGAAAATTACAAAGCTGCAAGCCGCAATAAATAACTTTATATTTAATTATCAAATAAAAAGATATTTCCTGCTTTTGGCTATATACCTACTTTTAGATTTCCAAACTACGCTATGCATATGAAAGGGAAGTCTTATAGAACGGCTCTGTTCGTGTGTGTGTCTGTCTGTCAACAGGTATCACATCAAAATCGGTAAGAGCTATTGACAAGCGGTTTTCAGGAATCGATCCAGCATCCCAATAATAAGTTGCATCTCCTTCAACAACCTCCTACTTAACAGGTACCCTCAAATCACCTTGGCAGTCAATCTGTTAAACCGGAAGTGGTAGAAATCGGAAGTTTCCGGTTTCAAATTAAAGACCACAAGTAAAAAAACGGTAATAGCGATCGGCAAACGGTTTTCGGAAATAGGTGGATATGAATGGAACCATCTTAACTCCTGCATTTCTACTAAAACTGGAAGTGGTAGGATCCACTACTATTTCAGGTTTTAATATTTATTTTCATAAACTTAAAAGGGTAAGAGCTATCGACAAACGGTTTTCGGGAATCAATTCTGCATTGCCAAAATAGGTTCCATCTCTTTCAACAATCTTACTTAAACGGGAAGTGGTAGAAGTCGACCATATCTGGTTTCAACAAACATATTCATAACTCATAAACGAATATAAAACATAGCTAGCGATAAAGAGTTTTCAGAAATCGATTTAATTCTTAAGGAGACAAACCACCTGTGCTCCTGTATTTCCACTAAAATCGGAAGTGGTATAAATTCACTACTACTTCTGGTTTCAATATTGATATTCCTAGACCTAAAACGGTAAGTGCTATCGACAAGCGGATTTTGGGAATCGATTCAGCAACCCAAGAATAGGTTCCGTCTCTTTCACCAATCTTCGAGTTAAACCAGAAACTATGTTGAACCACTTCTGGTTTCAACAATATTGGTCATAACTCAAAAACGGTAAGAGCTATTGAGAAACGGTTTTCGGGAAACGATTCGTCGTTTCAATAATAGGTCTCATCTCCTTCGACAACCTAATATTTAAACCGTAAGTGGTAGAAATCAACTACTTCCGGTTTCTACTATTTTCAGTTTTACTAGTTTGGAAGTTTACCGTAGTTTCATACTGTAGAACGATACTCGCTTGTTCTATCATATAATTCTTGTGTTATCAAATACTAGGTTTATTACCAGGTACTCAGTAATATTTATATATTTTCCCATTACAGTACCTAGAAAGTTGGAAGATTATAATTTGCTGTAATGTCATATTTCTATTCATGGATTCAATCAATATCATGGATTAATATGGAGTTAATACTTGATAGTGAATATTTGTTTAGAATGGAAAATTTTCAGAAATGGGAAGTTTTAAGCGGAAAATTTTCCACTTCACATCACTAGTAGCAGGGATGGTTTCAGTAGAGTAATTGTTAATATGTATATTTAATGGACGGAACAATGTAAAGGAGATTCTTTCTTCTAGGGTAGAAAATGTTTTATTTGTAGCTGTACTTTATTTGAAGGAGCGCCAAGTGAACTTTGTGGTGGACAAACACCGTATGCGGTAATTTTCTCGGGGTTCTTCCGTTCCCTCCCACTTTCTTCATTCCTCCATTTGATTCATTTCTCATCATCATCGTCTCTCTTAGCTTCGGAGCATAATCATGGGACGTTAGACTGAATATTTCATTTCATTTTATTTGAAGGAGGACATTTCTACCCAGCGATTATCTGAAGCAGAGATCTTTGGGTTATCCGGGTTCGATTCCGTACCGGACATAAGTTCCGCGATAGGGAGAAAAGCTCAATTAAATATAAAACATAATTGTATTTATAATGATTTACATATACAATTATAGTCGTAAATTTACACAGTTCAATTTTTTTATTATTATTAAATTAAATATTTCCCTTTGTCTTTCGTGACTGGTGGCTTGTTGGCAGTGGCGTTACTAGGTCTAATTTGGGGTGTTCAAGCCTCCCCAATTTCTTACAAGCCCAGCTAAATTTCACTATGTTACATACTTTTAGAAAAGAGGATACTAAGAAAATCTACCGAATTTGCACCCAAATGCAACAGAAGGTGCACACACACCTTAAAATTCAGCATCTTCACAGAGTAATTGATCGTTGATTATTAATATTCTGTTGCTATATGAATAGCCCCCTTAAAATATGAACTATTTCACAGGGCAAATTTTAAATAGGTGACTTTTAAGGTTTGATTACTTTATAAGGTAACTAATATTTTCTTTTTTTACTGTATTCTAATATTATTACGTGCAAATAGGGATGCGCACGAGACAAGATTAGAGGTTGTCTCACCTCGAAAATATGTTGTGTAAAGTGATGCCTCGAAAAATGTATCTTTTTTCTCTTGGAAGAACCCTGTCTCGTCTCGAATCTTGTCGAGTTATTTTGAGAAACAATAGCTTTAATTTAATAAAGAATAAAACAAACATGACTATGTTGCTAAAAATGTGCAAGACTGAAATAGTAACCACAATTCTTTTGCCCCAAATGCTCGCAAATTGTGTTATGTTCTTGATTAAAGATAAACCTAAAATACCGAAACAATGGAATTTTGGAGTGTTGGGTACCTTGGCCCCGAAATGGTTTTTCAGTCCCCTTTTTAAAAATCCTAGTTACGCCACTACTTGTTGAATGCAAACAGTCAATGATCGTACAGATCACGCCCATACCCATGGGGCCTGAGCTTCCCTGAAATTATGAGTTTGCTTGAGAATGAATTTCGTAATGAAGAGTAATTTCATTCATTCGTCCTTAAAGTTGCTTGTATCCGAAGTATGTTCCGTCCTTCATTTATAAATATGGTGATATATAAAGTCATAACTTCAATATCTTTTTTCTGCATCTCTTAAGTTTTTTTCACCAAAAGTTGAATATCAACAAACATTTGGCAACCATTATTTTAGATTTTTTTAATCTATGTTCTCTACCAATTGTAAATCCGACATATTGAAAGAAAGGCACGAAAAGTCAAGCTTTATTTCTAAAGAAATGAAATGAAATAAAATGATATATTTAGTTTAACGTCCCAGGATTATGCGCCAAAGCTAAGGGAGACGGTGATGATGAGAAATGAATGAAGCTGTGCAATGAAGAAAGCGGGAGGGAACAGGAGAACCCCGAGAAAACCCACGCAGACGGTGTCTGTTCATCACAAAGCTCACTTGGCGCGAGCTGGGATCGAACCAGGGACCCCACGCACCAGAGGTAAACGCTCTACCACTGAGCCACCGCGGTCCCCTTTATTTCTAAAAAAAAAAAAAAAAGAAAAAAGTGGATATTTTGTGCGCATAGCCAAGGACGTACGCACGGGGTGGGTCCTTGAGGTCCGGAACCCCCCTTGAAATCCGGACTTTTTTGTCAATTTAGTCTAATTTTAGATACAAAGTTTAGTATAATTTAGCCTGAAATTGTGTTTGGACATCCCCCCTGAAATGCTTTGGATCCCTCCCGAAATAAATTCTTGCGTACGTCGCTGCGCATAGCACTGAGAGCGGATTAAGGTTTTTGGGACCCTGCAGCCGACTATTTCAAAGGGTCCTATGTTACGAATAATTTCAGCACATAACTTTTCTTTGCTGTCTTCCACAGCCTCATAGGCTTATCGAAACACCGAGGAGTATGCTGTAACATTTTAATGTGCTCCAAGTTTACAATAATTAGTTTAATTACATTCATTATTAACAGTTATTTGCCTATATACTTCAGTGTAACACATAAATGCCGAATACGAGCCAAATGATCAACAGTCCCTGTAAAAACACTAATAGAGTAAAAGGAGAAAAATCATATACAAATAGTAAACCTGTACAATGTTACACTGTGATCAAAGTTCCGAATTTGAAGGTCTTCTGTGTGAATAATGTTTGAATTTATTTGTTTATTCATCACATCAATCAGTATATTTATCCACGCCCGGCGGTGCCACGAAAGTCTGATGTTTGCAGGCACGAGCCCAAGCTGGTGGAAGAAGACTTAACTCTAGCGATACCGCAAGCCTACCGAGCGGGAAAAGAAATTAGCATGGATCTGAAGCCTATAATATAATAAGTTAATTGATGTATTTTAGTATTAAAGAGAGGAATTTTAGGGGACCCCTTGAGCCTGGGCTCCATTAGCTCCGCCTTTAATCCGCTCCTGATTGCAATCCAGGTTACTTAAGTTGTCATAATACCTATAGGCCTATTCACTGGGTCTATTAAAAGCAATTGTGTCTGAGTGGTTTGATTCAACAACTAATTATTATTATTATTATTATTATTATTATTATTATTATTATTATTATTATTATTATTATTATTATTATTATTATTATTAAATACATGCTACAAAATAGATTTACTGCTATACTGACACATACTAAAGCTAGTTTTAAACAACGAACTTGGCTTAACAACAGAGTCACGTTCAATTTTTCCCATTTTCTGTACTACTCTCATTCATTATCTTTGTTAGCCCAAACACCTCGGATGGGAAGGGAAGGTACAGTCAGCGACTGTAATAAGTGGAGGTTGGATACATAAGAAATGATAGCTTTTTCCAGTAGCAGGATAGTTTCACTCTATGTCTGATAGTTGGACAACCAACATGACAGCAAATACGTGCCCGAAAACATAACATGCCAGGATATTCCTCCATTTGGAGGAAAAAGTATTACTATCTGAGAGCATCACTTAGAGAAACAACCACGAGATAAATCTGCAGAAATTCCATTCACTTTAAGATCAAAGAGATAGGAATTAATGCAAAGGAAACAGAAAAGAATAATACGCATCATGTAGAGACAGAAAAAGTATGGAAAGCTAAACAAAATGAGAAAAGAAGGAAACAGGGAAAGGAAAGAGCAAAAGACTTGGGAATAAATTAAATTTTAACACTTAAGGATAAAGTGTCCGTCTTTCCTCCTGCCCCCTGTATCCGTCCTGGTTTTTCTCCCTTCATAGGATAAATCTCATTCAGCATCAAACGCGAACATCATTTATAGTGTTTAACTCCTTAAAAAAAATGTAACTCAGTCCAGGCCGAGACTCGAACCCCGGACACTTAGCATAACAGTCAGACGCTATAACCACTTACCTACACACGCTATACCAAGTATGTTTATGAACCAGCCATTACCAGCGCTATCAAACGTCTTAAATCAGCTATTGTCGGGAGTTACCCCAGTTACACTTGAAGTTTGAACTTTATTTACGGTCTTTAGCCATCTACGGCAACAGGCCCCATGTTTTCATTAAAATAATTTGTTCTGTAGATTAAAATCAAGAATAACTTAATCTATACTCTTACTTACTGTTTTATATATATATATATATATATATATATATATATATATATATATATATATATATATATATATATATATATATATATATATATATATATATATATATATAGAGAGAGAGAGAGAGAGAGAGAGAGAGAGAGAGAGAGAGAGAGAGGTGTATAAAAATCGGATTAATGGGGGTTAAAAGAGTGATTTCGTAACTGCAAAATGGGTCTTCAAGACGGTTGTCGCACCACTACTACCACACACACATTAGAAATAAAGCTTCGAAACGATAACTTGCACATTGTGCCCTGGATAAGTCGGTAAGGTGTCTGCTTATTGAGTAGGCAACTCGAGTTCGAACCTCGAGTATACCAATTACTTTTTCCTTCAAAATACATTTCTATATTTTTATATATGTTATTAATAATTGCTTTCTTGCATTTTTTGTAAATTATCTTAAATTAGTGAAGGTTCAGTAAAATCAAGAAGGTTAAAATACATATATATGATTGTTTTATCCGTATGTAGAGTCCAGAGATGGAGCGGGTCGGGGGACCGCGGGTTAACAGAACGTGACCCACTACAACCCCAAACCCACCAGGACCCACTCTGACTTAACAACGTATTACGACCCACACACTCATTCTGCTCAGTGCATTGTAGACAGCTTCTGAACACTGGTGAATTTGTCTACTTTCAAGGCATCCTTTTTCTTTTCATTTGTTTCTATTGACGAAAGAACTTCAGGCAATTTTAGATATTGATATTTGCAATTGTAATAATAGCAATAGGACTAATTTGAGACTCAGCCTGTGATTTCGTAGAGGAGCTAGCTACTGGGAAAAATGTTTCAATCATGTGTAATATATGAATTATTATATAAAAAATTGAATGTGACTATGTGTGCATGATCATCATATCCAAATTGCAAAGTCAAATGAAATGATTTTTGGTACTATATACTTAAGCCTCAATCTCAACTAGGAAGTTGACTGTATGATGTATCTGTTTCATTATGTTACATATTCTAAGAGGGTCCGAATTTTTGCGAAAAATTTAGTATCTCGCAAGCCGTTCAAGTTGGAGAGCTGATATTCAGTATATTAATTTTTTATCTAATATAAATAAAATAAAGAGTTTTTTTGTGTGTTTGTCTGTAAGTCAGTCTGTCTGTCTGTGTGCGGCCTGGGAATCAAACGAGTGGACCGAGAGTTACAAAATTTTGGTCAGGGGTACCTAGCCCAGGCCCCAGATCAAGACGAAGCCGTTTTTTTTTTAAATTTCGAACCAGGGGGTCTCAGGAGGCTTTTACCGGAACCGGCTTGGGAACCAGAAAAATAGACCGAGAGTTACCAAATTTTAGTCACAAATACCTTGGTCCACGCTCCAGATCAAAGTTAAACGTTTTTCTCAAAATTCGAACCAGGGGGTCGCAGGAGGGCGTTTATCGGGACATGTAAAAGTAGTAGAAAATTTCCGATATTAGTGTCGAATTCATAGTTCTCGCGGTCGCTGAAATCAATAATGAAGCTCCTCTCGCAATAAACTTCCAAATTCACGCTATTCGGCTCCTTGCCAGGGGTCTCAGGGGGTGGCTGAAATATCGAAACATATAAAGGTAATCCAAAATGACCAATATAATGTCAATTCCATAGTTTTGCGCTCGCTGAAATCAATGGTGACACTTCCATTAGCGATGACTTGCAAATTCAACTACTATTGTATGCGGGCCGCGGGTCAGCGGGTAGGGGATACCGAGACATGTTAAAATAGCCCAAAATGACCGATATTAGTGTCAAATTCAAAATATTCGCGGTCACTAAGATCAATGGTGACAATTTTATTAGCAATGACTTGCAAATTCAGCTACCATTGTATGCGGACCGAGGTCACATGTGGGGGGGGGGGTTACCAAGATGTAAAAATAATCCAAAATGACAGGGATGAGTATCAAATCCATAGTTTTCGCGGTCGCTGAAATCAATGGTGACACTTTCATTAGCTATGACTTGCAAATTCAGGTGAAATTGTATGCGGGCCCGGGTCACATGTGTGGGGAGGTTACCGAGCCATGTAACAATTATCTAAAATAACCGATATAAGTGTCAAATCCATAGCTTTCTTGGTCGCTGAGCTCAATGGTGAAACTTAAGATCGCGTTTACTTTGAAATTTAGCCTCAATCAGCTTACGAACGGAGGCATAATAGAAAGGTCATCGAGGCAAAGCGTTTGTTTTTTTCAAATTTCGAACCAGGGGTTCTCATGGGGAGCGTTTACCGGGACCGGCCTGGGGTCTGGGCTGAGAGTTACCAAATTTAGCTTATGGGTATCTTGGTCGAGGCCGCAGGCCAAAACAATATATATACTGTATATCGTGCTTGTCAAAAGTTCCGGAACGGCTAAATATCTCGGATAGTATGCGTTTTTTCGAAAATTTAGAAGGTACAAAAGTTGCAGGATATGAAAGGAACTATCGGAAGCTCGTGCCTGTCAAAATATGTGCGGCCCTGTGTGGGACCCAGGGAGCTCTACTTGGATTTTTCAAATGAGAACCTTTTTTTATTGCAAGTTAGGTATCTCCGAAGCAAACTAAATAAAATATGTACCAAATTTCTCAAAAGTAAATCCCCACGCTAAGCGGGTCTGCATATCCAGGCTTCTAACTATGAAAATATTTACGATCACTCCAACCCCAATCATTTCACAAATTCAACCTGTTGTATATAAGTTATTAGGACGTAAAATTGAATGTAATTTATACGAAAAACCCTTTTATGCATTGCAAGACCTGTAACGTTCAAAAATTCACCACAAACTTATAGTCGTATCGACATAAACAAAACAAAAAAAAAAAAAAAAAAAGTGTGGTGTAGGAAACCACTTTACACAAAAGTTAAAAGTGGGCCATTGAAGACATACGAACTGGCCGAGCGGTTTGGGTCACTAGTCTATCAATCAGAAGTTTATGTGTTTAAACCCTGTAGAAAATATTAGTTTTGTTTTTTCTTAAAAGTTTGTTCCTATTTTCATCAGAGAACCGAGAACATTTGTTTGAATAAATCTTTGGAAACTACTTTTCTCTCAAATTCGATTAGAAGCGAACATTATATGAATTGCAAATCTAACATCCACAGCTGAAAACAAAATATTAAGTATGTTCAATATTTCATTATTATCCTTTGATATGTAGTGAAAAATTAATTATAAGCATTGACAATTTCAGAAGATTCTCCCCCGGTAATGGTCAATATATGAATAAGAGAAAACTGATAAAATTATTAGTCCATTTGAGCATGATCGAAGATAATTTATGGCCACGAAGGGGAAATTTATGTCGACAGGGTCCCAAATTCTCCCACAGGTCAGGCCCTGAAATCATCATTGTTTGAAAGGTATCCTTAACTAATAGAATATTATATTTATTTCTCGTTCTACGTTTTGAAATGGAAAAATCATAATTTTAAAGAGAATTATAATTAAATAAACGTAAAGATTTATAGAACTAATGAAGTAAATACCCTTGTGTAAGTTATCGATTTCTAATCGGATTAAAACTAGAATATTCGTTTGCATCACACTTTAAAGTAAATCCTCTGTATATATTGTTCTTACTGGAAAGCAGGTTTAACTCCAATTACTTAATCAATATTTTTAATAATATATTTTTATTGTAATACTCTTACTATTCAATGTTGTATACACTTCATTTCCCAAAGCAAAACCTCGCAAATGTATAATTGACTAGTAAATATTATGAAATAAATTTTAATTTAGTTTACGTCAATACAGCATCGCTCGATTTTAAACTTCGTACTTTAAATAATAATAATAATAATAATAATAATAATAATAATAATAATAATAATAATAATAATAATAATAATAATAATAATAATAATAATAATAATAAAATCATAGCCATATCTTTATCAGAATTTCAGGCTTAATCAATAAATGAATTCAACGTGGTCTCTATTCGAAGCTCAATTTAATAGAGCTCCGAGAACACAAAGAGAAACTCCGAGAACAGGTAAAAGAAAAATGTTACTTCGGTGGGATTGAAAGAAACCTTTAAGAGGTTTTTTTTTTTTTTTTTTTTTTACAAATTACAGACAAGTGCCTTAGATACTTTTTTCTTTTCTTTAAGTTAACTGATTCACCAAATGTATCTGACATATGAGTAACTTGTCTCTATTTTCTACTCGGTTATACGCGTTTTACAATCTTTTCCATAACCTTGAACGACAGGAACTCGAACACAAAAACATACACATAGGTATGACAATTAAAATTCCTAACTTCCAACACGGGGAATCGAACCCGGGACCCCATGCACCTGATTCTCATGTGCTAGCCACTAGACCAGTGGGGAAAGCGAGTGAAATGTATTTTGTAGTGTCTGAAGTTTATACTTATTTCACCCTGTTGTAATATGTCTATTGATTTTTTAATGTTTACCGTATTCGTTACTTTGAGGAATGATATATATTATTGATATAGGTTCTGTTACATATTCGTCCATAACTATTATATAAATTATCAAAATTATTCATGATATTCCATGGAAATTCACTGTTGCATGCACAGTAGACAGACAGTGTAATTCTAAGGTGAGTTCAACAGAGGTTATATATTCCGCCGATTATGTTTTGTTTAATAGCTATTTAGAAGAGATAGCAAAAACGAGTCTACATAATGAAGATGGAATTTCGGTAAAAGATAGAATGGTGAGGTGTATACGGTTTGGGGTTGATATGGCTGTTGTTGTAGAATCTAAAAAGAAAATTAATAAGATGTAGAAAACTTGAGAAAGGCTTGTGAAGAATATGGGATGAAAATAAATGTTAGAAAGACAAAATCCATGGTGATTGAAACGAAGCGATCGGTGTCAAATATAGAAGTAGGAGCGGGAAAAAACAACAAGTGACTAGTTTTCGATATCTGAGTACTATTATTAGTGATGATATGGCATGCGAACGTGAAATAAAAGCAAGGGTAGGAATGGCGAATAAAGCCCTTAGAATGGAGGAAATAGTACTTTGTGGGACTAGGAATAAAGTTGAAAAGAAAAAGACTCATAAAATGCTTCGTGTACTGTATTTTGCTGTATTTATAGGACATAAAGATGGACATTACACAAAAATGATTAGGAACACTTGAAGGCTTTTGAAATATGTGCGTGGAGAAGAATGGGGAGAAATAGCTGGGTCGAGAGGAAAACGAATGAGAGGGCGTTAGAAATGGAAGGAGAAAAATATTATTAAGAAGAGAAAGAAACACTGTTTGGGTTATTTGTTAAGAAGGAACTGTATCATGAGGGATGTGCTAGAGAGTATGGTGGCAGGAAAGAGAGGGACGGGACGAATTAGACTATATAGAAACAGAATTAGGCTATTGGCGATATCAAAACAGAAAAATCGTATGTGAAGATGGAGAGGTTAACAGAAGATCGTGGAGAATGGCAGTTCTCCGCTGCGGTAAGTGACCAGCTGGTAATGGCGGAATACTTCTGATATAATGATGCTGATGATGCACAGTAGAAACAGAAAGATCCACTTTACTGTAATTGCTAATACGAATCACTATGCAAATTTCTACAAGCTGTCAAAAGACCTCACTCTAAAAGCTGTAGAAAACTATCTGTTACTATGCGAGGGAAAATCATAGATCAAGCAACAATGAGACAAACTGCTATTCAGATAGCTAGGGTATGAGCTGTGACGAGAAAACAGTGAAGATATTGATTTAGCGATATGAAGAAGGTAGTGAATTTTCACATCTTGTCCAAGAAGTAGGAGACCAATAATAATAATAATAATAATAATAATAATAATAATAATAATAATAATAATAATAATAATAATAATAATAATAATAATAATAATAATAATAATAATAATAATAATAATAATAATATCAGAAATTTATATTTATTTCGAGCAAGACTTTTAACTGTCATACCTAGGTGGATGTTTTTGTGTTCGTGTTCTTGTCGTTCAAGGTTAATGGAAAAGATTGTAAAACGTGTATAACCGAGTAGAAAATAGAGACAAGTTACTCATATGTCAGATACGTTCGGTGAATCAGTTAACTTAAAGAAAACAAAAAAGTGTCTAAGCCATTTGCCTGTAATTTGTTAAAAAAAAAAAAAAAAAACCCTCTTAAAGGTTACTTCCAATCCCACCAAAGTAACATTTTTCTTTTACCTCTTCTCGGAGTTTCTCTTTGTGTTTCTATTAAATAGAGCTTTGAATAGAGACCACGTTGAATTCATTTATTGATTAAGCCTGAAATTCTGATAAAGATATGACTATAATTTTATTATTATTATTATTATTATTATTATTATTATTATTTAAAGTACGAAGTTTAAAATCAGGTGATGCAATATTTACGTAAACTAAATGATAATTTATTTGATAATATTCACTAGTCAACTATACATTTGCGAGGTTTTGCTTTACGAAATGAAGTGTATACAACATTGAATAGTAAGAGTATTACAATAAAAATATATTATTAAAAATATTGATTAAGTAATTTTAGTTAAACATGCTTTCCAGTAAGAATTATATATACACAGAGGATTTACTTTAAAGTGTGATGCAAACGAATATTCGAGTTTTAATCCGATTAGAAATCGATAACTTACACAAGGGTATTTACTTCATTAGTTCTATAAATCTTTACGTTTATTTAATTATAATTCTCTTTAAAATTATGATTTTCCCATTTCAAAAACGTAGAACGAGAAATAAATGTAATATTCTATTTGTTAAGGATACCTTTGAAACAATGATGATTTCAGGGCCTGACCTGTGGGAGAATTTGGCACCCTGTCGACATAAATTTCCCCTTCGTGGCCATAAATTATCTTCGATCATGCTCAAATGGACTAATAATTTTATCAGTTTTCTCTTATTCATATATTGACCATTACCGGGGGAGAATCTTCTGAAATTGTCAATGCTTATAATTAATTTTTCACTACATATCAAATGATAATAATGAAATATTGAACATACTTAATATTTTGTTTTCAGCTGTGGATGTTAGATTTGCAATTCATATAATGTTCGCTTCTAATCGAATTTGAGAGAAAAGTAGTTTCCAAAGATTTATTCAAACAAATGTTCTCGGTTCTCTGATGAAAATAGGAACAAACTTTTAAGAAAAAACAAAACTAATATTTTCTACAGGGTTAGAACACATAAACTTCTGATTGATAGACTAGTGACCCAAACCGCTCGGCCAGTTCGTATGTCTTCAATGGCCCACTTTTGACTTTTGTGTAAAGTGGTTTCCTGCTCCACACTTTTTTTTTTTTTTTTTTTTTTGGTGTTGTTTTGTTTATGTCGATACGACTATAAGTTTGTGGTGAATTTTTGAACGTTACAGGTCTTGCAATGCATAAAAGGGTTTTTCGTATAAATTACATTCAATTTTACGTCCTAATAACGTATATACAACAGGTTGAATTTGTGAAATGAAATTTACTTTTGAGAAATTTGGTACTACTCAAAGTTATAGGATGTAAGTACCAGGCGAGTAAATTAAATAACGTGCAATGCAGGAAAATTACATAAAGATTAACATATTATACAGTAATTTCGCCCTGTATATTCAAAAGTATGTTAATAATAATAATAATAATAATAATAATAATAATAATAATAATAATAATAATAATAATAATAATAATAATAATAATAATAATAATAATAATAAATTATAACCTTCACTGTATAGTTTTAACTTTAACGAATTACTTACGTCTTCGTGCGAGTGGACATTGGTTCTAGTCCGTTGGGGATTATTGAACACAGAGGTTCTTAACATAGTTTGGCCACAACTGTAAGTCCTGTCGTTAGGAGCTCAGCTGTTCGTTTTAGTGTTTCGTAGCAATTATTATTGTTAATGTTTAGTGCTGATAATACTTTTTGTTTAGTGCTGAAATTACTGTATAATATGTTAACCCATTGCTGCCCCTTGGCAACTTAAGTTGCCATGGCAATTTTTCGTCATAGCGCAAAAAACTCATGGATTGACATTGCTAGTTGTAATCGTAAAGTAACTTTGGGGTCTGTTTCGTTATAGAATTGTTACATTTTCTTTGTATAATATATTGATGCGGGATTAGCACTGTTTTTTGGGTACAATGTGTTTTAAAGAGAAAGACTCAACTGGATTGATTTGAAAGACTCCAGAAGGAAAGATTAAGGGTCTGTAAAGGATGGATTGATTTGATTTTAATAGTTATGATTTTCCAGTGTATTTTCTCCTTGAAAATTGTAACTTTTCAAAATGTTCCCTTTTTCTTGAATATGTTGCCTGTTGGAAACTTAAGTTGCCGGGCTAAAAAAACAAGAAAAAACTAAATATTTTTCAAAAATATTTTAATATATATTTTAGAGTACTAGTAAGACCAAATAGGCGAAAAAAACTTTTCAAAATATGTGGGAAATTCTGGGCACTAATGGGTTAATGTTTATGTACTTTTCCTGCATTGCATGTTATTTAGTTTACTAATGGGCACTAATTTGTTTCCAGGTCATCGAATAAATGAGTTTCGGCGTGCACTTAGAAGGATTAATTTTAAATACTTCATAAATAATATAACTCATATACGTTTTGTTACCTTCTCAACTGAGTTTAATATCCACTCATGAGAAGCATACATAAAAAGATGTCTATCTCTACGCACACTTATTCATTATGTATCCATAAAACGACTCTTTTTTTCTAATTTAGGATTACAAAAGAATAATCTGTTGATATCTCTATGTATCTTTTTTCCACATAATACTGCTCCACTAATTCGCCTCTGATCACCTTCTTATAAGCTGGCACAGATTGCCAATACTATATACAACAACATAACAACGTTATCGTTGTATTATCTGTCAGGAAAGTAAATGTACACCTATTTTTCGAGTCTGGCATTCCTGCGCTCCATCCGTGGAGAGTATGAGAATTAAATCAATCAAATGTTTACTGAGGGACAAAAAGAAAAGTTTAATCTCAATAAGACATTGCACAAGGCACAAACTGTGAATACGAATAGTGCATAGTGTAAATAAAGGACGACACCGAAAGAGAAAGCCAGAAACAGCTGTTAAACTTAGAAAAAAAGAGTAAAAATTGTCGAAGTGGGAACATAAAACACAAACATAGCAAAGACGCCGACAACTAAACGTTCACCATGCCATGATCTTGGTGTAGTGGTTAAGGTGCTGGCTTACAAATGCAGAGGTCGCCAGTTCGAATCTTCGGCGAGGACATTTTTAAAAATTGTTTGTTACTAATACATGCAGTTCATGAGAGATGCTAAAAGAGGTCGTATTTAGTTTTTCGTAGCAATTATTATTGGTAATGTTTAGTACTGATAATACTTTTTGTCTTTGCGTATTGCTTTTATTCTTTTCTTCATTTCAAAAGAGAAGAATATCCGAACAAATGCCACCAAAATTCCTCATATTTTGAATGTAAACACCATTTGCAATTAGTAAAGAATAAAAATTGAACGTTCCGATGTAGCTGCAAAAAGTAAAAAGAAAAACATGGAAGTGGACCATACTCATGGTTATTAAAAATACAATTTCTACATGCCTTACACCTCCCGACCACGTTTCTATGTTAGCAAGTAAGAGGTTTCTGTTTAGGTTAGGCTGGTCAATAGTTTTGCAAAGGGGCCCGGTTTAGCTCTGACGCACCACAGGTGCGAAAAGGGAGCAAAACATTTATTCTCTCTCCCTCTGTGTGTCTATTTATCTATCTATCTGTAACGCTACTTGTGAATGTCATAACCACCCCAATTTTCAGCGGATTGAGACGAAACTTGGCACAAACATTAATTGTTCAAATATCTTGATGAGTTCGTTAACCAGAATAATCAGACGAAAATGTTCAAAATGGCGGCCTTTCAAACTCTTAAAAACTTCCAAGGGAACCAAATTTCGCCCATAAATAGGTATTCAGAAAGTTTGAATAACTTTTCCGCTTTTACTGAAATATTTGTTTGCAGAGACTTATTGAAATATTGGACCCGATTAATCGCATAAAGAAGGGTCACGCCCTTTTGCTACGGTCAGAATTTTTATTTTTTGCAGGAGGGGGTTATTTTCGTATCGGAACAAGATGATTGTTAGTGATGATATGAAATTACACATTGAAAGTGAAGTAACTTGTGAAATGTGTTATTTGAAAGAATAATATAATAAATGTGCTTTCCTCTAACACAGAGAACTGTAAATCATGTATTTCGAGTTCTGGGGCGTGAATGGCGAGGAGTGTTATTTGATTTGCTTTTTAGTAACACATTGCATTGCAAATAAAGGTAGGCAATATTAGTGGTAAGTAAAACAATAATAATAATAATAATAATAATAATAATAATAATAATAATAATAATAATAATAATAATAATAATAATAATAATAGGTGTTGTTTGTGGCAAGGCAATATCTTCCTCAATTCTTCCTCAAACGTAATGATTGTAACGCCATATCTCCCTTACAAACAAAATATTAGCAATTTATATCGAGAGAACGGGAAATTATAGAGTGATGGGAGCAACGTTGGATAGTAAGCACTCATAGTACTCAGAAAAATAAGCGATTTCAATGCAAAATGAACGAAGAGTCATTGTCATGGATAGTCATGTAGCCACGGCAGAGCCGTCTTTACGCAAAATGTCAATAACTTATATCGAGAGAACAGGAGGTGATAGTGAGATGGCATTAACGTAGGACACCGTGGACCCATAAGGAGCATCGAAGAAATGGGGGGCCAGCCAGCCTTACTTATTTTCACATAATAATATAAAATTATATTGTCGAAATACACACACGAGTTAGCTAGCAATATTTCATTTTATTATTATTATTATTATTATTATTATTATTATTATTATTATTATTATTATTATTATTATTATTATTATTATTATTATTGACAGTGTGTTTTCATTACGTGTGCATGTTTGATATGAAGCCAAAGAGAAGATCCATCATTCGTAGAAAGAATAAGAATAGTCAGTTACTTTAACTGTGAACGATGCCGAAAAATACGAAAAGAGTGTCTACCTGTAGCGAAAATAAACAATACTTTCTCTCAAATGGATAAAAAATCAAGCCAAGATAGATTGGAACTCACATGGTCGGCGCGAACAGCCAGTTCGTTGCCCACTTTTTCTTTAACTGACTCACCGAACGTGTTTTAGTAACTTACTTATTGCTAATTTTACTTCCTTCACTCGTTTACCTTGCTTTTTCTAATAACTTATAACGACGGGGACACGAACACAGAAACATCGACGACAGTTAAAAATCATAGATATTCTCCCGCCGGGAATCGAACCCGGGACACCATACACCAAAGGCGCACGTGCTAGCCATTATACCAGCAGGGAGGACACTGCTTTTTTTTAAAGACTTTATTCACAATTGAATTACAGTTACATTAGGCAGTTACAAAAATAATCCAGAATCAATGTGCCGAAAAAAAACTATATAGAAATGTAAATTGGAATAAATTAAAAGAAAAAAAATTAAAAAATTTAAAAAATTTAAAAAATAAAAAATAAATAAAAAAAATAAAGAAGGAACAATTGACAATTATGAACAGTAAACATAAGTGTTATGAAAGTAAGACTACCAAATTATTGCAAAGAGTTTATAGTCATCACATTGGGCTGTTATTCAGGCGATGCAAAACATGTTGATTAAAAGATAGGTAACAATTCACAGGTAAGAAAAGTACATACTAGGTTATGAAACTAAGACAACCAAATAATTGGCAAAATGTTTTCGTTTATATTGCACAGGAAGTTTCTGCAAATGGTGTCGCAGATAAGACGAATACATATCGACATGATACGGCCGATGTGTGGTAAGCACATATAGAAGAGTATATGCAGCGAGCCAAATTACACTGTTATTTTTTGCATTAGGGAAATAATGAAAATCGGGATAAATAAGAATATTGTTAGCCGTAATGTAGTGGGGAGACGAGCGACAAATCTTACTTATAAGTAGGCTAAAATGGTGCCAGATATTTTGAATCTCTGTACACAATTGTAAGCGATGCTCAAGAGTATCTTTGTTATTGCAATGAAAACACATATTGTGATCCACCATTCCTAAGTTAAAGAGACGGTCTAGCGTTTCGTATTTGTTGTTGACAATGAAATACCAGAGCGATTTTTGCTGAGTAGTCAAGAAAGGAGCGTTGATATTTCGCCAAATATAAGGCCAGTGAAGTTGTGGCTCTTTCAATTGAATATGAGGCGTGACGAAGTGTTGTGTCTGCACATAACGGCGATAAATTGCTCTAACAGACATGAGGTCTAAGTTGCTTCGGGCAATCAGGCCATAGGCTATATCAAGAACTCGTTCTCGCAGGTGTGGGAATTTATGGCCCCAAGGAAAAATATTAATAGGTGTTTGAAGGTCGACACAAGCTAAACAAGCAGAGATAACGTTACTAGATACACTGTTCTTATCATTCGTGAACACGTCGATGGTTCGTTTCAATAGTAGTGCCTGACCTTGGAGCAATATGTTTTGAAATCCTATGCCACCTTGTGCCGGAGGTAACACGAGTTGCTCACGTGAAACGCGAAGCACTTGATTATGCCAAAGAAAGAACAAAGCTTGACTCGTGAGGAATTTGTATGTTTGTAGGGGAAGAGGAAAAAATTGCTCACTCCCTGTGTCGTAAGGGATTACGACCACTGTATTGCCAGCTATCACTTCTGTGGGTTGTATACTACGATCACATGTTTCTTCTTTGCTGGAAGAGTTAAACCTACATTCTATGTAATACGTGAGGTATTTAGACCTACATGCTCTTCATATAATGTAATAAAAGGGTCATGCTGGGAATAAGAAAAAGAACATTCCTTGGACAAAACGGAAACTATTGGCATCAGAAATATTTACCTACGAGGCATGCGCAGTAGTATATTTCGGAATAGTTACTGTTTAGTTCAGTAAACGAAGAAAGGGGTATAAAAAGCAAATATTTCGCGTCAACGAGACCGACCAGAGTTGAGAGGCGAAAGCAGATGTGTAGTAATGCAACAACTTGGTTAAATTGATATTTGGTTCTTTATTCTGTAGTAGATCGTATCACAACTTTACGGGAGAGCAAAGAAAGACTTACTGACGCTGTCATATAGTAAGCTTTAGTAACACGATCATATAGACACAAATGGATGTAACTGTGAGTACTACAACTTGGATTTAACGAAAGCCGTTTAGATATTCAGTGGTTTGCAGGGTAGTATAAGACACAAAAATATAAGACACAATACAATTCTTCATACCTCAGCTTCCAGTAACTAGATACATGCAATTTCTTAATAGATACTGAAACTGCTGTTGGATTTTAATACATGACGTATTGCAGGATACAAAATGCTTTGTATTACTTGTTTGTTTGTAGACAGCTACTAGCTTAGTGTTCTGAAAGGTTCTGTATAAACTAGAGATAGCCAATTCCGGAATTATTACTTTTCGGACTCCCGAAAGTAAAACCGGACAAATTCCGGAATTCGGAAAATTAAGATTTTGGAATAATTCCGGAATTCGGAAAAATCCGGAATTTAGACATTTCTGATTTCGTTAACATTCCGGAATTCGGAAAAATCCGGATTTTTTCGAAATCCGGAGTTTTTCTCAATTCCGGACTTTTCTAAATTCCGGATTCTTCCCGAGTTCCGGAATTCTTCTCAATTGGGAAGTTTAACTGAATTCCATATTTTTCCGAAATCCGTAAAGTGAAAGTTCCGCTTCCAAAAAAATGAATTTATTTTGGTTAATATGAAATGTGGCGGAAATAAATCTTTGACCAGGTAATGGCCACTGCTTTGAAAGAAATAGAGAGTATGAGAATTCAAACTGTCGTATTTGTAGTTTCGTGTGGAGAAAAAACAAACTTGTGAACCAACGGTTTAAGAAAAACTCAAGTTATTAATGAAAGCTTTGCCGACATCATAAAAGAAATACGAAAGACATAGTAGTAGGGATCCGCGTATATTGCGCCGAGTCAGCAAAAATTTTTGTGACGTCATAGGTCAAAGGTCAATGACCTTGGCCCTGGGTCAATGACCTAGGGGTACATAGGACCACCCCCTCTAAATTTTGGCAGGGGTACCTTGGCCCACCCCTTAAATTTTGGCAGGGGTACATAGGACCACCCCCCTTAAATTTTGGAAATTGTCAAATCTAAAAATTGGGTGTGGTAGCCTAGGACCAGGGTATGTCCGTCTATTAGTATTGGGGGTCTATGTCGTTCCCTTTCATGGGTAAAAAATTGCCAAAAATTCAAATTTCGGGGGTTTTTGACCTAATTTATCCCCTTTGATGAGGTGTTATTACCTTATATAGTTATATGGGCGTATACAGGGGTTCATTCCCTTTCATAAGACATGGGTATATTAATGCACCCCTTGAAAAATTTGGGAGGGGTACCTTGGCCCACCCCTTAAATTTTGGAAATTGACCAATTTAAACATTTGGTATTATAGTACAGGACCCTAATATGTATTATGATAAATTTGGATGATCCACCTCGTTTCCTTTTAGAGGTACCAAATTGCCAAAATATAAACGTAAGCAATACGTTATACCACGTGTTTGGTTTTTGGCTCAATTTATCCCCTTTGATGAGGTGTTATTACCTTATATGGTTATATGGTCATGTATAGGGGTCCATTACCTTTCATAAGACATGGGTATATTAATGCACCCCTTGAAAAATTTGGGAAGGGTACCATGGCCCACCCCTTAAATTTTGGAAATTGACCAATTTAAACATTGGGTATTATAGGACAGGACCCTAACATGTATTATGATAAATTTGGGTGGTCCCCTTTGTTCCTTTCTAGGGGTACAAAATTGCCAAAAATATAAACGTAAGCAATACGTTATACCACGTGTTTGGTGTTTGGTCGATTTTATCCCCTTTGATGAGGTGTTATTATCCTATATAGTTATATGGTCATGTATAGGGGTCCATTACCTTTCATAAGATATGGGTATATTTGTGCACTCCTTTAAAAATTTGGGAGGGGTACTTTGCCCCACCCCTTAAATTTTGGAAATTGCTCATTTTATATATTTGGTATTATAGTACTCGACCCTAACATGTATTATGATAAATTTGGGTGGTCCACCTCGTTCCCTTTTAGGGGTACAAAATTGTCAAAATATAAACGTAAGCAATACGTTGTACCACGTGTTTGGTCTTTTGGCCCAATTTATCCTCTTGGATGAGGTTCTATTACCTTATATGGTTATATGGTTATGTATAGGGTCTATTCACTATCATAAGACATAGGTACATTTGTGCACCCCGGGAGGGGTACTTTGACCCACCCCTTAAATTTTAGAAATTGCTCATTTTATATATTTGGTATTATAGTACTGGACCCTAACATGTATTATGATAAATTTGGGTGGTCCACCTCGTTCCCTTTTAGGGGTACAAATTGTCAAAATATAAACGTAAGCAATACGTTGTACCACGTGTTTGGTTTGACCTAAGTTATCCCCTTGGATGAGGTTCTATTACCTTATATGGTTATATGGTTATGTATAGGGGTCTATTCCCTATCATAAGACATAGGTACATTTGTGCACTCTTTTAAAAATTTGGGAGGGGTACTTTGGCCCACCCCTTAAATTTTGGAAATTGCCCAATTTAAACATTTGGTATTATAGTACAAGACCCTAACATGTATTATGATAAATGTGGGTGGTTCACCTCGTTCCCTTTTAGGGGTACGAAATTGCCAAATTTTAGTACAACCACGTGTTTCGTTTTTTACCTAATTTATTCACATGGATGAGGTCCTATTACCTTATATGATTATATGGTCATGTATAGGTGTTCATTCCCTATTATAAGACATGGGTACATTGATGCACCCAGGGATGGGTACCATGGCCAATCTTTTAAATTTTGGAAATTTTCCAATTTAAGCATTCGGTATCATAGTACATGCTTCAACATGTATCATGATAAATTTGGGTGGTCCACATCGTTCTCTTTTAAGGGTACAAAATTGCTAAAATATAAACATAAGCAATATGTTGTATCACGTGTTTGGTTTTTGGCCCAATTTCTTCCCTTTGATGCGGTTTTATACCGTATATGGACATATGGTCATGTATATGGGTTCATTTCCTATCATAAGACATGAGTACATTGATGCATCCTTTAAAAATTTGGGAGGGGTATCTTGGCGCATCCACTCGGTTTTAGAAATTGTTTAATATAAGCATTTGGTATCTTCGTACAGGTCTTCAATATGTACCACTATAAATTTGGATGGTCCACATCGTTCCCTTTTCATAGGTAAAGAACTACCAAAAATCAAATTTCGGAGGTTATTGACCCCTATTTAGCATGTTATATGGATATGTACAGAGGTTTATTACCTTTATATGTTTATGTTCCCTTTTAAATTTGGGAATTATCAAATAACAAAATTCGGTAAACGTTTTCTAAGACCCATTGGTGTTCCTCTTATGGTCAAATATTCAAAATTTAAATGTTATTGACCGGCTTTATTATTGAATAAGTACAGGATTTATTACTTTTTTCATAAGACACAGGTGTATTTGTGTACCAATCTTAAATTTTGGAAGGGGTACATTTCTTATTGTCGCATCAATAATTGGTAATTGGATAGTATCTCATTCATTGGGTAAATCATTATGATTGGTTATTGACCTTTGATGGAATTAGGAGTTCAGGACATTGGTACATTGAAACTTTGTAGGATAATTTGATAATGCGTCATTGGTTTTGATTATTCCCGCCAAATATAAACGTAAGCAAGACGTTGTACCACGTGATTGTCCTTGATGAGGTAGTGTACAGGGATTCATTTCCTTTGTTGTGGTACTTCTTAAGTTTGAGTACACACACACTTCTAGAAAACAGTTGGTTCTACTCAGGTAAACAATTGACGGACATTATTGACCTTATTGAACATATAATGATATGATTAACTCTAAGACTTAGGTATATCAAGAGAAATATTCTTTAAATTTGGGAATGGTGATAAACAGAATTTTAACATAAGGTGCGAAATTTGAAACAATACATTGAACTTTAGTCACAGCTCATAGTCTAAGATCATTGGTGGTGATTGATTTGAAATCTGATAGCTAACCTTATTGAATCTTATGACTCATAGACGAAAGGCAATACATGCTACAACAGTTTAAAATTTAATCATAAGGTGATGTAATCTGACACTAGCAAAGTTATTGTTAATGCAATTTGATTGGATGATCACTATCTTTCCTGCAATCTGATTGGTTGACCACTATCTTTCGTGCAATCTGATTGGTTGATGATTTTCAAATCTTTGCTGTATTCAGTTTTAAGTTTTGTTTAACATTTAAAAATCTTGGTTTCGTTCAACATTTTGCACTCACTGATAAATATGATCAAAACCGTTTATTTGTTAATCGAATAGTTAAAAACCGGATAAAGTTTGACGGTTAACCGTGAAACGTAAAATTTTTAGTTTGAAACTTTTTGTTTGAAAATTCTTGCTTTCAAATTTTTGTTTGAATTTTTTGTTTCAAAATTTTGTTTGACATTTTTTTTGACAACTTTTGTTTCAAAATTTTTTTTTGTTTAAAAATTTTTCGTTTGAAAATTTTTCGTTTGAAATTTTCGTTTCAAAATTTTGTTTAAAATTTTTCGTTTCCAAATTTTTTGTTTGAAATTTTTTGTTTCAAAATTGTTTGAAATTTTTTCGCTTCAAAATTTTGTTTGAATTTTTTTCGTTTAAATTTTTTGTTGCAAAATTTTGTTTGAAAATTTTTGTTTAAAATTTTTTTTCGAAATTTTTGTTTTGAAATTTTTCGTTTCCAAATTTTTTTTGTTTAAAATTTTTAAGTTTATGCACTCATTAGTGAAGAACCGGAACTGCTTAGAAGAAAATTTGGTTTGAAATTTTTCGTTTGAATTTTTTTTGAAATGTTTGTTTCAAAGTTTGGTTTGACATTTTTAAAAGTTTGTGCACTTATTAGTAAAGAACTGGAATTGTTTAGAACAAAAACCTCTGGCAACATTGTGGTGCAATAGTACACGTCAGAACATGATAATGCAACGTCATCAGTTTTGCATCATATATAAGTATCGTTCGAGTTAGTATTCATGATAACGTCATCATGGCTGCTTGTCTGCAGTTTCTAAACACACGTGATGTGATGAAATCATTTACCAAGATTACTGATTTACAACAGAATGTACCTTATAGAATCTTAGCTAGCCAAATGATCCCTACAAAGTTTGGATTAAGAATCGTAGTGAAGGTTGAAAATGATAAGAATATAATTTTACCAGCAAGATATTTACCCATGGAATCATCAAAACAAGAAGAACTGCTGCGTTTCTTAAATACTGGATCTGTATCTTTATGTTACAAAGGATTCTTGGGTCGAAGTCATCAACTTGAATTTAGTACACAGCCGGATTCGTCAGTCATTGTGATGAAATCATGAATCAGCACATTTCTTTCCAATGACGTCAGCTGTAGTTGTATGAATATGGTTGGTCGGCATGACGTCAGCAACTGTGATGAAATCATGAATTCAAACGTCAGCACATTCTTTACCAATGACGTCAGCAATAACTATAAACCAGCAAATACAGTGTCATCCCACGAAATCATTTGAGCAAGTGCTTTTCAGGAGGAAAGATGTGTACTTCTAACGATAAAGAGTTCATCTTCGCAAGCTATTATCCAATAAATATATTTCAAACAAAACATGTGATGATTGGTATCAGTGCTAGAACATTTGAACCTGTGATTCGATTGGACAAAGCAGAACAATTTGGTGTACAACTGACCTGTGAAGAATGGCACGAATCGACCAAATGAACGATTATTTTCATGATGAGCTAAATGTGACCATAGTCAAACCATTAGGCTCAAATCATGAAGTGGTGCTGCGTACAGTCCTCGAAGAGAAGATGGTGCTGTTACGTAAAAAGAGTACATTCCATGTCCCTCGCAACATGGTGTATCTAACGGAAACGGAATGGAACAAATTTATCAGCGTATTTCAGTGTGTGAAACATGCAGTGGAAGTGTGCAACAAAACTAGTATATTCCTGAAAAAGTACTATTTTGAAAAATGTGTTATGCATATTGTACAACATGTATCTAGATATTGTGACGGTTGTCAACATCGTTCGTGGGTGCATACCTGTATTGATAAACAGTTTATTTGTGATCAAATGGACATTGAGTTTCCACCAATTGATATTGCATTAGACCTTAAAAGACTTCAACTGGAATTAAAATTATATGCTAAAAAAAAACTAGTGCAAGAAGTTCAAAATACATTGTATCGACAATATCCAGAACCACTATCTGGTATGGATGTATGTGGAGTGTAATAAAATGATCCATTTCAATGAATTGTGTTTTTTCATTTCAAGTACAACCCCCAGGTTCTGACGTGTACTATTGCACCACAATGTTGCCAGAGGTTTTTGTTCTAAACAATTCCAGTTCTTTACTAATAAGTGCACAAACTTTTAAAAATGTCAAACCAAACTTTGAAACAAACATTTCAAAAAAAATTCAAACGAAAAATTTCAAACCAAATTTTCTTCTAAGCAGTTCCGGTTCTTCACTAATGAGTGCACAAATTTAAAAATTTTAAACAAAAAAAATTTGGAAACGAAAAATTTCAAAACAAAAATTTCGAAAAAAAATTTTAAACAAAAATTTTCAAACAAAATTTTGCAACAAAAAATTTAAACGAAAAAAATTCAAACAAAATTTTGAAGCGAAAAAATTTCAAACAATTTTGAAACAAAAAATTTCAAACAAAAAATTTGGAAACGAAAAATTTTAAACAAAATTTTGAAACGAAAATTTCAAACGAAAAATTTTCAAACGAAAAATTTTTAAACAAAAAAAATTTTGAAACAAAAGTTGTCAAAAAAAATGTCAAACAAAATTTTGAAACAAAAAATTCAAACAAAAATTTGAAAGCAAGAATTTTCAAACAAAAAGTTTCAAACTAAAAATTTTACGTTTCACGGTTAACCGTCAAACTTTATCCGGTTTTTAACTATTCGATTAACAAATAAACGGTTTTGATCATATTTATCAGTGAGTGCAAAATGTTGAACGAAACCAAGATTTTTAAATGTTAAACAAAACTTAAAACTGAATACAGCAAAGATTTGAAAATCATCAACCAATCAGATTGCACGAAAGATAGTGATCAACCAATCAGATTGCAGGAAAGATAGTGATCATCCAATCAAATTGCATTAACAATAACTTTGCTAGTGTCAGATTACATCACCTTATGATTAAATTTTAAACTGTTGTAGCATGTATTGCCTTTCGTCTATGAGTCATAAGATTCAATAAGGTTAGCTATCAGATTTCAAATCAATCACCACCAATGATCTTAGACTATGAGCTGTGACTAAAGTTCAATGTATTGTTTCAAATTTCGCACCTTATGTTAAAATTCTGTTTATCACCATTCCCAAATTTAAAGAATATTTCTCTTGATATACCTAAGTCTTAGAGTTAATCATATCATTATATGTTCAATAAGGTCAATAATGTCCGTCAATTGTTTACCTGAGTAGAACCAACTGTTTTCTAGAAGTGTGTGTGTACTCAAACTTAAGAAGTACCACAACAAAGGAAATGAATCCCTGTACACTACCTCATCAAGGACAATCACGTGGTACAACGTCTTGCTTACGTTTATATTTGGCGGGAATAATCAAAACCAATGACGCATTATCAAATTATCCTACAAAGTTTCAATGTACCAATGTCCTGAACTCCTAATTCCATCAAAGGTCAATAACCAATCATAATGATTTACCCAATGAATGAGATACTATCCAATTACCAATTATTGATGCGACAATAAGAAATGTACCCCTTCCAAAATTTAAGATTGGTACACAAATACACCTGTGTCTTATGAAAAAAGTAATAAATCCTGTACTTATTCAATAATAAAGCCGGTCAATAACATTTAAATTTTGAATATTTGACCATAAGAGGAACACCAATGGGTCTTAGAAAACGTTTACCGAATTTTGTTATTTGATAATTCCCAAATTTAAAAGGGAACATAAACATATAAAGGTAATAAACCTCTGTACATATCCATATAACATGCTAAATAGGGGTCAATAACCTCCGAAATTTGATTTTTGGTAGTTCTTTACCTATGAAAAGGGAACGATGTGGACCATCCAAATTTATAGTGGTACATATTGAAGACCTGTACGAAGATACCAAATGCTTATATTAAACAATTTCTAAAACCGAGTGGATGCGCCAAGATACCCCTCCCAAATTTTTAAAGGATGCATCAATGTACTCATGTCTTATGATAGGAAATGAACCCATATACATGACCATATGTCCATATACGGTATAAAACCGCATCAAAGGGAAGAAATTGGGCCAAAAACCAAACACGTGATACAACATATTGCTTATGTTTATATTTTAGCAATTTTGTACCCTTAAAAGAGAACGATGTGGACCACCCAAATTTATCATGATACATGTTGAAGCATGTACTATGATACCGAATGCTTAAATTGGAAAATTTCCAAAATTTAAAAGATTGGCCATGGTACCCATCCCTGGGTGCATCAATGTACCCATGTCTTATAATAGGGAATGAACACCTATACATGACCATATAATCATATAAGGTAATAGGACCTCATCCATGTGAATAAATTAGGTAAAAAACGAAACACGTGGTTGTACTAAAATTTGGCAATTTCGTACCCCTAAAAGGGAACGAGGTGAACCACCCACATTTATCATAACACATGTTAGGGTCTTGTACTATAATACCAAATGTTTAAATTGGGCAATTTCCAAAATTTAAGGGGTGGGCCAAAGTACCCCTTCCGGGTGCACAAATGTACCTATGTCTTATGATAGGGAATAGACCCCTATACATAACCATATAACCATATAAGGTAATAGAACCTCATCCAAGGGGATAACTTAGGTCAAACCAAACACGTGGTACAACGTATTGCTTACGTTTATATTTTGACAATTTGTACCCCTAAAAGGGAACGAGGTGGACCACCCAAATTTATCATAATACATGTTAGGGTCCAGTACTATAATACCAAATATATAAAATGAGCAATTTCTAAAATTTAAGGGGTGGGTCAAAGTACCCCTCCCGGGGTGCACAAATGTACCTATGTCTTATGATAGTGAATAGACCCTATACATAACCATATAACCATATAAGGTAATAGAACCTCATCCAAGAGGATAAATTGGGCCAAAAGACCAAACACGTGGTACAACGTATTGCTTACGTTTATATTTTGACAATTTTGTACCCCTAAAAGGGAACGAGGTGGACCACCCAAATTTATCATAATACATGTTAGGGTCGAGTACTATAATACCAAATATATAAAATGAGCAATTTCCAAAATTTAAGGGGTGGGGCAAAGTACCCCTCCCAAATTTTTAAAGGAGTGCACAAATATACCCATATCTTATGAAAGGTAATGGACCCCTATACATGACCATATAACTATATAGGATAATAACACCTCATCAAAAGGGATAAAATCGACCAAACACCAAACACGTGGTATAACGTATTGCTTACGTTTATATTTTTGGCAATTTTGTACCCCTAGAAAGGAACAAAGGGGACCACCCAAATTTATCATAATACATGTTAGGGTCCTGTCCTATAATACCCAATGTTTAAATTGGTCAATTTCCAAAATTTAAGGGGTGGGCCATGGTACCCTTCCCAAATTTTTCAAGGGGTGCATTAATATACCCATGTCTTATGAAAGGTAATGGACCCCTATACATGACCATATAACCATATAAGGTAATAACACCTCATCAAAGGGGATAAATTGAGCCAAAAACCAAACACGTGGTATAACGTATTGCTTACGTTTATATTTTGGCAATTTGGTACCCCTAAAAGGAAACGAGGTGGATCATCCAAATTTATCATAATACATATTAGGGTCCTGTACTATAATACCAAATGTTTAAATTGGTCAATTTCCAAAATTTAAGGGGTGGGCCAAGGTACCCCTCCCAAATTTTTCAAGGGGTGCATTAATATACCCATGTCTTATGAAAGGGAATGAACCCCTGTATACGCCCATATAACTATATAAGGTAATAACACCTCATCAAAGGGGATAAATTAGGTCAAAAACCCCCGAAATTTGAATTTTTGGCAATTTTTTACCCATGAAAGGGAACGACATAGACCCCCAATACTAATAGACGGACATACCCTGGTCCTAGGCTACCACACCCAATTTTTAGATTTGACAATTTCCAAAATTTAAGGGGGGTGGTCCTATGTACCCCTGCCAAAATTTAAGGGGTGGGCCAAGGTACCCCTGCCAAAATTTAGAGGGGGTGGTCCTATGTACCCCTAGGTCATTGACCCAGGGCCAAGGTCATTGACCTTTGACCTATGACGTCACAAAAATTTTTTCTGACTCGGCGCAATATACGCGGACCCCTACTACTGACATTTCGAATCGAAGAAATATAACACACAAGTTTGCAAGCGGAGACAAAGAAACCTAACGTAACCAGACTAAAGACGAATCGTTTACCGCGTAGCGATCAAGGTCAAGCTGTTTTCGAGGTCGAGTTTCGAGTTGAGTCGAGTTTGATAATGGCTCGCTCGCTCGTTCAGCTCGTTTTAGCTCGTTTTGAAATAATGGCCTGATTAGACTGGAAAGCGAAAGCTATGAGAAATGTAAGCACTAATGTGGAATACTTTTAGTGTAGCTCACGATAGGGGTGCGTCTCGTCTCGTAATTTTAGTGCATCTCGTGGTTCAATTTCAGTGTATCTCGTCTCGTAATTTTAGTGCATCTCGAGGGGCAATTTCAGTGTATCTCGTCTCGTCTAGATAACGAGAAGACAAGAGTTTTTTTTATTATTATTACGAGACAACTTCAAATGTCGTAATCACCAATATAAGTATATACTGTAGTTCTTAAAATCAAAGCTGAGACCTGCACGGTCGAATTCTTGAGCCCAAGCAGAAAACCAACTCGGTTAGTGATATCAACCGGCTCGGCTCGTATCAACTGAGCGAACAGCTCGAGTCGGCTCGTTTGGGATGAGCCGATGCCCTGAGCCGGCTCAGTTGGAACGAGCCATCGACTCAGCTCAATTGAGCCGATGGCTCGAGCTTTCTCGGTTGGGATGGGTCCCCTACTCGGCTCATGTGAACCGGTTCAAGCCAGCTAAGTTGAAACTAGTCCATCGGCACGTTTCGATTCAGCTCAACTAAGCCGATGGCTCAAATCGGCTCGGTTGAGTGACCTGTTGGCTCGGCTCACTTCTCGGTTCGGTTCGATAGTGAATGAGCTGTAAGCCGAGCCGCTCGAGCCGTTGAGAAGCCTAAACCCGGTCCCAGATGTTTTGAATATGTTTGGCTGAAGCCTATAACTTTTAACAATTTTTGGCTCGAGCCCAAATACTTGCCCCTTCGGAACTCAAACCCAGAACGTGACCAATGTCCTTCCCTCCTGAAGACTTCTCGACGACCGAGATCGACAGTCAATTAGCTTTTAATATTCAGATACAAACCCCATATCTTTTAAAGATTATACACGGTGTTGATATAATAATAATAATAATAATAATAATAATAATAATAATAATAATAATAATAATAATAATAATAATAATAACAAAAATTTTTAACTTGCCTGAAATAACTGTAATAAATATAACTGAATGTCACGCAACAGTAAGGCATATAATAAACTAATTTTTAGGATATGCAGAGGTAAATATAAAAGCTTTGCTACAAAATACCTACACAGAGCATAATTCAATGAGCTCTGAAATATAATGTAACGAAATAGCCTATGAGATTCAGTCTACAGAGCAATTGTTACTTAAAGAATGGACATACACTATTTCGAGAATCGAGACAAGAGGGGAAATGTTTACGATACTTTTCGTCTCGTCTCGATTCTCATCTCCAAAGAAAGACAAAAATTTTGAGTTAGCCTTGACCCGTCTCGAATATAAAATGTTAATTCTCATGTTATTTTATTTGTTTTAGAAACGAGATGAGACACTCCTCTTCTCGTGAGCAACCCAACCCAAACAATCCAACCCTAAATATTCTTTCCAAATGTCACGTTTCTGCTTGCAATGGTATGACCTGAGCGATAATTAGCTACTAGCTTTTAATCTTCTACGAGATAATAATAATTATTATTAGTTTATAATTATTACTATTATTATTCCTGAAGATTTGATAGTTCAAGTATTGAAACATCCGAGTATTCAAATATCTGAATATAATAAAACGTATGTTATCGCCGATCAATCGCCATCAAAAATCCTAAAGTAAAAAAAAATACAATATACATTCGCACAAGCACCTTGACCACTGAACCGCGATCGCTACGCGGTAAAAGATTCGGTTTTAGTCTGGTTACGTTAGGTTTCTTTGTCTCCGCTTGCAAACTTGTATGTTATATTTCTTCAATTCAAAATGTCTTTCATATTTCTTTTATGATGTCGGAAAAGTTTACATTAATAACTTGAGTTGTTCTTAAACCGCTGGTTCACAAGTTTGTTTTTTCTCCACACGAAACTACAAATATTTCAGAGTGAACTCTCATACACCCCATTTCTTTCAAAGCAGTCGCAATTACCTGGTCAAATACTTATTTCTGCCACGATTCATATTAACCAAAATAAATTCATTTTTTGGAAGCGGATTTTTCACTTTACGGATTTCGGAAAATTATGGAATTCAGTAATTTCTAAATTCCGGATTTTTCCGAATTCCGGAATTATTCCAAAATCGGAATTTTCCGAATTCCGGAATTTGTCCGGTTTTACTTTCGGGAGTCCGAAAAGTAATAATTCCGGAATTGGCTATCTCTAGTTTATACAGAACCTTTCAGAACACTAAGCTAGTAGCTATCTACAAACAAACAAAGTAATGCAAAGCATTTTGTATTCTGCAATACGTCATGTATTAAAATCCAACAGCAGTTTCAGTATCTATCCAGAAATTGCATGTATCTAGTTACTGGAAGCTGAGGTATGAAGAATTGTATTGTGTCTTATCTTTTTGTGTCTTATACTACCCTGCAAACCACTGAATATCTAAACGGCTTTCGTTAAATCCAAGTTGTAGTACTCACAGTTACATCCATTTGTGTCTATATGATCGTGTTACTAAAGCTTACTACATGACAGCGTCAGTAAGTCTTTCTTTGCTCCTCCGTAAAGTTGTGATACGATCTACTACAGAATAAAGAACCAATTATCAATTTAACCAAGCTGTTGTATTACTACACATCTGCTTTCGCCTGTGTCAACTCTGGTCGGTCTCGTTGACGCGAAATATTTGCTTTTTTATACCCCTTTCTTCGTTTACTGAACTAAACAGTAACTATTCTGAAATATGCTACTGCGCATGCCTCGTAGGTAAATATTTCTGATGCCAATAGTTTCCGTTTTGTCCAAGGAATGTTCTTTTTCTTATTCCCAGCATGACCCTTTTATTACATTATATGAAGAGCATGTAGGTCTAAATACCTCATGTATTACATAGAATGTAGGTTTAACTCTTCCAGCAAAGAAGAAACATGTGATCATAGTATACAACCCACAGAAGTGATAGCTGGCAATACAGTGGTCGTAATCCCAAACGACACAGAGGGTGAGCCGTGCCCTCCCCGCTGGTCTAGTGGCTAGCACGTGCGCCTTTGGTTTATGGTGTCCCGGGTTCGATTCCCGGCGGGAGAGCATCTATGATTTTTAACTGTACTCGATGTTTCTGTGTTCGTGTCCCTGTCGTTATAAGTTATTAGAAAAAGCAAGTTCAACGAGTTAAGCAAGTAAAATTAGCAATAAGTAAGTTACTAAAACACGTTCGGTGAGTCAGTTAAAATAAAAGGTGGACAATGAACTGGCTTTTCGCGCCGTCCATGCAAGTTCGAATCTATCTCTGCTTTTTTTTATTCATTTGAAAGGAAGTATTGTTTATTTTCGCTACAGGTAGACACTCTTTTCGTATTTTTCGGCATCGTTCACAGTTAAAGTAACTGACTATTCTTATTCTTTCTACGAATGATGGATCTTCTCTTTGGCTTCATGTCAAACATGCACACGTAATGAAAAGACACTGTCAAAATAATAATAATAATAATAATAATAATAATAATAATAATAATAATAATAATAATAATAATAATATGAAATATCACTAGCTAACTCGTGTGTGTATTTCGACAATATAATTTTATATTATTATGTGGAAATAAGTAAGGCTGGCTGGCACCCCCCCCCCAATTTTTTCGATGCGCCTTATGGGTCCACGGTGTCCTACGTTAATGCCATCTCACTATCACCTCCTGTTCTCTCGATATAAGTTATTGACATTTTGCGTAAAGACGGCTCTGCCGTGGCTACATGACTATCCATGACAATGACTCTTCGTTCATTTTGCATTGAAATCGCTTATTTTTCTGAGTACTATGAGTGCTTACTATCCAACGTTGCTCCCATCACTCTACAATTTCCCGTTCTCTCGATATAAATTGCTAATATTTTGTTTGTAAGGGAGATATGGCGTTACAATCATTACGTTTGAAGAAGAATTGAGGAAGATATTGCCTTGCCACAAACAACAACAACTATTATTATTATTATTATTATTATTATTATTATTATTATTATTATTATTATTATTATTATTATTATTATTGTTGTTGTTTTACTTACCACTAATATTGCCTACCTTTATTTGCAATGCAATGTGTTACTAAAAAGCAAATCAAATAACACTCCTCGCCATTCACGCCCAGAACTCGAAATACATGATTTACAGTTCTCTGTGTTAGAGGAAAGCACATTTATTATATTATTCTTTCAAATAACACGTTTCACAAGTTACTTCACTTTCAATGTGTAATTTCTTATCATCACTAACAATCATCTTGTTCCGATACGAAAATAACCCCCTCCTGCAAAAAAAGAAAAAAAATCCTGACCGTAGCAAAAGGGCGTGAACCTTCTTTATGCGATTAGTCGGGTCCAATATTTCAATAAGTCTCTGCACACAAGTTTTTAAGAGTTTGAAAGGCCGCCATTTTGAACATTTTCGTCTGATTATTCTGGTTAACGAACTCATCAAGATATTTGAACAATTAATGTTTGTGCCAAGTTTCGTCTCAATCCGCTGAAAATTGGGGTGGTTATGACATTCACAAGTAGCGTTACAGATAGATAGATAAATAGACACACAGAGGGAGAGAGAAAAAGTGTTTTGCTCCCTTTTCGCACCTGTGGTGCGTCAGAGCTAAACCGGGCCCCTTTGCAAAACTATTGACCAGCCTAACCTAAACAGAAACCTCTTACTTGCTAACATAGAAACGTGGTCGGGAGGTGTAAGGCATGTAGAAATTGTATTTTTAATAACCATGAGTATGGTCCACTTCCATGTTTTTCTTTTTACTTTCTGCAGCTACATCGGAACGTTCAATTTTTATTCTTTACTAATTGCAAATGGTGTTTACATTCAAAATATGAGGAATTTTGGTGGCATTTGTTCGGATATTCTTCTCTTTTGAAATGAAGAAAAGAATAAAAGCAATACGCAAAGACAAAAAGTATTATCAGTACTAAACATTACCAATAATAATTGCTACGAAAAACTAAATACGACCTCTTTTACCATCTCTCATGAGTTGTATGTATTATTAACAATAAATTTTTTAAAATGTTCTTGCCGAGGATTCGAACTTGCGTCCTTTGCATTTGTAAGCCAGCACCTTAACCACTACACCAAGATCATAGCATGGTGATCATTTAGTTGTCGGTGTATTTGTTATATTTGTGTTTTATGTTCCCACTTCGACAATTTTTACTCTTTTTTTCTAAGTTTAACAGCTGTTTCTGGCTTTCTCTTTCGGTGTCGTCCTTTATTTACACTATGCACTATTCGTATTCACAGTTTGTGCCTTGTGCAATGTCTTATTGAGATTAAACTTTTCTTTTTGTCCCTCAGTAAACATTTGATTGATTTAATTCTCATACTCTCCACGGATGGAGCGCAGGAATGCCAGACTCGAAAAATAGGTGTACATTTACTTTCCTGACAGATAATACAACGATAACGTTGTTATGTTGTTGTATATAGTATTGGCAATCTGTGCCAGCTTATAAGAAGGTGATCAGAGGCGAATTAGTGGAGCAGTATTATGTGGAAAAAAGATACATAGAGATATCAACAGATTATTCTTTTGTAATCCTAAATTAGAAAAAAAGAGTCGTTTTATGGATACATAATGAATAAGTGTGCGTAGAGATAGACATCTTTTTATGTATGCTTCTCATGAGTGGATATTAAACTCAGTTGAGAAGGTAACAAAACGTATATGAGTTATATTATTTATGAAGTATTTAAAATTAATCCTTCTAAGTGCACGCCGAAACTCATTTATTCGATGACCTGGAAACAAATTAGTGCCCATTAGTAAACTAAATAACATGCAATGCAGGAAAAGTACATAAACATTAACCCATTAGTGCCCAGAATTTCCCACATATTTTGAAAAGTTTTTTTCGCCTATTTGGTCTTACTAGTACTCTAAAATATATATTAAAATATTTTTGAAAAATATTTAGTTTTTTCTTGTTTTTTTAGCCCGGCAACTTAAGTTTCCAACAGGCAACATATTCAAGAAAAAGGGAACATTTTGAAAAGTTACAATTTTCAAGGAGAAAATACACTGGAAAATCATAACTATTAAAATCAAATCAATCCATCCTTTACAGACCCTTAATCTTTCCTTCTGGAGTCTTTCAAATCAATCCAGTTGAGTCTTTCTCTTTAAAACACATTGTACCCAAAAAACAGTGCTAATCCCGCATCAATATATTATACAAAGAAAATGTAACAATTCTATAACGAAACAGACCCCAAAGTTACTTTACGATTACAACTAGCAATGTCAATCCATGAGTTTTTTGCGCTATGACGAAAAATTGCCATGGCAACTTAAGTTGCCAAGGGGCAGCAATGGGTTAACATATTATACAGTAATTTCAGCACTAAACAAAAAGTATTATCAGCACTAAACATTAACAATAATAATTGCTACGAAACACTAAAACGAACAGCTGAGCTTCTAACGACAGGACTTACAGTTGTGGCCAAACTATGTTAAGAACCTCTGTGTTCAATAATCCCCAACGGACTAGAACCAATGTCCACTCGCACGAAGACGTAAGTAATTCGTTAAAGTTAAAACTATACAGTGAAGGTTATAATTTTATTATTATTATTATTATTATTATTATTATTATTATTATTATTATTATTATTATTATTATTATTATTATTATTATTATTATTATTATTATTATTAACATACTTTTGAATATACAGGGCGAAATTACTGTATAATATGTTAATCTTTATGTAATTTTCCTGCATTGCACGTTATTTAATTTACTCGCCTGGTACTTACATCCTATAACTTTGAGTAGTACCAAATTTCTCAAAAGTAAATTTCATTTCACAAATTCAACCTGTTGTATATACGTTATTAGGACGTAAAATTGAATGTAATTTATACGAAAAACCCTTTTATGCATTGCAAGACCTGTAACGTTCAAAAATTCACCACAAACTTATAGTCGTATCGACATAAACAAAACAACACCCAAAAAAAAAAAAAAAAAAAGTGTGGAGCAGGAAACCATTTTACACAAAAGTCAAAAGGGGGCCATTGAAGACATACGAACTGGCCGAGCGGTTTGGGTCACTAGTCTATCAATCAGAAGTTTATGTGTTCAAACCCTGTAGAAAATATTAGTTTTGTTTTTTCTTAAAAGTTTGTTCCTATTTTCATCAGAGAACCGAGAACATTTGTTTGAATAAATCTTTGGAAACTACTTTTCTCTCAAATTCGATTAGAAGCGAACATTATATGAATTGCAAATCTAACATCCACAGCTGAAAACAAAATATTAAGTATGTTCAATATTTCATTATTATCATTTGATATGTAGTGAAAAATTAATTATAAGCATTGACAATTTCAGAAGATTCTCCCCCGGTAATGGTCAATATATGAATAAGAGAAAACTGATAAAATTATTAGTCCATTTGAGCATGATCGAAGATAATTTATGGCCACGAAGGGGAAATTTATGTCGACAGGGTGCCAAATTCTCCCACAGGTCAGGCCCTGAAATCATCATTGTTTCAAAGGTATCCTTAACAAATAGAATATTACATTTATTTCTCGTTCTACGTTTTTGAAATGGGAAAATCATAATTTTAAAGAGAATTATAATTAAATAAACGTAAAGATTTATAGAACTAATGAAGTAAATACCCTTGTGTAAGTTATCGATTTCTAATCGGATTAAAACTCGAATATTCGTTTGCATCACACTTTAAAGTAAATCCTCTGTGTATATATAATTCTTACTGGAAAGCATGTTTAACTAAAATTACTTAATCAATATTTTTAATAATATATTTTTATTGTAATACTCTTACTATTCAATGTTGTATACACTTCATTTCGTAAAGCAAAACCTCGCAAATGTATAGTTGACTAGTGAATATTATCAAATAAATTATCATTTAGTTTACGTAAATATTGCATCACCTGATTTTAAACTTCGTACTTTAAATAATAATAATAATAATAATAATAATAAAATTATAGTCATATCTTTATCAGAATTTCAGGCTTAATCAATAAATGAATTCAACGTGGTCTCTATTCAAAGCTCTATTTAATAGAAACACAAAGAGAAACTCCGAGAAGAGGTAAAAGAAAAATGTTACTTTGGTGGGATTGGAAGTAACCTTTAAGAGGGTTTTTTTTTTTTTTTAACAAATTACAGGCAAATGGCTTAGACACTTTTTTGTTTTCTTTAAGTTAACTGATTCACCGAACGTATCTGACATATGAGTAACTTGTCTCTATTTTCTACTCGGTTATACACGTTTTACAATCTTTTCCATTAACCTTGAACGACAAGAACACGAACACAAAAACATCCACCTAGGTATGACAGTTAAAAGTCTTGCTCGAAATAAATATAAATTTCTGATATTATTATTATTATTATTATTATTATTATTATTATTATTATTATTATTATTATTATTATTATTATTATTATTATTATTATTATTATTATTATTATTGGTCTCCTACTTCTTTGACAAGATGTGAAAATTCACTACCTTCTTCATATCGCTAAATCAATATCTTCACTGTTTTCTCGTCACAGCTCATACCCTAGCTATCTGAATAGCAGTTTGTCTCATTGTTGCTTGATCTATGATTTTCCCTCGCATAGTAACAGATAGTTTTCTACAGCTTTTAGAGTGAGGTCTTTTGACAGCCTGTAGAAATTTGCATAGTGATTCGTATTAGCAATTACAGTAAAGTGGATCTTTCTGTTTCTACTGTGCATCATCAGCATCATTATATCAGAAGTATTCCGCCATTACCAGCTGGTCACTTACCGCAGCTGAGAACTGCCATTCTCCACGATCTTCTGTTAACCTCTCCATCTTCACATACGATTTTTCTGTTTTGATATCGCCAATAGCCTAATTCTGTTTCTATATAGTCTAATTCGTCCCGTCCCTCTCTTTCCTGCCACCATACTCTCTAGCACATCCCTCATGATACAGTTCCTTCTTAACAAATAACCCAAACAGTGTTTCTTTCTCTTCTTAATAATATTTTTCTCCTTCCATTTCCAGTTGTCGGTGCCTTTGTTATGTTTGTGTTTTATGTTCTCACTTCGACAATTTTTACTCTTTTTTTCTAAGTTTAACAGCTGTTTCTGGCTTTCTCTTTCGATGTCGTCCTTTATTTACACTATGCACTATTCGTATTCACAGCTTGTGCCCTCTGCAATGTCTTATTGAGATTAAACTTTTCTTTTTGTCCCTCAGTAAACATTTGATTGATTTAATTCTCATACTCTCCACGGATGGAGCGCAGGAATGCCAGACTCGAAAAATAGGTGTGCATTTACTTTCCTGACAGATAATACACTTTGGTGTAAATATCATTACAGGAAGAACATTAGCGGTTCGCTCCAAACATCAGGGCTGAACTTAGTAATACCAACTTATTTGATTTATGATTTCCTGTGGGAAGATCGTGTAGGGATAACATGGTGAAATTCTGAGTAATACAGCTAATCAACATAGGTCCAAATTCTTTTAAACTCAAAGGTTTTTTTTCTTTTTACAAAACGGTCGTGAAAAATCGAAGAGTTACTTCTCATACTAAAGGACTAATCCTTGAGAGGGTGGAATCATATATCTGGTGAAGATGACTTACGAATGTTGGTTGAAAAAGGACAAACAACATATACGGAGATTACCAGTGCCGTTCAAAACTTCACTGATCTGAAGTATCCTCTTTTCATGTTATTGGTCTTAGAAAGAATCACTGCACAATTTGTTAAAAATTCATTTTCGGTAGAATAATCTGTGGGGGTATCGGTATCATCAGGGGCGGATTTTAATTTTGAGTATGCCCGCTCCCTCACTTATGGATACATACACACATTTGATTGATTAATGAGAGGAGGAAATAAATTTTACGGAGTGGTTGATGCTATTTGTTAAATAATTATCTACATTAATATAAAAAGTGGAAAGTATATTTACTCTTTATCGTATCTTTTCGCGTTGAATTTTTTTCTAAATTCTTGGGTAGCCCCGTGCCTACACTCTAAAGCCGCCACTGAGTATCATGCTTGGCTTCCAACTAGAAAACTTCCATTCGATTCCACATCAGGTAACGTATTTTTTCGCATAAAATAATGGCTGCACGGAAGGTGAATGATCAATATTCTTTGCTCAAAGTTCTCTATCTAGAGATGAGAGCAAGAATCATGTATCGTGATGGATTTTCTGTTTCATAAGTAAGTACATTTTTTTTTCATGGATATTATCTTTTGCCCCTTAAAGCGATGGAAAATATGAGAAAATCATTTCGCGTAATGTAATTGACCTTTAAAACTTTTAAAGCCGTGGATCCAAGTAAAACAACCAAACATATTACGTTTGCAAGTGGAATTTACACAACAAATAACAGGAATAGTGTGACAAGCAGGGAAAACAGAGAAACTGTTATACGGTAAGACGAGACAAACAAAAATCCTAAACTGAATGTTTAAAGTATATAGCAAGAAAACAGACACCTGAGAGTGTGGTGTAGTGAGTAACGTTCTATCCTACCAATCAGCCGATCCATGTTCGAATCTTCGGTAAGTGCCTTTTTTTTTTTTTCGTCGAAGAACAGCCGTTATTTGTAATATTTACACTTTTTACTTTTCATCAAAGGAACAGCCAGTACTTGTAGTATTTTTTCTCTTTTCGTCGAAAGAACGGCCATTACTTGTAGTATTATGGTGCCCTTCTGTTAGATTTTTTCTTATTCTCGTCTAAGGTAATAATATAAGGCTGCAAGTATGATCTACCTAGGTAGGTCAAGAGTAACTATATTCTAGATTTCTTTCCATTAATAAAATATAAAAATAAGCTTAAATCGGAAACTAAATATACAAGTAATTGAAATGAAAGTAGCAGGTTGGTTCAATTTAACCTGAGGGCAGAAGAGCAAACCACTAGGCAGAAAACCAAAGCAATATAACCTGAGGCGCATTCAGGTGGCTGTTTTATCTCTGTTTTAACTGTGAACTGAACACACCTTTTTTAAAAACACAATGTTGTCAATGAATTACTGGTCTGTGTAAAAACGTAAAAAGAAGAGGAAAGAAACAATCTATATATATAAAAGAGAACGCACAAATCCTTTGTTACCTCATCACGCTAATACGGCTGAACCAATTTCTTTTATTTTTGGGGGGTTATTAGGATTTGGACCCTAGATGGTTTTTATCATATCACTTTAATTTTTAATTACCAGTGGCTTGAGATAATTGACCATTCAAGTGTCCATAACGTACAAATCCTTTGTTAGCTCATCATAGCTAAATCTAACCGTATTTATATGCAACCCACATGACCGTGTCACTCGGCGGGTTAACATAAATGACAGGCGATATAATGTTAACATTCTTCTATGGTTTTTATCATATCACTTGAAAGCGAAAAAGTAAAAATTATCTAAGTAACAAAGTTTATTGCGTTCCAGGGTGACCGCAGCGAAGCGGGGTGAACGCTGCTAGTATTAGTATATTTTGTTTTATTATTAGATGTTTCAGTATGTTGAAAAAAAGAAATCATGTCCACTATTAAATGAGGATATGATCAATAAATTAGTGTTCGTACCGAGTGGAATAACAGTACGAATTCTGGAAGGTCATATTCTATTTGGGAATACTCAAGTGCGAATGAAAAGAATGTAACAGTTATGGAATCAACCTATCAAGAGATTGATTTCTGAAGGGAATTCATTTAGTTAGGGATCCCAAGTTAAGTTGTAGAACCATGTCTCATATAGTCTCGGTGCTGAAAGGGATGTTACACTCCCATAGGACCAACTGATCAGTCTTAGAACTATCAGTTTCAGGAAAGATGATATATTTGTGAACTGTGAAAGGTCTCTATTAATCTACAAGCCAAGCTTAGAGCAATTTCCACATAACCCAAAATAGATTAAAGTCACAAATATGCGTATAAAAGTTGACGGCTCGCTGAACCATTGTGATCCATAATTAAACTTGATTTTTAGCTTCGTAAAATTGTGATTCTAGGTTCAGTGGAGAAAAAGCTGGGGGAATGACAGGGGCATGTCTCCTCTAATTTGGAACTGAGGAGGACTGTCCTCACAAAATCCGATTTGAAGGTTTTTTTTTTTTTTTTTTTTTGGCAGGAAAGTGATGATTTGTGTCCGATTGCCACAAAGGAAAGTAAGATGAAATTGATGTCCCCCAGAATAATCCTCAAATCTGCCTGCCTCCCTATGTTGAAGACAATTCTGCTCCCCTGATACTTCACAGCATTGTTTATCAACTTCATAATATTTTGAACATCGCTTTAAATAATATATGTGAACAGTCTTACCCCCTCCCCCTAATGTTGAAGACAGATTTGAGCCGCTGTCTAGGTTCGTAATACGGGTTCAAAAGACCTATAAATATATTTTTAAAAATCAAAAAATATAATATATAATTCTTTTAAAAAAGATTTGTAAGGAAGAGTTTAAGTATCGAACCCCCGTGACTTCTGGCCCTTAGCCGAATGGGGTGAATGCGCTCGGAGTTTCACCATTGAGCTCAGCGACCACGAAAGCTATGGATTTGATACTTATATCGGTCATTTTAGATAACTGTTACATGTTTCGGTAACCTCCCCCCACACGTGACCCGGGCCCGCATACAATTTCACCTGAATTTGCAAGTCATTAGCGAATGAAAGTGTCACCATTGATCTCAGCGACCGCGAAAACTATGGATTTGATACTCATATCTGTCATTTTGGATTATTTTTACATCTTAGTAACCCCCCTTCCCCACATGTGACCCTCGGTCCGCATACAATGGTAGCTGAATTTGCAAGTCATCGCTAATAAAATTGTCACCATTGATCTTAGTGACCGCGAATATTTTGAATTTGACACTAATATCGGTCATTTTGGGCTATTTTAACATGTCTCGGTATCCCCTACCCGCTGACCCGCGGCCCGCATACAATAGTAGTTGAATTTGCAAGTCATCGCTAATGGAACTGTCACCATTGATTTCAGCGAGCGCGAAAACTATGGAATTGTCACTAATATCGGTCATTATGGACTATTTTTTTACATGTCTCGGTATTTCTTCCCCCCCTCCCCCAATTGCCGCTGACTCCCGGTCCCCATACGTTTGTTATTAAATTTGCAATTCATTGCTAATGGAAGTGTCACCATTGATTTCAGCGACCGCGAAAACTATGTATTTGACACTAATATTGGTCATTTTGGATTACTTTTATATGTTTCGATATTTCAGCTCCCCCCCGGTGACCCCTGGCAAGGAGCCGAATAGCGTGAATTTGGAAGTTTATTGCGAGAGGAGCTTCATTATTGATTTCAGCGACCGCGAGAACTATGAATTCGACACTAATATCGGAAATTTTCTACTACTTTTACATGTCCCGATAAACGCCCTCCTGCGACCCCCTGGTTCGAATTTTGAGAAAAAACGTTTAACTTTGATCTGGAGCGTGGACCAAGGTATTTGTGACTAAAATTTGGTAACTCTCGGTGTATTTTTATGGTTCCCAAGCCGGTTCCGGTAAAAGCCTCCTGAGACCCCCTGGTTCGAAATTTGAAAAAAAAACGGCTTCGTCTTGATCTGGGGCCTGGGCTAGGTACCACTGACCAAAATTTTGTAACTCTCGGTCCACTCGTCTGATTCCCAGGCCGCACACAGACAGACAGACAGACTTACAGACAAACACACAAACAAACTCTTTATTTTATTTATATTAGATAAAAAATTAATATACTGAATATCAGCTCTTCAACTTGAACGGCTTGCGAGATACTAAATTTTTCGCAAAAATTCGGACCCTCTTAGAATATGTAACATAATGAAACAGATACATCATACAGTCAACTTCCTAGTTGAGATTGAGGCTTAAGTATATACCAAAAATCATTTCATTTGACTTTGCAATTTGGATATGATGATCATGCACACATAGTCATATTCGATTTTTTATATAATAATTCATATATTACACATGATTCAAACATTTTCCCCAGTAGCTAGCTCCTCTACGAAATCACAGGCTGCGTCTCAAATTAGTCCTATTGCTATTATTACAATTGCAAATATCAATATCTAAAATTGCCTGAAGTTCTTTCGTCAATAGAAACAAATGAAACGAAAAAGGATGCCTTGAAAGTAGACAAATTCACCAGTGTTCAGAAGCTGTCTACAATGCACTGAGCAGAATGAGTGTGTGGGTCGTAATACGTTGTTAAGTCAGAGTGGGTCCTGGTGGGTTTGGGGTTGTAGTGGGTCACGTTCTGTTAACCCGCGGTCCCCCGACCCGCTCCATCTCTGGACTCTACATACGGATAAAACAATCATATATATGTATTTTAACCTTCTTGATTTTACTGAACCTTCACTAATTTAAGATAATTTACAAAAAATGCAAGAAAGCAATTATTAATAACATATATAAAAATATAGAAATGTATTTTGAAGGAAAAAGTAATTGGTATACTCGAGGTTCGAACTCGAGTTGCCTACTCAATAAGCAGACACCTTACCGACTTATCCAGGGCACAATGTGCAAGTTATCGTTTCGAAGCTTTATTTCTAATGTGTGTGTGGTAGTAGTGGTGCGACAACCGTCTTGAAGACCCATTTTGCAGTTACGAAATCACTCTTTTAACCCCCATTAATCCGATTTTTATACACCTCTCTCTCTCTCTCTCTCTCTATATATATATATATATATATATATATATATATATATATATATATATATATAAAACAGTAAGTAAGAGTATAGATTAAGTTATTCTTGATTTTAATCTACAGAACAAATTATTTTAATGAAAACATGGGGCCTGTTGCCGTAGATGGCTAAAGACCGTAAATAAAGTTCAAACTTCAAGTGTAACTGGGGTAACTCCCGACAATAGCTGATTTAAGACGTTTGATAGCGCTGGTAATGGCTGGTTCATAAACATACTTGGTATAGCGTGTGTAGGTAAGTGGTTATAGCGTCTGACTGTTATGCTAAGTGTCCGGGGTTCGAGTCTCGGCCTGGACTGAGTTACATTTTTTTAAGGAGTTAAACACTATAAATGATGTTCGCGTTTGATGCTGAATGAGATTTATCCTATGAAGGGAGAAAAACCAGGACGGATACAGGGGGCAGGAGGAAAGACGGACACTTTATCCTTAAGTGTTAAAATTTAATTTATTCCCAAGTCTTTTGCTCTTTCCTTTCCCTGTTTCCTTCTTTTCTCATTTTGTTTAGCTTTCCATACTTTTTCTGTCTCTACATGATGCGTATTATTCTTTTCTGTTTCCTTTGCATTAATTCCTATCTCTTTGATCTTAAAGTGAATGGAATTTCTGCAGATTTATCTCGTGGTTGTTTCTCTAAGTGATGCTCTCAGATAGTAATACTTTTTCCTCCAAATGGAGGAATATCCTGGCATGTTATGTTTTCGGGCACGTATTTGCTGTCATGTTGGTTGTCCAACTATCAGACATAGAGTGAAACTATCCTGCTACTGGAAAAAGCTATCATTTCTTATGTATCCAACCTCCACTTATTACAGTCGCTGACTGTACAATGTAAAGAACCTTTACCTCTGTATGTCTAATGGAATTCGTCATCAGTGTATTTTTAGTTTAGTTCTTTCTTTCAATGCCACCGGAATGAATCACCAGGTCTTCCTGTCGGCAAAGAAAGAATGTTCATCGTATTTATGTTAGATTAATACTACGATAACGTTACTTTCAAGTTCTTCTTTCTAGATCTCAAAGGTTCATACTCCACCAGATGGAACAATACGTTATACTGCGTGCTCATTTCTGGTATGAAGATAAAAATAGTTTTCTTTTCAGAACTTTGAAGGCTCTTTATGACAAAGACTGCGAGCAAAACAATGCCCGCCTTGAATCTTAATCCAGTGTCTACTGTGACTGTCTACGAAAATAAAACTTGCCCTTCACTAGAAAAAAAAATGTTTATATGGAATATGAGACTCTCGACTATGACTGCCTGCAGCAGAGAGCAAGAGGGGACAGTTCACCCCACCCTTGTATTTTTAAATAGGTTTGATTCTTTGAAATATACCTAAAACATATTCGATTTGTTATTTCCACATACTACCCAGCTTAATATACAATGTGTCAAAAAATCAACCTACTAAGTTTAGAACGTTATTTCTTATATCAAATGAAAAAAAAAAGTTTTGATGAACATACTGTGGGTCAAAAAATGTCTCTTTTCAAATTTATAATCCGCCAAAAATGAGGAAAATCACGTTTTAAAAACACTCTAGCATAGAGTGACCAGATTTTTTTAAATCCAAAAGAGTATATATATATATATAAAAAAAATTGACACTAAGTATAAAGACAAGGTGAATTACAGTATTTTATCTAATGCGCATGCAAATGAGTTAAATACTTCACCATCATTCATACTTCTGCGACAATCTTGCTTTCTTGTGTAAGTTAATGTCATCCTTTATTGCCAATCTGAACTCTTCACAGATCATGCTTACACTGAACTTCACTTTCATTACTTGTTCCAGTGTCGACACTGTGAGTTGACTTTTTTCCTCGCTCCAGTAAGTGTTAATAGCATTGAAGAGCCTCTCACAATCAACATTAGTGCCCGGTAAAGTAAACAAGAATTGCACGAGTGGCACAATCACTTTTAAATTTGACCCACCCCGCACTAAATCTTTGTACACTATTTTCCATTTGCCCATCATTGTCTCTCTTTTCTCTCCCCATTGTTCAAGGTGTTCTTTAACACATCTGGGCAAATTTTTGACACTTACTGGGTATTGCACAGTAAGTGTCAAAACTATCATTATCACTGAATTCCAACGAACTGTCTACATGTTTTACCTGCTCATAGAAATATACAAACGACTCCTGAAATTCTTCATAGGTAACTGATGTGTCAAGTAGTAAATATTTCATCTTGTTTACTTCTCCGAAAAAACGTTTGTGATCACATCTCTAAGTATGTTATCACTTCAAAGTAAAACCTTCTTGACACTAAGTAGGCATATTCCTCTTTTATATTCCCTTCTTTTACAAGTTTCGTAAGTAAATTTCTAGCAGAAAACGAAAAAAAAAAGTTTTGTTCAATTCTATCTTTGTATTTCCTCAGAAGTTCAAAATATTCAACAGAAACTTCAGTCGCTGTTATATCCTCTTTCTCAATTTTTGTAATTGTTTCAGTGAACAAGATTAGCTGAGTATGCAGGAATACAGCCACAACTCACGTGTTTCGTCTCGAAAGAAATTGACTATAGCTATTGGAGCATTTTCATCACTCAAAAAATACCCCTTAAGTGGTTCATACTGACGTATAGTTTTTTCTACACACGGAAGCAGAGACAAGAATCTCGTCTTTGAGTGATACAAAAGACCCTCATAATGACAACCAATGAACTCACAAAAGTTTTTCAAATTTTCTGTCCTTACAGTAAAAATACTGAAATGGTTGTATATTTTAAAAACCAAATTCTCAACATCGATCGGTATTACTCTCGAACACGCCACAAAAATTTCATTGTGAAGGATATGAGCCCCACACCCGATAGGCAAAACATTTTTCTTCAACCTGAACTCTAGTTCGCTATGCACGTTTCCTGTTGTTTTATTTTCTATGCTTCCAAAATTTACTGGTGCATTATCAGCTACAAAACCGATGACCTTATTTTCCAAACAAAACTGACGTAATGTACCCATTAATACGTTCGACACAGTTTCCGAGGTTTCATTTGACATGCTATGAATTTTTAGAAGACATGTTTTTACATTAATATGAGTATCTACTTCACAGTACCGCACTAAATCAGGCATGAGTTTGGTTGCTTTACGATTGGAAGCATCACAAGCAACAACAACGAAAGGAGTCTTTTTAACACTATTACTTAAAATATTTTCTGACCACACTCCCACCACATTTGTTAACAAAGCCTCCGTTTTCGCTCTCGCACATGCAAATGTTTTATTCACTGTTGATTTCAAAAGTTTGCTAGTGCAGTCCATGTTTCTAAAAGAGTGGTTATGTTTAACATTATGGTATGACCACACAAGTTCTAGTCGAATTAAATCTAGCTCTTCTGAAGATTCTGTGGTGAAAAAAAAAACTATCCAACTTACCTGCTTCGGAAGTTGATGAGCATTCAGGGTGCGACTTAGATTTTATACGTTGTTGTATATCATATTTACCTTTATTTTTTTTATAGAGAACTCCTTCTTACATACCGTGCACCATGCTTTGTAAACATCGTTACTGCGGGCCCTTTTAATGCAAGGATAGCTTATTTCAAACGCTTGATTATACTGGCATTTTCCTCGCGACATTGTTAATAAAATAAATTATTCCAATCCTCGAATAATATAATTGATTGAGTGTACGTACGCACGTTAATTAGAATAATAATCACTGCTGATTCCCACTACCAAGAACTCACTCACTTTGAAGGGAAATTAAACCCCCGTACCATGAACTGTAGGAATACCAGATATAAATTCCGAAAATCTAAATCATTCCAGGTACTCAAATCAATTTAATTAACAATTTAATAATTAAAACGTTGAAAGTTTGGATAAATCTATCACTTTAATTTTGCCGTCTTTACTATAGTTTTAGTACTAACTAATAAAAACAGTTTAGTTATATTATAATTTTTTTCTTTTGCAAAAAGAAAATCTGGCAACCCTACAATGCAACGAGGACGAGAAACGCAGCACAGTGCAGCGGGTTTGCTACTACGAAGTACTAAACAGTGCTGTCAACGTCCAAGTTTTTACAGGAAAAAAAATGCGATTTTCAATGGGAAAATGTATTAAACGTTAAATGAAATTGAAAATGCCATAAAAGAGTATAATTCGATATTTTTGGGAAGAAAAAAGAGTATAGAGTATATGAACCTCGAAAAGAGTATAATACTCTTAAAAAGAGTATGTCTGGTCACCCTACTCTAGCACAAAAGTTATGGTGTCTATCGCACGTGATTCGACGGATTTCGCAGGAACTCGTATGCGCTAGTAATAATTATTTGTGTGGAACAGTCTTCTGGTATCCACGAAAAGAGTACCCAATTAGTATTTAAAAGTGTATCCTCGTACACTAAGTTAGTTTTTACAAATCGTTACGTTGATATCAGGGGATTGTGAAACGTGGGTATTTAGATAAGAGGGAATACTAGGTATTGCCTAATTTTTTCAACCGCTTGCGAAAAAGTCCCATTATTTTTAAGCTAGGGCGTTTTAATTCTTTTTCGGCTTATAATACTGAAAGAACTCGTTTTAACACCTATATGTATTAAAACCTTTAACTTTCATTTGATATAAACACTCATCTCCAGAAGTTTCAGTTGATTTTTTGACACCCTGTATTAATACTAGGCTTGTATACAAATTTAAAATAACACTGGCACATGAATTCACAGATATATATATATATATATATATATATATATATATATATATATATATATATATATATATATATATATATGGAAACCTCATAGATGATATAGTAATTAATGTGAAATATGTAAGCATCTCGTAAATCCATCTTTGATGCTCTCAAGTCGAAATTAATTTGACAAAATTACAGATGTACATGAAAAATTAGTGTGTTAGAGCTGAGGGGAGTTGAGGAAGAAAATAACACATTTCTTGAAAATTGCCTGAGATCAAAGGCGTATGCTGTGTTGGACACTGGGTTTCCCCTCCACAAAATCTCGACTTTTCTGTAAGTTTGGCCTAATTTTAGGAGTAGTTCTGCAAATTTTAATACAATCTGTCCTCATACTGAATTTAGGACACCACCAAAAAGCCACGGAGCGAAAAAAACGAAAGGATTTTTTGGTGGAAAAAAGTAATGAAATTGGTAGGTGGAAAGGTGAAAAAAGGCACCATTTTTGGTTTAAATTTGGTGGAATGAAAACTATCTTAATTAATAACACAGTTTCACAAGGGTCATATTTTTGTAATAATTCACTACTTTGAATTCAAATTTGAAATTAGAATTTCGCTACCAGGCATAGTTTTTCAGTAATACAGGGTGTCCCATAAGTACATGACACTTCTAAGTATTAAGAATATTGACGGCATATACGGTATGTATACATGGACGGCGGTAATTTTGTCACCGGAAAGTTCGTCAGGGTAATTTCGTCACCGGTAATTTTGTCACCAAAATATTACCATATAGGTAATTTCGTCACCGAAAATTTTGTCATGATAATTTCATCACCAGTGTCTTTTAGAACATAATACAAGTACAATGAATGAATGGAAACCGTTTTTGAAATTGCTTTCTTTAATCTTCAACTGAAGCAAATCGAAATATAATAATAATAATAATAATAATAATAATAATAATAATAATAATAATAATAATAATAATAATAATAATAATAATTATTATTATTATTATTATTATTATTATTATTATTATTATTATTATTATTATTATTATTATTATTATTATTATTATTATTATTATTATTAAATAGTTACATATTTTGTATATCGTATTTGAGATAAGAGATAAAAGTTTTTAGTGATTCTGTCAGAAATATTATCAAATAGGAAATTTTGTCATGGTTATTTTTTCATCTTTCTTGAACTAAGTAGAGGCAAAGTAAATCACCTAAACAACTTACGTTATTTTAATCAAACTTGGAAAACAATTCGGTTGACGTTGAACTCTGCAAAATTTAAGTTTCGGGTACTCGACGCAGGAGCAAGCACCAGTGCAAGAAAATAGTGCCAGCTTCAGCAAATGTTAAAAGCAAAGGCAACGTGGGAAACTATTGGGTGTATCACTATTTACAAATATTAAGCTTCGCCAATATCAAAATTTCAGAACAGAAAATTGCAAACAAATATGGGAAGATATGCCAATCCGTTCATTTTCCCGCAAATTAGACGGAAATTTGCATCGTTCTTGTACCGTTCTCTGAGCCCAAACTCTTGAACCTTCATCCACGTTAACTGAGTCATGTGAAAAGAGTGATCTTTTTTTAGGAGCTATTGAAAGAAGAATGTTATATTTCAATATTTCAACTCTGATTAAACATTGGCCAAATTGTTATTGGATATATATGTCAAGAAAGCAAATTTATATAAAGGAAGAAAAACATATACTGTAAATATTTCTAACAATTTCCTTTAAATATAGCCTTATGGAGCTATTGAGAAGTGAAGCATGGATGGTGGATGGAGTACTTTCCAATGGCTCCTTAAAAAGGAAAAAAAAACGTAGGCCCTATATGTTATTTGAGGTGAGACTTCCTTTACTAGGTGTAGGCCTTAATGCAGAGCAAGACACAACATTCATATGAAGAACTGTTTTGTGCGGTGGTGCATCAGTGCAGTGAATTTAGTGAATACCCGAACCCTGTAACTGTGGTTATGGATTTCGAGATAGCGGAAATGCACACTTTAAAGACAACTTTCGGAAACTCAACTCGTGTACAGCATTGCTTTTTTTTCACCTGACTCACTAAACGTGGAGAAAGGTCCAAGAGATTGGATTCACAGAACGGTACAAGAGCAATGAATGTTTTGGTGACGAAATAACCTACATGCTATATTTTGGTGACGAAATTACCGGTGACGAAACTACTGTGACGAAAATTCCGGTGGCGAAATTTCCGGTGACGAAATTACCTAAGTTCATGTATACATATATACAGAACACGGCGTATATTTAGAAAAGGAAATTTCCAATGTAAATCTGGCAACACTATCAGTTTCGATTTTCAGAGATTAACAAGATTTCCCACCTGTGTTTATTTTTCCAATGAATCCAATCTAATACTAACTTTGATTCTTGTGAGGTTAAGCTGTTACTTCTACTTACTTAAAACTCAAAAAAAAAATCTTTGAGTTTTACGTCCCACGGTTATGCCGGTTAGGCTAAAGGAGACGGTGATGATGAGTAATGAATGAAATGGTGGAGTGAAGAAAGTGGGAGGAAACGGGAGAACCCCGAGAAAACCCACCCACACGGTGTTTGTCCACCACAAAGTTCACTTGGCTAGGGCTGGGATCGAACCCGCGACCCCAAGCACCAGAGGTGAACGCTCTACCACTGAGCCACCGCGGCCCCCTACTTAAAACTCAGGTCTTCATGAATGAGAAATCAAGAAAAACATGAACCAGTATGTTATTAGACGACTGCTTATGTATCAGTAGAGACAACAAAGACACCCACTACAAAACATAATATAAACCAGTAACTTCTTAATCACTATTTCATTCTCAGAGAACTTTTTTGAACATGTGTCTGTACTTACGTAACACCCTGTATTACTAAAAAGCAACAATGATAAGGAAATTTTGATTTTCGACTTCAATTCAGCATGATGAATTACTATAGAACTACAGATCTAGAACTGTAAATGAAGAATGCAAGGGACATTAAACTCTGAGAGTTGATAACTTCAGAGACGTAACTAAGCTATTTTGCGCCCGGGACGAGATCTTGTTTTGGCGCCCCCTTCCCCAACGTAAAACGTAAATATATAGCTACAGTAAAAAAAATCTTCGTTTTGCACCCTCTCAATCAGGCGCCCGGGGCACGTACCCAGCCTACTAACCCCTAATTGCGGTCCTGGATAACTGACAGGTGAAAAAAAAAATAACTGAGTTGATAGTTTCACATTTTGTTTCTTTTTTGGCTCTATATGGTTCTCTATTTCCCATATGTACACTTGTGTCCAAAATTGTTGTCGCATGTCTTTAGAAATTACATAAATAGAAATAACTCTCTTTCTTGTGATAGAAAATGTCACATTTCTTCTTGGAAATAAGCAGAAAAACAAAACACATATTTCCAAAAAATATTTCAATAAAAAATTAAGAAATAAGCAAGTTATAATTAAAAAAAGAAATCTCCGAAACTTTCATCGAAAAATTCTAAGTTCCACTTTCGTAAACGTGGCAAACGCGCAGCGAAATTTACAAAGAGGGAGGGAATTTTATGCTTTGTTAGAAATACAACGTAAATCTGTCATAAGGTTAGTTACTATACATGTGGCACAGCTCTAACAATCATTGCTATTAAGCATTTTATATTTAAACAAACGACTAAATAAAAATAAGCTACAAAATGTGCGAAGCGATCAGACATTTTGTGTTAGTGGTTTCGTCACATGCGTCTGCCAAGCTGCAGTCTACCATGCCGTTGTAGAGTAATCGGTCAAAGCTTCTTCTTTATATACTTTATTTTTCCACGATCATCACTTCGAATCCCATACCCTATAGTAATTTTTTTTTTTTTTTTTTTTTTTTTTTTTTTTTTTAGAAAAGCTTGATTCTGTGAATTCCTTAATATAAGGAACAATGTTTTGTTCTAATAATGCTCCTTAGTATTATTCTCTTCATTCTAATTTATTTTAATATTTCCAAATAATTTAGAATTATATCTTTAAAAACATTAAAACTGTGAAGAATTTTATAAAAAGTGGAAGCTTCATTTATAATCATTTTCATAACCGAAATGAGAAACTTACAAATAGAGGAATTTTAATTAACATATGACTAAACTTTCATAAAACAGTAATTAAATAAAACATAGTTTCTGCAAGTAATATGCAGGTAATAGGCAGAAAAATGAACGTAAAATATTAGATGTTGATTAAAAATTAGTAGGGATAGTTCTAAAGCCAAGTAGAAAATTCTCTCTGCTTCATGAAAATAATGAACATTTTATAAAAATAATGGTATTTTGCTATATCGAAAATGTGTTTAGTAAATTAATAAATAAAATACAATTATATAATTCAATCACTCTTACTCGATAGCTTGAAGAGAAACTGTCGGCCGCGACCCTTCGGTTTTCTTCGTAGCACACGAAGGGACACGAAGTTGATCCGAACCAAGGGAAAAGGTGTAGAAAAAAGTAATGGCACTCAGGGCGGGATAGGTATTGCCTGTCACATAAGAAAATGCATGTTCTCCGCAGGATAATATCTGTTGCTTCTTGACGCGATGGAAAATACGGGAAAATCGGTTCAGTTAATGTAATTGACCATTAAAACTTTTAAAAGCTGTGGATCCTGGTAAATTAACAAAATATATTACGTTTGCAGATGCAATTTACACAACAAATAACACGAATAGTGTGAGAAGCAGGGAAAGCAGAGAAACTGTTATATGGTAAGACAACAGAAACAAATATCACAAACTGGATATTTAAAGTGTATAGCAAAAAAAAAAAAAAAAAAAAAAAAAGCACCTGAGTATGTGGCGTAGTAGATAACGTTCTAATCTACCAATCAGTTGATCCATGTTCGAGTCTTCGTCAAGTGCATGGGCGTCTTTGGCGGGGGGTTGAGGGGGACGCGTCCACCTCAATATTTTGAAGTACAAAATATTCAATATTTTATTCTAATTTATTTACTAACGACAGAATAACATACGACGTATAAATAATAATTACACTATTTGGAATATAATATTCTGGCTATGAAAGGATTATAACAGACTTGATATACCTCAGGGGTCCGTGAAGGTAATCAGAAAGCTAACAAATGGAATCGAAGATAATAAACAGGTTGGGCTTGGTAGTACCATTTAAATCACTTTCCTTGATGCCCCCCCCCCCAAATTTTACATGCCACAGACGCCAGTGGTCAAGTGTTTTTTTTTTTTTTTTTTTCTCGCCGAAGAAACAGCCATTACTTGTAATATTTACATTTTTTCTTTTCGTCAAAGGAACAGCCATTACTTGTAGTACTAGAGTTTTATACAGGGTGTTAATGAACTATACCGACAAACTCTAAGAGGTGATTCCTTACATCAAAATAAGAGAAAAAGTTCATATGGGCCTGTGGGGAAAAGTGCATAGTTTCAGAAGCTAGGGCTGTCCAAAATCGAGAAAAAGCAAAACTTCAATATGTCCTCTTTCGAATTCCAGAAATTGTAGATGGTGGTCCTTATCAGGTAAAAGAAGTCACACATACGCAATCCAGAAATGCATATTTCATTAATTTTCAGTGGGTGTACAAAGTATTCCATACAGGGCAAAATTCCCAGACATTCAATCAACCGAATTTTGAGATTTGACTGACTTTATGATTGGTCCAACGTAGGCAAAGATAAGCCCTGATAGCAGTGAACACAGAAACCTTTAGCGCGATGTCGAAAGTGTTAAGGATCGTCAGCAACACGGTTTCTCGTATCGGGAAAACGCATGTTGTAATGTTTTCTTTCACGCTTATAAGTGAAGACAACGTGAAATATACAGTGAGGAAATCCATCGAATCACACATTATTGCGAACACAAAAAGCATGGAGCTGCCGGTTCTTAACACTTCCGACTTCCCTCCGAAGCAGTGGATGTCCATTATTGTTAAGGCTTATATTCTGCCTACTTTGGACCCTCCTTGAAATCAGCATATATTTGAAAACTCTATTGAGAGCATATCTGAGAATTGCACCCTGTAGTTTTTTTATCATTTTGCTTTGACGGTAGATTTTAGGGAAGGGGAAGAGCAGGAGGGGAAATATATGGAAATGAATAAAACTTAGTAACTCTTGAACTACTCGAGAGATCTCGATCAAACTTCCAACATAGATTAGGTTCGGGCCTGGGATGATATTGCCATTTCACGTTTACGATGCAACGTAAGGGATGGGCAGGGGTAGATATATGTTAAAAAATGAAAATAAAAGTGACTGTCTTTGTGACTTCATCACGCTTAAATACCCTACCGATTTTAATCAAATTTTCAACATAGACGAGGTTCAGACCTGGGGTAGTTTTATCATATCAATTTGACGGTAGAACAAAGAGTTAGGGGGAGGGGAGGGGAGAGATGTATGAAAATGAATAAAACAACTCTTGAACCACCCAACTGATCTCTATCAAATTTTCAAGATAGATGACGTTCGGTCCTTCGGTAATTTTTATAATCTAATTTTGGCGGTGCAAGGTGGGGAGGGGGAGATATGTAAAAAAATAAAAATAAAACTGGCTGTCTTTGTGACTTTATTAATCTTGAACCACCCAACCAATATCGATCAAATTTTCAACATAGATGCGATTTGCGCCTGGGATGGTATTTACCGGTATCTATTTACTTTGACGATAAAAATTAGGGGAGGGGAAGGAAGGAGTTAAAAAGTAAGTGAAACCACCGGACCGATCTCCATGAAGTTTCCAACCTAAATGAAGTTCTAACCTAAGATGGTTTTTGTCATATCACTTTGACGGTGTAACTTTAGGGAGGAGGAGGGGAGACATTTAAAATGATCGATAATGACCGATATTAGTCATCTATAGCTTTTGAGCTAGCTGAGATTAACAGTGACACTACCGATGCTGTTTAAATCCAAATTCAGCCCCACAGTTTGAGAGAGGGAGGAGGGGGAGATATATAAATACGATAGAAAATGACCGATATTAGTGACGAATCTATAGATTTCCAGGTTGGTGAGATGAACGGTGTTACTTCCGATCCCGTGCCCCGCAACATGGGGAGAGAAGGGAGATATATTAAAACCATCGAAAATGACCAATATAAAAGAGCGCTTTAGTAATAGTAAAAAGTGACTGACTAGCGGAACTATGTTTTCTTAATTTACCCCAGCGAAGCAGATAATTGATGCTAGTGTATTCTAAAACTCAAAAATAGAATTTACAATTCGTTTAAAAATATAGGCTGGAGCAGTCTTTAAAGGTCAGGTACCAACTAGTGAAATAGCCATTTATCGAACGAAAAGAATATGTTTATGGAAATATTATTTGCGAAATATTCAAACCTGTTCCCCAATAGAATAGCATATCAAGCGAAGTGAAATGAAAAAGATCCAAGTGAATCCAACTGCTATCTTCTAGATTTAATTTAAACAGCTAAAATGCTTACTCACTTTGGCCAGTTTATGAACACAAAATGGGAAATTAAAAAATTGTAGCAGTTGCCTTACTTTCTTTCCTAGAGTTGGAATTTCCAAAAACGATGGATCACGTGGTCACAGATTTGTAAGGAGGAGTTTAAATGCCGAGTTTCATCTCCTTATGATGAGACATTCATCAGAAAGTCTTTTTTGGAGTATATTTTTAATATTTCCTTTCCTCGCTTAGAACATGTATTGTATGAAAGTAACATGAGAAAAGCCCGGCCAGAGTTAACTAACATGGGAAAACCAGAGTTTGGTAAATGAATTTCGGGGCCATCCTTCGCGAGGCAGTAGTGCACATTTAAAATGTTAATATAACAAACTGGAGGAGCGCAATAGTCAGAAATAGTGGCGGAAAGGCGTCCTAAAGATTCTAACTCAGCGCATGTATGACACGACGTATAAAGTTCTCAAGTGACGGCGTGGCAGAGTTAGGATGATCCACGGCTCCCGTGCAAAGAGTCCTGGGTTCGATTCCTGCTCGAGTGAATTTTATTTGTTTTTTGCTTTAACCAATAAAGTAACCATTTTTAACTACAAGTAAAATATTAATTCATCATATGTTTATAATACATAAAACAATAGAATTGTTCAAATCAGTTGTAAAATCTTTGAATATTCTATGTTAACTAGCAATAGAATGTAACCTATTCCGCGTAGTATATTGATGCCACGGGTTGTATTATGAAAAAGCATGAAATTTTGGAGTTTTACGTCCCACGTTTATGCCGGCTAGGCTAAAGGAGACGGTGAAGATGAGAAATTAATGAAATGGTGGAATGAAGAAAGTGGTAGGAAACGGGAGAACTCCGACGAAACCCACGCACATGGTGTTTGTTCAGCAGAAAGTTCACTTGGCGGGAGCAGGTTTTGAACCCGAAACCCCATGCACCAGAGGTGAATGCTCAACCATTGAGTCACCGCAGCCCGGAGTTATATTATGGTTAGCAGAGTCGTTGTGTAAAAAATGTTCTTGACGCTTCGTGTCGTATCTGTAAACAGTGTGCGAATTGACCAGACATTTGCAAGGGAGGATGGATTGTACTTCAGACGACAATAGCATGGCAAAGTATGACAGTTGTAGCCAGGGGCGTCATTTAGGGAGAGCAGGAGGGGCAATTACCCCTCAAGAGTTTGAGGAATAAATATCCTTTAATCGATTGTCTACTAATACACTAGAACTAAACGTAAAAGCCTTATGTCGGTGGTGCTCTTGCCCCCTCAATTGAAGTCTGAAATGACGCCGCTGATTACAGCATACATCCAGTATTACCAAAGGGAATTTCTCCCTCATTACCCTTGTAATTCGCACAATGTTCACAAATATAGACACGAAGCGACAAGAACATTTTTTGCAAAACGACTGTGCTAACCATAATATAATGCGTGATATCAATATACAACGCGGAATAGGGTACAATTAATTGCTAGTTAACACAGAACATTGAAAGATTTTACAACTGATTTGAATATTTCTATTGTTTTATGCATTATAAGCATATGGTGAATTAATAGTTTATGTCTACTTTATTGGTTAAAGCAAAAAACAAAAAAGTTGAATCGAGCGAGGATGCAACCCGGAACCATTTGCACGGGGTCATAGATGCTCCTAACTCTGCCACGTCGTCACTTGATAACTTTACGCGTGGTATCATATGCGAGAGTCGGAATCTTTAAGACGCGTTTTCTCCACTATTTCTGGCTATTGTGCTCTCCCAGTTTGTAATATATACACTTAAATATGCACTCCTACCTCGCGAAGGATGAACCTGAAATTCATTTACCAAAGTCTGCTTTCCCCTTATTAGTCTTGTAAGATACTGTTTTTTAAGCATAAATTTTTCCACCCTCTTTCTCTATGGACTTTAGACGAAAGTAACATAATAAAGCATTCGTTCGAAAAGGTTGATAATTATGTTTAAAAACTAATTTGAAACGGTTGTAATGTTTTTTGTGATGATGCAATAGATAACAAAATAATATGAATAAAACAATTGAAGAAATCCCCTCTACTACTTCTTAAAGTTGGAATTTTTGAAAATGTTAGGATATATGTCTATTTATTTATAATAAGACATTTGTATCGAGTTTCACGGCCGTAACTTGAGAGGCTCTGAGGTATTTTATTATTGGCATAAATTTTTAATCCTTTATCACCTTTAATATACGCGCGTTAATTAAAGTAAAAAATACAGAACATTATCTATCTTAACATTTTTGTTTTATTGGATCAAAAGATTCAATATATTTTAGGCAAAATTTTCTTGTACGCCTTATACCTGGAGAACTACATATAGTGTAGCCAAACTCAAACTATCATCCAACTCAGTATAATTTGCTTATTTCGAAAAAAAAAAAACAAAAAACGAAAACTCGATTTAGGGGCCGCTCCTAAATGTTGTGATCCCTGAAAAAAATCTAATATATTTCATTCAATCAAAATTTTTCTTCTACACCTTTATCTGGAGTTCTACATATAGTGTAGCCAAACCCAAACTATCACATAACTCAGTGTAATGTGCTTATTCTGTCGAAAATACGAGCACTTGATTTAGGGACCATTCAAAAATTTTGTGCCCTTGATTAAGAAACTAATTATTGGCCAAGATCGTAATCTCTTGATTCATTTTTTTGGATCATTCCTAAAATTCTTCTTTTATTTTTTTCGTTTCGGTTTCGATAGTCAAGGTTGATTTCATTTACGCAATATACTAGTTGAAATGCCGGTTCTTGTCACGGGAAGATGACATGTATGGAACATATTTGAAAGGTATATTTGGGGACTCTTCCCCCTTTAGGACGCCCCTATGAATTAAAGTGAGATGATAAAAACTCAGGTAGACGCAAGTCACAAATTCATTTTAAACGATGTAACCTTTTTAAAATTTGGTTATTTTATGAACAGACTGTGGGAAACTAGAATAATATGGAAATTGATATCCTCATACTTATAAATCGAAATGTTCAAAAGCGCTGGGACTCATACCAGCTTAGATTTAATAAGGAACTTATATACTGAGTTTCATCTGTTAAACTTGAGTGATTTCCAAGATATATTTTGGGCATACATTTTGAATATCTCTAACCTTTTAGCAAACATATTTGAATGAAGGTAACATGATAATAGCTAAACATAGTTAGCACTGTCTTCCACTTCAATGTTTTATTCATTTATTTATTTATTTTACTTTAATAAGGACGAACACATATACTAAGGAGGGAAACATGATCCGAAGTATACATAAAAATAGAGTATCTTACGAGATCTTTAAGTTAAGAATATGAAAGTCACCGTACATATTCCTAATTTAAAATATATAGGCACTCGTTCTAGTATTTTGAACAATTCCGTTTTCACGTAAGGAAGGAGCAATTTCTACCATGGCTTTTTTCGCATTCGAATACAATACAGTCTCATCATGATAGAAAAATTTCTTAAGTGTTTAAATTGAAGTTATAAACAGTTAACTCGACATTGCTTTTGTCATGTCCATTTCATTAAAATTCTCTGGGGGGATAGTCGGTTTAAAAATTATGCAATATATATATATATATAGTATATCACGAATATGGACTGATTTGGAATATGGAATCTGGTAAATAAACTCCTTATTAAAACTCGATGGACACAAGATCCAAAGTTTCCGAAAATTTCGCTTTGAGGGTGAAGCGCAACTATTCTTCTATGTTTTCTCAATAAACAGTATAAAATTGCATCGATATTTTCTGTTTCACCACGAAAAACGACTCAGCCATTTGAAATGAATTTTTGCACATAGCAAGCACTTGAGTCGAGCTTAGTTTTCATCAGTTCACTTCAATTCAAATACGCATTCTGAGAGGAGAAAGAAGGTCCAAACAACCTTCAAAATATTTTTCAAATAAAACTACTCTTCCCGTACAATGAACGGACATCTTTGCTATTAAAGAAATAAATGTAGAAATTTTACGTTTTTCTCTGAAGCAATCAGATGCAGGTTAAAACACAAGCACGAAATGCACCCTTGATATATAGATTACAGCCTACTATTTCCTAGCGATGGCCAAAATTTTTCGCGATCCGGAATCCAGAAAATTTATTTTCCGGAATCGGTAAGTTTACTTTCCGGATTTCGGAAAAATTTCGATGTCGGAACAATTCCGGAATTTAGAAATATTCCGGACTTCGGAAAAAATATGAAATTTTTCCGACATCGGAATTTTACTGAAATCCGGATTTTTCCGAATTCCGAATTTCTTCGAAAATCGGAATTTTCCGAAATCTAGAATGTTTCCGATTTTACTTTTCGGATTCCGGGAAGTAAAAATTCTGGAATTGGCCATCGCTATTTCCTATTTCAGTTGTACTTATTTTACCGGTAAATTGTATACATACATTAAATAGGATTTATTGTTACGAAGAAAATTAAAAATGAATGAAATCGGGTCTGTATGTGATTTAAAGTGGTTCAGGTATATATAATTTAAAGGAATGTTGCGTTCACTTGCGGCTAAGGGGTATCCTTGTGAAAGGAATGGGGGCACTTTGGATTCGATTCAGGATGGTAGCCAGCCCAAAAATGTAAAGGGGGTCCGGCTGAAGTTAGGGGAGGCCCGATCCAACCATATTATAGTTCATCACCATATTATAGTTCATTTGCAAGCCTACCGTGAAACTTTTAGGGGGCAGCTAAAATTTAGGGGTGCCGGCCCCCCTAGACCCCCTGGATACGGGCCTGATTCGATTATCGGTGAATGTGCATTTGTTCAAATTAAACGCTAGTCTGTAAGTCTACGTCTTATATAACCTCGGTGCTGGAAGAAGTATTCTAGATGTCATTGAATGAAACTGAGGTATATACATATATACTGTTACTAGTTCTGAAGCTAAGTGTGTTGGGTTATTGAAACGCCTGGAGAATACAAGTTACATTATGCACATTCAAAGGTAAAGCTGAAAGAAAACGCCTCTGGCTGTGTTTCGTGTGATACTGTAGGGCTATTAAGTAAGGACTCAATTCACATTACCAAATATCTGATATGACAACCAATCAAAATTCGGTAAAAGGGAGTTCGTGTCTAATAAATGCCACGTAATACATGGGATTTCTTTTAGAGAGACATTCCCTTACATTTGAGTGGTAGACGTCATGGAGGAAGCAAGAATTCGTTTCATAACGCTTCTTGACGAAGGTTACAGCGCTAAGCAAGCCGCAGAGCATGTAGGCATTCACCCTAGAACTGGTCAGCGGTGGGCACATAGATATCGTGTTACCGGGGAAACAATTCGTCGTTGTGGTAATGGGAGACGCCGAGTTACCACAAATGAGCAAGACCGTCGTCTGGTTGAACAAGCCAAGGAAACTCCCCATTCAAATTCGCGTCAACTGCGACAAGCCGCTGACTTTCCTGGATGACGTCAAACAGCTATTAGGCGACTCAGGGAGGCTAATCGATTCGCTCGGCGTGCAGCCATTAAGGAATTTCTTTCTGCGGAACACATCAGACGACGACGTCAATTTGCAGAGGAAAATATGCATCGGAACTGGACAAATGTCATTTTCAGCGATGAATGTATATTTTCTTCTGCAAATGATGGACCAGTCTGTGTCTTTCGTGAGAGAGGTTCCAGGTTCGATCCTCGATACATATGGCACAAGCGTTCCAGCGGACGCATATCAGTGCCTGTCTGGGGCTGGATATCTGCAGATGGATTTGGGTATCTTCACAGGATTGATGGGCGTCTTACAGGTGCGCAGTATAAGTTCATCTTGGAGAATATTATGCTGCCATCTGTTCGCGAACGTTATCCTGAGGGAGCAATCCACTTTTAACACGACCGGTCACCTGTCCATATGTCACGAGTTGTCCAAGAGTGGCTGGCAGAGCAAAATGATGTAGAGGTAATCAATTGGCCTCCACGCGGAGCAGATCTTAACCCAATAGAAAATGTCTGGGCAGAGGTAAAGAGATGTTTGAGGGAGAAATGGGCTAATGAAGTTCCTAGAACTTCCAATGAGCTCTGGGATTCGATCGTTAATGCTTGGGAAGATCTTGCTACGAATGGCACGAGCTATGTCCGTCGAATGATAGAACGAATGCCTCGTCGAATGTTAGCGGTTGTTGAAGCAGGTGGTCACTCGACGTCATATTAAAAACGTGTTTAGTTTCAAACAGCCCTTTTAAGGGCTACATTTCATCCATAAAATGTTATGTGAATATGTGATTAAGCATGCAGAAAAAATTGTGATGCAATCATCGAAATATATTTTTTTAAAATAAAATGTGCTTTGAGTGGGATTCGATCTCGTAACCCTCACTACCTAAAGCCAAAACGCTACCTCTACTCTAGCCTCTCACTAGCTGTTACACTTACCAATTCCTTGCACAATTGCTGCCAAGCCGCCAAAATTTCATACATAACATTCCTTCGTAATTAAAAATCATATACAAGAGAGATACCTAATTACTACCATTGTTTGGCATTATTAAGAAGACGTCTCTTGCATTGAAAACGTAGGGCTTCATTATTGACTGATGAAAAGGAAAATGCAATAGTCGAAAATCGTATTTTCTTTGCAAGTAATTTAAACAAATTCCTATTCATAACCAAACTTGAAATGAAGTTGGGTTGAGTTGACTTTAAGTTTAACGTCCCGTTCAGCAGCGAGGCTATATTAGGCGTGGACCTACTAACTCACGTGGAATCCGAACCACATGAGCTCCCACCGGGAATCGAATCCGAGTCTCTACGCCATTAAAATAAAGTGGATTCATATCTCTAAATTAGGATAAATTTCTTAAAGTACTTTTGAAATTCTTAACTAGATTTTTGCGTGTTTCCAAAGCAAATTTGATAAACCTTACTGAATTTTGATTATTATCTTTTTTATACTTCTGAACCATACCTATTATTTGGTATCAAATATACAGAATGTTTCAAAACAACACCGATAACGTTTGGGAGGTGATTCCTGAACCAAAACAAGACAAAAAATATGGACCAACCTGGATTTACAAATGTTTCCTTTCGGAGTTATAGGCTGCCTTAAACATGAAAAAACAAAAATGAATTTGAAAGGTCCATAGGTCCAAAACTATGGGACCTACCGTAGTCGGGTCAAGACTTCACTTAGAAACTAATACGTGAGTTATCCAAAAATGCATGTTTCAGAATCTTAAGGTACTCACGCAACAATTTCTATAGAGGGAGTTTGGCTAAAGGCATATGATTTGAAATACTCACCAACTACCTCTCTAAAAATTGTTGCGGAAGTACCGCAGGATTGTGAAAGTTGGATATTTGGAGAGAGCACATATAGTTCCTAAGTGAAGCCTTGACCCGACCACGGTGAGTGCCATAGGTTTGGACCTATGGACCTTTGAAGTTCATTTTTCATATTTTTGGCATACTTTAACTCCGAAAGGAAGCATTTGTGCACCCAGACTGGTCTATACTTTTTGTCCTTTCTTGGTGCCATTAATCACATCCCAAATATTTTGTCGGTGTTGCTTTGAAACACCCTGTATAAAACCACTAACTAGAAGGATTGCACATGCTAATATTCAATCTTACCTGAATAACCGAATCTCTGAAATTAGGGAAATTATTTGATTATCAGTATACATACAATATGGTATTCACATTTTTTTTTAACGTTCATTTAGAATAAATAATTTATATTTACTGTCTTCTTTGAGCTGTATAATGTTTTGTAAGAGTATGTTTTGACTTCACTCTTGTATTCAATGTGGGATCAAATTATGGTGATTGGGTTATGTGTTTTATTTTTTTAAAAGATTTTAGATAAAGTTGATAACCCAAAAGATCCAGGTGCACTGAAACATTAACAAAAAATGAACAGAATATTTATCAATTCAGCTATGGCTATATATTAAAAATATGTATCCCTGCCTCCGCGTAATGGGATGGAGAATCTCTAGCCAAGAAGCCATATATGTAATTGAAACACGGAGACTCCTGATTTTGAAGCGCCAGTGCTAACTGCACACCTACATTCATTAGTTACCATTCATGTGATAAAGTTTTTGAAACAATTGTTTTTGTAAAATATTTATTATTTTCTGCGAGAGTTAATTTAATTATGTTCCCTCTTCAAAATAGTGTTAAATAATAAATAATAATTTAACAATAGAACAATGCTTAATCCTACACCCCTTAGCAGTTAATACACTCTAGAGCAGCCTAATCATTAGATAGCTAAGGACTCTCTTCCTATAACTTTTACAGTATAAACTTTCAAGCTGATATAACATCTATAATAAGAGTTATACATCATATTAAATTAGAAATAAGTGTGATTATAATAATTGCTTGTTACGTCAGAAAAAAGTTTCTTTGATTAATATCATAGGTATTTTCGAGTACAGAAAAGAAATAAAGAATTAAGCTAGGAAGCCAATTAACTCGTTAGACAAGAAACTTTGGTATTTTCGTCACTTAGAATATAGACGTCCTCAGATTTCTGAATTAAGAATTGCAATTAGGAATCCATCAAAGTATTTTGAATTTGTTTAAAATTGTCTCAATGCTCAACGAATTGTATTTCAATTGAAAGTTTTGAATAAAAGTCTAAAGATGACACTGATTTTTTACTTTCTTGTGCACTCCCCTTACGAACAATTTGTTCGGCATACCTTACATAGTACGGCAAAGTACTAGGTATCCCCTGTAATCCATAATGTGTAGGAAGTATAGATTTGAAGTCATCCTTTGTCTTAACGAAATTCTATTCAGAAATATTTCGTTAAAACGTAAATTATGACTACCACCTCAGCAGATATGTCTACAAGATTAGAAACAAAAATCAGTAATCGGTGAAAGCACTGTTTCTTTCAGAATTAATGTTCCGGGGGGGGGGGGGCACACTCACAAGGAGAAGGTAGACTTTGGTAAGTAAACCTTGGGCTACTTTTTGCGAGTTGTTAGTGCACATTTAAAGAATTAATATTGCAAACTGGGAGAGCGCAATGGCCAAAAATAACGGAGAAAAACCGTCTTCAAGTTTTTTACTCGCTGCATGAATTGTACGACACACACATTTACCAAGTGTCGGCGTGGCAAAGTGAAAAAAAATCTTTGACTCATGCGTAAAGGGTTCCGGATTCAATTCCTGTTCGAGTCATATACTTTTTTTTTTTTTTGCTTCAACCAATAAAGTAGCCATTTGTAACTATAATAAAATATTAATTCATTATATGTTTATAATGAATAAAACAATAGAAATTTTCAAATCACTTGTAAAATCTTTCAACGTTCCATTTTAACTACGGTAGAAACAAAATTGAATCTATTCCGTAAATATTATTGTTACCGCAGTCGTTGTGTAAAAAATGTTCTTGACGCTTCATGTTTACATCTGTAGACAGTGTGCAAATTACAAGGGAAATGAGGAGGAAATCTCCTTTGGTTATAGCAACATCCAGTATTAGCAAAGAGGATTTCCCTCTCAACTCCTTTGTAATTCTTACATTGTCAACAGATGTAGACACGAAGCGTCAACAACATTTAATACACAATGACTGTCGTAACCAGTTACGTATTTATTGGGGGCGCTTCCGGGCTTAAGCCCCCCCCCCCGAAATATTATTTACTATATTAAAGTAAATGAAATATCTTCGAGAATTTTCACATTTCCAGGACCAAAGTTGGCAAAGCTACCCTTCCCCCGAAATAAAATCGCAAATACACCACTGGTCGTAACCATAATATAACTCATGATATCAGCATCTTTACGGAATAGATTAAATTTTGTTTGCCAGTTAACATGGAACATTGAAAGATTTTACAAGTGATTTGAAAATTTCTATTGTTTTATTCATTATAAACATACAATGAATTAATATTTTACTTATAGTTACAAATGCTTACTTTATTGGTTGAAAAAAAAAAAGAGATGTGTGACTCGAACAGGAATCGAACCCGGGACACTTTACACATGAATTACAGATTTTACTCCCTCTGCCACACCATCAATTCGCGAGTAGAAAACTTTAAGACGGTTTTTCTTCGTTATTTTTGGCCATGGCGCTCTTCAGTTTGTAATATTAACTCTTTAAATGTGCACTACAACCTCCCCCCCCCAAAAAAAATGGCTCCGAAGTTTATTTACCAAACTGCCTTCTCCTTGTCAGTATTACGGGGGTCACTGTCAGAGCTTGTCCGGAAGAAGCACTGGGTGAAAGATAACGTGTTAAGTATGAAGCGTTTAAGATCAATCCTTCAAACACTACTGAAGGGGGATTTCTAACTTAATTTCATACATATACCTTAAAATAAAAGATTTCGACTAAAATTGCCACTTTAAAAACTTCATTTCAGAGAATGACTAAGAGAAACAATAAGATCACTGTAAAATACATTATAAAACACTATATCTACCTTCAAAATGACATTTCCAAAAGTTCAGACGCAACTAAATAGTTTTTTTTAGACCTGAAAAAGTTAACCATTCTGAAGTTCATGCAAATATTTAATCTTTCTTCCGAAATAAACTCTTTCAAGTCACCTCCGACTGGGATTTCTCCTTGAAGTGAAAACTGTTCCTTCGTGATTATAAGGTTCACGTACGCCGTTTCGACGCAAACGATCCAGTTCGGATTCCCGGTGAGAGCGCATGTGTATCGGAACCCACATTAAGCTGTAGATCTACGTCTCATATAGTCTCAGTGATAATAATAATAATAATAATAATAATAATAATAATATCCATGCCATGATCCGTCCGTGTCACTGCTGTGGCCATTGTCACATATCATGCCGTTCTGTGGCGTGACACTATTTCTTTCTACACCCTTTCCCTTGGTTCGGATCAACTTCGTGTCCCTTCGTGTGCTACGAAGAAAACCGAAGGATCCCGGCCGAACAATTTCTCTTCAAGCTATCGAGTAAGAGTGATTGAATTATGTATTGTGTTTTTCAGATGTAAAGCATCACGGGCAGTAGCCAATGCTGTGCGATATTCCGCGCGGTGTTGCCGGATTTCGGACTCCCCTTTCCCTTCTCGCTCTTCCTCTAGTTGAGATTATTACACATACATTGGCAACATTATTCACAATGTAAATATACTATTCCAGCAAACTCAAAGATTTTGGCTGTGTATCCTAGAAGTATATATAGCAACTGAATAACCTACCTATTAACTTATTCCAGTGGAACTGCTAAACGTTCGTCTTCAACACTACTTTCACTATCGTGTATGTCAATTAATATTTCGCCATTGTCTGAATCTGACTCTTGTAAATTTTTTATTATGAGTTCCAAAAATTGTAAACACAAAAAATAATTCTTCGAGCTTCACTTCGTAGCACTTTTTTTTTTTAAAGAAAATTCCGCACTTGTACTCGGTTTCCTTAAAGACATTGTCAACTATAATTTTGGAGAACAAATGAACTACACGAAAGAAAGCAACCTAGACACTGATGAATTCTGTTTATGCTAGAAGAAGAGAAGTTGCGTTCCTACACACACAATCAGCTCCTTTGCTTCCATGTAATAACATACTCTTATACTTGATGTAGGTCTCACAACAACAATCCATCTGATTCGTAAGCAACACGATATGGTCGAGTTTGTTTTGGGTTACAATAATTTATGACACCACTCAGACGCCTGGTGCTTTTGCGTCCCTGCTAGAGGAGTAAAGAAGGAGTACGTAATTGGCCACACATACGTAAGGTATTGAAACGAAGAAAAAAAAATCATACTGCGTTTCTTCTGTCGAATAAGGAAGAATCTTGCATGAAGGCAATTTCAAAACAATATTACGAATGTCCCATACCTTCTGTTCTTCCACATGAGCTCCCGCCGGGAATCGAATATATATATATATATATATATATATATATATATATATATATATATATATATATATATATATATATATATATATATATATGAATCAAATTGCAGAGGCTTGTTATTTAATTCGATCGCTTACTATTCTCAAGGGTGTAGAAACGGGGGAAAAGCGGGCCTTGACTTTCCAAACTATTTCCAGCCCCGAAATGAGGTTCATCTAGTATATGTTTAGTAAACTTATTTAATAATTAATGCAAATTAGGAACGTTTATAATAAAATAAGATTTTTAAAAAAAGAAAAAAGAAAACATCATCAATACAGTTTCTGTACCTAATTACAAGGACGCTGATTTCTCTGTAAATTGGGGGGGAGGGGTGCATTCAGATGCAGAAAGCATATATGATGATTTTAAGACAAATTGCATTCAAATTATGCCTAATATTGCACATTTACAAATAAAATGAGGGGCCCTGGCTCCCTCAGTCCCCCCAGGATCTCTCACTACTATATTATTGCATATTAATATCTGAGTTGATATTTTTTCGAGTTTTTTCCTTTTAGTATTTTAACCTACATAAACACAAAGTCGGATAAACAGACTGCTAGAAACAGCATTTGTTTTCTTATGAATAGCTTATTGATTTATCTCTTACAATCCGCTTTTCAACTTCAGTACTGTTAAGATCCGTCTTTTGTTAAGGTAGCATCGAGGAAACATAATATGTGTATAGTATACATGGTGAGTTAAAATGCTTTCATATTCTGAAAGAGGTCATTTGTTCTGTTTTTAATGTGTGAAAAGCTTTCCTCCCCCTGAAAGTAATGTTCCCCTAGAACAACCTGTTGGTTACACCCCTGATTATCCTTTAATAAAAGTTGAGTTCCATTTCCGAATCGAAGAAAAATCCACTGGAAATTAGACGGGACTCAACGCTCGTTTTACTAATTGTTTTATATGGAAACCTTTCAAAGCGTGTATCATGACAACCAGTTATCATAAAAAGATGTAGTTTTCACGTATGTGTTCGTAATTCTTTTCTCTACTTCGTAAAGTGAGCAGTTAATGTGCTAATACAATATTTCTAATAAGCGCCTCTGCTATTGTCAAGATTCGCAGTAGCGCGAGAAGTCAGCGTGCAGAACTGCTTGTCGCGAATTGTCAACACCGCTCAAAGCCAATTGGACGCCGCGTAAAGCCAACTCAAGGCCATGCCGCTTCTCATCTGAAATCTGTTGTAATTGTATTTTATTTATTTATTTACTAAACAAATTTCCGATATAGCAAAAATACCATTATTTTTGTAAAATGTTCATTATTTTCATGAGGCAGAGATAATTTTCTACTTGGCTTTAGAACTATCCCTACTAATTTTTAATCGACATCTAATAGTTTACGTTCATTTTTCTGCCTATTACCTGCATATTACTTGCAGAAACTATGCGGAGTAAATTTTTTTTTTTTTATTAGTTACTGTTTTATGAAAGCTTAGTCATGTTTAATTAAAATTCCACTATTTGTAAGTTTCTCATTTCGGTTATGAAAATGATTATAAATGAAGCTTCCGCTTTTTATAAAATTCTTGAGTTTTAATGTTTTTAAAGACATACTTCTAAATTATTTGGAAATATTCAAATAAACTAGAATGAAGAGGATAATACTAAGGAGCATTATTAGAACAAAACATTGTTCCTTAAGGAATTCACAGAATCAAGCTTTTCTTTAAAAAAAAAAAAAAAAAAAGTTACTATAGGGTATGGGATTCGAAGTGATGATCGTGGAAAAATAAAGTATGTAAAGAAGAAGCTTTAACCGACTACTCTACAAAGGCACGGTACGGATGGCACCTTGGTAGACGTATGTAGCGAAACCACTAACACAAAATGCCTGATCGCTTCGCACATTTTGTAGCTTATTTCTATTTAGTTGTTTGTTTAAATGTAAAATGCTTAATAGCAATGATTGTTAGAGCTGTGACACATGTATAGTAAATAACCTTCTGACAGATTTACGTTGTATTTCTAACAAAGCATAAAATTCCCTCCCTCTTTGTAAATTTCGCTGCGCGTTTGCCACGTTTACGAAAGTGGAACTTAGAATTTTTCGATGAAAGTTTCGGAGATTTCTTTTTTTTTAATTATAACTTGCTTATTTCTTAATTTTTTATTGAAATATTTTTTGGAAATATGTGTTTTGTTTTTCTGCTTATTTCCAAGAAGAAATGTGACATTTTCTATCACAAGAAAGAGAGTTATTTCTATTTATGTAATTTCTAAAGACATGCGACAATAATTTTGGACACAAGTGTACATATGCTATAGATAAGGTTTTTTCTAACATTGGCCCAAGCTCTTTTATTTCACGGAAGATAACTTGTGGTTTTGCTTTAGTCGTGAGTACCAAAATTTTGTAGTTTCAGCAAATTTTTGCATGGACACGTTAGTATTTATATTCTCCACTTCACATTTCTACATCTATTTTTTCCTGTGATATCCGTTTTGATACCTCTCCTATTATTTTGACATATTATACTAGTAAACATAATTTTATGCACTCTTGCATATAAGAAATGGATGCAATGAACGTTAATACTGGTGAGAAACGAAAAACAACTAATGGATAAGGAACGAAAACAAAATTTGGTACGATAATGAGCCTTGTAGTCTTAGTTCTGGAAAAAAGAATGGAATAAATCCCGTGTCCATGATGACGCCGGATCCAGTAACTCATCCACGTGCGTTTCTTTCTCCCATTAGCGTGTAGTAATATACGCCTAATACAATTGTATGCATTACTATCACACTTAAGACCAAATCTACAATCGGTATATTGTCCATGTCGAATTCAAATGTACACAGCTACACAGATAGAATGATATTCCTTTCCCAAGCCGAAAAAGAACAGTTTTGGTATGGTTAAAATCTCTGAAACAGAGCAAGTTTGAAGCGGAAAACCTCAGCAAGATTCCGCATACTTCACGTGGTGTAGAAGTGGCTCTACTATTAGTTTGTAAATGTGTTCTACGATTGCCATCGGAAAAGCTTTTTTTTTTTTTTTAATTTTATTTTGATGTAGTATGGTGCATATTTTGTGAGGTTTCCTTATAGCCATATTTCTTGCGTTCAAACTCAGACGTGAATTCATCTATTCCATTTCAGATTTAAAAGAAAAAAATCCGGGTTAACTTTAGTTTTAAAAATCTGATTTTCAAAATTGAGAATTTCTCATGCTAGTTGCAATCGAAATTGATAAAGAATAAGGCGATAAAAATATTTTATAATAATAATAATAATAATAATAATAATAATAATAATAATAATAATAATAATAATAATAATAATAATAATAATAATAATAATAATAATAATATCTCTCGCTTTACCATGCACTACATCACTAGCTCTGTTGAAACAGTAAGATTTCTTCTCCGAACCGATGGGTTTCTGTCAGTACAGGGAGACTGTCTCCTAAAAGTATTTTTCAAGCAATGCTCTATTTGGCTTAGTCCATTATGGTTTTCATAGTGTATGTTTACAAATTTATTTATTTATTTATTTATTTTATTTACGAACATAATAAAATAAAATGAAATAGCCAACATACATTATGAAAATTATAATGCAGTAGGCCAAACAGAACATTGCTTGAAAAATACTCTTAGGAGACAGTATTCTTTTTCTTTCTTCAATACCTGCCTGCCTTTTCTCCTGCTTGCCACTATTTCTTTTTCCATTTCTTACTACGGTCATATTAATACAATATTCTATAGAAGCATTGTAGAATCTAAAAGCCAAACTTTACTCGATTACTGATTTACAAAGGTTTTGAGTTTATCGGCCCTTTTCACCACCAGTGTTATACCAGACCTACACCCAGGCCCGTGCTGGCCCACCGGGACACCGGGACATGTCCCGGTGCGCCCTCCGAAACATCACATTATAAATAAAGGTACGAGTTTTTTGTATGATAAAGTCTTACAGTTGTTATTGGTAAAGAACCTGTGGTAAGTATACTGCGCCCTTTATATAAGGCTGCCTTGCGAAACCACATAAAAAATAAACGGTTTTATTTCTTCTTCTGTATGGCACAGTTCTATACAATGAATACATACTTTTACTGTTGGTAAAGAACCTGTGGTATATACAGTGCGCCCGTTATATAAGGCGCCCTTGCGAAAACACATCAAATATAAACGGTTTTATTTATTCTTCTGTATGGTACAGTTCTGTACAATGAATACATACTTTTACTGTTGGTAAAGAACCTGTGGTATATACAGTGCGCCCTTTATGTAAGGCGCCCTTGCAAAACCACATCAAAGATAAACGATTTTATTTATTCTTCTGTATGGTACAGTTCTGTACAATGAATACATACTTTTACTGTTTGTAAAGAACCTGAGAAGGGTATAGTTCGCTCTTATAAAACACGGCCTACGAAATATATTGCAAATATTAAAAAAAAAAAAAAAATAATAATAATAATAATAATAATAATAATAATAATAATAATAATAATAATAATAATAATAATAATAATAATAATAATTCTGTGTATTAGTTTTGTAGTATTCATTCAGACAGTTGTTATTAAGGGAGAACAGGTAAACAGTAAAATCACTTTTCAAATTATGTATAAAGCCAGTAAAGCAATTAACATGCAGGTCTATTTGATAAGATAATGTAGGAGGTTTTCTTGCTGCTAGTCATTTATTGGCAAAAAAAGTTTCAGACAAGCGTAATTGATATAGCGCAGTTTAAAGAATTCAAGTTCAATTTAAGAAGCTCTTTATTTACAAATTTGATTGTTTCTGTGTGTTTTAAAGCAGTGTTCAACTAATCACTGCCTATTGTATTTCTAAAATATAACCATATTCGTTTATTAGTATATATTTAGCTTCATTTAGTTGGACAAAAACTTATTAGAAGAAATAATAATGTTTCTTTAATAAAGACGTTTTCACGGTTTAGCTATTTGTTACTAAATAAGTTGGGTGAATTTAATACATAAAATGGCGCCCTATATACACAGGGTGTAACTCAGGGGTGTAGCCAGCAGGTTTGTGTAGGAGGGGCCCGTCGTTTTTGAGGGGGGCCCAGCTACAATGTACAAAGTACAAAATAAAAGTGTTGCTGCTAGTGTTTTTGAGGCCTGAAAGAAAGGAAAATTTTGGTTTCCTTCTGGAAAACTAAAACACTATTTTAGTTTCTTCTTCTTCTTTTCTTTTATTATTATTATTATTATTATTATTATTATTATTATTATTATTATTATTATTATTATTATCCATAAATTATATTCAAGATAGTTTTTATTATGCTTAATCAAGAACTACTGTCCGGGACCAAACGCTATACTTTTGTGCATAACTATAAAGGTAACCAAGAAAGTTCTGTCCCTTTTCGTGGAGGTCTGTGTTCGATTGGACCTCACACCGTAAGTTGAATGCGAGTAAACATAAGGCGAACGTCAGTTGTGGGTGTGAGTATATCCAACATACTACCTGGTTGTGGCAATTCAGATACAACGTGAACTTGCGTAAAGACAGAGGGAACATGGGACATCCACAGAGCGTCACAAGAGCATGTATGCTGTACGAGTTCAAATGGAGGTCAAACGCCTCTGTAGCGGGACAGTAGATATGCCAGGCCTTTGGTGAGGGTGTCGTTACGACGCGGACAGTGCAGCGATGGTTTAACAAGTTTAAGGACGATGACGAAACACCCGAAAACACAACGTGCCAGAAGGCCAACACTGGGACTACAATTTAGTGTGTGGAGAAACCATTCGGCAGCACATCCATCAACTTGGGAAGCACTACAAGTTGGGTCGATGGGTCTCACAAATTTTGACTCCGGGCCAGAAGGCAACGCGGCAGTCGCCTGTGTTTATTTACTGCTTCGGAGCCATTTCTGGACAGGGCGTTGACATGTGATAAAAAGTAGGTCCTATACGAAGCTCCATGGCGCCGTCATCATTCGTTAGCACCCCATGAACCGATTTCAAAACAGCCGAAACTAGCACTGTACCAGAAGAAGGTCCTTCTGTGTGTTTGGTGCATTGTACAACGGGAACTGCTACCAGCTGGTCAGAGTATCAATGCAACTGTGTACTGTCAGCAGTTGAGCTGTGCTCAACAAAAACTCAAACTCTGGAGCCATCACTTCTGAATTGCAAATGGGTCCTCGTTTACAGGACAACACTAAGTCCCACGTGGCTAGGATGACTCAGGACACCATTTTCCGTCTTGGATGGGAAACAATATTGCAACCACTATATTCCCCGGGTATTGCGCCGTCCGATTATCACCTGTTCCATTCTTTATAGAATCACCTTAGAGGACGGTAGTTCAAATCCCTAGTAAAAGTCCAAAATGCACCTGATACTTTCTTCGTTTCACGGCCCACTAAGTTCTACCGCGATGGATTCCATGGCCTTCTAGAGCGTTTTCAGAAAGTCGTCGATGCTGATGGGGACTATTTTTGATCTTCCAGTTTAGGTGACATATCGATGTTCGAAGGTGGTGGGTGAAAAAGCCACAAAACTTTTCTTGGTTACTTTTATATTTAAATTTAAGACCTTGTATATAGAACCTATCTACACAAGACTGATTTTCTTTGAAATTTCACTTAATTTCTTTACGGTTTCCTGACAAAAATATTTATTTATTATTCGTGACTAAAAAAATAATTATTTTATTACAGTGAGTAGAAATAAAAGAGAGGGCGAATGAAATCCAAATTGAATAAAAACATTGTTTCTCACCAAATTTTCCATCCTCTATGTCTTTTAAAACACCCTGTACTTACAAATCAGTTAATTACTTTTGTTTCATGGCTGTATTTGTAGAACCTTGTTAAAATGTTTGTCTTCAAACTGTCAAATATAAATCGCAGTAAATTGTGTAATCTGCTGTCACAAAAAAGTGTTCTATTTCTCGATCGGTATAAGGAAGAGATACTATAATATTTTTCGATCGGTATGGAAAAACAATATTTCTCCATAATATTTTACCGTAAATTATTAATTGTCAGTAAACTTTGTTACTTTTAAATGAATGAAGCGAGATAATTGTACTATAATGTTTTAAAAGCTGGTCATTTGGGGGGACCTGGCCCCGAAGGCCCCCCTTGGCTTCACCCCTAGTGTAACTTAATTATTATAACAAACCTAGTGCGGTGATTCCTGACACCGAGATAAAAACAAAACATATAAACCAAGCTGGGTGTAAAAATGCCTCCTTTCGGCACCTTGATCACTGAAAAATTTGTCGAGAAATGTAAAAACAGTCATAACTCAAGAACAAAATGCCGGATCAAAGTAAGATAAAAGAGAATATCCATTAATTTTATATTCAGTTAATGTACAATGGGATATAGTTGTAAAATTTGAAAAATGAAAAGAGAAGGATCCCGGTGGTGGTCGCTTGTAGCGCCAGGTTTTGTAACAATAAAAAGAAAAAAATGAGATGGCGGGTTTTGGGTTCATATTCCGTTTGTCACTATTTATTCCCTGTGCACCACCGTTAAAGTCTCCGTTCCCCGAACTAACATGGTTTGTGACTCGATAAGGATTGGTCTCACGGTTAGGAAATCCTATCTCCCCGCGGTGTCCCAGGGCTTTAGGGAAATAAGATCCCTCTAAAACCGTGTAAGCAAATGAAACTTGATACTATTCGCACGCGTATCCTGAATTCACATGCTGCAACGCTGAAAGAGAATTTTGCTCTACTGTTTGGTTTGTGTGGAAGAACTAGACTGACTCTCACTTTCCAAGTGGACTGAATAATAAAAGTAGTAATAATAATACCAAAAAATAAACAAATATCTAGAATTTAGATTTTAGATTGGAAATTCTGAAAATCAGTCTAATCCCCACTAGAAATGCTTACATTGCCTAATTTGCCTAACAGATCCTTTGGAAACCAATGATATGCTTAAGGTTGGGGATACAACTTGTTTATGAAAGAAAAAGCTTGCGAATTTAAGGTTAACAATGTAATAAAAGTTTTAATAAGCAAACGAAAACAATAACAAGAAAATGTTTTCTAAAAAAAAAAAACTAAGGAGTCCGAAAGTTAACATTGACTTTTGGTTTTTCTGACAACCAATGTTCAGAATAAGGCATAAGGCCTTAACACAAAACGAAATCAATTTAAGTAAATTTACATCTGGGCTTTCTTTCTTGAACTATGTAGTGAATGAATTGTTATCATTAACCTGACACAAATAAACAAACTGTGGAATTGATGTTTATAACCGGTGCTAGATGCAATCTTACATTGTTTACATTTTATATAGAGCTTTCCTGATTTACATAGATATCATACCAAACTGGTTAAATTACAATTTTGCATTTGAAAAATACCTGATTATTTGACATCGCATGCTAAGTATATAGTTTACGTTGATCAGCTGATATGTTTTGACTATAACCTTTTTAATATTTACGAGATTAAGATATTATATAGCTTGACGGAATTTTGAATATAACAACCTATATTTTATTCGTGTGAAAACTAAGTATTGAAATGATTTAAAATAAGTTAAACTAGTTGAAGTAAGTGGGAATGAGTTGAAGTAACTTGAACTAAAATAAAATAAATCGAGAAACAAGTCATGACTTTGATTTGAGATTTGTGGGAAGTATGAAAGAAACATAGAATGATCTAAAGGAGTTAAGTAAACCTACTGCCTGACTGCTAACCATTTCTAATTATTTAAATTAATAACTGAGAATGAGAATAAGTGCACTAAATATGCAATTCGACATTTACCTAACAAGAATACACCATCAAATACATAAAATCAATGAGCGTAGCATTACCATTTCGTTATGCATAAAGGCTACATATATATATACTCATATTAATACAAGTAGAAAATTAATAGACACAAACACACACACATATATATATATATATATATATATATATATATATATATATATATATATATATATATAAAATCGTAAGTAAATAAATGCATACACACATAAAAATCAAATAACATATGAATATTAATAATGAATGTCAAGACGTCTCTCGAGATTTTCTTTAATCTGAATATATTGAGCTTTTCGTGATTTTCTCTTTATCATTAATAGGATTGGTATACGGCCGGACATTTTCATGTATTCGTCTAGTTTGTTCGTCTAGTTTATGCGCATAAACGTCTGATCGCTCGATTGTTAGAGGATCAGACTGACGTAATAATTGCGGCTTTACTTAGCCTACTTCGTATTTCTCATCTGTATTCTACCTGACTGTACTAATGTCGGTTCCGCTTTATTTATGGATTACGTATCTCTAACCAAGAAAATGATTAATTGCGAGACTAGTCGCATATACATCATAGTTACTAATTAATCCTTTAGCTCTCTTACGTAACATATTTTTGATGACTCATTACAATATCATTTATTAAAGTTTTACTAGTATATAGATCGAAATAGACTCATTTAGTACGTTCACTTCTATGCAAAATTACTTTACAAACACTATAATCTTTGGACAATTGAAGCAATGTCTTGAATATATTTTCTAGGAATATCTATTATGTCTTGTTTGAAATTATCTTAAAGTTCTCATATTACATGTACATAGCGCAGATGATGCATTTTTACTTCATACAAATTTCCATATGTTAAAGGAAATACTCCTTTCATGACCAATTTCATAGTTCAAGTCGTTAAAGGTCTACAACTTGATATTTAATCTACATTTACATTAACTTTCTTGATATATTATTAAAAAAAAATCTAAGTGACCAATAGAGTACTGACGTAAACTACTATCTCCTTAATAAATACAACGACATATTCACTAAAGTCACGGAATATATAGATATATAAGTATCATTGTAAAAAGTATCTCTATTTTTAATAAGCCTTGCTCAAAAAGAAAGAAAAAAAAAGAATTCTAATGTTTAGTAATTACAGTTCGAGTTGGAGAATCTTTTCTCCATGCGGTGTAAATGCGTTAACAGTTTTCAAATAGTTCCGACTTTATATCGCGAACGTCTTGCATTTTATTTAATGACGAAAATTTCCCTTTTGGAATCAACAAAAAAAAAATAATTTGGATGGGTCCTACCTTTCGCCGTACACACTGCTCTCACCACGATAGATCTGATCACACACATACAGATGTCCCTGCGTTTGCTGGCTTCCTTCTTTCGTGAGCAGTGTCCTGGATTCGGAGTTCCTCTCTTCGATTCCCGCTGCGTCTTCCTCTCAAACTGGAAGGGGCGTCGCTCTTGGGCGTCTCCTGATCCATCAAGGTGGGGCTTCTGTTGGTCCATTTCTGATAGGATGCACTCTCACTAAAAGCACTTTCAGACGTCACACTGCACCAACATCACTCTCGGTGTTAAAAGTGTAGTGTTACACGGATAAACAGTGTTTATTGTTTTTAAGCCTTGTGTATAATACTTCAAAACTGATTAAATATGATGAAAACTAGTTCAAGTGCTTTCGGTGCGTATGTAGGCTATCCTAATTGTCTGTAATAGCTCGTGATTATGTTTACAAGTACGAAACTCTGTCACTCAAAAACAATGTTTGTAGGCGTTTCGTGATATATATATATATATATATATATATATATATATATATATATATATATATATATATATATTAGCAGCGTTAAAAAGTTTATATATGTTTATATATGTAAATATATTCTGAAGAAGATCAATGTGTAAGTCACTATGCTGAGGAAAGATTGTAATTTCGTACACTCGGCTTCGGTGAGTTTAGCCGCACATTGTTCTTGTGAACTTAACTTTTGATTATGAATGTAGTGTGTGTGTAAGTTCCGGGTATGTTTTTGTGTTGCGGTGTTACGATGTTTCCCGGTGAAGAATTATTCTACGACTGACTTGGAGTTTTGAATTTTTAACCTCCGATCTTTTGGATACGCCTCTAACGGTGTCTTGGATTTCGTCTCTCTTCTCTTATTCGTTATGTTAATTTGGTGTCCTAAATTTTGATTCTCTTGGTCTCCGCCTATTTACGGTTTTCGGGCGTCCCTTCTTCAACATACGTGCTTTCTTCAAATTTCACATGTTATATCGAAAATTTTTATGAGAGTTGATTTGGCACCTAGTTGTCTCGTGCGTGGTTTTGGACCATTTCACAGTTCTATGTTAAAATTTTATCTTGCTTCTGCGTGGCGACGTATGGTCTGTGCTGTGATTTTGACAAATTTGCAGAGATTATATTTCCACTTGGATTCTATTCAACGTGTTCAGAGTTTATTATTTTTCTCAATTTCACAAAAAGATGCTAAAAGCTGTTTTATTCTTCTTTCTTGGTTTCACGCCGGGCAATCTGCTGTGTGTGGTCTACGTATGTGGCTTAGGCAGTGGTATTGAGAGACAATAGAAGGGTCTTTCAACTGTCCTCGCCGCACGGACAGGTATACAAAAAAAATAAAACATGTTACTTCTCGGATAGTAGGGAAAAATAGAAAATGTTCTTTGGCTCTTTAAACAAACAAAAATGAAAATGAAAATTATATGCACTAATGTTCATAATTAAACGCAAAATTGGTTTTAAAAGATTTATTTAAAAATTAAATAAAAATGTTAATGATGCAACTGTCACAGTTATCCCCCTCCTAAGATGGAGCAGATGATGCAACTTAGTTGCAGCAGATCTCCATCCTAAGAGAAACTTTGTGATTGACATTGCATCATGAATTCTAAGTACAAATTGAACATTACATAAAAATCCGAACCTTAATCAGAAATTTCAAAGTTCACAAAAATATTCTCATCTCCCAGCACTAAATTCATTGCATTAGTGAAAGATTGCGTCCCATTGCAAAGGCCAAAAGGCATTACTTGAAATTCGTAGAGTTGGTTCTCGAATGGGAACGCTGTGTAGGGTTTCGAGCTTTCGGTCAACTCGAGCTGCCAGAACGAGGAATTCATATCAATTCGGGCGAAGTATTGTACGCCATGAAACTTCTGTAAGATCTCTTGAATGTCCAAAGGTCTAGTCTGTAACACCTTCGTGTGCTTGTTGAGAGCCCGAAAATCTATGCATAGGCGCAAGGTCTTGTCGCTCTTCATCACTACTAGCAGTGGATTTAGATGACACGATTTGGAGGGTCGAATGATGTCCCATTCCAACATTTGTTGTAACTGCTTCCGCACCTCCGCCCTATGTGCCAGTGCCACTGGATAGATCTTTGAAACAATGGCGTCGTTCGTTTCTACGGCAATCTCATGTTTGTATACTCGGCAGCGTCCTGGTTTTTCAGAAAATAGCTCACTGTGTTTTCGGAGGATGCGTTCCAATTGTCTTTGTGTTTCCAGCGAGGGCAAGGCCGCTGCTCGCACTTTCTCTTTGATGCTGCCTGCAATGTCTTCCTCCGCCACCACTGCAGCCACTTGAAAATCTCTTTCTTTGGTGCATAATTCTTCTTCTACATCAATATTCAAGAATTTGCACTGAAGTTGATTGTTTTCCTGTAACGTTCGCAGCTCAGAGCGACTGAAGTCCAGCTCGGCGCGTATTTTATACAAGAAATCAACTCCAAGCAGAAGGGGTGCGTTGAGTCTCTTCACAATTAGTACTTCTATCGCTACCTCTACTTCTGCGAGCTCAATCGGGACAATCGTTTTTTCGAAGGCTCTGGACTGGCGCTTCCCAGTAAAATCAACTAATCGAATTTCGGTGGCGGGGCGTAAAGTCGGATTGCGTACATCCGAAGCTATTTTCCTCCAAGTCTCCTCCGTCATCAGTGTTGCTTCGCTGCCTGTATCAATGATTGCTTCTAATAGATGACCGCTTATTTTCACCTCTATTCTCGGCGTTGTACAATGCTGGAGTTCTTCCTCTTCTTCTTCTTCCTTCTGGTCTGCGTCATCGCAAGTGAGCCAGGTTGCGGAGACGCGTACGCTGACTACGGGAGGATCAATTTCCTGTCTTCCTTCTGCTGACACTTCTCCCTGTTCGTAACTCTTTTGCTCCACGCAACCGTTTCTTTCCACTTCACATCTCTGTACGTGGCACTGTAAAGCGTTGATGCTTGCGCTATGCTTTGATATGGTGGACTCTACATCTTCGTTCTGGTGCAGACCGTCAACTCGAGCCCTACGTTGGCGGTCCTCCCCTAGTTTTCCGAGGACTGTTCAAGGACCTGATTTAAATCTGGTTCACTGTCACTCTGGTTCCTGGAAGTCGCGTTCTGCGAACGGTTCTGACCACGTCCTCTGCGATTACTGGTAGTTCCTCTTTGCGACACTTGTTGTGTCCTGATTCCTCGAATTCCATTCGTCTGTTCCCCTGTGGAACTCCCTCGTCGACTTTGATTTCCTCCTCTGGAGTTTCTTCTAAAGTGCCGCCCTGTGCTGGATCCTCTTTGCAACCCTGGTCGTGTGTCCCTATGTGCCTGACCATCTGGGACGGGTTGCTCTTCAGTTCGTGTCCTGGTGCCCCCTCGTCCATGGTAGGGGTGTGGACGTTCTCTCCTTCTTCTCTCTCCAGGGGAATTTTGTTCTCTGCTGACGGGTGTCTGCACCTGTTGGATTCTCCTGGGACCTTGAACTGCTCCACCCCGTTGACCTCGCTGAGCGTTTCGTTCTCGCTGCTGGCTCTCGATGCGATCCAGCTCCTCACTGTCCCACAATATCATGGACAGCTGTTCTGTGTCCTGTAGATGGATCCCAATAAGTTGTCGCTGTACCCGTATGGGCAACATGTTCTTCACATTGGACAACACCTCGGTCTCCGACATTGTCGGACTTAGCTCCTTGAATGACTTCACCTGCTCCCAGAAGAATTCTCGGAGCGATTTTCGGGAGTCAGGGCGGTATCGGGTGTTGCGGAGTCGAGTCAGCTTTCTCTGTATGATTGCTTCACTCTGGAAGTTCCTGAGGAAAGCTACTCTGAAATCCTCAAAGGTCCGGAATTGGTGTAGATGGTTGTCGATCCACATTTTCGCGGCACCTCGGAGGATTCGTGGAAGGATTGTGAGGAGTTCGGATTCAGCAATCCCATAGAGCCTACAGTCATCCAAGAGTCGTCCTAAGAAGGTTGACGGCAAACTCGCATCTGCGTCAGGGTCGAAGGTTGGCAGTTCATCGATTTTTGGTGCTCTCAAAAAGCTTCGACCGCTGCCGTGCGTGTCCAATGATCTTTGGGACTGCGCAGTGTCCCGGCCTAAATCCTCACCAATGACAGATGCATTCAATGGTGGAGGTGTGGCAGTTCGACTTCTTGAAGTCTCTCCTGTATCCGTAGTTGGGTGTGCGCCGGTGCCCATGGTTTGACTCTGGCTTGGCATCCTCTGGGAAATCTCTTCGGCTAATCTGTCGACGCGGTCGGCCATTTTTCTCTTTTCTTCCTCCTGCACCCGTTGCAGCATGGCCATTTGTTCGGCATGAACGGAAAGTTGCCTTTCTACATTGTGCATGCCTCGCTGCACTTCTTCTCGGTTGGCTTCTAGACGCCTCTGCAATTCCTCTTTGTCTGTTTTAGCCTGATTTTCCTGTTGGGAATGCATTCTTCGGACATCTTCTAATATTAATTCCTGTCTCTGTTCAATTTTCTGGGCGAGCCGTTCTTCGGTCTTCTCCGCCTCCTGCTGAATTCTCTCTTCAAGCAATCGCAGCTGTATGTGACTTTCTTCTGCTTGCACTTCCAGCCTTTCAGCGAGTTTGGCAGCTATGGTCTCCTCTATGCGTTGGCATTGCCTCTGTTGCTCTTCTCGCAACCTTTCCATTTCCTGTCTTTGCTGTTCCCTTTGTTCTTCGAACTTCCTTTCAAGTTCTTGCTTTTGCTCTTCTCGGAACTTTCTTTGTTCTTCAAGTAGCTTCCTTGACTCTTTTCTTCGTTCTTCTTTTTGTTCATCTAACTTCCTGTTAAGTTCTTCTTTTTGTCCGTCCAACTTCTTGTTAACCTCTTTTATTTCTTCTCGTAGTTTTCTTGATTCTTCCTTTTGGTCTTCTTTTTGTCCGTCTAACTTCTTGTTTACTTCTTTTATTTCTTCTCGTAGTTTTCTTGAGTCTTCTTTTTGGTCTTTTATCATCGTCTGCAGTATGGCAAATATATCGGCAGTGGTGGGACTTCTGTTAGAGTCGTCCTGCTGCTCTGTCCTTGGCGTTTCTTCTGATGCCTGAGAGCGCCTTTCCTCGATGGACGCCACTGTTGTGTTTAGGACGCCGCATGTAACACATTCAAGATTGGAAGATGATGGGGTTATTTCTTGCTCCCAGACATCTCTGCCGCAATCTGGGCAAATCTGTTGCTCTCCCGTCAGCATCTTGGTCCTTATTTCTTCTGTCTGTGCCCGCAGTCTTGGCATCTGAAACTAAAAATATACGGCTTTTGCGCCGAATTATTTTTGCACGTACACAAAAATATATTTAATAATTGCTAACTTAATTTTTTTTTTAAAAACAGTATTCTTGAGGTATACCACTGAAATGTTAAGTTTCGTCGTTAGTAATAGTTCACACACACACAACACGTTTTACGTTATTTATTTATTTATTCATGAAATAAGCCTGAGTGTACGATCGTTTGCAATAATTCCAAAGCACAGTAATTTACACTTTAAATCATCTTATCTTAAAATTTACTAAGTGCTATACTTAATCTATATTAGTGATGATACATTTCTAGCTTAATCCTATACATACTGAAAATTCAAATGATAAACGAATATATGCACACCTTAAATATAAACTAATAGAAGAAAAGTTATTCCTATTTAAATATATGAATGGATATCTTACAAATACATGAATGGTAGCAGGTTCGAGTTGATTTTAGCAACTTGTAGTTATTATCCTATTTCTATATTCCTCACCTGGTTACCTTATTTTTCTTCTTTTTCTTCTTTTCCTTCTTGTTCAATCACCCATTTTCAATACAAATGAATTCTGTAAACTGAATATTCTCTATTGCAAGCTCAACGTAAACATAACTTGCATTCTTCTGGCTGAAAAAGAAATGAAATTGGAGGGGAAAAGAACGTTGATCGTTCCTGGAAGTACTGTTCAACTTCCGTTGAATTTAGTTCGATTCCAAGGCTCATTATGTAGCTGATAATAATCTTAGCAAGAAGTTACTTTTTTTTTTTTAAAGTCCTAAAACGGTAATCGAGTTCTTAAAATAATGGAGTGTATTCGTCGAGACTGTAAAGTAATTATCGAGTAATTATCGTGTCTGACGATTAATTATCGCATCTAAAAATAAATTATCGAATCTGAGAGTTAATTATCGAGTTTAAAAATTGATTATCGGGTCTGAGCATAAATTATCGAGTTCGAAAACTAATTATCGTGTCTGAAGATAAATTGTCGAGTTCGAAAATAAATGATCGAGTCTAAAAATTAACTATCGAGTTCGAAAGTGAATTATCGAGTCTGAAAAAATTAACTATCGGGTTCGAAAGTGAATTATCGAGTCTGAAAAAATTAACTATCGAGTCCCTGTTCGGGCGCCATATTTGTAAAATTTGAAAAATGAAAAGAGAAGGATCCCGGTGGTGGTCGCTTGTAGCGCCAGGTTTTGTAACAATAAAAAGAAAAAAATGAGATGGCGGGTTTTGGGTTCATATTCCGTTTGTCACTATTTATTCCCTGTGCACCACCGTTAAAGTCTCCGTTCCCCGAACTAACATGGTTTGTGACTCGATAAGGATTGGTCTCACGGTTAGGAAATCCTATCTCCCCGCGGTGTCCCAGGGCTTTAGGGAAATAAGATCCCTCTAAAACCGTGTAAGCAAATGAAACTTGATACTATTCGCACGCGTATCCTGAATTCACATGCTGCAACGCTGAAAGAGAATTTTGCTCTACTGTTTGGTTTGTGTGGAAGAACTAGACTGACTCTCACTTTCCAAGTGGACTGAATAATAAAAGTAGTAATAATAATACCAAAAAATAAACGAATATCTAGAATTTAGATTTTAGATTGGAAATTCTGAAAATCAGTCTAATCCCCACTAGAAATGCTTACATTGCCTAATTTGCCTAACAGATCCTTTGGAAACCAATGATATGCTTAAGGTTGGGGATACAACTTGTTTATGAAAGAAAAAGCTTGCGAATTTGAGGTTAACAATGTAATAAAAGTTTTAATAAGCAAACGAAAACAATAACAAGAAAATGTTTTCTAAAAAAAAAAACTAAGGAGTCCGAAAGTTAACATTGACTTTTGGTTTTTCTGACAACCAATGTTCAGAATAAGGCATAAGGCCTTAACACAAAACGAAATCAATTTAAGTAAATTTACATCTGGGCTTTCTTTCTTGAACTATGTAGTGAATGAATTGTTATCATTAACCTGACACAAATAAACAAACTGTGGAATTGATGTTTATAACCGGTGCTAGATGCAATCTTACATTGTTTACATTTTATATAGAGCTTTCCTGATTTACATAGATATCATACCAAACTGGTTAAATTACAATTTTGCATTTGAAAAATACCTGATTATTTGACATCGCATGCTAAGTATATAGTTTACGTTGATCAGCTGATATGTTTTGACTATAACCTTTTTAATATTTACGAGATTAAGATATTATATAGCTTGACGGAATTTTGAATATAACAACCTATATTTTATTCGTGTGAAAACTAAGTATTGAAATGATTTAAAATAAGTTAAACTAGTTGAAGTAAGTGGGAATGAGTTGAAGTAACTTGAACTAAAATAAAATAAATCGAGAAACAAGTCATGACTTTGATTTGAGATTTGTGGGAAGTATGAAAGAAACATAGAATGATCTAAAGGAGTTAAGTAAACCTACTGCCTGACTGCTAACCATTTCTAATTATTTAAATTAATAACTGAGAATGAGAATAAGTGCACTAAATATGCAATTCGACATTTACCTAACAAGAATACACCATCAAATACATAAAATCAATGAGCGTAGCATTACCATTTCGTTATGCATAAAGGCTACATATATATATACTCATATTAATACAAGTAGAAAATTAATAGACACAAACACACACATATATATATATATATATATATATATATATATATATATATATATATATATATATATATAAAATCGTAAGTAAATAAATGCATACACACATAAAAATCAAATAACATATGAATATTAATAATGAATGTCAAGACGTCTCTCGAGATTTTCTTTAATCTGAATATATTGAGCTTTTCGTGATTTTCTCTTTATCATTAATAGGATTGGTATACGGCCGGACATTTTCATGTATTCGTCTAGTTTGTTCGTCTAGTTTATGCGCATAAACGTCTGATCGCTCGATTGTTAGAGGATCAGACTGACGTAATAATTGCGGCTTTACTTAGCCTACTTCGTATTTCTCATCTGTATTCTACCTGACTGTACTAATGTCGGTTCCGCTTTATTTATGGATTACGTATCTCTAACCAAGAAAATGATTAATTGCGAGACTAGTCGCATATACATCATAGTTACTAATTAATCCTTTAGCTCTCTTACGTAACATATTTTTGATGACTCATTACAATATCATTTATTAAAGTTTTACTAGTATATAGATCGAAATAGACTCATTTAGTACGTTCACTTCTATGCAAAATTACTTTACAAACACTATAATCTTTGGACAATTGAAGCAATGTCTTGAATATATTTTCTAGGAATATCTATTATGTCTTGTTTGAAATTATCTTAAAGTTCTCATATTACATGTACATAGCGCAGATGATGCATTTTTACTTCATACAAATTTCCATATGTTAAAGGAAATACTCCTTTCATGACCAATTTCATAGTTCAAGTCGTTAAAGGTCTACAACTTGATATTTAATCTACATTTACATTAACTTTCTTGATATATTATTAAAAAAAAATCTAAGTGACCAATAGAGTACTGACGTAAACTACTATCTCCTTAATAAATACAACGACATATTCACTAAAGTCACGGAATATATAGATATATAAGTATCATTGTAAAAAGTATCTCTATTTTTAATAAGCCTTGCTCAAAAAGAAAGAAAAAAAAAGAATTCTAATGTTTAGTAATTACAGTTCGAGTTGGAGAATCTTTTCTCCATGCGGTGTAAATGCGTTAACAGTTTTCAAATAGTTCCGACTTTATATCGCGAACGTCTTGCATTTTATTTAATGACGAAAATTTCCCTTTTGGAATCAACAAAAAAAAATAATTTGGATGGGTTCTACCTTTCGCCGTACACACTGCTCTCACCACGATAGATCTGATCACACACATACAGATGTCCCTGCGTTTGCTGGCTTCCTTCTTTCGTGAGCAGTGTCCTGGATTCGGAGTTCCTCTCTTCGATTCCCGCTGCGTCTTCCTCTCAAACTGGAAGGGGCGTCGCTCTTGGGCGTCTCCTGATCCATCAAGGTGGGGCTTCTGTTGGTCCATTTCTGATAGGATGCACTCTCACTAAAAGCACTTTCAGACGTCACACTGCACCAACATCACTCTCGGTGTTAAAAGTGTAGTGTTACACGGATAAACAGTGTTTATTGTTTTTAAGCCTTGTGTATAATACTTCAAAACTGATTAAATATGATGAAAACTAGTTCAAGTGCTTTCGGTGCGTATGTAGGCTATCCTAATTGTCTGTAATAGCTCGTGATTATGTTTACAAGTACGAAACTCTGTCACTCAAAAACAATGTTTGTAGGCGTTTCGTGATATATATATATATATATATATATATATATATATATATATATATATATATATATATATATATATATATATATATATATTAGCAGCGTTAAAAAGTTTATATATGTTTATATATGTAAATATATTCTGAAGAAGATCAATGTGTAAGTCACTATGCTGAGGAAAGATTGTAATTTCGTACACTCGGCTTCGGTGAGTTTAGCCGCACATTGTTCTTGTGAACTTAACTTTTGATTATGAATGTAGTGTGTGTGTAAGTTCCGGGTATGTTTTTGTGTTGCGGTGTTACGATGTTTCCCGGTGAAGAATTATTCTACGACTGACTTGGAGTTTTGAATTTTTAACCTCCGATCTTTTGGATACGCCTCTAACGGTGTCTTGGATTTCGTCTCTCTTCTCTTATTCGTTATGTTAATTTGGTGTCCTAAATTTTGATTCTCTTGGTCTCCGCCTATTTACGGTTTTCGGGCGTCCCTTCTTCAACATACGTGCTTTCTTCAAATTTCACATGTTATATCGAAAATTTTTATGAGAGTTGATTTGGCACCTAGTTGTCTCGTGCGTGGTTTTGGACCATTTCACAGTTCTATGTTAAAATTTTATCTTGCTTCTGCGTGGCGACGTATGGTCTGTGCTGTGATTTTGACAAATTTGCAGAGATTATATTTCCACTTGGATTCTATTCAACGTGTTCAGAGTTTATTATTTTTCTCAATTTCACAAAAAGATGCTAAAAGCTGTTTTATTCTTCTTTCTTGGTTTCACGCCGGGCAATCTGCTGTGTGTGGTCTACGTATGTGGCTTAGGCAGTGGTATTGAGAGACAATAGAAGGGTCTTTCAACTGTCCTCGCCGCACGGACAGGTATACAAAAAAAATAAAACATGTTACTTCTCGGATAGTAGGGAAAAATAGAAAATGTTCTTTGGCTCTTTAAACAAACAAAAATGAAAATGAAAATTATATGCACTAATGTTCATAATTAAACGCAAAATTGGTTTTAAAAGATTTATTTAAAAATTAAATAAAAATGTTAATGATGCAACTGTCACATAGTGCAATGGAGGCGTAAGGGTGATTCCCAAAGAAAGTGGAGTATTCCTTTGAGTATTTTATCAAACGTTGAGTGAGGGAAATTTTCGAGTGTTCATAGCTCCGATGCATCTCTACACCCAGGTTGGTCTATACTTTCCGTTTTATCTCGGAGACAGCCAACACCTCCGGATGTTTAAGACATGAATTAAGTTATAGTGCACACTAATTAAGTTATAACACACACACACACACACACACACACACACATATATATATATATATATATATATATATATATATATATATATATATATATATATTCACGTCTGTATGGGCGCCCTTTTGGTAGACTCGTCCACCGCCCTCGTTAGTATCCCAGCACGGCCTGCCTACACCTACAGTTTAAGGTGGAATCCTAATTATCGTAATGCGTTTAAAACTTCGCCCATCAGGATTCGAACCCGGTACCACGTGGACCAAAGATGCACCAGGATAAGAACAAGTGTTATATTTTGTTTAAAAAGTTACTTGTACTCTGTTAACTATTCATATAGACTCCGGCCAGAAAGAAGAAAGAAAAGTGTGAAAATGTTATATTCATTGCTTCAGCTTTTTTTTTCTAACTGTAATGCACATTCATACCTTCTTCCTTCGATGTGGACAGCAGTAACAGGTGCAAAAATGCTATTGCTTTGTGACAACAGACAGCATTTCCAAGATTATTTTATCCCTCTGTGCTGTGTCTTCATCCGTAAATACCGCGAATTCTTCGTAAATACAAAGCATCACATGATCTGTTCATCTTTAGGGTTTTGCCCTCATGAGGGCCGCCCTCACCCTCACCTCACCCTCATTTTAGTAGTTGAGGGTGAGGGCGATAAAGTAATTGAGGGTGAGTGTGAGGGCGTCAATGGAGGGTGAGTGTGAGGGAGGGTGAGTGGAGGGCGTCAATGGAGGGTGAGTGTGAGGGAGGGTGAGTGTGAGGGCGTCAATGGAGGGTGAGTGTGAGGGAGGGTGAGCGTGAGGGCGTCAATGGAGGGTGAGTGTGAGGGAAGGTGAGTGGAGGGCGTCAATGGAGGGTGAGTGTGAGGGAGGGTGAAGGGAGGACATCAATGGAGGGTGAGTGCGATGGAGGGTGAGGGTGAGGGGCGTCAATTGAGGGTGAGGGTGAGGGAGGGTTAGGAAAAATGACCATCTCTGATCTATACCATAGATTACCCCTGTTGAATATAGTAAGTGATTGGGTATAAATGCCTCCCATTTGTTTGTAGTTAGTATAGGATGAGTGAGGAAATTATTTGCTTCGGCGCCAGATCGAAACTTGACTTTGATTAAGTTGCGTCCTATTTTGTCAATTACTTCTATACCTGGTATTTCTGCATAGTAAATTTGTCTACTTATTGACATTATATGTCTTTTACCCAATTCTTCAAAATTGGAACGAATGAAAACAATATAAGGAGCTAAGTGATGATCCTTATATTTATTTACTCCTACTTGCGTAGCATTAGTGCGGGGATTTGTTATATGTTTTTCATTATCAGTTAATGACTGGGTTACTGGCAAAGAAATCATGCTAGTCTGTAAAGTTTCTTTTTCCTTAGTATTTCCGGTATTTGTATTTGTAGATTCTACTTCCATTGTGGAACAATCTGTGGTTTTTGATACATCTAACGTATCTGAGTTGGAAGTTTCCATCATGGCGCCTTTAAATTCCATGTGCTAGAACATGCATACAATCGAGATTTATATTACACATTATATACGTTATTTTGTACTAGGGATGGTATCGAGACGAGACGAGACGAGACTTTGTACAGTCTCGGTCTCGTCTCGGTTGATAAATAACGGTCTCGGTCTCGGTCTCGTCTCGAGTAAAAAATCACCGTCTCGGTCTCGGTCTCGTCTCGGTCAACAGATGCTTGTCTCGATCTCGGTCTCGGTCTCGAGTACCAAGTCTCGGTCTCGTCTCGAAAGTCTCGAAATAAATAATGTGAAATTAAAATAGTGAAAGTATTATTCTCGTACAGTCTGTCGTTTCCGCTTATTTTTTCCTTTCATTTTGACTTAGAATTATGGTATAGTATACCTCTTCGTAGCTAATTTGCTAGTGCTAATGCTTTTCATGCGCGTATTCCAGGTTCAATGATCAGTGGGTATATCACCCTAAAACCCTAATAGAACCCATATTTCACTTTCAGCAATAGACTTTGTCTCATATAGCCTATACAATTAAACTCTATTAAATTATCTCCAGTACTATACAGTAGTTTATTTCCTTCCTTTGAATCAGAATTGTTCAATACCTCCTAACAGATAACGTAACACATAGCAGCACGAATGTATTTAATCGTACCGAAATTGAAACTTTACAATTTCTCATTTATTATTCAATACATTCTGCTGTGACTATCATTTTAAAAACAGAATATAACGTGCATTATCTTAACAAATAGGGTAAATTATTAATAGGGTAAATTATTACTACAATATACGTATTTTGTTTGAAATTGATGAAATGCTTTATTACCATTTAACATCTCCGTGTTTAATTGACACTTTATAACACGAATGTCCTGAACCTTGTGGTGGGAGCTACTACACTCATCTTTGCTACGTGAGGTCTCGAGTTGGATCACAAAACAAGTTAGATTCAAAGTCCGATGTTTCGTATAATTCGCGTCTCATTTTAAGTGCATTCTGTTTCTTATACAAGTTCATAAGGTCGTAATGCATTACGTAAGCACATATCCAGTGCCGTAACATAGAATAATCTTATTCCTGAGCTCTCAACGGTGCATGCAATCTTTATTCGAGAAAACTAATCTTGCTTTCATTACATTGAAATTTTATATTTATTAAAAATTACTTGCGAAACATGGACATACATATTATATATGTATATAGGTAATTCGAATTATCTGTATCTATTTTTTTTTTCTCACTCGCCAAAACAAGTGATTCTTAGCTTTCTAGTTTTCTTTTGTGTTAATTTTCGTAGTTTTGCTGCAACATGATGGATTGAATAGTCAAAAATACTTTCTTCGTTCTACGACTTTCATTAAATTTTGGATCCATTTTTACCCTACCTTACCTGGTAAAAGTTATATATATAGTCTTAGTTGAGGATCGAGTTTTTCGCTTCTGTAAAACTACGAAATTATGACTTGGTTTAGTTTACCTCCGAGGTTCAGATATAATAAAATCATCACCACCATCATAATCAACCATTATCAATCCATTGCTGGATGAAGTCTTTCCAAGTCTTCACAACTATCTAACTTGGGCAATTCTTTTCCAGGTTACTCCTCAGTGGCTCTTGATTTCATCACACCTTCTTGTATGCGGGGGTTTCCTAGGCTGTTTTTGTCTTGTGGTGTCCAGTCTAGAATTGTTTTCGTCCATCGATCATAATTTCTTCTTGCAATACGTCCAGCACATTTTCCAGCTCATATTAAATTATTTCATTAGCATCATCAGTATTCATTTCTATATATTTGGGCTACAAATAGTTCGAATTCACTACTTTCGGAGTACAGATACGCTACTTTTTAATCTTCGGATCTGGCAACACTGACTGAATGATTTAAATCAACATAATGTGAGAACCCCCATTTGGTCTAGCGGCTAGCACTCTTGATTTCGATTTCCGGTAGGGGTAAAGTTGAACGACCGAAGTGGTTCGGATTCCACTATAATTATTAGCTCCACGTCTCCTTTAGCCGCCCTAGCATAACTGTGGGACGTTAAACTAAAACAAAACGAAACAAAAGTGAATACTGTGTATTACTAACTGTATGTCCTTGAATAATTGCATATAGCTATATGGTATGGGTCGAGTTTGATGTGATCGGTGGTCAAACTAAAGCAAGTGAAATGTAATTAGTGTGTAATTAGAACTTTTAATTAAACACGGTCTTAATCTGAAGTGTACACCAGGCCTAAGGCTTAGGGGGAACAACTAGTGTTACTGAAAATGTATCAGTTACATTTAATTTCAGTTACAATTTGCATTTACATGTATTGCTGGGACATTAACATTATAAGTAGCCCAAAGACTATGAAAAAGTCTTCTCTTGAAAGCATTCTTGCACCATAAAACAAACTACGAGTAATTTTAAAATATCTTGCAGTTCATCTACGTTATTTGCACTATATTTAGAATAATATTTAGCAATTTATTTAATAGGGCAACGCTGCTTAAAATAATGTAACTGAGACTTGTTGTAATTAAAACCACCAAAAACTATTGTTGTAATGTTAAAGAAGCAAAGGAAAGCAATAATAATTATAAAAATTTAATACAAATAGAGCCTACGTCATTTTAAGCAGTATAACAATCACTACCAATGTGTTTGGTATCTCTGAAACGATTTGAAATAACAATTGTTGTAAATGGCGTTATAAGCATTTAAGTCTTTTGGAGTCTGACATATCACGCCTCATCTGCATGATGAGGCGTGATATGTCAGCGCGTTTTCGAAGTAAAGTCTTTAGAAACATTTAAATTTTTCGTTTCTTGTAACTTTGTTCCCTCATTCATTCGAAATATATTATACCATGATCACAGTATTTGACGCTAAGATACAGTTGATGCGCATTGCACCGTCCATGCCGTTTGTGTTATTAGAGATTTCCAAAATGTTGATGTTAATGATACTGTGTTGTCCTTTGTTACACTAAATAATGTATGGGCTATTGTGGCTTTGTTAAATAACTAAATTAGAAATATGTAATACTTTACGTAGCGCAATTTGAGAAAATACAACTTTATTTTGCTTTTAGCAACATTGTTTATCTAGTGATATTGCAGAGTATCTAAAAGAATTTCCCAACTTGGTACAAAATTTCAGAATTTTTAATATATATATATATATATATATATATATATATATATATATATATATATATATATATATATATATATCGCAGATCATAGGGAGGGCTATAGGGACTATAGCCCCCCTTAACGCTCAGGTATACACTGGATAAAATGAGTTTCAATCCTACTTTCTGTACACTGGATAAAGCGGCAAACCATGGTTTAGCCCTTCCCTTGATCATATACTGGGTCCACGGATATATATATTTAATCTTTCCACGGAGATATCTCGAAAACGGTTGAACATAAATAAACCGAAGAAAAACTCAAATAGGAAATGCCATGGGGCACACCGATTGGTGTCGCGGCGCCTCCCGGAGCCACCCTTCATGGGGTACCAGGGTCAAGCTTTAAAATTTTAAATGGAAACATGGGGCGAGTAATACCTCGTTCCATAGATCTTTAAAAAGTAAAAAGCGATGTGGCAAAAGATTTTTCATATTGGTCACCGTATTCAAGATAGCCGCCATGACACGGTGCCTGTATCTGATAAAACGTCCAGTACCACTAGCCCTCTAATATGAAAACAGTTGGAGATAGACGAACAGTCAGAAAGTGAAAGAGGAAAGGCATGGGGCGCGTCGAGTAATGTTCTCACAGTGCTCCACGGCTGCCGTAGAAGGGGGCCAAACTTAGAAATTTTGAACCGAAATATGGGTAAAGTGATACGTTGTTGGAAAAATTTTGAAACACTAAACAGTATTGTATCAAAAGATTTTTTATATGGGTCACCGTTTTCAAAATGGCCGCCAAGACATGGTACACCTTGTCTCAAAAAGGTTGAGCGCATTCTTTATTGCTGTTTCGAGGCAAAAATTTTCTAAGTCCCACTTCGGGTATCTTCAGGAAAAAGTAAACCAGGTTCGAACCTCGAAGCCAACCTTTGCAATCGGGAAAAATCTTGCAGATGTGTTTTTCTTCTTTTAAATATAATAAGACTTGTTACCAATTATATATAAAAAAGCAACATTGATTGAAATACTTAATGATACAATATTTCGAAACTGTATTAATGCCAGCACATGCTTGTTTGTCATTTTGCTCTCCATACTTAATGGAATATTTAGATACGTAAATGAATCTTTCCATATGTAAAAGAATGGTGAAAGTTAAGACATAGAACATTATTCTCTCCTGAGTACTAAAATAAAAGTCAAAGTAGAACAAAAACAGAGTTTGCAGTGGATATGAATGTAATTATTATCTTAAATACCGTTATATATCGCTAGAAGTATTATTCGTGGAGCGCTTGTGTTAGCTCAGTGGTACGCCGTTGGATTTCAAATCATGAGGTCGAGGGTTCGATTCCCATCTGAGTTAATATTTTTTTATGAAATTCTATTTTCCGCAATGCATGAAAAATTATATAAAATAATTACATTAAAATACGTCAGTTGTATATATATATATATATAACATATAATCATTGCAGAACATAGTGATTATTATGTTTAAAATATAACAGGTGTTCACAGTACGTTGGTATTCTATGATATATGTAAATGTTAAATACAAATTAAGAAAATAATATCATCGCAATAAATAAATTATGTAGTGTATTTATTTGCAGCTATTTGTCATATAGGGGTTACTTCTGAACATTCGTATTACAGCATGTCATTGATATTCTTGAAAAATTATCCGAGGCATAAAAAGATGGTATAAAGAGAGAATCCAAAGTCGGAACGCTCGCAAGAAATTCATGAACCCCAAAGGTCACGTGAGCAGACTGGAATTGTCCTTATGAAGCATGCCACAGCAGAAGGTCTTTATATAGATTTTCAATTCAATACCTAATATATGCTTTTGCAATGTGGAAGTGGTGATGCCTTTGATCGCTCTCTCTCACTTTCTCGCTCGCTCACTCTGTATTTATATATATGAAAGTGGATGTATATGTGTGTTTCGACATAATTCTGATATGTCTAGAGCAATTTTAACCATATTTCTTACAATCTGGAAAAAAGTACTGTCGGGATATATATCAAAAATGCTAGAAAAGGATCGATATTAGTATCGAATCCATAGTTTCGTGGTCGCTTAGGTAAACAGTTCTACTTTCAAGTCCAATTAAGCTCCCATTAGCACCCAGGGTGGTTACGTAGCGACAAAAAAATGTCGAAATCAACCAATATTAGAGTCGAAGCGTAAGTTTTCACTGACGCATTTCCCATTAGTCCAACTAGGCTCGTGCCTAGAGGGCAACATATTTGAAGAGCGCAAAGTTTAAAATTTTAATTTTTTTCGTATGAAAAAGTTTTAAAAAATCGAGAGCAAATATACTATTTCATGAGCAGTCCTCTTTTACTATTCTAATATATTTAATGATAGCGTAAGAAATCTGAAAAAATTCAGAACATGTTTCCCATTTATTTTTTGTTACGTAATTGTAGCTGTAGCATCTAGTGAGTGGTATTTAACTGCAATAAATTCACTAATTAAACATATTCGAATTAAGTTTTATTTGTAAGTTAGGGATCAAGGGACGGAGAAATGTGTAGTTATTGGGGGCGCCGAGAGCAAAAGTGCGTAGGGACGCCGAGCTTCTAAATGCAGCACTGTTCGCTAAATTAATTGGTAGAAATTTTAATGCCACTTAAGACCAAATTTAGTCCTAGCAGTGGCAGTATCCGTTTGCTGTCCTAGGAGGAATGAAAGGGACTGACATCAAAATTATAAAAAAAGACCTACATTAGTGTCGAATCTATAATTTTGGGGGTCTCTTAGGTAAAGATTGGAACTTCAGATGCCATGTAAGTTAAGCCCTCATTAACACAATGAAGGAGTTTGTCAAATTTGTGACATGTAGAAATAATTGAAAATAACCAATGTTAGTATACAACCCATATCTTTCGTGGTCGCCAAGTTCATTGGGAGCAGTTCTGATGACCTTTAAGTTTAAGTTCAACTTCCAGTAAGAGTAAGATCCCCCAGCACATCTAATAAGGAATGTCTGGGACAACCTTTACCAAACTTGGGGGACATATTACTTTCAATCTAAGAAGAAAATATTGTAGTAGTATGAAGTTATGAAAGTTGGGAGGTGTGATATGTAAAAATAATGTAAAACGACTGATATTAGTGTTTTATCCATAATTTTCTCAGTCGTTGAGATAGACAGTGATGCTCCCAATGGAGGTTACATCCAAATTCATCCCCATCTTCACAGGATGATGGCCTGGGAGAGCTAAAAATAAAATCTCAAAAATTACTTAAATATTTGTCGAATTCATAGTTTTCGGGGTGAGAAAGCGTTTCTAATAACTTTGGAAGGTAATTTGTACCCACGTCAAGATGGGCTTTTTAATCATATCAATTTCTCACCTTAAGAAGAAATTACCATTACAATTATGCTATTAAGCCAACCTTCGCAATCGATGAAAAAATTATGTGGATGTATGTTTCGTCTTTTAAATGAAACAAGACATGTTAAAATCAAAGATGGAGTGGGTCAGTGGGTCGGTTGGTAAGTGGGTGAAATGGGTCAAGATTTGTGAGTGGATCAGTGGATCGTGGGTCAAAAGGACGTGACCTACTGCGAAACACCACTCATCGTGACTCACACTGGCCCACCCGGTGGCCACCCTTTTAGATCAAAGATATTTCGTCCAAAGAACATTTCGTCCAGAGACATTTAATCCAAAGACATTTGGTCCAAAGGACAATTCGTCCAAATGACATTTCGTCCAAAATACAATTGGTCCAAAGGACATTTCGTCCAGGGATGTTTAGTTCAAAGCATATTTCGTCCAAAGAACATTTGGTCCGGTAACGCTTGGAGGTCAAGGGTTTGTTTCTATTAGAAGAGTAAAAGTGATTCATATAACATTATGACTCAGTAGCTTCTTATTTCTAAACGAAATTTGAAATAGAGATTTATTCCGCAATTTTCATTTTGATAGAACAAATAATGCTGAGATATTCAGAAAAACGTAAACGCCTGAAAACAACATGGCCGAACAACAGGAGTGAGGGAAAGGTTGTAGTGTGAAGTATGTTGCTGTAATAACTGCTAACATGACATCTAAAGTTTTCATGTTGTGAATGAAATAGTTCTAAAATAAATACCGGTAACTAAAATAATTGGAGTTTAAATTTGAGTAAGTTAAATATTAGGTATTCAAACTCTTGTGTTAGAAAAGTGAAAAATTGTGTGTCAAGTATCTTTGAAGAAATACTGAGAATAGAAAAATACACATGTGTGAAATATATTCTTAGTGTCCAAAGATAATACTCTTAAACAATCACATTCTTGGCTGCAACATTGTGAAAAGTGATTGACAAATATAAGCTGAAAGTTGGAACATTTCGTGTAGAATATACGTATCTTTTCAGGTTAACCACAAGTCTGGTTTCTATTTGTAGACTATTGATAGTGTGTAACTTCGGCAGACGTTTCTACATAATTAGTGAGTTGTATGACAAACCAGAATTGTTAACTTGTCTTGTATTTTTATTTCAGTGTTACTCCTTATGTAAATATAGTATATACTTTTGCTTTCATATTAATTTTCTCGGTACAGCACAGTACATTTAAGATATACATTGCAAAGTCTCAAACCAAATACAAGATTCACATGACCATGCGGAGGCAATGTTGTCCGCAAATGAAGAGGGAGTATGCTCTTCAAAGGGTTGTTTATTATTTTGGGAGGTGAATTCCTTAACCAACGAAGCTACAACTGTATTTCTGCGAAGCTAAAACTGTATTTTTGTAAAATTATTAATGAAAGCAAAGAAAGGTGGCCATTTAGTTTTCAGGCGTTTACGTTTTTTCTGAATATCTCAACATATATTTGTTTTATCGAAAAGAAAATTGCGGAATAAATCTCTATTTCAAAATTTCCTTTAGAAATAAGAAGCTACACAAGTAACACTTCCCAAGTGTAACACTCCAATTTTGATAAAAATTTGGCAGGCAGATACTACACATAAAATAAGTAAATACGTGTTTTTTTTATTTTCTGCGGAAAAACGGTTTTAGGGGGCAAAAGCCCCCACCCAAAATTTGAAAGTTGTCGCTCGAAAGGCAAGAAGAAGTGGACCGAAATGAATGAAATCGTGCACAAATATTGTAGACGAAAAATGAGGGAATACGGGTTTCGTGTTTTTCTAGAAAGAATGGTTGGGTGGGGCGCGGACCCCTCCAAACCTTTGCTCATGAAATATCAAAAGTGCTAGTAACAGTATGTCAGAAGTGCCTAAATTTACATGAAGAATTGCAACGAAACTTTGTGTATGGACAATATGCAAAAAATAAATGAACACGGGTTTTTTATTTTCTGCGAAAAAAGGGCTATAGGGTGCAAAAACTCCCACCCAACGTTTTGAAAGTTGAAGCCCGAAAGCCAAGAAGAAGTGGACCGAAGTGAATGAAATTGTATGTAGATATTGGATACGTAAAATAAGGCCTTTCGTGTTTCACAAGTGTCTCCATCTGGTTTCTTCAAATTTGGCAGATCAACAACAAGCACAAACAGTATAGTGTATTTTATAGCATTTCAGGAGGCACCTTTAACCCTTACAATGTTTTTCCGCATAAACAAAAACACGTGTCGATTAATTTCCTGTTTGCTGTTGATGTGCCAAATTTGAAGCAAAACGGATAGGGATACTTCAGAAACACGAAAGACCTTATTTTACATAGGGTCTCTAAAATGTCTACCCACAATTTCATTTGCTTTGGTCCACTACTTCCTGCGCTATTACGGTAATATTTACTTTTTTTCGGAGAAGGCCTAGGCCCCAACACTGTTTTCCGCACAAATTAAAACACGTTTCGTTTATTGTTTTGCGAATTGTCCCTATACGAGGTTTCGTTGCAATTCTCCATACTCTTTAAGAACCTCTGACGTATAATTATTTGCACTTTTGACATTTCGTAATCAACAGTTTAAAAGGTCCGTGATATACGCAACCGTTTTTTTAAAGGAAAATACGAAACCCAATTACCTCAATTTACGTCTACAATATCTGTGCACAGTTTCATTCAATTCTGTACACTTCGTCTTGCTTTTTAGGCCTCAAATTTCAAAATTTTTGGTGGGGGATTTTGTCCCTTAAAACCGTTTTTCCTCAGAAAATAAACTCGCATTCGTTTATTTTTTGCGTATTGTCCCTACACAATATGTCGTTCCAATTCTTCATGTCCTTTAAGCACTTCTGACATACTGTTATTCGCACTTTTGATGTATCACGATCAAAGTTTTGTAGGGGTCTGTGTCCCACCCAAACCTTTTTCTTTTTTTCAGGAAAATATGAAACCAGTATTCCCTCATTTTATGTCTACAACATCTCTGCACAATTTCATTCACTTTGGTTCATTTCTTGTGACCTTTCGGGCCTCAAGTTTCAAACTTTTGGATGGGGGCTTTTGCCCCCTAAAACCGTTCTTTCGCAGAAAATAAAAAAGGCGTATTTATTTCTTTTTTGCGTATTGTCCCTACTCAAAGTTTCGTTGTCCTTTGTCATTTGGACCAAATGTCTTTTGGACGAAATGTCCTTTGGACCAATTGTCTTTTGGACAAAATGTTCTTTGGAGAAATTGCCCTTTGGACCAAATGTTCCTGGACCAAATGTTCCTGGACCAAATGTTCCTGGACCAAATGTGTTTGGGCTAAATGTCTCTGGACGAAAATCCTTTGGACGAAACGACCATTGTATATCGTAAAGGTCAGATCCACCGGTATTGTAACAGAGCGTTGCTTGAGCGATTGACGGTAGGAATTCAAACTCCGATAAGTGAAAATTTCACAGTCTTGTTTTATTTCAAGTGTAACCTCTTTAGTCAATGGAGAGAAGGACGTGGATCATGGGTCAGAGTTGATTACGTTGGTGGGTCGGAGTTGGTCACAATGGTTCAGAGTGGTTCATAGTTGGTTGTGGGTCAATTCTGTATCACCCTGTCCTTTACCTGCAATCACCATGTCCTTTAGCTTAAAGACACAATCGTAGGACGTAGAATTTAATATTAGTGATGTAATAAACTCATAATGGGTCGCTTCTTGTTTTACCTTGGTGCATTATACTTTTGCAATGGTAAGACAAGTGTTTACCTCTTCTGGGTAGTTTCACAGTTTCACATTTGTAGAGGTGGTCAAGGAGTTTTCAATGAAGGATTTATTACCATCTTGAACGCTCGCTATATTGCACAAGTTAGCATAAAGACTCGGGACTCTTACCATTTTTTTTTTTAAATTTTAGTAATACTTTTAAATAACATACTACTTGATTCCCCTTACCATTTTCAAATTTTGAGTTGCACCACTCCTGAGACCCACCGGGGAACCTTGGGGCAAATCTTTTTCCTCGACACGGGGTACCTTTGAAATTATAAAATAAATGTTTTCCGGTGTTGACATCTGTTTTATCGTTTCAGACTTTTATTAGTGTCAACGGGCTTCATGGATACCATGCTCCTTTATTCTCTTAGTTTTCAGATACATGTCCCCATGTCGTAAGCGTCAGTGGACCACCGATGCGCAACTGGCGACATTTCGCCAAAAGTTGGTGATCCCGCAGCTACGATCCGTGGTGGCCCCACTTCGGTTTTGAAAATTATACCACCAGCGGCAGAGACTCAACGAAACGCCAACGAACCACAAAATTTCTCCCCCAAAATATGTTAAATCGCCCATATGCTTGATTTGTTTATATTCAGGTGAGTGTAAAACACACTAGGGGAAAAAAGCAAGTGTCCCAAGGTGGGCGCGAACCTTCAACCTTAAGTTTACTTGCCGCATATTCTTCTGACTTCGCCACGGAAACGATGAAGAAAATCTCGCTTGTAGAAGGATAAATTATTGAGGTCTTAATTTAGCCAATCAAACAAATCCCTCTATCTCGAGTTCTGTGAGATGGTACTGTGAACCGTTTCGAGATTTATTGCTTTCTGGTGGGGTACTATCTATGTGCTAAATTTGAGAAAATCGCCGACGCGCACCTTCGGAAACTCTCCTCTTTAGTGCAATGTTGACAAGAGATGGTGTGGGTCAATGAAACCTTGATCCACAAAGTACTGACCCACTACACATCGTGACCCACAATGACTCAACACCCAACGTGACCCATTCATCCGCCATGACCCACTCTGACCCACCACCAACTATAAACAACTCTGAACCATTGTGACCAACATAGACCCACTAAAATACATCGTCATTAAGTTTGATCCATTATCCACGCCATCCTCTCTACTGACTTAAGAGGTTATATTTGTAATAAACCAATTTTTTCCAGTAGTTAGCTCCTCTAAAACCTCATAGCCTGCATCTCAAAAGCCAAGCAGTAAGTCCTATTGCCATTGTTACAACTGGAAATATCAAAATCTAAAAGAGCCTGAACTTTTTTCTTCATTACAACCAAATGAAAAAAAGAAGAAAAATGGAGGTCTTAAAAGTAAAACGTAGACAAAGTTGCCAGTGTTCAGAAAATGCTATCTAGAAGGCACTGAGCAGAATGGGTTGGTGGGTCAATGGGTCAGTGTGAGTCACAGTGATGGTGTTTCGCAGTGGGTCACGCCTTGCTGACCTACGATCCACTGACCCACTCATAATTCTTGACCCATTTGACCCACCGACCAACTCAATCTCTGATTTTACATTTAGTATATCATTTAAAAGACGAAACATACATCTACACAATTTTTTCTCGATTGCGAAGGCTAGCTTGATACATATACTAGTTGAGATGGTAATTTCTTCTTAAGGTGAGAAATTGATATGATTAAAGAGCCCATCTTGAAGTGGTTACAAACTACATTCCAAAGTTATTAGAAACGCTTTCGCGACCCCAGAAAACTATTACTTCGACAAATATTTAAGTAAGTTTTTACATTTTATTAATCATATCTCCAAGCCCCTCATCCTGTAAAGATGGGGATGAATTTGGATATAACGCCATTGAGTGCCTCACTACTCATCTCAACGACCGAGAAAACAATGGATAACACTCTACAATCAGTTATTTTACACTATTTTTACATGCCACTCTTCCCAACTTCAATCCCTTGAGGTATCTGAATTCCACAATATTTTTTTCCTTAGATTGAAAGTAATATGTCTCCCATGTTAGGTAAAAGTTGCTCCAGACATTCCGGAGTTTCGCTGGAATATACACGTATAATACATCAAAACATTTAGAGCTGTGTGAGCAATGCTTTTGATGTTGCTCCTGTAAATTCAAAATCCAGGAGGCATAGTCGCTCATACCAAAACGTGGCATTAAATGGCACTGTGTTTGTAACAGTGTAACGAACTCAAACTATGGATTTGACACTAATCTCGGTCACTTGAGACATTTTATTTTTCATCCTTTATTGCCCGCCATAATAATGGGTTTTGAATCAATTGAATTGATTTTGAGTTTAACGTCCCGTCAGCAGTGAGGCTATATGAGACGTAGACCTACTAATTAACACGAACTACATGAGCTCTCGCTGGGGACCGAATCTGGGTCTCCCACACCGAAAGCGTGTACGCTATACGCTTAACCACAAAGAAGCTTTACGATGAGAGTTAAATTTGGACTTTAACGCTTTCGGAGTTGTAATTATTAATTTCTGCAACAACGAGAACTATGGATTCGACACTAATATCGATCGCTTTTACTTTATATATATTGGCGGAGAGAAAGGGACCACATCCATATACAAAAGCCTTGCAGATTATTGAACTGAAATCCTTTGGAAAGAAATCCTATTCTGCCTTCTTTCTCGAGTATAAATAAGTCTCTTAGACATGTGTGTTCGTAAATTTCCTGTTTACATAGTTTTGGGGATCGGGAGTTTTGTGTCTGTAACGAAGATTGGAGTTTGTATAATAATTTCTGTTTATACCCCAATAGTCTCTTTACCTTTCAGAAAGCGTAAATCACTTGCTGTAATGAGAAAATTCAGAAGTAACTTCCGATGACAAATAGCTCCTAATAAATACACTACATAATTTATTCATTGCGATGATATTATTTTCTTAATTTGTATTTAACATTCACATATATCATAGAATACCAACGTACTGTGAACACCTGTTATATTTTAAACATAATAATCACTATGTTCTGCAATGATTGAATGTTATATATATACAACTGACGTATTTTAATGTAATTATTTTATATAAATTTTCATGCATTGCGGAAAATAGAATTTCATAAAAAAATATTAACTCAGATGGGAATCGAACCCTCGACCTTATGATTTGAAGTCCAACGGCGTACCACTGAGCTAACACAAGCGCTCCACGAATAATACTTCTAGCGATATATAACGGTATTTAAGATAATAATTACATTCATATCCACTGCAAACGCTGTTTTTGTTCTACTTTGACTTTTATTTTAGTACTCAGGAGAGAATAATGTTCTATGTCTTAACTTTCACCATTCTTTTACATATGGAAAGATTCATTTACGTATCTAAATATTCCATTAAGTATGGAGAGCAAAATGACAAACAAGCATGTGCTGGCATTAATACAGTTTCGAAATATTGTATCATTAAGTATTTCAATCAATGTTGCTTTTTTATATATAATTGGTAACAAGTCTTATTATATTTAAAAGAAGAAAAACACATCTGCAAGATTTTTCCCGATTGCAAAGGTTGGCTTCGAGGTTCGAACCTGGTTTACTTTTTCCCGAAGATACCCGAAGTGGGACTTAGAAAATTTTTGCCTCGAAACAGCAATAAAGAATGCGCTCAACCTTTTTGAGACAAGGTGTACCTGTATCAGATAAAACGTCCAGTACCACTAGCCCCCTAATATGAAAATAGTTGGAGATAAATGAACAGAATAAAACTCGTATAGGAAAGCACAGAGGGTATTTATCATTCCACGGTTCGAGTATAATGCAACGGAGAAAAAGATTATTAAAGTATAATTAACATGATGCAAAAGAGGAAATGATAGAAAATTATCTTTCCGATCTCTGTCCGTAAGTGCATGAAGCGGTAATGAATGGTAAAATCTCAAATGAGAACCTCACTTTTATTTGCAATAGATATGGTTTGTCTGAAACACTTGTGTGTACAAATGACTGGTACTATAATGAATAAAAATAAAGTGAAATAAGGTGAAAAAATAAGGTGAAATTCAAGTTTAACAACATTTTGCCTGCCCCTTAGCTCCTGATAATTTAACGCTATGCGTGCAAGATTTTTGGGACATATCTGCATCAGTATGTACCGTTTCGTTACTAAGGATCACAACTGAAATTACCGTTGAAAGTTATTCGGAATGTAACTGTGGACATCTCAGTGAAACTCATATTCTATCACATGCAAGAAGACATCGAAGGAAAAGAAGCGAACCAATATCACGCAGACAACTGTTGAACAAAACCAACGTTTGTAAACATTGTTCTAAAATTGCATTGTTCGACAAATTGGTTTCGCATTTCAGTTTTCCATCAAACCATTGCCTGCAATCAAAATGGAAAATACCATTTAACAAGAATTTTACATACTTTATCCCATTACAGAGACATTTATCTCTTATTATAACACATTTCAAATAACTTTGTTTCGTAGATACAATTTGCAAAAACTAAGGCTCTCATTTGCAATTTCACCGATCCTTCCCGCTTCACTCACTTACGGAGTGAGGTTAGGATAAATTTCTAGGAGTTAGATTTCTTCCTTTCCATTATGGCACTTTCACTCTAATCATCTTTTTGACTGTTGCAACATTCCCGAGATATAGAATGATAAATATCCTCTGTGATTTCCTATTCGAATATTTGTTCTGGTGTTTTCATATTAGTGATACTGGACGTTTTACCTGATGCAGGTATGATCTGTCAGGAAAGTAAATGTACACCTATTTTTCGAGTCTGGCATTCCTGCGCTCCATCCGTGGAGAGTATGAGAATTAAATCAACCAAATGTTTACTGAGGGGCAAAAAGAAAAGCTTAATCTGAATAAGACATTGCAGAGGGGCACAAGCTGTGAAAACGAATAGTGCATAGTGCAAATAAAGGACGACACCGAAAGAGAAAACCAGAAACAGCTGTTAAACTTACAAAAATAGAGTAAAAATTGTCGAAGTGGGAACATAAAAAACAAATATAACAAATACACCGACAACTAAATGGTCACCATGCTATGATCTTGGTGTAGTGGTTAAGGTGCTGGCTTACAAATGCAAAGGACGCAAGTTCGAATCCTCGGCAAGAACATTTTAAAAAATTTATTGTTAATAATACATACAACTCATGAGAGATGGTAAAAGAGGTCGTATTTAGTTTTTCGTAGCAATTATTATTGGTAATGTTTAGTACTGATAATACTTTTTGTCTTTGCGTATTGCTTTTGTTCTTGTCTTCATTTCGAAAGAGAAGAATACCCGAACAAATGCCACCAAAATTCCTCACATTTTGAATGTAAACGCCTTTTGCAATTAGTAAAGAATAAAAATTGAACGTTCCGAAGTAGCTGCAAAAAGTAAAACGGAAAAACATGGAAGTGGACCATACTCATGGTTATTAAAAATACAATTTCTACATGCCTTACACCTCCCGACCACATTTCTACGTTAGCAAGTAAGAGGTTTGTGTTTAGGTTAGGCTCGTCAATATCTTTTGCAAAGGGGCCCGGTTTAGCTCTGACGCACCACAGGTACGAGAAGGGAGAAAAACACTTTTTCTCTCTCCCTCTGTGTGTCTATTTATCTATCTATTTGTATATATATAACGCTATTTGTGAATGCCATAACCACCCTAATTTTCAGCGGATTGAGACGAAACTTGGCACAAACATTAATTGTTGAAATATCTTGATGAGTTCGTTAACCAGAATAATCAGATGAAAATGTTCAAAATGGTGGCCCTTCAAACTCTTAAAAAGTTCCAAGGGAAACAAATTTCACCCATAAATAGGTATTCAGAAAGTTTGAATAAATTTTCCTCTTTTACTGAAATATTTGTGTGCAGAAAAACTTATTGAAATATTGGACCCGATTAATCGCCTAAAGAAGGTTCACGCCCTTTCGTTACGCTCAGGTTTTTTTTTTTTTTTTCAGGAGGAGGTTATTTTCGTATCGGAACAAGATGATTGTTAGTGATGATATGAAATTACACATTGAAAGTGAAGTAACTTGTGTAACGTGTTATTTGAAAGAATAATATAATAAATGTGCATTCCTCTAACACAGAGAACTGTAAATCATGTATTTCGAGTTCGGGAGCCTGAATGGCGAGGAGTGTTATTTGATTTGCTTTTTAGTAACACATTGCATTGCAAATAAAGGTAGGCAACATTAGTGGTAAGTAAAATAATAATAATAATAATAATAATAATAATAATAATAATAATAATAATAATAATAATAATAATAATAATAATAATAATAATAATAATAATAATAATAGGTGTTGTTTGTGGCAAGGCAATATCTTCCTCAGTTCTTCTTCAAACGTAATGATTGTAACGCCATATCTCCCTTACAAACAAAATATTAGCAATTTATATCGAGAGAACGGGAAACTGTAGAGCGATGGGACCAACGTTGGACAGTATGCACTCATAGTACTCAGAAAAGTAAGCGATTTCAATGCAAAAGGAACGAAGAGTCATTGTCATGGGTACTCATGGGGCCACGGCAGAGCCCTCTTTAGGCAAAATGTCGATAGCTTATATCGAGAAAACAGGAGGTGATAGTGGGATGGGACCAACGTTGGACACCGTGGACCCATAAAGCGCATCGAAAAAATTAGGGAGGCGGGCGCCAGCCAGCCTTACTTATTTCCACATAATAATATAAAATTATATTGTCGAAATGCACACACGAGTTAGCTATTAATATTTCATATTATTATTATTATTATTATTATTATTATTATTATTATTATTATTATTATTATTATTATTATTATTATTATTATTATTATTATTATCATCTACAGCGTCTTTTCATTACGTGAGCATGTTTGACATGAAACCAAAGAGAAAATCCATCCTGTAGCGAAAAGAAACAATTCTTTCTCTCAAATGGATAAAATATCAAGCCGAGATTGATTTGAACTCGCATGGACGGCGCGAAAAGCCAGTGCTTTGTCCACTATTTTCTTAACTGACTCACCGAACGCGTTTCAGTAACTTACTTATTGCTAATTTTACTTGCTTCACTCGTTTAACTTGCTTTTTCTAATAACTTATAACGACAGGGACACGAACACAGAAACATCGAGAACAGTTAAAAATGATAGATACTCTCCCGCCGAGAATCGAACCCGAGACTCCATACACCCAAGGCTCACGTGCTAGCCTCTAGACCAGCGGCGATGGCAACGCTCACTTCCTGTGTCGTTAGGGATTACGACCACTGTCTTGCCAGCTATCACTTCTGTGGGTTGTATACTATGATCACATGTTTCTTCTTTGCTGGAAGAGTAAAACCTACATTATATGTAATACATGAGGTATTTAGACCTACATGCTCTTCATATAATGTAATAAAAGGGTCATGGTGTCGGATTTTAATACATGACGTATTGCAGGATACAACATGCTTTGCATTACTTGTTTGTTTGTAGACAGCTACTAGCTTAGTGTTCTGAAAGGTTGTGTATAAACTAGGGATAGCCCGTTCCGGAATTATTACTTTTCGGACTCTCGAAAGTAAAGCCGGACAAATTCCGGAATTCGGAAAATTCCAATTTTGTAATAATTTCGGAATTCGGAAAAATCCGGAATTTAGAAATTTCTGATTTCGTTAACATTCCGGAATTCGGAAAATCCGGATTTTTTCGAAAGTCGGAGTTTTTCTCAATTCCGGAATTTTCTAAATTCCGGATTCTTTCCGAGTTCCGAAATTCTTCTGAATTCCGGAGTATAACTGAATTCCATAATTTTGTGAAATCCGAAAAGTGAAAGTTCCGCTTCCGAAAAATGAATTTATTTTGGTTAATATGAATCGTGGCGGAAATAAGTCTTTGACCAGGTAATGGCGACTGCTTTGAAAGAAATGGGGAGTATGAGAATTCAATTTGTCATATTTGTAGTTTCGTGTGCAGAAAGAACGAACTTGTGAACCAGTGGTTTAAGAAAAACTCAAGTTATTAATGTAAACTTTGCCGACTTCATAAAAGAAATACGAAAGACATTTTGAATCGAAAAATATAACATACAAGTTTGCAAGCGGAGACAAAGAAACCTAACGTAACCAGACTAAAGACGAATCGTTTACCGCGTAGCGATCGCTGTTCAGTGGTCAAGGTGCTTGTGCGAATGCACGTTGCAATTTTTTTTTTTCTTACTTTAGAATTTTTGATGGCGATTGATCAGCGATAACATACGTTTTATTATATTCAGATATTTGAATACTCGGATGTTTCAATACTTGAACTATCAAATCTTCAGGAATAATAATAGTAATAATAATTATTATTATTATCTCGTAGAAGATTAAAAGCTAGAAGCTAAATTATCGCTCAGGTCATACCATTACAAGTAGAAACGTGACATTTGGAAATAATATTTCGGTTTGGTTTAATGTTGCTCACGAGAAGAGGAGTTTCTCATCTCGTTCCTAAAACAAATAAAATAACATGAGAATTAACATTTTGCATTCGAGACGGGTCAGGGCTAAATCAAAATTTTCGTCTCTCTTTGGAGATGAGAATCGAGACGAGACGAAAAGTATCGTAAACATTTCCCGTCTTGTCTCGATTCTCGAAATAGTGTATGTCCATTCTTTAAGTAACAATTGCTCTGTAGACTGAATCTCATAGGCTATTTCGTTACACTATATTTCAGAGCTCATTGAATTATGCTCTGTGTAGGTATTTTGTAGCAAAGCTTTTATATTTACCTCTGCATATCCTAAAAATTAGTTTATTATATGCCTTGCTGTTGCGTGATATTCAGTTATATTTATTACAGTTATTTTCCTCAAAACATACAGTAGAATACTTTCTACATGAAACTTCAATGAAAGGTTCTAGTTTAAAATGTTGGTACTTGCAGAGGTGTGTCTTGAAGGTACGGAACCCTTTCCCCAAAATCTCTACTTTTAAGTAAGTTTTGCCAAATTTCTAGGCAAGTTTTAAACTATTATTATTATTATTATTATTATTATTATTATTATTATTATTATTATATCAACTCCATGTATAATCTTTAAAAGATATACGGTTTGTATCTGAATAGTAAAAGCTAATTGACTGTCGATCTCGGTCGTCTGGAAGTCTTCAGGAGGCAAGGACATCGGTCACGTTCTGGGTTTGAGTTCCGAAGGGGCAAGTATTCGGGCTCGAGCAAAAAATTGTTAAAAGTTATAGGCTTCATCCAAACATATTCAAAACAGCTGGGACCGGGTTTGGGCTTCTCAACGGCTCGAGCGGCTCGGCTTACAGCTCATTCAATATCGAACCGAATCGAGAAGTAAGCCGAGCCAACAGCTCACCACACCGAGCCGATTTGAGCCATCGGCTTAGTTGAGCTGAGTCGAAACGTGCTGATGAACTAGTTTCAACTTAGCTGGCTCGAAACGGTTCACATGAGCCGAGTAGGTGACCTATCCCAACCGAGAAACCTCGAGCCATCGGCTCAATTGAGCTGAGTCGATGGCTTGTTCCAACTAAGCCGGCTCGGGTCATCGGATCATCCCAACCGAGCCGACTCGAGCTGTTCGCTCAGTTGATACGAGCCGAACCGGTTGATATCACTACCCGAGTTGGTCTTCTGCTTGGGCTCAAGAATTAGACCGTGCAGATCTCAGCCTTGATTTTAAGAACTACAGTATATACTTATATTGGTGATTACGACATTTGAGGCTGTCTCGTAATAATAATAATAATAATAAACTTTTGTCTTGTCGTTATCTAGACGAGACGAGATACACTGAAATTGCCCCACGAGATGCACTAAAATTACGAGATGAGACGCACCTCTGTCGTGAGCAACACTAAAAGTATTCCACATTACTGCTTACATTTCTCATGGCTTTTGCTTTCCAGTCTGATCAGGCCAATATTTCAAAACGAGTTAAAACGAGCTGAACGAGCGAGAGAGCCATTATCAAACTCAACTCAACTCGAAACTCGACCTCGAAAACAGCGACTTGGCTCGGAACTCAATTCAAGAAAATTACCTTTGACTCGACTCAAATTGTACTCGAGTCGAATTGAATTTTGGCTCGACTTGTGCTCATCCCTATTCGTGTTTGTATTTTATGTTTCCACTTCAACAATGTCTACTCTTTTTTCTCCTTTTACCTGCTGTTTCTGGATTTCTCTTTCGGTGTCGTCCTTTATTTACACCGTGCACTATTCTTATTCCCAGCTTGTGACCCGCTTCAATGTCTTATTCAGTTTAGGCTTTTCTTCTTACATTGACTTCACATGTGATTGATTTAATTCTCACTTTCCGCGCACGACCGATGAAAATGTTTTATTATTATTATTATTATTATTATTATTATTATTATTATTATTATTATTATTATTATTATTACTATTATTATTATTATTATTATACTATTGAACTTGCACGGCGAAATTACTGTATAATACGATATTATTTCTGTAATTTTACTCCATTGTATTTTATTTAGTTTATTAATGGGCACTAAATTGTCTCCAGATCAACGAAAAATTAACTATGGCATGCACTTTGGTGGAAATATCAATACAATAAGATTATTGGTTCGTTCCAAACATGTTCATGTAATGATATTTCCACCAAAGTGCATGCCGTAGTTAATTTATTCGTTGATCTGGAGACAATTTAGTGCCCATTAATAAATTAAATAACATACAATGGAATAAAATAACTGAAATGATATCGTATTATACAGTAATTTCGCCGTGCAAGTTCAATAGTATAATAATAATAATAATAATAATAATAATAATAATAATAATAATAATAATAATAATAATAATAATAATAATAATAATAAAACATTTTCATCGGTCGTGCGCGGAAAGTGAGAATTAAGTCAATCACATGTCAAGTCAATGTAAGGAGAAAAGCCTAAACTGAATAAAACATTGAAGCGGGTCACAAGCTGGGAATAATAATAGTGCATGGTGTTAATAAAGGACGACACCGACAGAGAAATCCAGAAACAATAGGTAAACGAAGAAAAAAAAGAGTAGAAATTGTTGAAGTGGAAACAAAATACAAATACGAATAGGGATGAGCAGGAGTCGAGCCAAAATTCGACTCGACTCGAGTTCAATCCGAGTCGAGTCAAAGGTATTTTTCTTGAGTTGAGTTCCAAGCCAAGGCGCTGTTTTCGAGGTCGAGTTTCGAGTTGAGTCGAGTTTTATAATGGCTCTCTCGCTCGTTCAGCTCGTTTTAACTCGTTTTGAAATAATGGCCTGATTAGACTGGAAACCGAAAGCCATGAGAAATGTAGGCAGTAATGTGGGATACTTTTAGTGTTGCTCACGGCAAGGGTGCGTCTCCTCTCGTAATTTTGGTGCATCTCGTGGGGCAATTTTAGTGTATCTCGTCTCGTCTACATAACGAGAAGACAAGAGTTTTTTTTTTATTATTATTACGAGACAGCCTCAAATGTCGTAATCACCAATATAAGTATATACTGTAGTTCTTAAAATTAAGGCTGAGACCTGCACGGTCTAATTCTTGAGCCCAAGCAGAAGACCAACTCGGGTGATATCAACCGGCTCGGCTCGTATCAACTGAGCGAAGTTGTTGTATTACTATACATCTGCTTCCGCCCCTGTCAAATCTGGTCGATCTCGTTGACGCGACATATTTGCTTTTTTATACCCCTTTCTTCGTTTACTGAACAAAACAGTAACTATTCTGAAATATACTACTGCGCATGCCTCGTAGATAAATATTTCTGATGCCAATAGTTTCCGTTTTGTCCAAGGAATGTTCTTTTTCTTATTCCCAGCATGACCCTTTTATTACATTATATGAAGAGCATGTAGGTCTAAATACCTCATGTATTACATATAATGTAGGTTTTACTCTTCCAGCAGAGAAGAAACATGTGATCATAGTATACAACCCACAGAAGTGATAGCTGGCAAGACAGTGGTCGTAATACCTAAAGACACAAGGAGAGAGTGGTGCCCTTCCCGCTGGTCTAGTCGTTAGCACGTGCGCCTTTGGTGCATGGAGTTCCGGGTTCGATTCCCGGCGGGAGAGCATCTATAATTTTTAACTGTTCTCGATGTTTCTGTTTTCGTGTCCCTGTCGTTATAAGTTATTAGAAAAACCAAGTTAAACGAGTGAAGCAAGTAAAATTAGCAATAAGTAAGTTACTGAAACACGTTCAGTGAGTCAGTTAAAAAAAAAGGTGGACAAAGCACTGGCTTTTCGCGCCGTCCATGCGAGTTCGAATCAATCTCGGCTTGATTTTTTATCGATTTGAGAGAAAATATTGCTTCTTTACGCTACAGGTAGTCCACTCTTTTCGTATTTCTCGCTGTCGTTCACAGTTAAAGTAACTGACTATTATTCTTTCTACGAATGATGGATCTTCTCTTTGGCTTCATGTCAAACACGCACACGTAATGAAAAGACGCTGTCGATAATAATAATAATAATAATAATAATAATAATAATAATAATAATAATAATAATAATAATAATAATAATAATAATAATATGAAATATTAGTAGCTAACTCGTGTGTGTATTTCGACAACATAATTTTATATTATTATGTGGAAATAAGTAAGGCTGGCTGGCGCCCCCCCCTATTTTTTTCGATGCGCTTTATGGGTCCATGGTGTCCAAACTTGGTCCCATCCCAGTATTACCTCTCGATATAAGTTATTGACACTTTGCCTAAAGAGGGCTCTGCCGTGGCCCCATGAGTACCCATGACAATGACTCTTCGTTCCTTTTGCATTGAAATCGCTTACTTTTCTGAGTACTATGAGTGCACACTGTCCAACGTTGCTCCCATCGCTCTACAGTTTCTCGTTCTCTCGATATAAATTGCTAATATTTTGTTTGTAAGGGAGATATGGCGTTACAATCATTACGTTTGAAGAAGAATTGATTAAGATATTACCTTGCCACAAACAACACCTATTATTATTATTATTATTATTATTATTATTATTATTATTATTATTATTATTATTATTATTATTATTATTATTATTATTATTATTATTATTATTTTACTTACCACTAATGTTGCCTACCTTTATTTGCAATGCAATGTGTTACTAAAAAGCAAATCAAATAACACTCCTCGCCATTCAGGCTCCCGAACTCGAAATACATGATTTACAGTTCTCTGTGTTAGAGGAATGCACATTTATTATATTATTCTTTCAAATAACACGTTACACAAGTTACTTCACTTTCAATGTGTAATTTCATATCATCACTAACAATCATCTTGTTCCGATACGAAAATAACCTCCTCCTGAAAAAAAAAAAAACCTGACCGTAACGAAAGGGCGTGAACCTTCTTTAGGCGATTAATCGGGTCCAATATTTCAATAAGTTTTTCTGCACACAAATATTTCAGTAAAAGAGGAAAATTTATTCAAACTTTCTGAATACCTATTTATGGGTGAAATTTGGTTCCCTTGGAACATTTTAAGAGTTTGAAGGGCCACCATTTTGAACATTTTCATCTGATTATTCTGGTTAACGAACTCATCAAGATATTTCAACAATTAATGTTTGTGCCAAGTTTCGTCTCAATCCGCTGAAAATTAGGGTGGTTATGGCATTCACAAATAGCGTTATATATATACAAATAGATAGATAAATAGACACACAGAGGGAGAGAGAAAAAGTGTTTCTCTCCCTTCTCGCACCTGTTGTGCGTCAGAGCTAAACCGGGCCCGTTTGCAAAACGTATTGACCAGCCTAACCTAAACACAAGCCTCTTACTTGCTAACGTAGAAACGTGGTCCGGAGGTGTAAGGCATGTAGAAATTGTATTTTTAATAACCATGAGTATGGTCCACTTCCATGTTTTTCTTTTTACTTTTTGCAGCTACATCGGAACGTTCAATTTTTATTCTTCACTAATTGCAAAAGGCGTTTACATTCAAAATATGAGGAATTTTGGTGGCATTTGTTCGGATATTCTTCTCTTTGGAAATGAAGAAAAGAATAAAAGCAATACGCAAAGACAAAAAGTATTATCAGTACTAAACATTACCAATAATAATTGCTATGAAAAACTAAATACGACCTCTTTTACCATCTCTCATGAGTTGTATGTATTATTAACAAACATTTTTTAAAGTGTCCTTGCCGAGGATTCGAGCTTGCGTTCTTTGCATTTGAAAGCCAGCACCTTAACCACTACACCAAGATCATGGCATGGTGATCGTATAGTTGTTGGCTTGCTTGTTATATTTGTGTTTTATGTTCCCACTTCGACAATTTTTACTCTTTTTTTGTAAGTTTAACAGCTGTTTCTGGCTTTCTCTTTCGGTGTCGTCCTTTATTTACACTATGCACTATTCGTTTTCACAGCTTGTGCCCCTCTGCAATGTCTTGTTCAAATTAAGCTTTTCTTTTTGCCCCTCAGTAAACATTTGATTGATTTAATTCTCATACTCTCCACGGATGGAGCGCAGGAATGCCAGACTCGAAAAATAGGTGTACATTTACTTTTCTGACAGATCATACCATGTCTTGGTGGTAATTTTGAAAACGGTGTCCCATATGAACAATCTTTTACAACAGTACTATTCAGTTTTTAAAGATATGTTGAACGATGTATCACTCACCCCATATTTCCATTTACAATTTTGAGGTTGCGCCCTGGGGCCCCATGAAGGGTGGCCCTGAAAGCCTCCGCGACAATATCAATCGATGTGCCACATGACATTTTCTATTTGAGTTTTTGTTCGGTTCATTTATGTTCAACCGTTTTCATATTAGTGGTACTGCACGTTTTAACTGTATCTGATAGAGGCAACATATCTTGTCGGCCATTTTGAATACAGTGCCCGATATTAAAAGATCTTTTGCTACAACGCTTTTTAGTCTTTAAAGATCTATCGAACGAGGTACCACTCACCCCTTGCTTCCATTTAAAATTAAAGTTGGGCCCCGGGAACCTATGCAGGACGGACCTGGGTGGCACCGTGACCATATATATATATATATATATATATATATATATATATATATATATATATATATATATATATATATATATATATATATATATATATTAGGGATGGCCAATTCCGGAATTTTTACTTTCCGGAATCCGGAAAGTAAAATCGGAAAATTCCGGAATTCGGAAAAATTCCGGAATTCGGAAAAAATCCGGAATTCAGAAAAATTCCGGAATTCGGAAAAAATCCGGAATTCGGAAAAATTCCGGATTTCGGAAAAATTCCGGAATTCGGAAAAATTCCGGATTTCGGAAAAATCCCGGAATTCGGAAAAATTCCGGATTTCGGAAAAATTCCGGAATTCAGAAAAAATCCGGAATTCGGAAAAATTCCGGAATTCGGGAAAATTCCGGATTTCGGAAAAATTCCGGATTTCGGAAAAAATCCGGAATTTGGAAAAAATCCGAAATTCGGAAAAATTCCGGATTTCGGAAAAATTCCGGAATTCGGAAAAAATTTTTTTTCTTTTTGTAATCCTAAGAATTTTGTTCAAATGCAAACGAACAAATTTCCTTTCTGTAATCCTAAGAATGTATGATGCAAGTTAAGCTGAAACTTACATCCTAAAGTATACACTACTCAATCTTCCCATGGTTAATGAGATGTAGTCCAAAAGTACGATGTACTCCTAATATTTAATTTTTGTTTTACTGTGACATTGTCCAGAGGTAAGACATATATCACACTGAGATAAACAACTTGACATAATGAAGATGTTATCATACGTAGTTTTCCAGAAAATCGTGAGAAACGATTTTTTATGAAGTTAAAATATGCGTCGCTTGTTGCCAGTGTGATGCAATTGATAACTTTTATGCTGGAATAGTCTTATTATTATTATTATTATTATTATTATTATTATTATTATTATTATTATTATTATTATTATTATTATTATTATTAATCGTTTATGTACTGTAAAAGAAAAATATGAACCGTTAAGTAGTAGATTTTATCTGTTGTTTTTTGATATCTTCTAACAGTAATAACAAATTGCTTGTAAATACGCAATGATTATCAAGGACAATGGCATATTAATGTAAGGACTACTCTGCAGACTAGCAATAAACAATAAACAATAACAGATAAACAATAGTCCCCCCCCCAAAAGAAAAAGTAACTAACTTGGGCACGTCAGAATGTTCGCGAGAATATAGGGACGCGTTGAGACTAGCAAAAAACGTGGTGTTATTATTACTCAAAGGGCCGTACGATGGAGGCTTTAACGTTAATGTTAATGGCACCAATGAGCACTTACTTGCTCTAACGGTTAACCTCATTTTTGAGATGATTCTTAGAAGTGGGCGTGTTGGCATGCAGTTGGAGTACTAACGATTTGCGTCACTATCGAACACTAACGTAGCACTAGCGACGTTTAAAGTCGAAATTGGAGTATGACATAAGTGGCTTGTCAACTTCACGGACATTATATTTTCCTTGAATGCGAGAATTTTGCGCCCTACCACAAAAATAGGAAAAAATGCGCTCGCAATATATTTGCACTGGGATGTTTGCGCTCTACCCCAAAAAGAGGGGAAAATGCGCCGGCTATATATTTGCACTGGGATGTTAGCGCCCTACAATTCAACTTATTATTGTATTGTGTAAAGTAACTTCCACTCGTACTTGAACTAGGCTTGCCTCTCATCGTCTCAGTGAGTTACTCCATCCGTTATAATATTCCGAACAAACGAAAAAAATACAATTTTAGTTCACTAAAGGGCAATCCATACAAATACAATTTTTCATTATACTACAAAATTTACAATAAAAGTATAAATGACTGATATATAATTATTTATTAATATAATCAAAGAGTATAATTTAATCTACTAAAGGCTGTTTGGCTCTACCCAGATATCTCTGTTCACAATCCTTGCGAGTTGTTTGGCTTTTCAGGACACAAAATATAGAAAAGAAAATGTAAAGTGAATGTAAAATCAGTTCAGTAATATTATCAAGAAAACTATGTACAGTGTGTTTACTTGCTGGAATTACACTTCAAACACACAATTGCGTTCAGTCATTCTTTCAGGAAAAATGTTCCGGGGGGCACATTTAGTATTCCGGAGGGGGGTCACTGTTGGTACTATTCTATTTATTATTATATTATAGACGTATTATTTTGGTCTCCTCCGAGGGGGCACTCTGAGAGCTCTGGGGAGGCCAGTGTTCCCCCAAAATCATCTCTGGAAGAAGCAGTGATTGCGTTGATCCGTTGTGTTCTTTTGGCTTATATTGAAGTTTATTCTTCCCTTATATAGCCACAATGAAAATAAATGACAAATGGCATGGTTGTGGGGGGAGGATTGTTTATGCTGTAATGTCAGCCCCTCCGAGGAAATGCGTAAGCTCCAATAGTTTCTTTTATTTCGCAGGGCTCAAACTTCCCGGTGGAGGTACATCGCAGGCGCAATTTTCCCTGTTCTTGAGGTAGGGCGCAAATTTCCCAGACGCAAAATTCTCGACACCGTTCGAATGACCTCGGAAGACGATATCTTTTTCAATACTTTTTTTATATTCTTTTACTCGAGATTTCTTCATAGCTTCTTATTAAAATACTTACTAATATATCCTCATTTTATTGTCCTAACCAATCAATATGGGTATGTTGTCAGTAAAATATTTAGATTGATCGAGCCTCTGGTGTGTAACCACAGTGTTTCATATCATGCACCCATTAGAAATCTTGGCTAAACGAACCAATATATGTTGCCAATAAAATAGTTTAGAATGATTGAACCCCTGGTAAATAACCACAGTATTTCGTGACAGATCCCCCCCCCTTCCTATTACCATATTCTATAGCTACGTGCCTGACTCAGCTAATTCTCTACATTCTTTACCAAGCACACATTTTCTAAAGCGGAAAATGCTCTCTAAATACCTAAGCTCATTATTTTCAGCAGATACACAAACTGGGTAACATTCTATCTACATGAATGTTATATATGTCGATTACTGGAAACCGCTTCTCGCTATCTATTACCATATTTACTATATAATGATTAACGTTAAAACCGGAAATGGTTGATTTGTACCGCTTCCGGTTTGAATATTACATTCATCAGGGAACTCGATTCTTAACTATTCACTCTGTACATCATGGCCAAAATTGATTGGTAATCCATCAGATAGTTCTTGAGACTGTTTGTTTCACTGACGGACAGAATGAATATATGGCTATAGAGTTTTGATAAACTAAATTCGTTAATGAGTGATGATGGAACAAATATAAGAAAGGGAACCAAGAGTACCACCGGGAAAATTTTCGAACACAAAATTAGCCATCGAAAACCCACATGTCCTGGGTTAGAATACCATAAATGAAAACTCTACCACTGAGTCATCAATCACCCGCTTATTAGTTTTGTTAACTATTATATTAATATAAATTAATGAATGCCTGCTTATGTTAATTATTGAACAATTACATTGTATACTTCGTAAAGTCAAAAATTATAAATTTGTATTTACTGTACATACAGTGAGCGCAGAAAGTGTTCGTACACCTATGCTATTGAAACGAGAATGCCTGCGAAAAAGAAACAGAAAATTTAAGAAGTGTAATAACACACACAATATGAATAATGAAAACTAAGCTTTATGAATATATCAATAAAGAACCACAAAGACAAGTTTAATGGTCAGAAAGTAAATAAATTCCGTAGAAAATGTATAGAGTAGACGCAAAAAGTGATCGTACACCTGACGTACGAATACGAAACAAAGATACCACAACTGGGGTTCACTGGTATTCACCTGAGTATACACCTCTGTATAGCATGACGAGTAACAAAATGAGTTTAGTTGTGAATAGGAGTGAAAAAACTGCACGGTGGGCTGTCGAAATGGGAAGCAACCGAACAGAAACAAATGAGGAGACAAGAAAAGTAATTATTAAAGTGCATAAGAAGGGTAAGTCTTTGAGAAAGATAGCAAACCTCAGGGGCAGATCCAGAGGGGGGCGATCGGGGCCATCGCCCCCCCCCCCACAAGAGGAAACTTTCTTATTTTATATATAAATAAACCCATCCATAACAAGTTTGGAGCTCTTAAAAGTAGCAGTATTACTGCCGACCGCCCCTTCCCCAGAAGTCCGTCCTGGATCCGCCCCTGTATAGAGTAGCCACAACCGAGTATTTTCCGCTGTATGTTTGGAGTCGTTGTCTTGATGAACAATAAATTGTTTTCAAGAACCATCTTCTGGCACTAGTATGGAGATATTCCTTTAATATGTTAATATACACTTTGTGGATCATCACTCCATCGATAAGGTGGAGACGACCCACTCCTGAGGCACTCATACAACCCCAGACGAGCACGGACCCTCCTCCATGTCTTACTTTAGGGACGAGATTTTGAGGATTCATCTCTGTATTCACCTTGCGCCATATCATACGCCTACCATTGGACTCGATAAAATTAAATTTATTTTCGTCCGAAAATATGGCCCTATTCCAGAAAGAAGCCTGATCCCTTATCTTTATACTCTTTTTCAAACTTTAGTATCTTTATACGATTTGTCTTGTTCACCCAGAACATTTTCCTGGCTATCCGACCATGATACCCTGCAAATATTCCGCCACCGCGTGTTTCCAGATCCGTTGCCAATTGCACAGCACTACTTTTTGGAACCTTTTTTCTTTCCCTAATAATGTAACGTTTAACTTGTTCACTCAACACTCTTGGTCCTTCAGTTCTTTTTTATTATTATTATTATTTTTATTATTTTTTTTTTATGGTTTCGCACAGTGATAGAAACATTATACATCGCAATTATTGTTTGTACTGTTGAACAAGGCCTGTCTGCAAGGTTTGCCAGGGGCGGATCCAGGACGGACTTCTGGGGGGGGGGCGGTCGGCGGTAATACTGCTACTTTTAAGAGCTCCAAACTTGTTATGGATGGGTTTATTTATATATAAAATAAGAGTTTCCTCTTGTGGGGGGTGGGGTGATCGCCCCCCTCTGGATCCGCCCCTGACTCTATAATACCTTGAAACAGCTTCGCACACCTCCCCAATCCCCAGACATGAACCCCATAGAACATCTATGATCTGTTCTGGAGACAAGAATCAGAAGGCACAGCTTGTCTACTAAAGAAGGCCTAAGAAAAGCTATTCAAGAAGAATGGGACATAATCAGTCCCGAAGCTACAGAACTACGAACTACTACAGGTGAAATCAATGCCACGAAGACTACAGACAATCATTAACGCACAGGGTAATCTCACAAAATATTAAACAACGTAATATACTTTATAAGCATTAATTCAAGCATAAGTGTACGGTGACTTTTTGCGTTTACAAAAAAGGAATTCCCTCTTTTCTTCTGAACAAAACAGTGATTGTGTTTGTTTGGCCTTTCTCTTGTATATAGAAATAAAATGTATGAATGTGTAGTCTTAATTCTGGTTATATATATATTTTCCACCTCCCGTTCTCATGCTAGCTGTTTTCAATATAAAGTATGCACGGTGTACGAACACTTTCTGCGCTCCCTGTAGGTATGTTGACAATAAGCGACTGTTATTAGAATATTTGTTGAGATTTATTTTCCTTCACTGCCTTTCGTCTGGTTAAAAAGTAGTTTGCAGTGCTTTGGAGCAGCTGCAGGTGGGAACGCGATAATGTTTGAGACATACCGGCGACTTTTTTGTGTGTGAAAATAAGACCTTTCTCATAAAGTAGTAAATAACTGCAGTAGCAATTGCCTACGTAAATGATAAAGACATATCCAACTACAAGAAATTAATACAGTATATATAGCCTATTCATTATTGTGTTTCTCTTTTAACAGCTACTAGCTAAGGATGGCCAATTCCAGAATTTTTACTTTCCGGAATCCGGAAAGTAAAATCGGAAAAATTCCGGATCTCGGAAAAATTCCGATTTTTTCTAAATTCCGGATTTTTTCCGAATGTCCGAATTTTTCCGAATTCCGGATTTTTTCTGAATTCCGGATTTTTTCCGAAATCCGGAATTTTTCCGAATTCCGGAATTTTTCCGAATTCCGGAATTTTTCTGAATTCCGGAATTTTTCCAAAATCCGGAATTTTTCCGAATTCCGGAATTTTTCTGAATTCTGGAATTTTTCCGAATTCCGGATTTTTTCCGAATTCCGGAATTTTTCTGAATTCTGGAAAGTAAATTTTCCGATTCCGGAAAACAAAATTTCCGGAATCCGGATTCCGGAAAAATTTGGCCATCCCTAATATATATATATAGAGAGAGAGAGAGAATTCTATTTGCATCAGCAGTGGATTTAGTTTCTGGAGAGGCTTGAGGAACCAGTAAGAAACATTTGCGTTGTACGTGCAATGCAAAAAATTATCACAAATTTATTTCGGGAGGGGTTTGAGCCCGATAACCACCCCCTAAATACGCCAATGTACATCAGTCAATCGTTCTCATATTATCTAACTCAGCAACGAAACAAATTTTGAGTGAAGGCAATTTTAGTATTTATCAATATCAATATTCGAGACGAGACCGAGATTTTCGAGACTGACCTAAGTCTCGTCTCGGTCTCGTCTCGATTTATAGAGGTCTGTCTCGGTCTCGGTCTCGTCTCGGTATTTAAAAGTCCATCTCGGTCTCGGTCTCGGTCTCGTCTCGGTATAAAAAAGTCCGTCTCGGTTTCGGTCTCGTCTCGATAATTCGAGACGAGACCGAGACTAGTCTCGGTCTCGGTACCATCCCTATTTTGTACCTACTGAAGTTGAAAATTGATAATAAATAGAGATATTTACAAAACACCTGAATGTAATAGTATTTCCACACTTGAAAGAGTTAAAAAACGATCTCACCTTTCTGTTGTAATAATCCTATTTCAATAGTTCAGGAATGTTCTAGTAACGTTGATCACTACACTCTACACTAGGCGAATGTATTGTCTGTGATTTACGTTTTATTTCACTCCACAGTTTTATAACAAGGGGTCAATAAATCTTGTTACACGTAACATACAATGTCTAATACTTCTCATTAAATGTTTTCCCTTTCTAGAGCACTCAACATTTCAAACCAGAGCCGTAAACTACTTAGACAGAACACTCCATCCTCCATGATCTCCGCATCCTTCTATTTGATTCCATTTATTTATATTCTATATCTGGTTGTCCTGCCAACCACGTATTGGCAATCTCATTATTATTCAAACATTTGAATATCTCTTTTATATATTGACAATTATATTATTTAAATTTTTTCTCTTCTTCTGATCTAATAACTTATAAGCCACAAGTGAATACAATATACAAGTGTAACTTATAACCTACCAGATATAGAATATAAATAAATGGAATCAAATAGGAATGAAGTGTGTGGGCTCAAATTTTGATTACGAAAAGGAACCAGAGTGAATACAATATACAAGTGTAACTTAAAACCTACAAGTGAATACAATATATAACGTACCGTTGTAGTTTCCCTTAGCCTAACCGACGTAACTGTGGGACGTCAAACTGAAAAATTTTCGAACCAGCTAAATGTAACGTAAGATAAATGAGAAAATGTCAGCGAACGTTGAAATAAAATAGAAAAAAGGGGATTGATAAGATATAGAAATCTCCTGGGGCATTACCTGAGATGTAGCAGGAGATAAAAGAGGATTTCAAAATTGTTTGGTGCGTCAAGACAAAGTTATTGTCGCAACATATGAAAGTCTGAATTTGTATCAAATAACCTGCCAATAATGGGGAATAGTTATGATGATATTAATCTTAAGTATAAAATTAACAATACAATTTCGATGTTTTGAAGTTGAAGGCATTGTAATGAAATAAACTTTTGTAACTCTGAGGTGCTGGACATTTGCGAACTGGCTTATTCCTCTGCTCACTGCTGTGCTGTCTGCTAGTGTTTATCAGTGAGCACCTGATATTTAAGTTAGTGTGTGAAAGTTATTTTCGAGTTTTTAATTTGAAAATATGGATTTTTCACATGCGTGAACTATAATAGACTTCTGTATATTTAAGGTATCACGTCAGAATTTTCCTATAATGTATTTTTAATACACGTTTCTGTCATGCGATCAATGAAAACACAGGGGTTACTTACCCCTACCTGTGGTGCAGAAAATCGAAGTCAAGAGCATTGACTTCATTGATTATTGTTATATATGCTGCAAAGTATTTTTGTTTCTTGTTAAGTCGCTCTAACATTTCAAATGTTATAAATAATTTTAACAGCAGTTTAGGAGCTAAGAGTGTTTTCTGCAAGCCGAGTGGCTGACACTCAGTGCAGATTCGATTTTCGGTTGGACTACTTGCCTTGGATACAAACCAGAAATGTCTCCGCACATACTAGCAATAGGTGTTCGAATTGATACAAATTTAAACTCACATTCCAGCAGATTATACGGATCCTTACATAAATTCATAAAGTATATACATCTTTCCGTTCACTTTTTGTACCTTCAGCATTCGTTTTTGAGGTGTACACGGGCATTGCCCGGTGCAGATTCACTTTAAAATGTCGTGCAAAAACGTCAGCCAGCCTGTACTAGGTGGCCATTAAAAACCACGAATGCAACCTAATCGAGTCAATGCAGGAGCGCAGCAGGGGGGCCCGAGCGGCAGCGAGGGCTGCGTCCGTAAGGAGCAGGCCCATCAGCGATGATTGGTATGCGCGTAATCGATTTTTGTGGAAAATCACTACTTGCACGATATAAAGATATATGATTGGTCTAGGGATGGCCAGACGGATCCAGATCCGAAATTTCGGATCTTGGATCCGGTTCCTGGATCCAGATCCGAAATTTTGAAGTTTAGATTCGGACTCCTGTTTTTAATATTTTAGGCCTTAGATTCAGACCCAGACTTAAATGTCCATATGTATATAATGTATATAAAATTTACTAGGTGAATTTTATCTAACTCAGTGGGAAGACAATTCAATTTTAAATGACAAGAGGTTACATCAAAATCTCATTTTCACATTTTTCGGGGTTAGACCACTGTTGTGCACAACCCATCATTTAGTCTTTAGTATATCTTTAAACGCACTGCAAGTATGCCACTTTCATCTCAAGTCAGTAGTTGTATAGATCTACCTTTTGTTATATATTAATCGAGTTAGGATTAAAATTCGATTGTTTGTGAGACCTCTGATAATATTTTCAGATTGAGTTATAACGTCGAAAAACTGCATAGTAATGTTGCATATTCTCTTTGTCCCACATTGGAAATCAATGTAGTCTATCTTATACAGTTGGCTCTTATGATTAATCCAACGATCTGAACTCCTGCAGAATTACGCTAAAATCATGAATGTCTTTGAATTTTCGTCATTATTTTTTTACGAGCAAAATAAATATAAATGGTATTTTACATAATACATATAGACGCAGATCAGTCAGTTGATTGCTTAAAGTTTATAGCAAAGCTATTACATCTCTAAGACACTGGCGGTCTTAGAACAAAATCCATGGCTTTCCCATAAAATCTTAAATTTCTGTATATAAAAAGGGCAAAGTCCTGAGTGACTGAGTTAGTAAGTGGCAGATCACCGTACAAGCCAAACCGCTTAAGCTAGAAACTTTAAATTTGGACAGTATATAGGTTCTGTCACGTAGGATACCACTAAGGAAGGACTTTGGGAACTTCGATGAGGAAGATGGAAATGGGGTGCAAAATATTTCAATAAAATGGCCATATCTCCGAGATTCTTGACGTTAGATACTTCAAATTTGATATTTGGTTTTCTCATTGAAAATAATTTGATACCTGTTTGTTTGTTTGTTTGTTTGTTTTTTTTTTTTTTTTTAATATTTAAATTAGAAGGGGCAGGGAAGATGTAGAAAGTAAAAAAGGGGTGGAAATTGCAATTAGTATAAAATATGCCAATATCTCGGAAACTTAAATAGATACGTATTTCAACGTTTTTTTGATATGTGGCCCAGAAGGAAAGAAAAAGGGCGGGAAGAAAATTAAGTGGAAATTACAATTATTGTATTAATATGTTCAATCATTTAAGGTTAGAGACTTGAAATTTGGTATTTGCATTTCTCATTGAAAATAATTTGACGTGTGTTTCAGTGTTTTTTGATGTTTTAGTAAAAAGGAAAAGAAAAGAGATGGGAAGAAAGAGGGTGGGAATTGTAATTATTATAATAACATGTAGATATCTGGGAGCCTCTGAAGATTAGGAGCATGGAATTTAGTAATTGGACTTTTCATTTGAAATAATTAGATATGTACTTAAGCGTTGTTTGATATGTCTTAGAAGGGAAAAAAAGGGGCGGGAAGAAAATATTTTTATATCTCGGAATCCTGGTATGTTAGAGAAATGAAACTTGTTATTTGAAGAAAAATTCGTTATGTTTGCAGCCGTATGATGTGCGAGGCCATAGACGAGCAAATGTGTGGGCAGCCCCCACGTACTCGCACTGAAATTCGGTATATCTTGGGATACCGGAATGTTGCTACATACAACTTGATATTTGAACCGAGATTCGGTATGGTTGTAGGTTTACGAGGTGCAAGGCCATAGGCCGATCAAATGAGATATCAGAGGGTCTAAGAGCGAATCTCCAGACATTTCTTTTTAAATTGATTATGATTAGAGGTTTTTGTGGTGCGAGGCCCTAGTAACGGGGGTCTAGTGGAGAAACCCCAACTAGACGCAGTCTAGTAAGTATATAAATGTATTTGCGTAATGACTGGAAATTGCATGTATCTCTGTGGACAAGATTGCATAAGTGGCCACGAGAAATGACAATCCTTTAAAATAAAAGTTTTAAAAAGCCAACAAAATGTACTCTTGAATGAGTTGTATATTATGTTTGCGCAGGGGCGAATCCAGAACGAACTCCTGGAGGGAGCGGTTCGGGATGCTAGCAGTGAAAAATTACTTAGATGATCTGAAATTGCCACAAATTATTACTAAAGTACACTGTTAATGGTGCCGCTGGGTAGGGGCGAACGACTTTTCGTCCTCCGCCTGGATCCGCCTATGTGTTTGCATGAATGATATAGCTCCTTATACAACCTATGCAGACTTAATAGTAGTGGATTACTAATTATAAAGATACGTGTTTCTGCTAGAGGCTGCATATGGTATTTTATATACACATACAGCTACATTAATACATTAATTGACATTTAGAACTTTGTCTCTACTACAATTCTTAATACCAACTGGGGTGGTACGGTAGAGACCTGCACGGGCCGGGCCGGGCTTGGGCGGGCCGACACTGTTATTTCTTTGGGCCGGGCCGGGCTTGGGCTGGCCGACACTGATTTCTCTTCAGGTCGGGCCGGGCTGAGGCCGATCAATTGCAATTCTTTAATAATTATTGACTTTCGTTAAACGATAATTGGAATAAAGCCAAACGTTGAAGAAGTGTATCCGTTAAAAATGTTACAAAGAATGCAATAGCTATTTACAGTTTGTGTTGCTTAGCGGCTCCACTTTCACTGTAGAGGATTGCAGGCATTATGCGGTAAATTGAGCTCTGACCTTGACCTTCACTGAACCCAAAATATGACAAGAAGGGGTGGGAATGTTTTGCCTGTCGCTAAACAATATTGCCATCTTCACTTTATGCTAAAAATCAATTAAATTAGAGTTTTGTTACAGGGAATGGAGTATTTGTTCTCTCGATGACAGGCAAAGTTCTAGCAGGCAATGGTACAATTCGGAAGGCAAGCGTCAGGTTGTCAACCAAAGTTTAGAAAATGTTTCTGAGGGTTAGATCAAATTTAGTACTAAATTTTGAGAAAGATTCGGACTCGAGCTAATTTTTTAAAAAAAATATCGGGCTGGGGTCGGGCCAAAAACTTCTAAAATTTATCGGGCTCGGGCCGGGCTTGGGCCAAGAATTTTGAAAACTTATCGGGCCGGGCCGGGCTCGGGCCGAAAATCTCCAAAACTTTTCGGGCCCGGGCTGGCCGGGCCTAGGTACGTTCGGGCTGGATTGGGCTCGGGCCGAAAAATTCGGCCCGTGCAGGTCTCTATGGTACGGTTACAGAGAAACGTATTATTAAAGGAAGAAAAAATCTCATCAAGAGTAAGAAAACTAAGTTGCTCCTTAATTTGATTTGATCTATATTTTATGGGCTGTTCTATTAGCTATGGCCTAGCCCATCACGACTAGGAAATGGCCTTATTCAGTGACCACAATAACTCAGAAAGAATTAGAAAAGTAAGCAGAGTGAGCCTAATGAAGAAGCTTGGACTTGAGACTGTTTCATCCCAGCATTTGACTAGTGTTACAGAAAACAAAGGACAAATTCTATCAGGACGTCCGCTTTAAAAAAGATTTACTACATTCTCGATCGAGTATTTCCACTAGAATCGAATCTGACAGTGAGATTGCTCTCACCAAAGTCAACAGTTTTAGTCAATGAAATTTGGTGTAATTGTGACATATTAAGGCACAATAACCAAATATCAACAGGATGAAGAGAACGCAAGGCTGTCACACGATCAGATACCACAAGTGTCTTAAAATCCTATTTTAAGCATAGGATTGAAAATCACTTTGTCAATATTTACGAAAACTTTGCTGATTCGGAACACCCGAATTTTCTGGCACGGAGTTTCGGATCCGGATCCAAGATCCGAAATTTGGGATCCGGATTCAAGATCCGGTTTTTCGGATCCGGATCCAAGATCCGTTTTTTCGGATACGGATCCAAGATCCGAAATTTCGGACCCGGATCCAGTGTCTGGATATCCGGACCATAGTGGATCCGGATCCAAGAATATCCGGATTTGGCCATCCCTAGATTGGTCCCTTCACTTGGGTTAATTTTGAAACTAGAGGCCAAAATCAAGTTAAAAAAAAAAAAGTTTACATGAAAAATGAGTTGATGTTACGCAAGGGTAATTACTAAGTACTAACATAGCCTAAACTGCTTCACTCGCTCGGCAATACTATGTGAATTAAATATTAAACTTTGGTACACAAAGGAACCAACTATTACGCTTTTACCCATAAACTAGGCGGACAATAAACTTCGGAATAAATGCCAATTATTCAAATATAGGTTTGTTCCAATATTATTAAATGTATTTTCACGTACATACACATCTCACAGGTAAAAACACACCATAGTTTTTTTTCTTATTTACACTAGTTTACTAAAATATTATTTCAAATTTCTTTTGTAAATTTCACAAATCTGTGGATCCGTATAATCAATCGGCACCGCAATATTGCGTATTGTTTCTGATCGCATCACGGGGAAACGGTTAAGAAGCTTGAAATGAATTTTTGAATATACAGTAGTTAGTATCTACCCTGAGCTAGGGTTTTATCATATTACTTGATTCAAGGGTTCATCCTAGAAAAAAGGGGAAGAGGGTGTTCAATATTTATGTAAAAATAAAAAGAAAGAAAAACTGAGTACCGGTATGTCACGAGCCAGCCAAGTTAGAAAGATAAAATTCGGCATATTAACTCCTCATAAAAAATAAGTGGTCATGTGTTTCAACATCTTTGAGAGGAGGGAGTGATTTTCCGTAATTCCTTCGTTCATATTGAAGGCGATGTTACATGCTTTTAATGGCATCGTGAGGAAACGGTTGAACATTTCGAAATAAATTTCGGAATATAGATTATTATTATTTATTTATTTATTGTTACTTTGATTAAAGGCGCATCGTAATGGAAGTAGAAGGGGTTCAAAATTTCAGTCAAAATTACAGTATCTCAAGAGCATGTCAAGTTAAGAAGATGAAATTCCGTATAACACCTCGTTAAAAATAGGGGTACACGTCACTTCTTGCTTTTGAAAATTTCAATTTTAAGGAAAGAAAGAAGGCATTTTCTACAGTTTCTTTCTTCATGTTGAAATTGACGAGCCTATTGTTTGTGATCGCGTCACGGGGGAAATGACTGAACAATCTGAAATGAGTTTTTGAACATAGTGCCTACTTCAAGCTAGGATTTTATCATGCAACTTTCCTTGAATTGCATATCCTAAGGAAGAAGAGGGTTCAGAATTCATGCAAAAAATAGATCTTACGGAGAGAAATTGTCCTCCACTTGAACTCGAAACCAGAACTAATTAGCCACAAATGTGATACATCTGCCGACTCACTCACGAAGACTCCTGATAAAAATACGTTGTGCTAATCTTTACATATTTGTTAATTGTGATGAGTCATTTCAGAAGGACAAAAAAATAAACAGTTGCACAAATGAAACCATAATACAAAATTATATATAAACAATTTCAAAATACTGCAGAGTACAGAAGAACTAATTTAGTCCACGATTTTTACAGTTCAAGTTAAAGAAATACGACGACTTAATGTGCATATCACTAAGAAAAGTGTATAAAGATACGAATTATTTCAGTCCACTTTGGTTCTGACCCATTTATACATAAATAGATACCAAAGATACCTCTGATTTCAATAAATGCCTATCGTTGGGTTTGTATGATCCCCTTCCCCCCCCCCCAAAAAAAAAAAAAGTACGGCACTTCGATGTAGTTTATCAACAGTGAACATTATTAAAACGAAACAATATTTAGATTTTTTTCTTTGATTGCAACTGCATAACAATAATAACAAACTATTAAAAAATACAAAAGAAACTTTCATAAACTAAGAAAAAAAACAAAAGTTGCTTTTGTACCATAATCTCTTTAAGTAATGAATGGGGAATTTAGGTCTGAATGTAATACGAATAATATACGGGAGTGAAACGTGATAACCCACAAATGTGTTTTCATCAAGATTTTTACGAACTCTTACACTTTTACGAACATTTTTCGTTTTTTGGTTTAAACCAGCCAACCCTGATTTAAAACGACTCTCTTCGCTGACTTTTCTTGAAAGACGATGCTTAACCAAGTTATCTTTTGGTATTCAGTTTGAGTAGTTACCCAATTTCATGAAAATCTCCAGTACCACCGAAATAAGTTTTCCCAAAGTTAATTGTTATTTTACAGGGTGTCCCATAAGGAAATATCGTTCCTTTGGGAGGTAATAAGGGAAAACCATTCTAAGCAAGAAAAGTTCCTATGACCATTATTAACAGTTTTTGACCTTTGGGAGAAAGAAAGTATTTACAGCCCATTCCTATAATTATTCTACAAAGGCGAGACATAGCGCAATTGAACGGTGATGGAATGACCTTTCTAACGATATGACTGGTGTGTTTGGAAGGGAAGTTATTGAGGCAAATCCTAGTTAACAGCATTGCCATCAATTCCTGTGTAATGTAATGATAGTATATATATATATAACAGGGGCTGCAGTGGCTCAGTTACAGAACATTCATCTCTGGTGCGTGGATTCTCTTTTACCATCCCAGCTCTCGCCAAGTTGACTTTGTAATGTACAAATACCGCTCTCGTGATTCTTCCGTTTCCTCTCACTTTCTCCATTCATTCTCTCATCACTCCCCTTTAGCATGCATACCATGGGACATAAAACTGAAAATATATATATTCTTTGGTGGCAAAATAAACCGCACTATAAATACAGTATCCAAGGTCTATTGAGTTATCAGGTGGTGATAAAACACGCACCCCTACACCTTTCGCTTCCAATTGAGAAAGAGAGAGAAGATGATAATGTGCTAATAAGTGTTTCCTCTTGTATTTTACTAGTTGTGGTCAATATTGTTAAACCAGGTCACAGGTCAAACACGGGAACCAAATAAAACGTTATACGGGTTTGTGTGCTTTGTGAGTTTAAACTGGAAACTAGGCATGTGAAACGAAAGGAAGAAAAATATGGTAAATATTCGACATGGATATGGTATATTAAGTGGGCATAATTGCGATACAAAAGTTTGAAAATTGCTAGGACGACAATAAGCCAAAGATATTGAGAAACTCAGAGTAGGTATTGAGGTCGATAATGTCCAGATGTTAGGAACTGGGAGATGGATTTAATTGCAGTTCAGAAACCATTCCTCCGCATGTCTATTTCTTCGGCAACAGTATCAAGTGATACAATGCTCCGATGTGAGTTAATTGCGACTTAGAAGGTGACATGACCAACGTCATGGAAAGAACCCGTTTTTGAAGAGAATGTTGATGTGTAATTGAAAGTGGGTTCTTTACGATTCTCCCGGGCGAAGTCACCATTCGTTGGCACCACATGATGCCACTTCCAATCAACCAAAACTGTGTATCCATGATAGAGGTGTGCACGGGCTCGGACCTACAAAGGATAGATCACTTCAGGCTCGAGCCGGGCACGGGCGGTCAATTTTTAAGTATACAACCATATTTTTCGGGCTTAACTTTTTAAATATACTGTACAACGATATTTATCGGACTATTCTTTCTGGAGAACTTTTTAAACCACATTTAAATTTATAACTTGAGACACCCATACTCAAATTCTGAGTATCGTTAGGCCTATGAAATTGAAAGTAAAGCTGTATAGTGGAGAGTAAAACTAAAAGTTACAGAAATTAACATGCTTAGTTTATCTGTGAGTGAAAGTACTGTTTCTTACACTGGATTAAAGGAACAAAAGCATTAAGAACAAGTTGTCTTATTTATTTTTTTCTCCAAGACAATGTTAGTTTATATTTTAGTTGTTTACTAATATTTCTTCCTGTTGCTGATATCGGAAGCATTTCTTTCACAAATTTTCCACAAAAAATATAGCATTTCCATTTTCACTTGTGAAAAGAATCAAATGTTGCCGAAACTGAATCGCAGTACAATGGATGTCGAAAATATTACAAAATTACAAAAAGGAGAATATTTATTAGTGGAAAATAAGCGCTGCAAAAGTAAACTGCAAAACTAAATCTCTAATCGTTGTAAATAAAAATACAATTTTGCGTAAATTAGTTTCTGTAATTCGGGCTCATTTGATTATCACACGGGTTCGGGTTTAAAGACTAAAACATATTTCGGACTCGGGTCGGGCCGAGCCGGGCCCGGGCTAAAAAAAAATTCCGGCCCGTGCAGACCTCTACTGCATAAGCAGATGGTTTGTGTGTTTGCATGGATTGCTTGGAGTATGTCTATCGCGAACTGTTGCCACTTGTCCAGGCGATTAATGTCAGTGTTTTGTGGCAGCATTTAAAACATGAGGATGAACAAGTAGCAATGTACACCACGTAAAGGAGTTTGATTTGTACAGCGTTATATTTTCTCAATTAGTATTGAAATCAGAGCGATTACAGTAGAAATGGAAAATATTCTTGGAACGCTTAGTTCAAGGAACCGCTCCTCCTTAGCTGTTACCGCTTTCAATTTATAATGATCGATATTAAAACCGGAAGTGGTTGATTTCTCTACTTCTGATTCTAATAGAGAGATTGGAGTTAGAGTACGGATGGAATATATTCTTGAGACGATTAATTAATTGCAGGAAACTGCTTCTCGCTATCTATCACCGTTTTCACCCTATAACAATCAATGTTAAAACCGGAAACGGTATATTTTTGCAAGTTCCTGTTTCAATAAAGTTCAAATGGTGCCTATTCTTAGAACGCTGAATCTATTCCAAAAACACTCTTTTCACTGCCTTTTCTCCTTTTCGCTTTATGTACAACAATATTGAAACCAGAAGTTATAGTAGGTTTCTCTTACTTCTGGTCTTAGTAGAGAGTTAAGGATAGAGGTTAAATGTATTCTTAGGGCCGCGGTTGCTCAGTGGTAGAGCGTTCACCTCTAGTGTCTGGGTTTCCGGGTTCAAACCCTACTCCTGCCAAGTGAACTTTGTGGTGGACAAACACTGTGTGCATGGGTTTCCTCGAGGTTCTCCCGTATCCTCCCACTTTCTTCATTCCATCATTTCATTCATTACTCATCATCACTGTCTCCTTTAGCCTAGCCGGCATAACCGTGGGACGCAAAACTCAAAATTTTTATTTCATTTCATTTCATTTTTTTAAAATGTATTTTTAAATTAGTTAATTGATTGCTGGAAACCACCTCTCCCTACCTATTACAACTAATGCTCTGTAGTGGTCAACATTAAAACCGGAAATGATTGATTTCTACTAAATCCGGTTTGCATATCATCTCCATCATCGAGCTCGATTCCTAACTTCCGACGTTCTACATCCAGGTCAAAATTAATGGTGATTCACTAAGTAGTTCTTGAGATATTTTTTTTTTCTTTCTTTTGAACGGACAGACAGAGTAAGTATATTGCAATATCTTGTGTAGGTAGAGTCAATAGTGGACCGAGAATCTAGCAATTCACCTATTTATTTATAAAAACACGTAATACTCTTTGTGTTGTATAAAGTTAATGTATCAGAATCTCCTTCATAACCAAGGGTAAAGGAAGTAACATTTCATACGGGAATCCCTTCGCTCATGGCAGCCAGCAGAGTGTCTTGTAGCCACTTCAGATTACGGTCCTAGGAAACCTCCTCTGCTTATGGCAGTCTCGTGAGGTATGGTTTGCATTGAGGAATCCCCTTCGCTTCAGAGCAATTTCCAGGGATGTTAGGATAGATTGAGCCCCTTAGTCCAGTGCGACCTCCAGAGCTGTTGTGGGTAGGCGATCAATGGTCAACTGATGCCTCCTTCTTCTGTAGTTCCTCTTTTATAGACCCTCTTCAGGTCGCACGTTCTCTTTCGGTTTCCATTGTGTTGATCTTCGTATTTTCCTGTTCAGTGTATTGTCTGCTTGTTTGTAAACGTTAGCATGTGTCGTCCATAAACATGTGCTCATGTTATGATGTGGGGATCCTTACATCATATATATGTATTGTAATGAAACCATGAACTGAGAATTTAAAAAATCATTTTTTCATAAAAATTATAATGGCAATTTGGTAGGTGAAGATGGAACTAAGTTTTCTGTAATATTTTAACTTTTGGATACATGCATTACATTAGTTTTAAAACTCACAAGGACAGTACTTGTAATCAAAAAATCGTTGGAAGCAGAAGCAAAATAGTCAAGAATCACCTGTAGTCAAATAACATTGCTTGTCAGTAGTAATTAACAATTCGGATAAAATCACGAAAAAAATGAAAGCAAACCTCAGGGTAAATTAAAATTCAAAAATACTTATTTTTACATCATTAGAGAACAACAATATTTTGTCAGAAAATGTAATTAGGACTTTCCTAAGATTTTGTAAAATTTTATATTGGCTTTTGGCAAAATAAAAAGGAAAAATAATTAAGGCAAACAAGGTCCATATAAAATGACAAAGTTTGCAAGTAAAAATCATTCTGCATTCTGCATTCTGGGTCCTGTATCCAGAATCGCAATGGAATGGTCTATACGAAATTACAAATGCCGCAAGAAAGACCATTGTCCGGCCAAGACCAAGCGAAATATGCAATAAGGTAATGTATGACTACAGAGAACTTTAACTGTCTATTTTGCATGTGACATGAAATTAGGAGATCTCTGAAAGTGACAGGCAGATTTGAATGTTTAAATATTTAGCTTATTTCCGTTTGGTTAAGCATTGAGTAAAATTATAATGATCTGTTTGATTGCAACCATTCGTTTATTTTCACTCTTTTAATTTGAGGTAAGAATTTACTGTTCCTTTTGCAATTGATATAACAAAATTTATGATATAACAATTTATTTCGATTTTTATTTCTTTAATATTTTAATTTTTTGACTTATGGTACATAGCTCCTTAGGCAAACATATGCTATCATGTGACATGCCAAATAGATATGTTGTTTTTCTCTGTGTCATAGAAACAATATCGAATTATTTTCAATTTTTTGTAATAAGTTTGTTATCTGTTTAGCATAGTGTTTGTTTGCTAGTATACGTGTTTTCTTATACACAATCGCTCACAGTAGACTTAATTATTTATCTCAAATTACCGCCTGCGTCTCTTGTTTTCGATCGTATAATACTAATATAATTATAGACTAGCTTATTTATCTCAAACTATCACCTGTGTTTCTCGTTTTCGTTCATATTGTACTGACATAATTAACCTTGGTACTCTCTACATTTGTTTTTCGTACTAGAAAAATCACTAATCATTCTCAGGTGAATCCTATTCAATTTTCATAACAAGTATATCTTGCTCGAATAATTTGTTCAGTTTCAAACCATAAATAGTACTGACAAAATTGAGTTGAAACATACTCACTAAACGTGGCGTTTTGGGGAGTCGCGTCGCGAGGGTTTGTATTTGAATTTCCTCTTTTGTCAGTAAATCATGCTTTTACAATAGACCGAGGTAAAAATATTCCTGGAATTGGGGTATGCAGGAATATTTTACTGCCCTATATTAGTCTTCTTTGTGGGGGGAAGGCTAATATTCAATTCCTATGCTCAGATGATATAGCCAGTATCTACGTTAATTTCATTATTATAGGACTTACCTGAGACATCACAATCATATCATTATAGGCACAAAACAACAACACGAGAAATCACTACATCAGCACAAGTTAAACCACTAACAACATTTACGCACAGGCAATCGCACTCTCACGAGGACATAACATCACAGGACACTTCTCACTTTTCAGAAAAACACACTTTCTTCCGCTACAATTCTAATCATAACATTCCATCTAATAACGGTTGGAGTGTCATTCTTTCGTTTCTGGGTTATTAACCACAAGTAAACACACACAGTTGCTATGAAAATTTCCTTTTTCCTATTATATAATAGGTACGAATTCACTATTCCTTTTGTAATTTATATAACACAATTTACGATTTAATACAATTAATTTTGTTTTTTATTTCTTTAATATTAGATTTTTTTGACTTATGGTACATAGCTCCTTAGGCAAACATATGGCATCATGTGACATACCAAATAGATATGTTGTTTTTCTCTGTGTCTTAGAAACAATATCGAATTATTTTCAATTTTTTGTAATAAGTTTGTTATCAGTTTAGCATTGTGTTTGTTTGCTGGTATACATGTTTTCTTATACACAATCGCTCTAAGTAGACTTAATTCTTTATCTCAAACTACCGCCTCCGTCTCTCGTTTTCGATCGTATACTACTAACATAATTATAGACTTGCTTATTTACCTCAAACTATCGCCTGTATTTTTCGTTTTCGTTCATATTGTACTAACATAATTAATCTTGGTACTCTCAACATTTGTTTTTCGTACTAAAAAAAAAACTCACTAATCATTCTCAGGTGAATCCTATTCATTTTTCACAATAAGGATATCTTGCTCGAATAATTTGTTCAGTTTCAAACCATAAACAGTACTGACAAAATTGAGTTGAAACATACTCACTAAACGTGGCGTTTTGGGGAGTCGCGTCACGAGGGTTTGTATTTGAATTTCCTCTTTTGTCAGTAAATCATGCTTTTACAATAGACCAAGGTAAAAATATTCCTGGAATTGGGGTGTGCAGGAATATTTTACGCTCTATATTAGTCTTCTTTGTGGGGGGAAGACTAATATTCAACTCCTATGCTCAGATGATACAGTCAGTGTATACGTTAATTTCATTATTTTAGGACTTACCTGAGACTTCACAATCATTATAGGCACGAAACAACAACACGAGAAATCACTACATCAGCACAAGTTAAATCACTAATAATCGCATTTGCGCACAGGCTATCGAACTCTCACGAGGACACATCACAGGACACTTTTCAGAAAAACACACTTTCTTCCGCTACAATTCTAATCATAACATTCCATCTAATAACGGTTGGAGTGTCATTCTTTCGTTTCTGGGTCATTAACCACAAGTAAACAAACACAGTTGCTGCGAAAACTTCCTTGTTCTTATTATATAATATTTGTCAAAAACAAAATATTTCTCAATAATAATACTTTAAACATATCTCTACCATAAATTTTCGATATTGTTCGCCTTACCTTATATTGCAATACAACAAAAACACGAAAAGTTAAAAAAAAAATAAATATAAAAAACTAATGCAATTTCTTTTGTCATTATGCAACTGCAACGAGATGTCACTTTAGGAGGCCAGTTCCTTCTCCAGCAAAATGTAGTCCACCAGCATGGGCACATCCTTCTTCGAGATGGTCCAGTTCCAGATGCTACGTCCAGCCTCTACAAGGGTCATCTTCCAGACGTTCCTGTACCAGCATTGGCCTGCCCGCTTCTGTTTCTCCAGCGCCTCTCACATGCAGATCCAGCCATCTTTCTCCAGAGCCACAACAACTAGTCCTTGCAGTTATGCCGAGCTTCTACGTCAGCTGTTCCAGAATCACCACCACAACAGCCAGCATCTCCTCCCGTTCCTGTTTCACCACGGATACATCGTCACTTTCATCATTCAGCAGCACCTTGGCTCTAGTTGTTATTGAAATGTTCCAGTGCCACAGCTGTCCCATCATCATAAAGGTCCAGGGTTCGATACCAGAACTCGGAAAACCAATCACCGCAGCTTTAGCTCGCCTCCAGTCCACACGACGGACACCGAGACGCCAAGCTGTTTTTCATCCGTCATCAAGGGTCCTTGGTTTGGCCAGGACATCGTTAATTCGCAGCTCCCAGCAAAAGGTGACGCCCAGATGCCACACCAAATGCGTAGCTGTTCATCATCCTTCACTATGGTCCCGAGTACATATCAAGAAGAGGACCATCTATAGGAACCACTATCGGTTGCCTACTGTCAGTCGCAGCTCTCAGCGTCTGCATTTACAGAGGCCCAGTTGCAGTTCACATCATCTACCATTTCATTCAGTCTTCACTTCGATTTCTGTGGAGTGACTAGGGACATTCTTCGTTTATCGATGGCCACGATGAGGACAATTAGAAGACCCCGTTTTTCACCTCCCAGTGTTCTGAAGTGAGACCACAATCATACAAGTGGACATTATGTTCACCCCCCAGTGTTTTTCACAGTGTTTAGTGTTTGTCAATTTATACAATGTTTATTCGAACTGAGAATTTAAAAACTAATGACATACGCTAAAGGTACTGTTCAGGAATTTTTCTTCCAGTTGGTGGGGTAATGTAATGAAACCATGAACTGAGAATTTAAAAAATCATTTTTTCATAAAAATTATAATGGCAATTTAGTAGGTGAAGATGGAACTAAGTTTTCTAACTTTTGGATACATGCATCACATTATTTTTTAAAAAATCACAAGGACAGGACTTGTAATCAAGAAATCGTTGGAAGCAGAAGCAAAATAGTCAAATAACATTGCTTGTCAGTAGTAATTAACAATTCAGATAAAATCACGAAAAAAATGAAAGCAAACCTCAGGGTAAATTAAAGTTCAAAAATACTAATTTGTACATCATTAGATAACAATAATATTTTTCAGAAATGTAATTAGGACTTTCCTAAGATTTTGTAAATTTTTTGGCTTTTGGCAAAGTTAAAAGAAAAAAATAATTAAGGCAAACAAGGACAATAGTCCATATAAAATGACCAAGTTTGCAACTAAAAAATCATTCTGCGATTCTGCATTCTGCATTCTGGGTCCTGAATCCAGAATCGCAATGGAATGGTCTATACGAAATTACAAATGCCGCAAGAAAGACCATTGTCCGGCCAAGACCAAGCGAAATATGCAATAAGGTAATGTATGACTACAGGGAACTTTAACTGTCTATTTGGCATGTGACATGAAATTAGGAGGTCTCTGAAAGTGACAAGCAGATTTGAATGTTTAAATATTTAGCTTATTTCCGTTTGGTTAAGCATTGAGTAAAATTATAATGATCTGTTATACAATTTGACATACTAATCTGATTATGAATTTAGTACTCTTGGATGTTTACTGTTAAATAATTTATATTGTTACAAAAATATCCACTATACTACCATTGTAAGTCAGTTGTTTTATTAATAAAATATTGTCAATTGTGACAATAAGAGATTGCAACCGTTCGTTTAATTGCACTCTTTTAATTTGAGGTACGAATTCACTATTCCTTTTGTAATTTATATAACACAAATTTCGATATAATACAATTTATTTTGATTTTGATTTCTTTAATATTTTAATTTTTTGACTTATGGTACATGTACCGTAAGTCAATAAAATTAAATTATTAAAGAATTCAAAATGAAAATAAATTGTCATATCAAATCAAAAGAGTGCAATTAAACTAATGGTTGCAATCTCTTATTGTCATAAAATGACAATATTTTATTGATGAAATAACTGACTTACAATGGTAGTATAGTGGAAATTTTCGTAACAATATAAATTATTATTTAGCAGTGAACATCCAAGAGTAGTGAATTCAAAACCAGACAGTAGGTTAGATTAATTGTATAACAGATCATTATAATTTTACTCAATGCTTAACCAAACGGAAATAAGCTAAATATTTAAACATTCAAATCTGCCTGTCACTTTCAGAGACCTCCTAATTTCATGTCACATGCAAAATAGACAGTTAAAGTTCTCTGTAGTCATACTTTACCTCATTGCATAATTCGCTTGGTCTTGACCGGACAATGGTCTTTCTTGCGGCATTTGTAGTTTCGTATAGACCATTCCATTGCAGGATACAGGAACCAGAATGCAGAATGCAGAATCAGAATCCCGAATGATTTTTTAGTTGCAAACTTGGTCATTTTATATGGACTATTGTCCTTGTTTGCCTTAATTATTTTTTCTTTTAACTTTGCCAAAAGCCAACATAAAAATTTACAAAATCTTAGGAAAGTCCTAATTACATTTTCTGACAAAATATTGTTGTTATCTAATGATGTAAAAATAAGTATTTTTGAATTTTAATTTACCCTGAGGTTTGCTTTCATCTTTTTCATGATTTTATCCGAATTGTTAATTACTACTGACAAGCAATGTTATTTGACTACAGGTGATTCTTGACTATTTTGCTTCTGCTTCCAACGATTTCTTGATTACAAGTACTGTCCTTGTGAGTTTTTAAAAATAATGTGATGCATGTATCCAAAAGTTAAAATATTACAGAAAACTTAGTTCCATCTTCACCTACCAAATTGCCATTATAATTTTTATGAAAAAATGATTTTTTAAATTCTCAGTTCATGGTTTCATTACAGTATATATATATATATATGAAAGGAGGAAACTACCAAATTTTTTACACACTAGATTCTCGGTATGTGCGAATTCAGAAACACGCATAGAGTGAAAACATGAATAACTTGACCGAGACTCGAACCCGAGATCTTCGCCATGTTGTGCTGATCCGTTAACCACTACACTACCCAGTCCGCTTCCCAGAACAGCCACTCACTCCTGAACTCGGTTCTCTTTATTCAGACCACGTGGCTTGTACCACAGCCTAGCTGCTATGCTTGGGCAATCCAATGACAATCCAAATATATTGAAACCCATCTAACGGTTGTAATTTCATATATATTAATGAAAAGAGGAGATAACTCAATTTTTTACATTCCAAACTCTCTGTATAACCGTTAAAGGTCTTCTGAATATATTGACACTCGATTGTCCAAGCACAACATTAGACTCTGCACAAACTACGTGCTCTGAGTAGAGAGCACTGACTTCACGAATGAGAGAGTGTGTGCCTGTTGTGAAAAGCGGACTGGGTAGCGTAGTGGTTAACGCATCGGCATGGCATTCCTAAGAATCCCGAGTTCTACTCCTGTTCCAGTCATTTACGTTTTCACGCTGTGTGTGTTAGAGTAAGTATTTACAAACGAGTTTTGGTGAACCAAACTCGTTAAAAACTGAAAGTCATAGAGCCAGTGACATTTTTCTGCCTCAGGAGAGCACGAAAACACACATTTTACGATTCACTTTTGACACTGTTACCATATTTACTTCGTAAATGTTAAAATGCATTCTCCATATATTTCTCGGACGTTCTATTGTCGGATTACCATTTTGTTGCTTACAATAAAAATCATCTGCGAGAAGAATGGCTTCTAACCTAGGACAAGGTGACTAACGCATTGGACAACCTCTTTGTTTATGTATAATAAAATGAAATATTTACTTGTACGTGTTCTTTGTTTTTATTATTTTACCGTATATTTCCTGGTAACTATTCTCTAACCTTTTGAGAGAGACAAAAATTTTTTTTTAAAAAACGAGATTTTCCTGTGGATTTGTTATTATTTCTGTTTTTCCGAACTCCTGGTCCTCTGTCCTGGTGTTAAAAAGTTCCCTCAAAACAGCACAAAGTCTTTCCTTATAAATGTTTCTTACGTGAATTACCATAAACAAATAAATAATAATCACTCAACATAATGACACTACCCACAATTTCCTGCAATTCCGACTGTTGTTGCAGTGTTGCCACTCTCTGAGTCCACATTTTTTTCTTATTGTAAGTTCAAAAAACCACTAAATATTAATGATTAATTTGTTTATGTTTTGGGCGATGTTGATTCTGCAGTTTATCATATTGAATGATTTGGTCCCATAGCTTATCTAACACTCCGCCGTTCATAATTTAATTCAGGATTCTTGTCCTAATATAATATGCTTCACATGTGATTCTTTCTATTTGTGAAGATGTCTTGTGAAGTATATTTACCTTGTTTATAAAATGTTAAGTTTCCATCAGATGTTTTGATAACCCCGACATTAGTAAATCTTGTTCCCTTGAGTCCCCAGTTCATTGATGTACAAAGAGTAAAAATGCACCACTGAACCAAGAGTCGAAGCCGGGTCTCTGGCTTACCTTGCGTAATCAGTTCCAATCCGCTCCGTAAACATCCATACATTCTTCCACTCTTTGGTAGGAACACTCAGTTGAAAAAATGTAAAACGCTTTTTCAGGCCAGCCACCCTGAGTGAGGTTTTCCTGGGTTTTCCTCATTCACACCAAGCAAAGGCGGGGTGGTACCTAACTTATAGGTCCCAGGTCGCTTCCTTCCCTTTCCCCGAGTAGTGTGCTCGCCGAAAGACGTCATTCCCCAAACGTGACGGGTTAAATGGCCATAGATGCCGAAAGCCCAGAAATCTAATATTCTTCCAATCTTGGAGTCAGTGCTGAGTTATTCAGACTACAAGGTCTGCACTGTAACTATTCTTGTGCTTAGACAGCTCAATGTATACATTATAGGAAACCTCTGACTGTTGAATTTCAATTATATATATGGTAAGTATTCCTCAATACACTGAGTGCTTGATCACCGACTTCAAGATTGATAGAATGCATGACTGTTCAGAGAACGAACTGGGTAGCAAAGTAGTTAACGCATTAGCAAGGTAAGCCGGAGACCGGGTTCGAATCTCGGTCCAATCATGCATGTTTTTCACTCTTCGTATATCATTATATCATTCGCACTTCAAGAGGGTTGGGTGTGAAATAAAGTTCTTTATTTCCTTAACGTTCATATAATTTTTTTTTATTTTCTCAACGTTCATATAAAGTTCTTTATTTCCTCAACGTTCATATAAAGTTCTTTATTTCCTCAACGTACATATAAAGTTCTTTATTTCCTCAACGTACATATAAAGTTCTTTATTTCCTCAACTTTCATATAACTCTTCTTACTTATAATTCTTTAGTTCATGTTTCGCTGACTTCTAAGACCTATGTTTGATTCCCGGCGCGGGTTCACATGGTTGGAATTCCACAGTAAGGTATAGTCAATGTCTCACATAGCCTCGTTGCTGAACCCTAATCCATCGCAGAGTTCTAACTGAGCGTTATTACTGTTGGTGAAGATTTTCCACATAAGTGTCGCTCCATTTCATCACTTTTGTTTTTGTAAAGTAAAAATCTGTCAAAAACTTCCGTAAGTACCTCGTATGTATATATGAAAGAAAATATATTTACGTACATTACAGGCATCCAAACAAAGAATTATACTCAACGAAGTACGTTTCTACTTAATTTTAATAGGATCGAATCGTTCGAGCCATTTTTCGTAGCGTGGCTATAGTGTTATTCCCTGCTCGTAATAAGTATATTTTCTGAACGGTTAGCTATCTATAGGTGATGACTTTATTTTCTTGAGCTGAATCGAGTTGTTGACTGTGTAAGGAATGAAAGTTGGAGGAATGTTTATGATGGGTGCTGGAATACTCAGACAAGCACTTTTTCCACAAATATGCTCAGCAACAAAGATTCGAATGTTGTCAGAAAGTAGTTTTGACATGTCAAATATGGGTGTTGGAGCTGCAAATGCACGGTAAATACACCATAAACTTTATTAATGTATTACCGAGTCGAGGAAGGAGAATGGAGGATGGCGGGAACTTCATAGAGTAACTGCATATTGTGTACCGTTAATTTAAATTTGTTAGGGATATTCAGTCTAGAAGGCTCAGGTGGGCAGGTCATGTAAGCAAAATGGAAAGAATAGGAACGCTTTCAAAATTTTAATTAAAAGCCTAATCGGGAAATGACCATTCGGGAAACCTTACACGCAGATGGGAGGATAATATTAAGATGGAACTATCAGAAATACGAATACAAAGTAGAAACTGGATCCAGTTCGCTAAGGACAAAAGTCAATGGGGAGCTTTTGTGAATGCGGTTTGAACGCTTGAGTTTCGTAAGCCATAGAGTAGTTAGTTGAGGTTGCAGACTCGTACTGGGTCTGGGTCTGGGTCTGTGGAACATCTTATGTAGCGTGGGTGAATGCAGATATCTTGGGAGTAGGAAGTTAAGAGTATTGGAATACTATTCTGATTGCTTTGAATTGGGTTTATAGATAAACGTTCAAGACTTACGGCCTGTCATTGTACCTTCCAGATAATATGTCCTTTGTAATGATTTATATTTACGTACTTTCGTAGCAGAATGAGATCAACAGTTCAAAGTGGGGTTTGAACCACTTTGATCTACTTCTTGCTGACCCACCGGCAGATCCGTATTTAGGTATTGTATTCCTCCTCCTGGGCCCAAGAAAAGTTTGCCGTCAGTTGTTCGTATTCAGTATTGGCCTAAACAATACGGCTGCATCCGTTTACATTGAGCCACCAGTAACGGAGCTGATCGTACAAAACCAAACGCAGGATTACGGTGGCAACCAATAAGCTGTAGCCACGTTGTCCGGCTTGTTCTAGGGCACTCATAGTGCACTGATTTCGCGAAGATCAAATTTCTCGTCATAGAGGCCGCAGTAGCTCAGTGGTAGAGCGTTCATCTCTGGTGCTTCGGGTCCCGGGTTCGATCCCAGTCCCCGCCAAGTGAACTTTGTGGTGGACAAACATCGTGTGCGTGGGTTTCCTCGGGGTTCTCCCATTTGCTCCCACTTTCTTCATTCCACCATTTCATTCATTACTCATCATCACCATCTCCTTTAGCCTAACCGGCATAACCGTGGGACGTAAAACTCAAAGATTTCATTTCATTTTTTCAAATTTCTCATCCACAGTATTGTACGGAATGGAGTTCTGTGTCGATCGCAGATAAATCACTCGGTCCAAAGTATCTCCGTAATGCTTCTTGCAAATTGACCGGAACAAAAGAATGTGTAACATTTACTCCGGTCCCTTTCAAAGAATTATTCTGGCTATGCTGCTGCGGTCCATGTATTGAGGGCCATTCTCTTCCACCTTTTCTGTAGGAGTTTCATCCGAGATTTGAAACACGAGACTTTTTTTTTTTTTTTTTTTTTTTTTGTGACATTGACTACATTTCTTTCTCTCAGACGATAAGCAATCCAACTACATAGACCTGTTGCGTGAATTTTGAATCAGTTTCCCTCCAACTTGCATTCTGCTTCTTATAGCCTTCAGAGACATAGACAAAAAATATATGTTGCGTTCTCTTCATTTCAGTCTTTTTTTTTTTTTTTTTTCATTTTCTTACGACTGCAAATCACGGTTATTTTCATTATAAAAACAACTATGAAACAGTAAGATGGAAATCTTCATACATTTTCACTTTTGTTTAAATCAGTAAACCTTACTTTTCGTTTTCTCCATATGTACTATTTGTCCTTACTTTTGATCCAGTTTAATAGTCGATAATAATCGCCCATAAATATTTTATTTTAGTTGAGATACAACGATAATAGCATCGATGATATTGTTCATTTGAACATTCGACTTTGTTAAATGATATGACTAAATGTAGGACAATGGAATTAACTTTGTACCACTGTAGTTTCCTCTCTTTATTTGTTAAGTATTCTCAATGTTTCAATCCTCTTGTGGGTCATATCACGATCACTAGATTTTCTTTGTTGCAAACTCACTATTGTCCCATCTTGTATGTTGTTTTGTATTGTCGTGTAAAAGAAAATGAACCCCAAGTGTTCAATAAATAAATAAATAACTTAAGTATGACATTTTTATAACATTTACAAAGACAATATCAAATCTATTCACTAACAGTTCTTAGCTTCATCTTGACATAAGTAACGTAGTCGCTATTTCCATAATAATTTTCTCGTGTGTGACTTAATTTACGTGCAGGGGCCGCGGTTGCTCAGTGATATAGCGTTCACCTTTGGTGCATGGGGTCCTTGGTTCGATCCCGGCTCGCGGCAAGTGAACTTTGTGGTGGACAAACACCATGTGCGTGAGTTTTCTCGGGGTTCTCCCGTTCCTTCCCACTTTTCATTTCACCATTTCATTAATTTCTCATCATCACCGTCTCATTCAGCCTAGCCATCATCATATGCGTGGGAATTTAAAGATTTCATTTTTCTTCATTTACGTGCAGTTTTTAAATCTATCTTATTTTTTAGTTTTTTTTTTTTATTTTATTATTTTTTTTTTTCAAGTAGCACTGAAGCTAATATTTTTAATCATACTGCACCAGTGTGTTGATACTAGTGAAATCATTTCGAAAGCTGCACCCCTCTCATTTTCGTTTGTTTGAAATGAATATATATATATATATATATATATATATTAAATTTATTAAACTCACATCTTCATATATGCATTATAACTGACATGAAATAAAATGTAAATCATGATTAAGATGGTAAATTACAAGGTTTGTGTTTCGTTTATTTGGTTTGTATGGTATTTTTTGGTACGAGTAGGTGGTAAACTTATTAATTGTTCAACGTATCATGATTTATCACATACACATTGGGATTCGATTAGATACAGTGTTTATACAAATATCTTTATTTATTTCTGTTTGGATTTTTTTTTTTCAGGTGGTGAACAATCATGATAAATTCAGGTCCATTTTATATAAATTTATTCGTGGTGTGGGTGCTGCTTTTAATTCACGAAGGCCGAGCATCGACTGGTGATGTTTCACCTTTTTATCAAGAATGTGTGAGGAAATGCATTTCCAGAAATTGCACAAGTGATCCAAGTAAGAGGTTCTGTACTTCCATAGAAATTAAGATTTTATGTAGCATGCATTCGATTGTGTTATGTTTTTAGGAGATCATATACTTATCACATTGTGTATTACACTTACTACTCCCTGTATTCGTCCAATGTAACTGAAAGAAGCAACACTAAATGTGGCAGATTTTGAGTTGTAGTCCAAGCTATGTTGGACTACGCGGTAGAGGTGTGAAAAGTGTTGATGAAGTAAGAAATAAGTAATATATTTTAGAAGTAATACGTGCAGATCTAGATCTAGTTATAAACAATCTGTTCCACCAGAACTATGAATTATTATTGACAGCGAACAGCTTAGCTTTTTACCGCCATAAAAGTTCGTTTTTGGATCAAAAGTTCCAATATATTTCAATCAAAAATTTTCTTGTAGGTCTTATATCTGGAGAACTACATATAGTGTAGTCAAACCTAAACTATCAGTTAACTTAGTATGATGTGCTTATTCCGTAGAAAATACGAAAACTCGATTTAGGGTCCGTTCAAATATTTTGTGGCCCCTGTCTGTCCAGAAACTGTGTACAGTATAGATGTCAGTAAAATGCAATTTTGCAATTTTTACAGTGTCGCCTTTTTTTTCTGTGAAATACCGATCTGAACTGTTAACCGATCACCTTTTGTATCTCTGATGATGACATCTTCTGCTACCTAGAATGAAGTGTAAAATATTAATTAAGATACAGATATATACTAGCAGACATAATTAAAGATACTTTTTTCGTGAAATCTGGAAAGTCATCAAAAGCCTCCCTGCTGTTCTAGGCGATACTTGTTAGAGATTTATGACCCTTGTTACCTAAAAATCAACGTTGCCACATGTCTCTGTTGTCCCTTTCTTTAATCTTTATTCATTGCTTTCTTTCAAAATGCTGAATTTCGATAGGGTCTATACAAGTGTTACGGAAGTACGGCAACATTGAAGAGAATGGCAGCACACGTGCTGCTTAAGATCAGCCGAGGGTTGTGTAAGGCAAAATGAGTAGAGTTGGGGCAAGAGATCTTCAAGTTTGTCTGCAATAGTAGTTAATTATCACTTAATTCATTATTATTATTGTTGTCCATTAAAGTAAGTTTAAAGGAAGGCTTGTCACATATATCTTATCTTTTGTAGGAAGCAACAATATTCGCAATTGTTGAATGAGCTTCAAGAGATACATATTCAAACTTCCCCTAAAGACAAATTGAATCAGTATTTAGTAATTAATCCGTTCACTTTTCTGATTTTTTTTTCTTTTTTTCATTGTTGAGAGAGTTTTATTGTTCGAAACACGTTTCTGAAGGGTAAAATTAAATGTTCTGTACAATAAGTAAAAGAAAATAATAAAAAGTGCACAGATTGTTCTCTACTTTAACGCAAAAAGAGTGAAAAAATGACTGACTAGACCAAGACTCGAACCTGGGACCTCCGACATCCGTGTCGATGCCTTAACCACTACGCTATCCAGTCCACTTTCCAGAACAAACACTCACTTCGAGATTGTTTCCTCTTTCATTCATATCTGTGTGAAATCAGGACCGTCATAGGTGCTCCGTATATGGACACAAGATTGTCCAATTACAGCAGTGGTCTGTGGTACAACCCACGTGGTCCCAGTGAAGGGCATCGACCTCGAGAGTGAGAGAGTGAGTGGCTGTTCTCGGAAGTGGACTGGATATCGTAGTTGTTTACAAGGGGCGTGTCTTTGGACAAAATTTGGATTTTACCTTTTGAAGGTGGTCCAGTTAGTACTAACATGTTTTCATCTTATAATTACATGGGCGCATGGGGAGATATTCAAAATTAACAAAAAATTGGGTATTTACCAATGAATCCTCCCTTGAAAAATTTAAAGGTTTTGACGTTTCGGAACTCTCAGCTGGTTCCTTCCTCAGTGGCAAGGTAAAAAGGATTAATATGGGAAGGAGAAAACATACCACTATATAAAAGTAGCGTACAAAAGAGATCTTGAGATGAATAGAGCAGAATGAACTGAATAAAAAAGAACGTGGTGTCTACGTTAGGCCACCACGTTCTTTTTTATTCAGTTCATTCTGCTCTATTCATCTCAAGATCTCTTTTGTACGCTACTTTTATATAGTGGTATGTTTTCTCCTTTCCATATTAATCCTTTTTACCTTGCCACTGAGGAAGGAACCAGCTGAGAGTTCCGAAACGTCAAAACCTTTAAATTTTTCAAGGGAGGATTCATTGGTAAATACCCAATTTTTTGTTAATTAATGTTTTCATCTTGTTTATGCAATCATGTATTGTATAGAAAATAAAGGTTTTTACATATCTCGCGTTGCTAAATTTGAAATCGAATCGATCGAATTTGAATATTTCTCTTCCTGTCACTTGGAGCTTTATTCTCGCGGTACCGTCTCCGTACCGTGGGACGTAATATTGAAATATTTCATTTCATTTTCATCTGGGGTAGATCTCTGATGAAAATATCGAAATGATATTTTACTCACTTTCCATTCTCCCTTCTTCCTTGTATTTGAAGGTAATTTTAATTTTAAATTTTAGTTGCAAAATTTCTTCTTATTATTTATACACTAAATGAAGTTTAGTATGCGGCCATTACATGAAAGATACTAAGTGACACTGGAAAAATAGTAAAACTTCGAAAGAAGACAGAAAGGTAAGTGTGTAAGTAGAATCTTGATATTTTCTTTAGATTTTTACTCGCAGAAGCACCTTCGAAAGTAAGGAACGGAAATATTGGATTCGAATTCAAATAAAACAGTACAAAGTATGTCAAAATCTTTATTTTCTGCACTGTTAATATTCTCCCTTCCTTCAAAATACATTGAAAAGATAGGGGATATATGCCACTGTCTGTTGGCGACTCACCTTAACAATGAATGAAAGTGGTGACATTGAATATTCGTAATATCTTTGAAGTAAAAAGTTCTAAGCAAACTTCTTTAAAAGCATGCTGATGTAAAATTTTGATTTTTTAAATATAGTTGAATACCATTTTTCAGCATGTAATTAATTGTTTTAGTTTTGTTTTAATTTCTTGGGTGCCAATGTTTGATTTATATATAAGCGTCAGAAATCCAGATTTAAGGCTAGTAAGTGTAACTATTCTATTCGTTTTGGTTGGCATTGAAAAACAGTGATATAAAAAATATAGTTTCTTCATTGCATCAACACTTGCTGAGTAAAGTAATACTCTCTGGTGTATCCCAATTCTCAAATTCTTTTGATGTGTTTGAGTTTTCCGTTAAATTCCAGTAGTGTTTCTCATCGTTATCTTCAACCCAGACTTCAGTTTTAAATTATGATTGGGAGGGAGTCTTATTAGTTAAGTCCTCTGTTCCTCTTCATGTTATACGATGAAAATAATGTTAAGCCCTTCTGAAGGTATTACGTAATTTGTGTTTGTATTCCCTTGTGTCAGTAAAATGCCTTGATAGAGCTTCACGTGGTTTGTTCTTACTTTGACATCTCTAAGCTGTAGCTAAAATTATTGTGCTTTTCCTATTATTACTTTTATTATTTTATAATTACTTATGTGGATTTACGGATATTGCTCATATATTTCTCTAATTTTATGAATTTATATATATGTCAGGGCGCAAAATATCCGATCGTCAGGTCGCCATTGGCGACTAGAAATTTAGAATTGGCGATCAGTGTTCAGTAGAAATGGTTTCTGCCGAAACTCATGGGGCTACGCAGTTTTTGTTTCGCACGAAAATAATTGTCACTGAGTAAGAGAAAACACGAAATGTGAAGTCTTCACAACGGGCATGAAAAGTAAAGTCTTCACAACGTTATAATTCGCCTCTCCTTCATACCCCCAATCGAAAGATATATATATATATATATATATATATATATATATATATATATATATATATATATATATATATATATTTAATATGTATATAAATTGTCCAATTCAAAATTGTTTATCCTGAATCTAATTGTCTGGTTTTGAAATTTTATGCCCTGATGCAATCTCTTTCTTTTGTCAAACCAAAGGCGGTTGGGGGTACCTCTCATAATGTGTACGTTGAGAGATACTGGCAACCGTTTTATTATTATTATTATTATTATTATTATTATTATTATTATTATTATTATTATTATTATTATTATTATTATTATTATTATTATTATTATTATTGGCGAGTGCGTCTGACTTTGAAATTTTGCGCTCTGATATGTAGTAAAATCAATTCTTAATAATTATATTCATGAGCTCCTTTTTATCGGATATATATATGGCTGGATCCAGGATTCTCTGAGGGGGGATGCACCAATAACTACCAGTACATTTGAATTAAATTTGAGTTTTCTAAATGCCTTTAGGTATCTGTAATGTAAATGAGGAATGCCTTTGGAAATGCTAAGTGTCTGCTCTCGATGAATTCTTTTACTTCAACCTTCAGAAAATTAACTTAAACTATTTATTTGCAAAACTCACTGCTAGCTTCTCACTTTAGGTAATGTATATTTACAACGAAGGGAAGGGGGGTGCACGCACACCTTTGCATCCCCCTAAACCCGGCCCTATTAGGGTATATATAAGTTGAATATAATTTATCTGTAAAAATTCTGTTAATTATTTATAATGTTCCCCCTGCTATTTCTTTTTAGTTAAACATATGGAAACAAGATTTTCATTGTTACCTTTTTTTTTTTTTTTTTTTTTTTTTTCAATGTATTTTGTAGAAACACGTGGTATACAAATAACGCCGATTCGTCCTCTTCATCTACAACTGTTGTTTTGGTCGTGTACGGATGAGTGCAAGTATTCGTGCATGTGGGCCACACTGGAATTCTTCAAAAAGAAAGGATGGTCTGTACCACAGTTTCATGGCAAGGTAAATATACACTGTGTTATAAACTAATATAAAATGGGAGCGAACTTTCATGTACTTCACAACGTATTATTTGTTATAGAGTGGAGAGGGAAGAGATTTGAAAACATGTTTTGGGCTTTCTCTTATACCTTAATCAGTTATTTTGTTGAAAAGAATTACACATTTTTCACTCCATTTTATTTTCCTCTTTCTTTTACTTATTTTAGTAACATTCTCTTATTATGTAATACGAGGGTTGATCAAAAAGTAAGGTTACAAAGCCTCCAATGAAATGTGTATATATTATTTCATACAACCAATACAACCAACAGATAGTACATACATTAGGTTATTTTTTCGACATGGTTTTCATATCGATTGAGGCACTTGTTGCATCATGGGACGAGTTTGAAAATTCCCTCCCGGTAAAAATCCTGTTCTTGCATGTTCAGCTACGTTGTCACGAAGTGTTTCACCTACTCCCCTGAAGCGAAGGGACGGCCTCTTAAGAATTCCTTCAAGTGCATGAACAGGGGAAAGTTGCTTGGAGCGAGGTCCAGACTATAGGGAGGGTAGTCATGTCTCAGTGAAACTGCTTCAAGAGCGTGGTAATTTTCTGAGCTGTATGCGGGCGCGCATTCTCTACCAACCGCAAACTTACAACAGCATTATGCGACATGTTGACGAAACGTTACAGTCTCTTCGTAAACCTCTACCAGGTGTCGGTAAATTTCAGCCGCGGTTACGTGTTTCGCCCACAGAAAATAAATAACTGAGCAGACTTCTTCGCGAGACCAGTTTTCTAAACGAGTCGTCATTTGTGTTTACCTAAAACAAGCGCCGTAATTGGTGGCACTAGCGGATCCAGAAGGATCGTTTGGGAGGGGCGGTTCGATTTCTCGAAGATGAGTGTAGCTTCAAGGTGACCAGAATTTTAATTTACAAGAATGGGACTCATATGAATACTGGGCTGGAGGGGGTGGGTGTAAAAATGATTCCCAGATTCCACTTTGGAACCTGAACTTGTAAGATTTTTTTTTTTTTTTTTTTTTTTTTTTGTAATGGGAGTACAGTTTCTCTGTAGATTTAAATTAAATACGTACTTCCGTTTCGGAGGTGTGACGGTTTCATCATTCACTTCACACACAGTCACCGCAACATATGAGATGCACTGTCTGGCACAGTACTTGCACAAAAGAAAATACTGTATTGACGATATCATTCATTTTAACGAAAGAGTGTACAATTTGTTCTAATCATTTATATTTTGGGTAACAATTGCGGGACAGCAGTTACAAAAATTAATACAAAATTAATCTATCTCTATATTTGTGTGGGGTCCACGAAACATAATATAACAATAGTTATGCTTACAACAACAATAAAATTACCTAGGTATATTATACTAGCCTTCGTCTAGGTGGGGCTCGCCCCCAGATCCCCAATATGCTCGACATACGGCCTTGCATAATATAGCAAATGCTCCTACGTGATACTGTGGCACAATATTTCGCGTTCTTCCTTCTGTCTTTCATATAGAATTGGATTGAGCTAAAACTGTCACGAAATTCCAACACCTTGTAAGGCATTTTAATGAACCACCCCACCTTTTTTCCTTCTTTTCTACGTTAAGTGAAAAAAAAAAAAACACGTTCAAATACATGTTGAATTATTTTAAATGAAAAATCAAACTACCAACTTTCATGTTCCTAACCGCAAGGGATCCCGAGATATGGTATCTTATAATAATAATAATAATAATAATAATAATAATAATAATAATAATAATAATAATAATAATAATAATAATAATAATAATAGTAGTAGTAGTAGTAGTAGTAGTTATAATCCCGCCCCTTTTCTTCCCTTCTAGGTAAAATATCAAAAATGCTGCTATACGTATTGAATTATTTTAAGTGGAAAGTCCATATACGACATTTCATGTTTCTAACCTTCAAAGATTCTTAGATATTTGCAATCGCCGCCACTTTTTCTTTCCATCTCTTTTTTCTCCATTTTACTATAATATCAAAAAAAAGTTGAAACGCGTGTCAAATTATTTTAAATGAGAAATTCAAATGCCAAATTTCAAGTCTCTAGTTTTAACGGATTCGAAGAGATTACCATCTTATTAAAGTAATTCCCATCCCATTCTCCCTTTCTTTCTTCGAATTCCCCCCCCCCCCAAAAAAAAATCCTTCCTTAGTGATACCCTACGTAACAAATCTTATCTACTGTCCTAATTTCAAGTTTCTAGCTTAATTGGTTTGGCCTGTGCGAAGTTACTCACTCAGGATTTCGTCTTTTATGTGTGAATTACAATAACAAGCTTGTGTTATTTCTAAAGAAAAGATGGAATGCCATTTGAAGTCACAATAAATCCCTGGTCCCTTCCTAATGTTTCCGTGTTGAACCCTAAAAGTCACGGCTCTCTTTGTTGATTTAGTAGATAGCGAACGTACCTATGATCTTTGATGCATGAGGTTCTGTGGTTTAATTCCCGGGAAGTGAGCATCGAACGCAATACAGTGGATCAGAACCAACTTTAAACTCTAGTTCTCATTCTGTAAAGCATCGCATTTCACAAACAAAGTAAATACATATCAATCAATCAACCAACCGAAAAGTCTCCTCTTAGATTCAGAAAGCTTTTCGGTAAGGAGCGCTGAAGATTCTATATTTCTCTTTATTAAAGGTAAAAGTAATTCAGGTTATAATCCGAAATTCCTAAATCCATTTCATACCCTTTTTCTAGGACACAATAACACATTTTTAGTACAAAGAGTGAGCCGTCTTAACCTCCTTATTACAGTTGTTCGTCCAACGAATGAATCATATTCTCGCTACTTTGGGGCTTATGGTGACCGCCCCAAGGAACTAGGGAGAGAAGTATTCACAATTCAAATATGTCTATATTAAGTACTATTAAGTACCACACATTTTTATTAGACTCTGCTATGCTTGACACAAATTGATCGGTCGGGAAAAATACCATATTAGTATTTCCCAATGATAAATGCTGAAAGTTCAAAAAACCCTTTGGAGGGGGCGGTCGCCCCCTCCGCCCTCCCCGTGGATCCGCCAGTGATTGGTGGGTGGCTGAAACTTTGCACAGTTGCCAACTCCATGTATTAAAATTACTACACACTCCTCATTCTTTTAAACAGACGAAACTCCAGGAATATCGGCCTTGTAACTTTAGTTTCTGATCTTCCCTCGTACTAAACTCGTTTCAGTAATTCCTGGAGATTAACCTTTCTTAACGCGGCGCCTGTGACTTGCTTTTCTGGCGCCTTCCAAAACAAAACCTAACTACTAACATTATTCATTTTACAGGGCTAGTATATTTTTGGTTTTGAATACCTAAGTTAAATATTTTCCCAGTCATTCGTTAGGTCAAGTAATTTTATCAGTATTTTTATATCCTTTCAAACAGCTAAATAAGCAACAGCTGTTCTGTCCAGGAAAGCAGAAATCATCTCCAAACGTAACTAAATCATATTAATTTCTCTGTATTGGATTCAAATGCAATCTCTCTCTCAAGTATAAAATATGGTGCTTAAAAAATGTTTACGGACTGAACTCTTACAAATTTATTTCCTAACTTAACAAGACTAAATTTTTGGGAAAAGTAAAGCTACAATCCATTTTGAAAACTAAGTGTACTTTCTAGTCAAACCTATGTTCCAAATGGAGGCTAAATTAAACGTTCAAAATTGTGGCTTTCAGCGTCATACACTTCTGAGTACAAGTCACGACTGCTTCCGTGGTCGCTCTAAAATATTCAATAGGATTTCCGCGTACGCGTTTTGAATCTCATCTCAAAGTGTGTACAGGTTACGTAGTGCACGACAGTAGACCTCATCTTTTACTGTGCCCATAAGATAAAATCGAGCGTCAGAGTCTGGAGAACGTGCAGGAAACTCGATTTATCTCCTGCGTCCTGTCCACTGATCTGGTATGTCTTGATCCAGGTATGCTCGTATCCCTGTGGTAGTGTGGCAAGGCGCCTTCTTATTGGTAGTGAAACCTGTAATACCGTGTGTTGCACGAATGGCGGAGAAAGTGGAATCAGTAAGTATTGTTAAGTACTTTTCTCTAGTTACAATGTCGTCAAAACGGAAAGGCCCAATGGGTGCCCTAGGACACAAACCACACCAGTCAAATTCGCATCTTTTCAACAGTAATATGGAATTACAGAGTGTCTATCGGTCACGAAAGTCACGAAATCAGAAAACGGTCATGAAAGTCACGAAATTTAGCTTTTGGGTCACGATTTTTTTTAACTGTACAAATGTAAGTACAGATTCAAAAATTTTGTTCTATAAAATGTCGAATTTTACTACCAAAAATGTCTATCGTCGGCTTTAGACGTTACCAAATCGCAAGCAAAGTACATTTCTATCGCATGGAGGAAAATTCGCCCTAATTTGCACTCAAATTCGTTCTTGAAAATATTGGGAAATTTTATGATTTGGTAAAGAAAAGGTCACGAAAAAGTCACGAAATTTCATTTTGGAATTTTAGTAGACACCCTGAATTATCTTCGGTCCAGTACACACAATTATATCTATTTACAGTTCCATAAGTTTGAACTGTGCTTCATCCGACCAAACAGTGCTACCCATAAAACCCGGTATACGTATAATCATCTCCTGAACCCATTCATAAAATTGTATCCTCTGATCTGGGTCATCGTCACTTGGCTGTTGCACCAGCCTTGAATGTACATGCGGAGCTTACCTTTCATAAGTGTGCGTTACACACAACTAGTACTTACACCGCTCGCACGTGACTCTCGCCTTAAAGATTTTTGTGATGAACGCTGAAACAGTTCAAACACCGCAACTGGAAACTCAGGACCTGTAGCCGTGCGAGCGATAGGCCTTTCTGCACATCACACTCTGTTCCACGAACCTCGAATTTATCTTGTAGACGTAATTGTTACCCTTAAAGGTGGATCAGTCCCATACTGACGCCTCCACTGTCTCTGAACCGCAGGAACATTCTCAAACTTCTAGTACAACTTAATAACCTGCTTCGCTCTTCAAAGCTCAAACAACCGTTCGCCATGTTAATGTTACTCTCTTACCACTAACTGGGTAGCGCTGCTAGACCGACGATTGTGCTGCCATTTGTTGAGAAAACTTTACATTACTTTTCCCCTGAAATTTAACTTTGTAAGTTGGAATATAATAGTACAGTGCAATTAGGTTTGTACCCGGGCATTCAAAAAAACAATCCGAAACCTTTTCTAAAATGATCTTGATACTCTATTCAGTAACTCAGAGAAACTCCAAAAAAATCCCGCGTCGGGTTTAGTCACTATGTCCGCCATATCGGATAGCCTATTTCCAACGCCAAAAGTTTTCTTGGAAATCATAGCATTCACTTTAACTGACTATAATACGGGACGTAAACACAGCAGAGATATGAACCACACCTCTTTGAAAAGATATTTAATTATTTGTTCTCATTGTGTGAAAATTTAGGAAATTTACATTTTTCCCGAAAGGGAGAAAAGGGAAATTCTACAAATTTTCTCAGAACAGAAGTAAAAAATTTCGTATTTTTTAAAATGCTTATTTCAATATTCTAGGGAGAAGAAACATAAAATATATGCAAATTGTTGGCTAAACCTTTCTCAGTAAAACGTTAAAAAATACACAATATTAACACCTTCTAAAGCTTGGATTTTAAACTTAGATTCACGTAATGCGTTAAATTCCCTCTTGCCCAAATATTGTAAAATTTTCACATGTGTATCCACAAGTTTTGAGTGAATTTATCAAAGGATAGGCATTTCAAAAGGCTTCAATATCTGTTACAAACCCCGATGTTGATTGTTTTGGGAAGGGAAACAGAGAAAATTACAAAAATTCGAGGGATTTTTGAAAAAAAATGCTCTATCCTTAGCAAGGCAGATTAGTCGGAGGAATTTGACGAGTATACAAAATTATTTTTTAAAAAAATCATGTTTAGTAACGTACAAGAATTCGTAATTTTTATGAAAAGGCCTAAAACTAATTGTTTATTATGTAAAGATTTCAAACTTAGATAGTTTTCATTTGAAAGTAATTTACTTTTACTTGAATCTATTAAAGACGAGGATATTTGGCATCTTGGAATATCTCTTCTTCGATATCCTTTTTGAGAACTAGCAAATCTCCATCACTTCCACTTCATCTTCTATGTTTCTGTTGGTACGTCCATGCCATACGCAGTACATACACATGACTGAGCATTTTAACATACTTCTCCGGCAGTCAGAACTTCCTTCACAGTCATTGGTGAAGGAACAAGAGATAAGATGCAGTAGGTCTTCAGGAGCAACGGACTTCGAAGTTGGTATGGGACGTAGATAACTATTGACTATCTTCAGACACACTAGCGTAAAATTTCCATGTTAACACACTTGATGAAAGACTCGGAGTGAATGCTCACGAGCGCTCCTGTTGTAGGAGGAACTACAGCTAAGTTTAACTGCAAATGTATAGGCTGTTTGGCAGTTGTCTTCTCATTTAGTTGGTGACATAAAATGTCCAAGTTTTGCCTTTTTGATAAATTGACGAAACTGAATCGCATCCTGTGAAGCCTTATACAATTAGAAGAAGGTCCTTCATATTACCTATATCATCTTGATAGTTGCAACATGGTGATTCTTGTCTGGGCAAGTCTTCGTTCCTGGCATCATAATTTTCAAAGATGTGTCTGGTGGAGCAAGGGCAACGAAAAGAACTAATAAATATTTGTCTTCACCAATCAAAATAACTCTAAGGCCTTTCTTGGTCTCTGTAATAGCCGTGGTTGAAATAGCATATCAACATCTGCTTTGGCTTAGAGTACCTTGCGTCCTGATTTCTGGAAATGCTTACTCAAAAGATGGCTGAATCCCATTTTGTTGCTGTGATTTAGGAGAAAATAAGTCTTTCTTACACTAACAGTAATATTATCTTCTAATTCTATGTCTACGTGGCAAGTCTTTCCTGCACGTCGCAGATGCTTCTCATCTTTTGTCCTTATAACTTCACTACTTCTGTCAAAATTGACGAGAGTTTTTCCGTAATGCGTAACAACGTATGCAGTAGTATATGGCTAACATATTTCTTTGAACATGGCTGGACGCTGCCACGATGCAAGAGATGCCCACCATCAACTACGTAGGATACACACTGTTTTGATGCACTACTTGTTGTTTTCCTGGTTGAAGTTCAAGACAAAACTGATATTGTCGATGATTTCGCACCTTTCCTCATTAGACCTTCTTCATCAAATAAGGAAGGAGGATAGGTAGATACTTCATATTCGAAGATCTCAGACAACTGTTCTTCAGAGCTAACTGTGCATATCATGCAGTGCAGAAGTTAGAATGGGTTTACACAGATTGATTCGTTACGCAGTCAATGATCTTGTTAATCAGTCCAGAGACTTCAAACTTGACTTGCGTTTCAGATGAATTTCACTGAATTGCTTTCCCCCAATCTTCTTCATCACAACAAATCTAACTTCTAATGCTTTATAGCAATTTACATTTTCATCTGCTAGCAAATCAGTAGATATTGGTGTAAGTTGGGATGATCTCTCGAATGGTTTATGTTCTCGGATCCAGTTGATGAAACAGAAACGTCTTCGACGCCACTTTGTTCGTAGGAGGCGGAGATAGCATCAGTGGATTTCTCCACAGCTTTCACTATTCTTGAATATGCAGGCATGGAATGAACCCATGTAGTAATAGTTGAAGCAAAATTCCTCGTCCCCAGGTGAGGCTACCACTACTTTTAATAGCTCTCATCAAAGCCTGTTCAATTGCCAGGTCACTCCAAGTTCCGCACCAAAACTTCTCACTTTGTCTAACTATGAAGTAGCTTTTGTTTTACAAACTTCGGAAATTCTGATTTTAGTAAAATAGATTCTAGTTTTACAAAATCATTAGCTGAATTGATGATAATGATGATAAAGTGTTCTGCCTGAATGCACGTCTTTGACCCGAAGATCCTAGGTCAAAGTAAACTCATGGTGGTTTGCCATTGTCTTCCATTGGATGATTATGACTAAATGGATGAATAAGTATGCGCTATTTAAAAAATTTATCAATATTACAACCACTACAAAAAGTCTCAACCTGGGAATTGGATTGACTTTGCGACTAATATATATATATATATATATTAAAATTTCCCTCAAATTATCGGAGATTTCCCGTTCTTTTTTTCTCCAAAGAAGCCAATATTTAGGTTTGTAGAGGTTATTGAAGCCTCTGCAAATAGCTACCCACTGACAACTTCACTCAAAACTTACGAATGCAGAGGTGAAAATCTTACAATATGGATCAAGAGGGAATTTAATGCATTAAGATATTAATATTATGTATTTATAATATTTTACTTAGAAGGGTGTGGCCAATGATTTTGTACATATTTTATGTTTCTTCTCACTACAATGTTGTAATAAAAATCCTAAAACTCAATTTTTCAGTTTTGTTCTGAGAAATTTTGTAAATTTTCGCTTTTTTTTTTCTTTTTTTTTTTCTTTCGGGAAAAAGTAAATTTCTTCAATTTTCATACAATAAGAACAACTAGTTAAATATTTTTCCAATGACATATAATTTATATCTCTGCTGCTTTTTACAACCTGTATTATAGTCAGTTAAAGTGTATGCTATGGTTTTCACTAAAACTTTTGGCGTTGGAAATAGGCTACCCAATATGACGGACATAGTGACTAAATCCGACGCGGAATTTTTTGGGACTTTCCCTGAGTTACTGAATAGAGTATCATCGTATTAATCAGGTATAACTTTTTACTTTTACTTATTAAGTGAAGTTACATTCCGTTACTTGAAGCATACAACAATCAAACTTTGCTATACCTAAACTTAGTGTTTTAATTAGTAGTTGGAATTTGTAGTAACAAAGTATGAATTTTGCAAAATTTAATATAAAATAAAACTTTCTGGGGTCACATCAAAGTTTTTTTTTTCCCCTCCTCAAAATTTCATGTCCTCTTTTCTGACCCTTATAGGAGCTTTGGTGTTTCCTGAATCTTGCAACTATATTTTGTAATTCTGTACCACATGACACATTTAGCTCGATATCCTTTTCCACTTGGAATACGAATGAATGAAATCCATACACTGTCTTTTTTACGGCCTGCCATAAACAATTCTACACAAAAATTTTTCGTAAGTTCAACGAAAAACGATGCATGCGTGAGACGAGGTGCAAACAAAATGAGACACAACTGTATAGCACAGGGTATGAAAGTGCGAGTTTCATGCAGATGGGAAATCCTGTTTTGAACTAGGATAGAGAAAGTCCCGATTTCGTCTCATCTTGACACAGATTCGTAATTCTCAGAAAACTCGTTATCCACCGGAAGAAAATAACCAGTTTGGTTCTCACTTGCTTTGTGTTCAGCTCCTGTAGATTTCGTGTTATTCTAGCAAGTTTCTCTACTTTGCACAATTTAGAAGTTTGCACTTAAATGGCATAATTAAGCAGGAGCGTAACAAGGTTCCGCATGCCTCCTCCCCAGAACCTTTAACATACAGGTCATATAATTATCTTTTTTTTATTTATTTATTTATAATTACCTCCGCCCCTAGACCTCCAGAAAGGAGTTGTGCGGCCCCCAAGCCAAGTAATGCCTTGCTGGTCAATTATTGGGCAACTATTTCATTGTTGTCGCGTGATAGTCTTCATCGAAAAACACAGACATCGCAGGGCTCATAGCGAGTCACTTTTTTTTTTTTTTAACTTACTTTTTTAAGTTACTTTTTTGGGAGGTAAAGTGACTCTTTCGTGTGATTTATGTTTTGCATTGGCAGTTTTCTAAGAAAAATATAAAAATAAATGGAAAATGGCAAAAACTTGTTACTCATTACTCTTCTGAAAGCTTCAGTACTTGCTGCCACATGTGAAACAGTCAGCTTTATTCTCACTTCAGCTTTTATTCTTTCTAAAGCACAGTGGACGGTTGGTGAATGCTTAAGCTCTGGGATTGAGAACCCTTCTGTATCTATTCTTTCTTCTATCATAAATCCTTTTAGTTCTCCCTCGTAATAGTTAACGCTCCGCTCAACGTTGTGTGTGTGTGTGTGTGTGTGTGTGTGTTTGTGCGGTTCATCATGTTCGTCTTGTGTTATGGTTCTTGTATATTCTTCTTAATAGTAGGTGATGAATTTGAATATTTCATGGCTTTGAGAACTCTCAATGCTAAGTTAAATATAATATCTTGGATGAAGAAATTCGGAAATAGGCCAGAACTGGTTCCACTTACTCAGAAGCTTCTTACATCTGCTAAATCTGCTTACCGTAACTACAAAGCATACTTAAAAAACCTAAGAAAGGAGGAAGCTCAAAAAGAAGAAGTAAAGAAGAAAAGATGAAACAAAACAACAAAGAGAGAGGTGATAGAGAAATTGACAAAGGAAAAAAAGGGCATGATGAGATTTTGGTCACTATTTCGTGTGCTTTTGGTTACTTTTCAACTATTTACAAGAGACCAGACCACTATGAGCCCTGACATCGCTTTTCAAACAGAGATGTGTGGGAGGAGAATAATAACATATCCATCCCCATTCTACAAATTCCATTACCACGGTTTAATATATATATTTCATTTCTTCAAAAAAAATTTCTGAGACTCAAATTTGTATTTACATTTTCCGTTTATTTATGTCAGAACGGCGGGCTCCCTGAGTTCCAGGTCCCGGTTGCCTCAGTCTAGTTACTCCCCCCTCCCCTGTAATTAACATTCAGTTCCAGTTCCTAGTGGTTTTTCTCCAGTTTGCGACACTGATTTCACAAGAGAAAAAATGCGATTTAATTTTTTTTAAATCGATTTAAATGAAAAAATTAACATTTTTTTTTTAAATCATGATTTTTTCCCCACCCTGTTTTGCGGTCATGATGTGAAATCATGGGATGGTGTGCACGATCATGGAAGCACTGCTGAAGGTAGTTATAATTTTCGAGTTTGTGAATGCAGTAGCAGGAAGGATGTTTTTCAAGGAAGTTCCGAAAGAAAATATTACGAGACCATAACCTACCTTGGTCCAGGCCCCAGACCAAGTCGAAGCGTTTTGTTCGAAATTCGAACCAGGGGAGTCTTAGAGGGCCGTTTACCTGGACATGTAAAAGTAGTAGCAAATGACCGATATTAGTGTCGAATTCATAGTTTTCGCGGTCGCTGGGATCAATGGTGAAACTCCAATCGCATTAACTTCCAGATTCAGTCCATTCGGCTGCGGGCTGGAGGTCACCGGGTGAGGGGTGGGGGATAACGAGACATGAAAAAATAATCCAAAATGACCGATAATAGTGCCAAATCCATATTTTCGCGGTCGCTGAGATGATGGTGATACTCCCACAGGTGTTGACTTCCAAATACAGCCCCCATCGGGTGAGGGCCAGTTTTTTAATTTCGAACCAGGAGATCTCAGGAAGCGTTTACCGGAATATATAAAAGTAGTAGAAAATGACCGATATTTTTTCCTTTCGTTGTTCAGTTTGTTTACATAGATATTTTATCTGATCCGTGCGAAGAATGAGTATTTCGTCTAATGTAAAATATAATAATTATTTTAACATATTGGTTTGTGAGTCATAGCATTCTACATGTCATACGTTTAGCAGCGTAGCTGAAGAAGTTAGGGAAGAAGAGGCGAGTGAAGCCTTGAAACAATTTGTGTTATAGTTCATTATTAAGGATATGAGGTAAAATGTTTTTATCTTTTTAAATAAATGCTTGTTTCGTTTATCTATTTCAGAATTTTGTTGTTAAACCTCATCAATAAAATATTCTGACTGTAGCTGTGAGTACAAAATTTTAAAGATTTTTTTTTTTTTTTAACAAAACTATATTTAAAATAATTCTGTTTGTCTTCCTTGCACAAAAACCTCTTCACATATAAGCCAGCCTATGAACCGTGTTGCTAAACTCGTGTTTTCTGTAGTGACATCTGAAAAATCCTTCATCCTGTTCTGTAATTGTCAAAATCAAATTTTTAATATGCTTGTTTTAGCGTATGAAAATTACTAAACGTTTTTCTAATTAAAATTGTTTGCATTTTTAGTGTAAACGTTATCCCATTTGTGGTGTAGCAAATTCTTGTCTAGATGTAATGACCTTAGGGTCATTCTGCGTACAGATTTCTGTAATTCCTGAATTCTTTTTAGACTTCCAAGCTTTTGACTCCTTCAGGAGTCTTGATCACGAAGGTTAAAAACAGGAAGAAAAAGAATAGAAACATCAAGGAATAAAAATGGAACGAACTTATCAAGGAAAGAGCTGTGTTATTTGGAAACACGTTGTCAAGTACGCCAGTAATCTCCAGATGAAGATGATGCAAACTAAAATATGGCGGAGTCAATTTGTACGCCTTTCTTGTTCCTTGTTGGAAGGTTGCCAACTCATGTTATTATTTGTATTGTCATTGCCAATGTTGTGAAAATTTCGTAATTATCGCCTCCAGTTCTTCACTCAACCATCCTTTGTCTAAATTTAATTTCCGTTTCCGTTTCTGACCGTAGTTTTGCATAATCTTAAGGTGTTTGCTTAAAAGGGGAAAAAAAAAGTTGAAAATTTCCTGTACTTATTGTTCCAAATTAAAGTTAATATGTCTACTTCGAACAATTACTCAATTGTTCAACTGAAAAATAAAAATAATAAAGCAACAGAAAATAAATACGGTACGTTAAATGTAACTAATAAGTTCATGATCTCAAATAAGTTTTCTTAGGTTATTTACGAGATCTTTCTTGCATCTTAAGATACGAATGTAAAACAGCCTCACCAATGCAGTGCCTAGAGCAATTTTAATCAAATTTGGTAAACATATTACTTATTGTCTGGAAAAGTGTACTGTCGGGGTTAGATCCCCCTCCCCTAGCACACCTAAGGAGAGGAGGAGGGGGTAGCTATATAAAAATGATCAGAAACGGTCAGTATTACTGCCCAATCCGTAACTTTTGGGCTCGCTGAGATGAACAAGGACATTTCCGATGCTGTTTAAATTCAAATGCAGCCACTTTAACACTCCTGGGGGAGGGGATGGTGACATGTAAAAGTAATTCAAAATGACCGATATTATTGTCGAATCCATAGTTTTCAGGATCATTGAGATGAATAGCGACACTTCCGATGCCATTTAAATCCAAGTTCTGCCCCCATTAGTACCCCGGGGAGGGAGAATGGTGACATAAAAACAATAATATAAAAAACTAGCTATGTTAATATCAATTCCATAAATTTCGGGCTCTCTAAGTTAAGTGGCGTCACTCCCTATACCACTTAAATCTACATTTAATTCCCATTAGCACCCCTAGGATGGTGGGAAGGGGTTGATAATTAAAAAATAATCGAAAACAACGAATATTCGCGTCAAATCTATAGTTCTTGATGGTGCTGAGATTAATAACACTAGCCTGCAAAATCAAGGTCACTAAAGAGTGTTTAAAATATAATTGCTGATCTTTATGTATTTTGGTACGCTAATTCCAAACATAACAGTCATATTTCTGTATCACTCAAGGTTTCTGTGTAAAAAAGAGTCATAGCTGCAAGGAAAAACAGCTTTTATATTCTTACTTTATGAACATACTTTATGAAAATTCTACAGTTTACCTTTCAGTTTTGAAATAGAACTCGATCAACTATGTTTACAGGTCCTCATGTTGCCTTTTTGCGTGAAAACTCTGTCTGATTGTAGAAGGACTCACTGTAACATCCAACAGTAATCTGCTAACATGTTGATGTTCCGTCTTCTCTGGTACCTTCGCTCCATATCCTTGATACTTTGATGGAATTGCTCCTTTTGCTCGTCACTTACTGCACCTAGATTTTCCGAAAAGTAATCTCTAACTGTGATTTAAGAAAGTGCAGTTTTAAATTCATTGAGCATCTCAAATCTTTGAATTTTAATAACATGTTTTCTAGAATGAACTTGAAGTTAAGATCCTTAAAGTTACCAAGAAATTAGTGAAAGACTTGTTTAAATGCATTCCAAGCTTCTTGCTCATGTACGGTCATTGTATCATCAAACTCCTTATCTATTAGTTTTCTGATGTCTGGACCAATAAATACGCTCTCTTTTAATTTAGCTTCTGGAAGTCATGGAAACTTTTCAGTCAAATATCGAAAACATTCTCACTCTTTTAATAGATCTTTCACGAACTGTTTCATGACACCAAGTTTAATATGAAGTCGCGGAAGCAGAATTCTACTAGGAGCAGCTAAGCTTTCCTGTATTATATTTTTACCTGTCTGTAGGGATGCTCGAGGTGGCCAAACTTTCTGTGTCCAGTGATCAGCTCTATCCATGCTATCCCATTCGCAGAGAAACCATGGATCTTTGGTGTAACCTGCCTTTTATCCTAGAATCATGGAAATAGCTTTTAAATCACTGCATATTGTCCAACCACGTTAATTGTACTAACTTTTGTGAGAATTACCGACAGATTTTCGTAACTTTCTTTTAGGAACACAGAGTGAACAACTGGAATTGTGACGTGTCTACTGCCATTATGAAGTAACATTGCTTGAATGCTTCTTTTCGAGGAGTCGATGAAGAGTCTCCAGTTCTTAACCTCATATGATATATTCAACTTTTCCATCAATACAGCGACATTGCAACAATGTAATAGGATTTCTTCACAAAAGTAAGGAATAAAATATCTCTTTCTAAATCAAGGAAAGGAAATACCTGGTGTCAAAATATTTTTTTTCAGTCGAGAATCCAGTAGCTCTGCGCATTCCTTTGTAAGACCCAAATCACTAATTAAATCCTCAAGTTCTGCCTGCGAAAATAGCTCAGGTCCATTGTTTTCTGCAATAGCTACAAATTCGTCTGTATCCTGATCATCTTCCTCATAACTTAAGTTGGTATCCTCTAATGTTTCTGCACGGGATGGAACAGGTATTTCTGAGCAATCCAAAGCAGAGTGTCCTGCTGGAGGTAGATTGGATAAACATTTTTATTTTTTTTATTTTTATTTATTTATTATTATTATTATTTTTTCGTTGAACTCTTGCATGTTGCACGAAAAAAAAAATAACAGTCATCAGTATGATTTCGGGATTCTCTTCAGATCATAGGCACACCAAAACGAAAGGTTGTTTTGTGCACTTCCACTTTTACACTTAGATAGCACACTTTGTGGGGAGCCCAGATTTATCTTGCTCATCTAGTTTTACACCAAAATAAGCGAAATACACTTTTGTGGCAAAGTTTGTTATGTTCTGCTGATATTTCTTCACTATATATTCTCCACAAATGTAACGAATCTGATGAATTCCGACAGCACTTGAAGTAATTTAGATCACTTTACAAACACAATGGAGAGTTTATAGTCCACGCCAAATAGCGTTTGCATTCAAAGCTAAGTCAATTACCCCGTAGCATTGGTACACTTTAAACAAACTGACAATCCTATAATAAGAAATGGCGTAATTTGCCATTAGAATTTCACAAATTTAAATTTAACACAGTGGTGCCTGAATTTTGTTTAACAAAACTAAATTTAATTCGTAGGAAATATATTATATTCGTTTCCTATACATATACCTTATAGATTTGAAACTATATTATCACTAGTCTTCCTTCAATTTAGCAAGAACGTATTTAATGTACACTCTATATAGCGTCCAGAGCAAGAGTCAAAGCGTATAGCAAGCTGTAGGTTTGTGAAAAAACCTTACGTGATAGAGCTTTTTCGATTATTCCATTGAAATCAACATTCCGAAATCTATAAGTATCACTTACTAGTTTCTAAACACTTTCCCTCGCATGCTAGTGTAATTACACCACCGATAGCGTTAAAGTCGAAGTCCATATCCGATCGGCATAGGGGGTGAGAAAGGGCGAAAAGTAAAATGACTGAGATCAGTGCCGAATCCATAGTTTGAGTTCATAAAGCTATTAGATTACAATCGCAATGACGTTTAATTCGAAGTTCAAGCATGAACGGGCATGTCAACTGGGTTGGAAATTTACAAGGCAACGCCAGAAGTGTTGGTCGCACATTGATATATATTTAGATATATGTGTATGAATGTATATTGCAGCGTAAATCTGGAACGTCTGGAGCAATGTTAACCAAACGTGGCAGATATAACTTTCAATTTTAAAGAATACTCTGAGAGTAAGACACCTCAAGGGGTGAGAATTGGATGGAGTTACATTTAAAAATAATGCAAAACACGTGATATATTAGCATGCAAACCATAGTTTCCGGGGTCGCTGAAATGAATAGTAACGCTACCAATGCAATTTAAATCCAAGTTCATCTCCGTTGGTTTGGTAGATGGTGGGGAGGAAGTGAGGAGTTACTGAGATTTATGTTGAATGTATTCGGGATCGGGAAAACATCTGACCCGTTTGAAATGACTTTTGGTAGGTAGATAGTATCGACTTCAAGCTGAGTTTTCGAATCATATCAGTTTGATTAAAGGCGTATTCTTGGGATTATGGTGTTCCAATGTTGACGCAGATTCTCTTCTGTATTTTTATCATTACACTCTCATTGAAGTAAATATTCTATGAGGAAAGGGGATTCAGTTATTCCCCATAAACCTATTGTCCCCGTACAAAGGTGCTGCGGTGACTCAGTGGTAGAGGGTTCCGCTCTGGTGCATGGGTCCCAGGTTCGATCCCAGCTCGCGCCAAGTAACCTTTGTGGTGGACAAACACCATGTGTGTAGGTTTTCTCGGGATTGTCCCATTTCCTCCCACTTTATTCATTTCACCATTGCATTCATTTCTCATCATCACCGCCTCCTTTACCCTAGCCGGCATAATCGTGGGACGTAAAACTGAAAGATTTCATTTTTTTATGTACAAAGAACGAGCATTTCAGCTAGTCTTGCAATAAAAGAGTGGATGTTATATAATCGGTCCCAATTTTCACATCCGGAATCAGTCAGCGTTTTTTAGTCCCGACTTCCAAATGCGTAAGTATAGGAGATCTTACAAAACAACTGTGTCCGCCTGTCTATCAACAGATATCAGATCAAATACAATAAGAGATAGTGACAAACTTTTTTTTCACTCTATTAATCGTCTACTCAAACCGGAAGTGGTAGAAAAGGAGCATTTCCAAATTCAACATTCATCCCCCAGAGAACAAAAACGGTAATACAAAGTAATAAACTGTTCCTTGGAATCGATTCAACGTCCCACAAGTAGATTCCATTTCTACCGTAAAACTAGAAGGGACAGAAATTTATTACCACTTTCGATTCCAATATTGATCTCCATAGAGTAAAATCGATTAGAGTAGTAGCGATTGTTTTATTTTTATTTATTTATTTATTTATTTATGTAATAGATTCAGTCTTCTAGGAATAAGTTTCGTCTCGACCATTATTTCTGTATTCATACCGAAAGTGGTGGAAACGCTGGTCCAACGCTGATCGGCATTGTGAGAAACGGTAATAAATGGCGAGAAGCAATGTTTGATTAGAGTTTAGTACCGCAAGAGTATGTTCTATCTCCGAGTTCATTCCTCTGTTGGAACTGCAGTGGTAGAAGTAAACTACCACGTCCGGTTATAATATTTATCTCCATAGGCAAAAATGGTAGGAAATAACTAATAATGGCTTTTCTGTAATGGATTCAGCGTCCCGAAAATAAATTTTGTCTTCACTATTATCTCTCCACTCAGACCAAAAGTGGTGGATATCTAATTTCAGCACTAATCTAATGGCTAAGTTCAAGGAAAGTAGAAATTAAATTAATCTTTATTCATGTATAGCTTATAATTCAACCCGTAACTTTATGTATAACAATTGTTAATTCCCATAAAATTATGAAATTCCCAGAAATTCATTTAACAACCTCAAAATAATGTATGAATTTCTTGATATTCCATCCCCTTATTTGTTTGTTGTTTTCCAGTGGCCGTTTATCAGGATCTTGGGCATCCAGGAGCCCGCGTCCGCAGTGTTCTCATTTTTTAATTTAATAGCACATTTTATAATGCTACAAGAGTTTAGAAGGAAAACTTCCAACTCATCTCCAACGTATTATCTATGGCATGTTTACTCTATGGTAAGTACCACAAGTACTATTTAGTTCTTCTTTAAATACTGTGTATATTGTAAAAGTTCTGAAAATTTTATCTGAGTACTAAAAGTTAAATGTTGTTATAGCTTTAAATTTCGTTGATTTTATGCGATTTCTGCTTTTTTACTTATAGTGGCCACAATTTATGAGGGCCATTCGGAAAGTAAACTACGATGGTTAGAAAAGAAACACCAAAGTAAATAAGAAGAATTTATTGTATACATCTGAAAACTACTTCTTTGCTCTATTTTTCACTATAGTTTTGATAAACATTCAAGCACTTATCATATCTGAGCAGTAACTTAGAAATTCCATCAGCATAAAAATCTCCCGCTTGTGCCTTGAGCCACAGTACTTCCTGTAACCTAACCTTTGTGCTATTACGTCATATAACACAGTCCTGGATATTTGTGGAAATTCATCGGAAAGTTCCGAGATTGTGAAACATCGATTTTCACAAACTTTTCCATCAATTTTCTGAACGAGTTCATTAGTGGCCACTGATGGCCTGCCACTCCTCTCTTCGTTATAAATGTAAATGTTTGTTCGTCCACTTTTAAATGAACAACTCCATTCACGAACAACTTCACTCATCACACACAATCCATACACGGCACAAAGTTCCCGATGAATAGCTGCTGCCGAATATTGCTTTGCGGTAAGAAAACATATAACAGCTCGCACCTCGCACTTGGTGGGGTTTTCTATTGCAGCACACATTTTAAGACGCTTAGTGATCAGGGAAGAACATAGACTGAAAGTATTTGAGAACAGAATCCTGAGACGAATATTCGGACCCAAGAGGAACGGGAATGGCGGAAACTTCATAACGAGGAACTACACAATTTATACGGTTTACCCAACATTGTTAGGGTCGTCAAGTCTAGGAGGCTTAGGTGGGCAGGTCATGTAGCTAGAATGGAAGAATGTAGAAACGCTTTGAAAGTCTTGACTGGAAGACCCATCGGAAAACGACCATTAGGAAGACCTAGGCGCAGATGGGAGGACAATATTAAGATGAATCTCGCAGAGATAGGAATACAAAGTAGAAACTGGATGCAGTTAGCTAAGGATAGAAGTCAGTGGAGAGCTTTTGTGAACGCGGCATTGAACCTCCGGGTTCTGTAGGCCATAGAGTTAGTTAGTTAGTTAGTGATCAGACAACCTTTGCTCTCCCACGGGTGGATGCATACTAATCTACCGCGCGCACGTCTTTGCAAAGATGGTAGCGCTTCCCCCAATACTTCACGCACAGTGACCAATCGAAAGTTACTTTCCAAACGCGCCTGATATTTACCTAAGAATTGGGTAACGTTGACTTGAACCTTGTTTTGAAGTTCATTTCTTGCAAAACTATATTGTTTCCCATAAAATAAAAATCCTTAATTGAAGTGGTGTTACACAGTTTTAGAAGAATTCTTAAGTTCGCAACAATCAAGAGAGTGTGTGAATTGCAGGATTGCGAATTGTTTCGTTCAAAAGATGTTTATTTCTTGTAGTACAGTTATAAAGTACGTGTCTGACTAAGACAAAAAGTTACTAATCGTAGGGAAATTGAATTTTCCTTGTTACCATTATACTACCGAGTATTGAAACGAAGAAAAAGTTACACCAGTTATCAAGTAGTATTGAATTCATGCTGCGCACTTTTTTTTAAATGGATTTTTATAAGTCAGATTATTTAAAATACTTTTATTTCGTTTAGTAATCTCTTTCCGCTAGTCTCCTTGCCGTCTAATTACAATTAAATTAGAAACTGTTGGTTATTTCAAATATAAGGTTGCTGTGAAATTTCCAACACCTCGATCACTAAATTCATTGAAGTTTATATATGAAATTTCTATTTCAATTTGAGAAGCTTACCAAGTGTTCAAATTCTGAATTATTGCTGCTAATAATTTCGACAACTAATATCCTGTTCTCTTCATCCAAACATGTGGAAGAATATACCTTTTGTTTGTTTGTTTGTTTGTTAAATATAGACTTGAACATTTGTGTAAGCACAACCAGAAAATTGCTAGTACAAGAATTTCACATACATATAGTAATCAAAATAATGGAACACGTCTAGTTATTAACACGTGAAGTGGTAACACTGGAGATGCATTTGTAGTGTCTAGTTGTTACTAGTGGTGTGTCAGGTGATCGTGTACAGTACATCAGGCGGGGTAGAACGGAGCTGTAAGTTAGAGGGAGTAGATGTTGGTTGTGCAAAATGAGAGCATGTATTGCTGTCCGTGGGGATCACACGCCCTTCTAAGGACCATTGCACTCCTTTCGTAATGTCAGGCGGGGGTCATGAATCGCAGTGCTTTCAGTAGAAGTTTTTGCCCCTGTATAAAAGTGCCAGTTTTGTTCTTCTGATTACTTGTGTCTTGTATCATGCTGTAGCACTACTTTCCGTGTAAGGTTCAAGTTTCTCATCCATAACTTTAGCACACCAGTGTAGTATGGAGTCAAAAATACCGTGTTTACTCTCGTAATAGTCGCATGTTTGTACTAATTTTTAAATGCAAAAATCCAGCTGAGACTATTACACGAGGAAAGCTGCCATTCAGTTTTTCTCTACCATCAAAACAATTTCGAATTTTGAAAAATACAGCATTGTGTCAACATAAAAAAATGAAGTATAGCCTACACACGGTAAAATATTAAAACTTGTAAACATTAAACTCGTAACTTACTGATTTGTGGGAGAATTTTCCAAAACCAAAGTTTCCGCTCTGTAAGTCGCACTCGAACACGTAATTGCCAGACCACGCTCTCTTCTACTGTAACTACCATGATAATGAACGTTAATGAACTGAAAGTGAAAGTCGCGTAGCAACGAAGGTGGTTTGTGTCGCTTTGGCGCCAGAGGCTGTTTGTCAGCCAGGAAGTGATTTTTGGAATCACAACCAGATATTCAAAACCCTCGAGGCAATACAATGGAATATCAGAGCAGACGAGGTGATTGTAAACAGGTGTCATATTGGGATAAGTTATACTTCGAGGGGGCGCGCAGAATGGAGGGTGGAAGTAGGTTGCCTGATCTCTGTTGACAGATGGGTCACGATGTTACGTGTCAGTAAGGCCCGCTATACATTATAGGATAGATCCTAGGAAATCTCTTACGATTTGTCCTAGAGTCAAAATCTCAACGTGTATGGCATCAGATCGCATGTCATTTCCTGTGTTCTGAACGATCCTATGAGATTTCTCTTGTTTAGAGCACGCTCTATTTCGGAAAGAAAATTCGTAAGATTTCGATTTAAGCGACATCAGGTAAGAGAAAGTGAAAACAAAACAAGTGAAAACACAACTGATGATGAATCATCTAATCGTACAGGTTAACTTTAGGTGTACCACTCGAAATAATTTTTGAAGAATTATAATTTATCACTGTTTCCTAAATGATTTACGTTGACCGACATGAAAATCATTTACATAGCATAAATAAAATCCCTCAAGAAAACCATCAAAAGCAATTGATGATAACCTACAATTCTTTTACGATTTGGGTACAAATACGGGATCCGGATATATAGCATAAAAACTATAGTGCAGAAAACGCAAACCAAATTGTGCTAGGTGGCCTCTGAAAAGTTCCGAATGCTATCTAACATCCAGGGCAGGGCTATGCGGGGGCCCGACCGAAGGAAGCAGGCGCGTCAGTTAATGTAGTGAAAACGAGTGGGTTTCGGCAATGATACGAGTTTGAATAGGAATTGTCATGGTATCGTGGTGGTAGCGCTCCACTTCCAAACCTAAACTATAGCTTCTGTAAACTATACAGAAATAAATCGGCGGTGGAAAATAGTATCACCGGTCATCTTTCATATGCATTCGCTTAGGTAAATGTTTCGCAGAAGGGGTCCAAAAGTAGGCAAAACATACAAAATTTACAGGAGAAATGGAAGATGCAAGTACTTAGACCTAACCAAATCTAACCTAATGAAATTAACTAACTTTAACTAACCTAATATTAATAGAAGTAAGCGAAATTCTATCACTTTTTGAAAATTAGCTGGAGCCATATACTAATATAATCTGATATAACATAACCGTAACTAACCTGAACTAGCTTAAACTAAACTAATGTAAATAGCAACAACCGAAATTGTAACATTTCTTAGAAAAATTAGCTGGACCCTTTCTGCTAAATATTGTCTCTCACCTATTTTATCCGTCGTTAAAACAATTATAATAATTTTACACTAGTAACCCTACAATTGTAAACATAAAATACAGCTGTATTACTTTGTATTTAATTCTGTTGTTTGCAGAAATTTGATCCTTACAAATATACCTTTTCATGCAAAGTATTAAATTTTATTTGTAAATCTGCTAACAAGTGGTACACCAAAAGTATACCAGCACCCTTCTGACATTTATGTTCTTTTTTAGAGGTATCCAATTTAACAATATAACGCCTGTTATTAATATCAGTGGGATGTGCAGTATGGTTAGCATAGTAATTCTTCAATTTTATACTTTTATTAAGCAGAACTATTTCACAATGTTGATAAACGTCATTCGGTCTGACAGGAAAACTCTTCACGTGTATGGCACAATAAGGGTAGGATTTCCTACAAGATATGTCATAACATTTTTCCGAAGATAAATCCTAAGATATTTCCTAGGATTGATCTCGTGGTGTATAGCTCGCCTAAAACGCGGAAAGTTCTTTTGCTCGAACTCGCAAAAGATAAGCAGTTTCGAAGAAAGTCTCGTTCACTAAGACAAAAGTTCCGTAGACTGCGACTATTGTGGGAGGGCGACTATTACGCGAGTAAACACGGTACCCCTGCTTTTTAAAAATAAAAGCAAACAGAAGAAAGTAGTGTGAAATGTTTTACTTCAAACATTTAGTAATCACTTGCTATTTAATTGTCTCTATACATAAAATCCTATCTTCATTAGTCTCATAGAAATACTACAGTATTTTTTTAACATCTGATTATGCAAAATGGTTTCTATATATATATATATATATATATATATATATATATACTATAGTAGGAATTTCAAAGACACTGTGGAAGATAGGAGGTTTTGTCAAAAATGTTTTGCATTTGTTTATGGAGACGTACGAGGGGAAATCAAAAAGTAAAGGGACTTGCACTTTCTCGCATTAGGATTTGGTAACACTGCTAGTATCCAGCGTTGAATTAGTATCTTCGTCTGTAACACTTCTATGCAATGTGTCACTTTTATTCCCGCGTTAATCGTTGGAGTGTAGAAGTCCGTTAAACATGGCAGCTCCATTGTCGATCTGCACCAAGAAGGAAATGCGGGCAATGATTCACTTTTTGTTTGCGGAAGGTGTTAAATCTGTGTAAATTATTCGTCGAATGCAAGTGTAGTATGGTGACAGCTGTTCATCCCGAAGCAAGATCTATGAATGGATAGAGCATTTCCATTAGAAGTGCGAAGAACTTCTTTATGTGACAAGGAAAGATCGCGCAGGCCATCATCACGAACCGGAAAGTAAGGCTGCGAGCATGGTTTGGAAACACCCATCATCACCAGACATTAAGAATTATAAACGTCAACTATCAGCTAGTCATTGATGCGTTACAAAATTGGTTACAGGTGCAACCGCAAACTTTTTTTTTCCCGACGGAATCAAAAAAGTTGTGAAACGTTAAGAAAAGTGCATTGAAGTGCAGGGAGATTATGTAGAAAAATAATGTATGTTCTAGTTTTCTATCATTAGAATAAATGTACTTTTTATCAAATACGTTTTGACATCCCCTCGTATTTAATAATAAGTGATTGCAAAATATTGGGTATAAATGTCCGGCAAATTATTTAAAAATAATTGTTATACTTCAAACGTTAATATGCAATAGTGTGAAGTATTCTCCTTATATGAAGCATTAAGAAATTGTTATTATTTCAGGTATGTATGAATGCGTGGGTGTGGTCTGCTGTTTTTCATACGAGAGATTTTCCGTTCACGGAAAAAATGGATTACATATGTGCCTTTTCCATGGTGTTATTCTCATTGTGTGCTATGTTAATTAGGTACGTTCAATCTGCGTATAGAAGTCATATGTACGGTATGTATTTATAGTATTACATAAGTTTTAAATAGTACTGAAATTCTAACTGTGCTGTATGGTTGCCAACATGGTCGATTACTTTGAGGAAAGAACCCAAACTGAAAGTATTTGAAACGAAGATCCTAAGGTGAGTATTTGGACCCAAGAGGGACGGGAATGGTGGAAACTTCATAACGAAGAACTGCATAATTTATATTGTTTATCTAACGTTGTTAAGGTCATTAAATCTAGGAGATTTACATAGGCAGGTCATGTAGCCAAAATGGAAGAAAATAGGAACGCTTTGAATGTTTGTACTGGATTTCCAATGGGTAAACGTCCATTAGGAAGATCTAGGCGCAGATGGGAGGACAATATTAAGATGAATCTCGCAGAAATAGGAATACAAATTAGAGACTGTTCAGTTGGTTAAGGATTGAAGTCAGTGGAGAGCTTTTCTGATCGTTGTTCATTCTATGTACGATATAAGAAAGCCAAAAGTTCGTTAACTCAGGAAGGGAACTTTGATCCTATTTTTGCCAAACGAGAACTGCTATTTATATTAATGAAAGGAAGGAACAACCGATTTAAACTTATTTTTACACACCAAATCCTCTGTAGGTGCGAATTCAGTCATACACACACACAAAGAGTGAAAGAAAAGGGGGTCCGCGGTGATTAAGTGGTAGAGCGTTTACCTCTGGTGCATGGAGTCCCTTCCACAGCTCGCGCCAAGTGAACTTCGTGTTGGATCAACAGCGTGTGCATGGGTTTTCTCGGAGTTCTTCCGTTTCCTCCCATTTTCTTCATTCCACCATTTCATTCATTTCTCACCACCACCGTCTCCTTTAGCCTAGCCGGCATAATCGTGGGACGTAAAACTTAAAGATTTCATTTTATTTCACAAAGAGTGAAGAAGTGAATGACTGGATCGAGATCCGAACCGGGATCTCCGGCATACTGTACCGATGCGTTAACCAACTACTATGCCACCCATTCCGCTTCCCAGAACAGCATACGTTCTCCCACTCCTGAAGTTAGTACTCTCTACTCAGGCTACATGTCTTGTACCACAGCCTAGCTGCTGTACTTGGACAATTCAGTGTCCATATATTGAGAACACCTTTAGACGGTTTTAATTCCATGTATATTAGTGAAAGGAGATATGAGAACTGTCATTGCTTACTCCAGAGTTTCTTTCCAGGTGCGGCTGCTGTTATAGATTGCATAGTTGTGCAATCTCCTTATATTTCAGCCTCAAAAATGATTTCCAGCTATTAAAATCGTATTTGTTGTAAAAATTAGCTAAAATGCCCGTTCTTCGCACGGGAAGAATAGGTTTATGGAAAATATGTAAACCTCTTCTTCTACCCCCACACGGATTTCAATGAAAGCGCAATAATAAAAGCCCGTAAGGTAATCTATTTAAGGCGTAAAATATAAGCAACATAATATAAACCCAGCTCGAGGTAGCTTCTAATTATATTCCAAGATTCATTTCAAACCGTTCAACTATTTCCCTGTAATGTGATCACAAACAACAGGTCACGTCACTTTCAATATGAAGAAACCAATTGTAGAAAAGCCCTTCCTTCCCTTAGAACGGAAACTTTCAAAAACACTGGAATAATTTGTTCCCATATTTGTAATGAGTTTATATACGAGTTTTATCTTTGTAACTGTACGGGCTCGGGCTCGTGAGATATTTTTTTTTTCGCACAAATTTTGACTCTATACTCCCCTTTAGGGTGTGTTCTTTAATCAGAGTAATATGGTAGACGCTTATCTCGAGATAGGCAAACTTCATTTCAAGCTGTTCAACCATTTCGTTGTGATTCGATCACGAAGAACAGACAGCATTGCTTTCAATATGAAGATAGAAATAATGTAAATGCTCCGCTTAAAACAAGAATTTTTAGAAACACTGGAATACGAGTCCGTTTATTTTTAGTGTGGACTTTATATATACCGAGTTTCATCTTTGTAACTTGACGAGCTCGTGAGCTACTCAGTTTTTTTCTATAAACTATAACCTACATGTTCTTAGCTTATTCAGTGCAATTTAAATAAGCTTGAAAAATGGAACGGCTAAACTGGAACTGCACCAAATTACTATTCTTATTTATTATCCATAATTAAGTGCATCTATAATTTCATCAAAAGCACGTTACTTAACTCCGTCTTAGCCTTATCAACCGAATCCAATCAGCTTATACATCAAATGTTTTTTTAAATATTTATTACTCAATAGTTTCCATTCCGCTATGATTACTGCAGCTAATCCGCTATACTAATTTTTTATATAATCCAAATAACATGATAGAATAATATAGTCCAGTACCAAACAGATAGCATCCAAATTATTCCATGGGTACTAATCCATCTTAATCTGCTTCCGATTTTACACTTGCATGCAACACAATACCATAAGATAGGCATGTGCCATTATTATATAACATTACAAGTCCGTGACCATCCAGCCTCATTCTATACCTCCCAACATTACCCCCACCCACCCCTTCAGGATATGAATTTTAATCAAAGTAATGTGATAAAATCCCAATTTGAACTAGTCGATAACTATATCCAGAAATTGGAGCTCCTCCGTGGCTAAGCGGTTAGCGTACGCGCCTTTGGCGCGCAAGACTCGGGTTCGATTTCCGGCTAGAGCTCATGTTTTTCGGATTCCACGTTAATCAGTAGGTCCACGTCTCATATAGCCTCGCTGCTGAAAAGGGACGTTAAACTCAAAATCAACTCAACTCATATCCAAAAATTCATTTCAAACGGTTCAGCTGTTTTCCCGCGATGCGATCACTTTCTTTTTTCATATTGTGTATTAGATAAAGCTTTACTCTTCAGCACTAATCAATATTGATGCACTTCTTAAGAATTAGTGATAAAAAATAAAATAAAAAGATTGAAAGAAGGAGGGTAATTTATTTTTATAGTTTGCTTGAGCACTGGAACTTAATCCAGTACCTGAGCATACAGCAGGGAGTTTGTTAATATGGGAAAGTACATTTATACCTACACCGCTCATATCTTTTTGCGTTGGGGGCCGCGGTGGCTCAGTGGTAGAGCGTTCATCTGTGCTGCATGGGGCCCTTATTCGATCCCAGCTCGCGCCAAGGAGTTTTGTGGTGAACAAACACTGTGTGCGTGGGTTTCCTCCAAGTTCTCCCGTTTGCTCTCACTTTCTTCATTCCACCATTTCATTCATTTCTCACCATCACCGTCTCCTTTAGCCTAGCTGGCATCCGTGGGACGTAAAACTTAAAAGATTTGATTTATTTATTTATTTACTAATTTATTTTCGCATTGCTGCACTTGATAACCATCAGTCTACTTCTATAATAGGAAATACGTAAGTTCTTAGCACAAATAAACAAATGCGAGCGTAGTAATGGGGAATATAATCAAAATTAAAGTAATTTTTACAAGCGCGAGGGAGGGGGGGAAGAGCTCTCTAACATCTTCCGAATTCGTTTATATACGAGTATATATCATCGGCGTTCAGGCAGAAGTCACTAACTCCACAAACATACGAATGGAGTTAGGTACTTCTTCCACTAATAACTATACACAAGATGAAATTCACGACGTTTTAACATTGTCAGGCTAGATGTAGCAGGTGAAATTGTGATGCTAAGCGTGATTATCCTTATCATAACAATGCCCTCTGCTACATCTAGCCTGATAATACATATCAGAACGTCGTATATTTCACCTTATATATAATCCTCGTACTATAAGATCTGTCTAGGTCCATCCGTATGTTTTTTGAATAGTGACTTCTGCCTGATGAGGCTAGATGTAGCAGATGGCATTGTTATGCTAAGAATAACCACGCTTAGCATTACAATTTCACCTGCTACACCTAGCCTGACAATGTTTTGAACGTCGTGTATTTCACCTTGTGTATCGTTATCATAATAGAAGAAAAAACTAACTTCATTGGAGTTAGTGACTTCTGCCTGAACGCCGACGATATATATATTTATGATTATAGTTTCTCAAGTTAAACAGAAGATTCTTGGTTCAACCTCGAGCTTTAGTCTGTTTGTTTCTGATGGAACACCAGCAGCTCTGAAAATTTGGAAATTTAGATGTTCCGAACAATGGAAAGGACATGAAAGAAGATCTAGTTTCTGAAGTGTTATGAATGTTCATTCATTTGATTTGTTAGATCGGGGTTAGCGTCCCTTTCAGCACCGTATCTATGTGTATACTGGCGATAAACGTTGAAAACCGGTAAAACGCTGGGAATTTCGAAGAATGAGATTTTATGAACATTTAAAATGAAAATTCTTTGAGGTGTGTTCGGAAAGTAAATACTACTTTGAAAAGCAAGTACTAAAACAGGTTTGTTCAGGCCAAATTTATTTTTACATGAAAGAGCACGCCTTAAACTATTTTTCGACTTAGTTTTCACCAGTCTTCAAACACTCGTCATAGCGGATTAGCAATTTGTCCAAACCTTCGGCAAAGAAATATCTCGCCAGTGGAAACAGCCATTACCTAAACGGTCGAACGATCTCATGCAAAGCAGTTCTCGAAACTTGAGAGGAAATTCATCTGAAATCATTAACAGTGTGTATCTTATATTCTTACGAGTTTTTTCATCCACTTTCCTCACCAACTTTATCAGTCACAGCAGAAGGCCTCCCATTACGTGGTGCGTCGTGGACATTTCTCCCCCTTCATTGAACTGCCTCACCCACTTTCGCATCATTCCATCACTCACTGCACGTTCTTTGTAAGTCCCTACAATTTGATGGTGAATTTCTTTCGGCATAACGTTCCTTGCATTCAAAAACCGGATAACAGAACAAATCTCACAGTTGGCAGATTTAGCAATTGTTTTAAACATTGTAAACCATCACAGGACACTCGCGAGAACTCAATCGAACTGGCGTCAGTGGAGAGGCAATGAACCAGTGAAACCAGCGCGCGTGCGCGGAGCGCCGACAAACGAAACAGTATTTACTTTCCAGATACGCCTCGTAATATGATTTCAGATGTGGTTGAATGCTTACTTTTCTTAATTGCCAACTTCTAACTTAGAAAATTATCTTTTTTCCACTAATGATGTGTAGGAAACTTATCTTCTGTAGTTGTGCTGCGCATTATCTTTACCTTTCGCTTGTACAGTGGAATATCATATTAGTGAATCATCCACAAAATGCAGCTAGATCAATGGTAAATTCGTTTTTGATCTAGGGCCACAGTGACTCAGTGGTAGAGCGTTCACCTTTGTTGCATGCGGTCCTTGTTTCGATCTCAGCTCGCGCCAAGTGAACTTTGCGGTGGAGAAACACCGTGTTCGTGGGTTTTCTTGGGGTTCTTCCATTTCCTCCCACTTTCTTCATTCCACCATTTCACTCATTTCTCATCCTCACCGTCTCCTTTAGCCTAACCGGCATAAACGTGGAACGTAAAACTTAAAGATTTCATTTTTGATCCACGCATAATTTCAACTTCTTTTTCCGTTTTCATTCTCTCTAGTTTCGATTTTATCGGAGTTCCATGTCCTGCGTTAAGTGAAGTTAACTCATGACCAAATGAAAGACTTTTGAAGTACATTTACTGTATTTTAGTTTCTGTGTTTTCATTATAATATATTTTAATCCGCAAAGAGGTCTATTTCGGAAATGCTTATGAGTTTACGAAAACAGCAGATAAAGTTGCACATCAACGTATGCATTGTGTCAGTACTCAGTGGATAGTCGGATTAATTTAATCGGGCTCTCTATCTGTAAGTGTGGGATGCATTTCTTCTTCTTCCTCACCTCAACCATAGGTTGGTGGGCAACATGGAAATTTTAGAACTTTTCTCTTACCTGGGAGAGCTTTTTTATACTTTAATAAGGTCTCTCCTTCGTAACTGCATTTAGATATTCTATCCTTGGTCTTCCTCTTAGTGGTTTTCCTTCTGCCTTTCCCTTTGTCAGCACGGTGATCCAATCGGAGTGCCGAATGAGATGGCCAAGTATGTTGTTTCTTCTTTTTCCTATTATCTTCATGATCTGCCGTCCTTCGTTAGCTTCCTTTAGTACGTCTTCGTTCCTTTTCTTTTCGGTCCATGATATGCGCATCATTCTGCACCGACACCACATTTCAAATGCTTCCAGCTTGGATATTTCAGCTTTTCTCAATTCCCACATCTTTGATCCATAAAGCGCCCTGCTCTATACCAGAATCTTAATAAATCATTTTCGAACGTCCAACGACATATTTCTTGATGTTAGTAGTCCTCTTTTCCTATTGAATGCTTGTTTAGCCTGCGCTCTTCTGGAACTGACGTCTTTTTCACATCTTCCGTCCGAACAAATTAGACTTCCTAAATAGGGGAACGTTTTAACTTCTTCGATTTTCTCTCCTTCTATCCATACGTTTGCCCCTTCCTGTCCTGCTCACGTACGTTTTATCACTTTGGGTTTCTTCTATTTATCTTAATTTTGCATGTTTTTTCCAGTTGGTTATTCAAGCAAGTTTGCAAGTTCTTTCTGTAAGACCTTTTTGTTTTCCGCTATCAGTGCTATGTCATCAGCAAACCTTATTGTACTAAAAATCTGACTATTTACTTGTACACCTTTCACATTTTTATCAAATAATTCTTTCATAGCCTCTTCTATATAGAAGTTGAACAGGAGAGGTGAAAGTCCACATCCTTGCCTTAGTCCTTTACTTATTCTTGCTTCCTTCTTATCTCTTCCTATAAAATAAGAAGATAAAATGTTTATTTCTTAATTTACATTTTTTTAAATCACTTGTTTTAGAAAGAGAATCTGTTCTTACTGAATTTTGAACTGACACTTCTTTTAGTCCATTTTAAACTACTTCATCGAATGTGATTTAAAAAAAAAAAGTGATGGAAAAGTTTGTAAAACCTGAAGCTTTTAGTTGTTCGAGTTCATATTTACGAATTGGTTTGGAAAATGAAGAAAAACTTACTGTGAAAAACGTTGATATAGATTTTTTTCTGCACATACTGCCTTTAAGCAATGCCAACCAATAGCGGATTTGGACATTGTGGATTTTCGAGGAAATTGCAGAAAGTATATACAGAAATTTGTTCTTAGCTTTTGGAGAAGTCATCTTTAATTTATAAATTGACCAGAGATCTTTCATGTTTGAGTCTTAATGTTTCTGCAAAATCTGGTATAACAGTAAATTTCATGAAGTCTTGAGTAGCTGAACTAGTTGAAAATAATTACTTAAATGGCAATAATCCAGATGGAGTTGTGACGCAGTTGAAATTGAGTTTTGTTCGAATCCAAATTGTAAAACAATCAGGCAGCGTTTGGATGACTTTTGGCTAACTAATTTGAATACTTCAGAGTGCTGTGATTCAAGAGATATTGTAAGAATGGTCTTGATTTCTCTCATGAAAATTCAAGTATAAAAAGAGTATTTTCAGTCAATGAGCATGTGTAGCAGATTATTTAAAATAACAGTCTTTAATAGCACGTAGTCTTGTATATGATTCAGTAACTTCTTCTAAAGACCTTGTGAAACTGTCCATAAGAAAATTGATGATACATTATGCATAAAATGCTCGTACTCGTTTTGCAAAAGCAAAAAATCAGCGACTAAAGGAAGTGAAAAAGAAAGAAGAAAAGAAGATGACAGGAAACAAAGATCATTCTGAGCGAGTTTAAAGCTAAGAAGAGTAAAATAATAAAACATGTGCGCAATATTGACAAGAAAACAAAGCGTTTGGAGAAATGAAATGAATTTCGTAATAGTATTGGTTTCTTTTCTGAAGATATGTCGTTAATATAGTACAACCAGAGTTATATATATACATCCACCCTTTTTCGGTGAGAGTCTCACTGTAACGTTTTCCTTGCACATGTGATGAAACTTTCATCATGTGATTAATATTACAGATTGAACTTTAAGGGAAGATGTATAATTTCTTGCTTTTTGCAGGGATTTCCATTAGGTAAGTGTTCTGTAATTTCATAATAAAATACGTTGTATTTGTTTTATATATATATTATTATTCTGGTTAATTAGAAAAATATTTATGCACCATCGTTGTCATGTTTTCTTGGTCTTGTTTTTCTATGAACATGGGAAAGTCTCTGTGGCTAATTACGTATCAGGAAAAAAATTCAAAAAATGTTCTGGAAAACCGGGAAAAGTCAGGGGATTCTTTCCTGTGAATTTCATCACTACCCTGATGTGAGACATGGACCTACAACTTAACGTGGGATCCGAACCTCATGAACTCCCGCCAAAACCGAACTTGCATCCCCCGTACCGAAGAGTAAACGCTAACCATACATTGGTGAGAAAGCTCTCTATTGATTTGAGTTCTAGCTTCTCAAATATTATGAGGTTAGGTTTATTGAGGGGCAGATGTAGTGATTCATCATAGAATCTCCATCACATTTACTTTCATCGTAGCCCTCCTCGCTTGTCTGATGGCTAGCGCGCACCTTTTGTGCACGGTGCCCCGGGTTCGATTTCCAGTGGGAGACCCCTGAGATTTTTCCCTTACACCGTAGACCTTAAATGTTTCATGTAGCCTTGGTTGAAAAGGACGTTAAACTCTATTCAAACCATCTCCCATAGAATCTACCAGTGACAATCACATTAACTCAGGCAAGGAAAGCCTGTTGAAAACAATATAACGAGAGTTAAAAACAACATGTAAATAAGATTTAGAAATCTCTCGTTTATTTGAAGTTTCATGTAATGTTTATAAGATGGACAATTGAGATTTTGTATTTATGATTATCAACTTCACTGCAGTATAGTTAAGAAAGTAACATTCATATTACCCTTTCCTCAGTAAATAATGTTCTGTATATTTGATTGTTTTTACAGAATCTTCTCTCCAAGATTCAGTTGGAAGTCCGTTCTTCTTTTTAGCATCTGTGGCGTTTTCTTCCTCACACATATAACGTACTTAACGATAGTAAAATTTGACTATGGTTATAATATGAAAACCAATATATCTGTAGGTAAGTTCACTGAATACTTTTTATCTTTTTAATTTTGAGAATTTCGGGCGTCACGGCACGAAACGTTGAGTGTTCGAGAAACTGACAAACTTTTTAGATTTAAGTTCTACCTGCCTATGATGGATATTTTTCAATTTCTTATTTATTTTCATCGATGTGAAAAGTAAGCACTATTCAGACCTGCGTTTATAGAAAATATATTTATGTTGTAGGCTGTTGAGACATATGTTTCAGCGACAGAAAGTTGTGATTTACAAGGACTATTAAACAAACTTGCGGCTGGACATACTTAACTTTTTCGGTAAATATGTCGTTTAATGGTGAATTGTCCACTGTTACGATTCTAAAACCAAACTTCAAAATAAGGAACGGAAACATCAAAGATACTGCCACCAAACAAAATCGTTCGTCTATGTTTTAGGATGAGTACTGGTATTTAAGTGGGTTATTTGCAGGGAGAAGCCGCAATGACAGGTCCTTACTATTGGTCGATTTAATCTTTCACGACGAGAATTCCACATTTCTCTCTAAGGTTTTGAGGTAGTACGTTGTTTGTTTTAATTTTAACCAGCGATCGTTTCGCTGAGCGTATTGCCAGCCTCCTCAGGATCAGTATAAAGATTGACAACTACGTGCTGTATGTGGTCGCCAACTTTGTTGCTCTCTGATTGGCTGGGCTTGTTGGCCAATCACAATTTGGTTTTTGATGCATCTATTGAGACATTTTGGTCCTCAAAAGAGTATTGTAGATGAAATGTAGTTGGTATCCCGTTTCTCTCTTTCTAATTTCAATTGTTTCTTTAGTCATCCATAGGGGAGAGAGAGGGCCTTACTAAGCTGATTAAATTGTGTAATTACGTGCTGCGATCAAGGAGAAATGTCAGATTGAGGTGGAGTGTGCTTCTTTAGTATGACAGTGTTCCCAGCTTCAAATCTTGTATTGTAATGACTGTAATTAATAGCACAGTCTACTTATTCGTTTGAGCAGACCTTCACTGACCATGGACCCTATCAAAATGGAAAGAATAAAGTCTGAGAAACCATTGAGAGATGTTGTATTTTTAGAAAAGGAAATGGGCCACCTACATCTGATTTCAATTTTGACTACCAGCTCATTCAATGTTTCATACGAGACATTCAGGTATCTCAATAACTATTAAATTGTGTCAACGATACACTGTCGTACATCACTGATTGTTCGCAAATCAGCAGCAAACTGTGGTGGCTGCTTTACATCAGTTAACCCCTTGCGTTCCAGATGTCATTTTCCTATGTGCGTGATGTAATACCAGATTTTCATTTACTTTTAAAAGACTGTCTAGACCGTTGTATAGGGCATAGTTATTTTTCAAGCGCGACGATAGCATTCACATTACTGATAATATATATATATTTGAATTGTTAAACAGTTGGACTGAAAAAGGGAAATTTTGATGTTCTGAAGGGATTTTATGCTGCTTCGAGTTGGCACACTGGCCAGAGATCAAAGACAAAGTTTTGTTTTATTTTTTCCGATCTCGAACTACGTTATCGAAGTTGCCAATTGTTTATCGTCAAAAGAAGCACATGGCTCCCTTAGGCTTGCCATCAATTAAAACAAAACATTTTTTTTATTCTTTTCTGTCAGTAAGGTGCTGTCACCTAGGAAAAATAATAAAACTAACTCGTGTCTTGCATCCACTAACAAATTTCATCGTCTCCAGAATTAATATGACTTAATAAAGGATATGTTTTCATGGCATCCCCATAGATGTCACTGGTATTTTGCAGCGGAGTATTTTATTACATCCCCATAGATGTCACTGGTATCTTGCAAGTAGTATTTTATGATATCCCCATAGATGTCACTGGTATTTTATGACATCCCCATAGATGTCACTGGTATTTTATGACATCCCCATAGATGTCGCTGGTATTTTGTAACGTAGTATTTTATGGCATCCCCATAGATGTCACTGGTATTTTGCAACGGAGTATTTTATTACATCCCCATAAATGTGACTGGTATTTTGCAACGGAGTATTTTATGTCATCCCCATAAATGTGACTGGTATTTTGCAACGGAATATTTTATGACATTCCCATAGATGTCACTGGTATTCTGCAACGGAGTATTTTATGACATCCCCATAAATATCACTGGTATTTTGCAACGGAGTATTTTATGACATCCATATGGTTGTCACTGGAACGCAAGAGGTTAATCTTTAGTTGTAAGAAAAACAGGTGTCATATGACATAATCATTAAATCATATCAACTCCAAAGCGAAAAGCAGCTCAATAAACAGCAGTTGCCTTAACAACTTATTCTTCCTAAAAGTATCCGTAGAACTTAAAAGGTTTCTCAATATACCTACCAGCTGCCTATTTGCCAATTCATGTGGGTTTTGGTGCTCATTTTGTTTTTTAAGGAGTTCGTTTACCAAAAACTCCATTATATATAAGGATATTTAAAAAGTAGTGAGTCTTTGGAGATCAAAATTGAGACTACATATATTGTGAATTGATAATAACATTATAAAATCATATTTTTGTCAATTTTTCGATGACTTTGTCACATTTTTGTAACACTATAATGCGGTCCCTGTAGACCGTTTGTGGTTTGTGGTCAAAAAATTGTGAAACATGGATTTTACATGCTTCTTTTGAAACTAACTTAACACCACTCAGGAAGTTCTGCAGAGACCGAAACAAATGATAGTCTCACGGTGCCAAGTATGGGTTATATGGTGAATTCATTAGAACCTCCCAGTCAAGTTCTCTAAATTTGTAACGGGTCGTGAAAGATGTATGCGGTCTGGTGTTGTCAGTGAGGTATTTGAATTGCTAGACGCACTCTCGGTAATTGTTGACAGTACAGGGTCAACTCTATCGTTCTGTCCGGTGGCAGAAACTCGTGATGCACAATGCTCTTCCAATCCCACTAAACGCACAGCATAACCTTTCTGGGTTTTGCCATTAACTGTGGAGCTTCTACTCCCTTCGACTATGATGTTTTTCTCAGATTGTTGTCGTAGGCTAACCACTTTTCATCAGTCGTGATCAACCGCTTCAGAAATGGCTCGAGTTCGTTGTATTTCAGTAAAAATATGCAGATAGAAATTGGATCGAGTAAATGTTTTGATCATGTGGCATCCAAATGTAGAGTTTCGTTTCGTAACCAGCTTTCTCCAAATAATTTAATGCTGTTTGGTGACGGATGTTAGGTTATTGGCAATATCATGACTGCTTACATGCCAGCTTGTGCATGAATATCATTCACTTTTTCTGTGATTGGTTGGCTACTGCGAGGAGTATCTTGTGCATCGAAATTTCCAGAACGAAAGTGGCAGAACGATCTTCTGGCTCTTGCTTTTAGTATCTATCTGTATCTTTCCCATAAATAGCACAAATGTCTTGACGGTCCTGAGCCGCATTTGCGCCTTTATTGAAATAAAATCGTACAATGTAGCTGAGTTTTGCACAGTTCACTCATCTTCCGCCTGATTATAAGAATTTCATTGGTACATCTATTAGCTTTGTATGTAGTTGTCAAATGACGTTAGGTTGATCCGCTCCAACTCATATACCCTGAGATTTCATGACACTAATACTATGTCGTGCGCAAAAGGCTCAATACTTGCTTAGACTATCATACTTTGTGAGACCATGTGTCAATTCGGTAGACACAAAGTCTCAAGAAGTACTTGATGTATCAACAGCAATTTTGGCCATGATCTAAGGTTAACAGTCGAGTTCTTCGATGAAGGTGATGCATCCACCTGAAACGATAGAAATCAAATACTGTCAATATTAACTTTGATCACTATAGAGCAGAAGAGGTAATCGATAGGGAGAAGTAGTTTCGTCAATCGATTAAGTGTCCCAAGAATACATTTTATGGCCATCCTTAATTCTGTACTAAAACTGGAAGTGATAAAAATCCACTATAACTTCAGTTTCAGTATTTGTCTACATACAAGACAAAACCAATAGGAGATAAGTAGAAGTTTTTTTTTTTAATCAATTTAACGTTCTAAGAATAGATACCACGTTCCTCTTGGCCATTTATTCGAAGTGGAAGTGGAAGAAATCAACCACTTCCGGTTTCAACGTTGATCTCCATAGATTAACAACAGTCATATATAGTGAGGAGCAGTTTTTCTGCAAATCAAATAACCGTCCCAACAATATATTCCATCTCAATTCTAACCTCTCTATTAAACCCAGAAATGGTAGATATCTACTACTACTTCTGGTTTCAATAATAATGGCAGATATTGCGCCATTAATAAAGCTTAAATATAAAAATCGTTTGCAGGGTGAGGGGAAATGCACTGTTGAGAGGAGACTGGAGACACTTACAATTCAAATTTATACTGCCGCGTCCACCCTTCTCTTAAATACATCATCATTTTTCCGTGGAGAGTGAGTAACAGGGAAAAATGTTGAAAATTGTTGACGCGCAGATGACGATAGCATAACTTCATTGTGAACGCGTTAAAAAAAATCCAAACTTCAGTTTTCACGTTGTATACATTGTGATAAACCAAACCCCTGCATGTAATAACACCGTGAATTTATGAAATACTCTGCGATAACCTGAAATACAATGTCTTTGTTTTCAGTCTTTAACCGTTTTTAGTTTCAGATGTATGGTGAGAGGAGTATATTTGAGCAATGTGCCATTCAATATAGAGTACGGTTTTCAAGTTAGAAATAAAGAAACTCCGCACATCACTTTTTCATATATTTTTTTTCCAAAAAAATTCAAAATATAAAACTTCTTCAAAATTCAGTAAATAAGTGGAAAACAAATTACAAAGTTTTTTTCTGTAGCAAAATGTCAGATAAAGCTTGCTTATAAATCATTATATTAAAGTCATATAAATGATTAGTGACAAAATAGTTAGTTATCAGGTGTAGTATTTAGCGATCAAGAGGCAAGCACTTTTTTCCAAGGACTAAAAATCAGAACTTCCATTCACAGAAGATTGTTGAATTTTATGCATTACTCTCTCTCTCTCTCTCTCTCTCTCTCTCTATATATATATATATATATATATATATATATATAGTCATAATTATAACTTCATGGAAACTTGTCGTCACCAACAAGCAGATGACCATAACACTAAAGACAAATTTCCTGCCTGCTTCTATAAAGTGATAAAGAATGCTGTGTGTTAGTAACATTCCGAGTCATAGAAGTGATAGAGAATAATTGTCATTTGTCTTCTATTTCAGGTGTAGCGAATGCCTTAGGGTGGTTATTGTGGTGTTTATGGAATTGCAGGAGGCAGCCATACGTCTGGAAATGCGCTGCTTTCGTTATATTTGCGGGGTTAGCGATGCTGTTAGAAATTTGGGATTTCCCACCATTTATGTGGATATTTGATGCACATTCCTTATGGCATTTAAGTACTTCTTTTCTTCCATTTTTATTTTATAGGTAAGTCTTCTCGTTTTTTCTTTTTTTTTCAGTATTTCTCCCTTTTTTACAAGTAGGGATTTATTATATTACTCAGAATGTTCTGTAAACCACCTTTCACTTTCGAAAGTAAATTTATCATTATTTTGTGTATCTAATGCAGTGGTTCTTAACCGAATTTCTATCACGACCCCCATTTCATCACATCCTCTTGCCAGCGACCTGGTTTACAATAAGTTGTGTGGGATTTTTAATATATCTATTGCGGAGATCTCACTATATCCATCTGTTTCTACGATAGTAGAAGCCATTTCTTGTAAATAGTGGATACAGTAACTTCCCTAAAAGCGAAGGGATTAAAACCAAGTTTGATCAGATCATTCATATTACAAATATCACATACCAGTCCCTTAATTCTGGGTCATATGATAAAATATATATATATATATATATATATATATATATATATATATATATATATATATATATATATATATATAATAAAATAAAGTGATTTCTAACTTTGGTTTAAAAACTTGCACAATTGTTAAAAAAGTTATTGAGTATTTTAAATGGCTTGATAATGTGCGTCACAAAGATTGAACGGACATTGCCGCACCAGTGAAATCAAACCATGCTCAGGTATTTCATTATGTTTCAATTTTAATTGTATTTTAATATGTAGGTTTTGTTGCATTTGTATTTTTCTGGTATTTCTACATGCAGTTCTCATTAGTTTCATATCGTACCTCTTTCATTTAAATTAATTTTTAAACAACTCTGCACCTGCTGAAAATGTTTAGTAGACCTAATTTTTGTTGTTCTTAACAATGTGTATAAAAATAAAAATATGCCTATCAAAACAAAATTCTAAATAATATTTAAAAATATTTTCCGGTATTAGATTCTAATGATATTTATCTGTTCCGCTTATCCCCCTTTCCCCATGAAACCCTCTCGCGACCCCAAGTTGAGAAACCCTGATCTAACGTATACCAATATACTTATATTTTGAAAATAACTTAATTGATTGAATTTTAGTGGAGATGTCAGCATCGAGGCTATTTGTCCTCGTCACGAACAAGACGCCTGCTCAAAAATACGAATAAAATTTAAAAGCGAATATATTAAAATAGCTGCAAAATAGATATAAAAACCTAAGATATTAGGTATATGAAAATAACAAATATAAAACAATAACAATAAATAGTAAAAAAATAAACAAAATACAGGATAAAAATGCAGTAAGAGTAAATAGATGAGCAAGTAACTAAGAAAGCTCAGAAAACGTGAGCAATGTTACAAGCGTGCATAAAAGCAAGGATACGCTCAACAATATCAATATCATTGCCCAATCAATGGTCAAGTATAAACAGCAGTCTTTTACGCTCTCTGAGACCTGACCTGACTATTCAGGGCGTTCAGTGGAACAGTATATTCCTCACAATACGAACGATTCAAACTATGCGTCAGATGAAAGTATCCGATACGCAAACGCGTCAGAAGTACTTCATCTCGACGACGAGAGCGAGCGGATGTGTGCCATTCTCCAAGGTGTGGTTTAACTACGTGAAGTTTATTTTCATTTGCCTGGTCTCAATCTGCTCATCAAGGTATGGAGATAGCTAGAGAGATCGAGCGAGCACGACTATGCTCTAATGCAACTCCAGCCAAGGCGGCATGCTTTGCAGCTGTGTCAGGACGTTCGTTTCCCCGAATGCTGACATGATTCGGCAACAGCAGACAACGATGACACAATCCTGTTTTGTTGTAGTTGATGGCATGTCAGAAGAATGTCTTGAACAAGGACGTGCTTACTGAAGACATTCTTTAGACTTAAACCACACTCAGCGAGTCGGTGCAAAGCAACACACGATGTAAAGAAAGAGTAAGCGCATAGTCGAGGGCAAGCTTAATTGTAGTTAATTCAGCAGAGTATATACTGAACACAGGCATTGCAGACTGGATTCTCAGCTGCCCTTATCAGTGATAAGGACACAGCCAACAGAATTCCTATCCTAAGAACCGTCCGTATAAAACATATTAAAATCGGGGTGCAGCTGGTATACCTGGGAACTGGTGTATTGTTTCGAATGCAAGCGCAAGTCAAGTCTTGGTGCGCAAAGCAGCTATGGAGGTACCGCACGAAACTGAAGCAAAGAGAGAGAGGGCCACACGAATTCGTCGGTGAGAAAACCCTCGCATGTACGGATATACCATGGGCATGTAGCATGAGGACGTGCAGCATAACGTTCGTAGATCCTCCCACCATAGAGACGAGGCCTACAGGGGTGGTCAGGAACACAACGCACATGCTCAGAATAATTAAGGAAGAGTCTCTCACGACGAAACGTTAACGAGAGTTCGTTGGTCTTCACATAAAGACTAACGACAGGACTAGTACGGAAGGCGCCAGTAACTAGTCGAATACCCAAGTGATGGACTGTGTCAAGTTGTTTCAGCAGAGAGGAGCATAAGCAACCAACCATGGTCTAATTGGACCGAATTAAACTACGGTAAAGTGGAGCAGAACAGTACGATCAGCGCCTCACGTGCGGCACGACAGAACATGAAGGAGATTCAGAGCGCGGAGACAAAAGTACTTAAGAGAATGAATGTGCGGTGATCACGTCAACCGTCGGTCAAAGATCAGACCCAGAAAATGGGCCGTATCAACGAACGACAAACGAGTACCATCCATATACAAATCCGGGTTAATAGCGCAAGTGTGTTTGCGACAGAAGTAGATACATTGAGATTCCTCAGTGGAAAAGCGAAATCCTGTCTCGTTCGACTAGTGAAAAAGACGATGTAGAGCCAGTTGAAGTTGTCGAGTAATGCCACGAAGATGACGGGAGTGACAATTAATTACAAGATCGTCAACATAAAGCAGATCACCTACATCAGTCTGAAGCTGCGAAAGAACACAGTTGACAGCAATAACAAACAACGTAATACTAAGTACACTGCAGTGTGGAACACCATTTTCTTGGAGAAAGCGCTCTGAATAACTAGATACCACACGCATTCAAAAATGTCGCTCATGAAGAAAATTCACATTAAATTGAACCATATGCCCACGAAGGTCTCAGTCAAATAATTGTTTTAATATACTGTAACGCCAAGTGGTGCCATACACCTTCTCTAAGTCGAAAAAGATAGCAACAAGGTGTTCGCCTTTGAGAAAGACGTCGTGAATATGTCTCTCGAGATGAGCGAGATTGTGAGTAGTGCATCGGGAGGTTCGAAATCCCCCCTGATAGTTGTTCAAGAGCAAATTAGATTCTAAATACCACATCCAAACAGTTTACAAACGCAACTCGTAAGAGCAGTAGGTTTGTAGCTTATGGGAACTAGTTCTGACTTTCTCTGGTTTCAAGGTGGGAACAATCAGAGCCTCACTCCAACAAGGTGGGAAAAATTCCTCTAACCAGGTAATAGGTAAAATAGGTTAATGAATATACCCTTGCTTTTATATGGGCATTAATTGAGATAAATGTAGTAGACCGTCATTTATCCGCTATAATTCGGACCGAAGGTTGTGCGAATATCGAGTTTTTCGAATAATTAAAGATGCATTTATTTAACAAAGGAAAGCATGTGAAGTACGGGTTTATTTTTTCTTACAATATACTGTACTTTATGTAAGGAACACAAGCTCTCAGGTATTGACATAAATAAACATTCATAAAAACAAGCATTACAAGCCAGGGTTCTGAGTAAATGCATTAGTTGTATCTACTTACTAATAAACACTGTATTTTTCATTAAGAAAGTATAGTTACAAAACACACTAGTTGCACTATATTTCGCTTTTCAGATCGCACTTGTCTCGCCGAACTAAAATTGTTCAACTCTTGGTTGTGTCCCGTGTTTATACTATGCGTTCTCGGTGCGTAGAACATATTCGAAAACACTCGAAAGTACTCGAATCTTCCAGACAAGCGATCATGCAGCAGAACTTTTCCAGAAAATGCTGTAGTTCTGGTACTTGCTACAAGATGACGCTGTGTACTTCAACTAAACAAGCATGATTGACGTTTTGTGTAATGCTGTAGCGCTCGCTGGCGCTACAGTGTGTTGTTATTATAAGCTAACTAGGTCTTGACCCTTGGGATTTAGTGGAGAAGTCAGTATGGCCCTTAAGCTAAAAAGTCTGGAGGACTCTGTTTTAGGCCGTTAGCTTATCAGCCACCCTTCGTATGTGGGAATGCCCTTTACACACACCATCAATTTAGTTGGGGGGGGGGGGGTGTCCGGATTATACTTTACACTAAAAGTATGTTACTTGGTTAGAAGTTGGAAATGTTCATTGATACAAAAGCAATAAGTTTGTGAAGATCGCAATGTACAACATGTATTAAGCCTTATTTATCCTCGTCAAAGGATACTTGACTACGTATCTTAAGGAGGATCATATATAATTTGCACGATATTCTGGAGTTCCTGTCACAATATTCGGGAGGTGACTTTATGCATAGGAATAAGTTTTAAAAAAGTCTCTGTTAAGAAAAATTGAAATTGGCTAGATTGGTAAGTTGCAAATACTAAGAAAATAAAATTCAAGGAACACAGCGTTTGGGCATTGCAGTTTAATTAAAATCACACTGTTTTCTTCATTAATAATATAATATGGGAAAATAAGCTACGTTGGGAAGCTACACAGCACGAACATTGGTGGTTGCAGAGGAAATTTTTAGGGAAAATCATATACTTGGACTCAACTAGGGGTGACCAACATGCAGCACTTTTCACGCCACTTTTCTTATGTAGATCCTTAAGAGTATCAATCGAAACTTTTTAAACGATTAGTTTCCGTTATTTTTAGCCTGAACTCGCGCCATAATAAATAAGAAACGCGTCTTTTTGAAAACAAATAATAATAATAATATAAAAGAAACCACGTGTTATCATTGAGATAAAGATATTCCATTTTGCCACCATATGACAACTTTGTGCAAGGAAAAACACCCTGGGTTGATTTAACAGGCCGGTGGCACACAGATTCCAACTGTTGATGGCATTGGAAATCACCTTTCTGTGGCATTCAAACGCATATATATATATATATATATATATATATATATATATATATATATATATATATATATATATATATATATATTGTTTTTTTATTTATTTATTTATTTATTTGAAAAGTACCACAGTTACCATAATGGCCTTTGTATGATGAAATCTTAACTTTAGCCCCAATTGATTCATCTGCAATAACAATTCGCTCCGGCCGGACAGAATTACAAATATATATATATATATACGACAAATACAAAGCTAACGGGATAGGGCTGACTCTTTAAGCTTCTGAAACTATGCATTAGGAAGGTGTCTCTACTATTCAGTATACTGTCTGAATTCCCGTGGTCTCTTTTCTGAATTTCCGTTTTATATAGTATATGAATAGGCGGTTGGAAAGTAAGATAGATGAGAGGTTAGAAGATCAATTTTGATTCCGAAAAGGAAAAGGCACCAGAGATGCAATTAGATTGATGAGAATTATATCAGAAAGAATTCTTGATGTAAAGAAAGAGTTGTGTTCGTGCTTCATCGACTGGCGAAAAGCTTTCGACCGAGTGAATTGGACGAAACTTCTGAAAATACTTAAAGAAATCGGAGTCAACTGGAGAGATCGATGACTCATTCAAAACCTGTACACAGGACAACGAGTGAAGCTGCGCTTGAATGAAGGAGAAACAAATAGTGTAGGGATTGGAAGAGGAGTCAGACAAGGATGTGGTTTGTCGCCCCATATTCAATATTTACAGTGAATGTTTAATGAAGGAAGCATTAATGGGAATTGGAGATTTCAAGATTGGAGGGCAGATCATAAACAAGATCAGGTATGCAGACGATACGGTTATAATAGCTAAAACCGAAGGAGGACTACAGGAGATGATTGACAAAATAGTTGACACTGGAAATCTGTATGAAATGGAAATTAACATCGAAAAGTCGAAAGTCATGAGAATATCCTGTGGAAACACGCCCTTACGGATCAGAGTAGAACGAAGAGAACTTGAAGAGGTCGATAATTTCAAGTATCTGGGAAGTATTTTGACTAGAGACGCTTACTGCACCAAAGAGATCAGGTCAAGAATGGCCATAGCTAAAGAAGCATTCAACAAGAAAAGATCACTCTTAACTAGCAGGCTCACTATTGGACTTAAGAAGAAGTTGGTCAAATGCTATATGTGGAGCATTCGACTGTATGGTTCAGAGACTTGGACATTACGGGAATTAGAGAAGAAATATTTGGAGAGCTTCAAAATGTGATGTTGGAGAAAGATGGAGAAGATAAAATGGACAGAGAGAGCAACAAACGAAGATGTTTTAAAACGGATAGGAAAAAAGAGGACACTTCTAGCCACCATTCTTCGCAGAACAGCCAATTGGATTAGACACATCTTGAGAAGAAATTGTCTTCTTTACACCGCCATAGAAGGAAAGCGAGGAATAGGAAGAAGAATACAGCTGATCGATGATTTGAAAGATAGGAGAAAATATTGGGAGTTAAAAGAGGAAGCTGAAGATCGACAAAAGTGGAAGAAACATTTCCAGGCCCAAATCTAAAATTGAAAAAATAAAAAAATTCCCAGTCCCAGGACCTATCCAAAAGGCAGAATACTTAATAATAATAATAATAATAATAATAATAATAATAATAATAATAATAATAATAATAATAATAATAATAATAATAATAATAATAATAATAATAATGTTTTGTTTGGTTCGGTGTTGAGGTTATTTACTACAATAATAATAATAGATATATGATTTGTATTTTACAGTATTAATAAGAATGTACAGAATTCCATGAACCTTGGCTTGTTTATAGGAGGAGGAGACTTTGAGTTATCAAGTGCTAATAGATGTCGCTCTTTTATTCTTATGTTCGGATGATTTTTCAGTGTTGTCAACCGATCCTCGTAATTGACATAAATCTGAAATGATATTTGAGCAACTGAATATTTATTATGTCGATTAAAAAAAAATCTCCACCTTCATCAGTGGCATATTTATTTACAAAACACACACATTCTGCTTCAATCGCATCTCATAAACAGAAAATCATTTTAGGTATGGTTAAGTTTATCTGAAATACATGGAAAATAAATTCATAAACCATTATAGCATGCCGAAATGATTTAATGGATACTAATAACTTCAAATACACTTATGTTCCTGTTTCAATCTCTTATTGGGGCTTCAACTGTATTGTGAAATTTTTTTTTACAGGTACAGTTATATGTGCGGAAACATGATGAAGAGAAATGTGTGTGTGCGCGTTAGCGTCTGTGAAGCTATTCTAGTTGCTATATAAACTATCCATCGTGATACGGTTTACGTATTTTGTTTTCAGAATATTGCAACAGGATTCACACTAACCTTGAAAATCAGGGAAGGTTGTGGAAAGTCAGCGAAATTAAAATAAGTCAAGAGATTTGCTTCAAAATATACCGAGTCAGGGAAATTGCTATATTTTGCTGAAGAGTCATGGAAAATGTAATCAGATCTTACGAAAGTATTCAGAGTTACTGTTACTGAAGCGATATTAACAGGCAATACGATTCATCGCAGAAGATATGGAGAACACTTCAAAGAATCAATGCAAATTCAAAAAGAAGAAAAAAAGGTTGTAAAAAAATAAACTTGTGTGTAGAAAGAGTGCATCTTAAGGAGCACTAAAAAGCACTAAAATTTCAGGCTTTGAAAGAACAACAAATTGAATAAAAAATTTAGATGTTTTAGGAGAAAATAATTTAGGTTTGTTGGTTTAGATAATCAAAGAGATAGCCGAATTATGGTATATGTTTACTTATTAATGTTTGAGTGTATTCAGAATGCCGAAGTGTTACGTTAGTATATACTTATTCTTTGGTATTAATGTTTTATTGTATTTCAAGTACAAGAAGTTTGACCCACAATAAATATTTACAGAAAAAAGTAAGTTTGTATTACATTTCTTTAAATTATAAAATTGAAAGTAACTATGTTTGTGACTCTTAATCTCTTAAACCACCCGACCAATCGCAAACTTTCAAAATCGATGAGATTCGGGCCTAGCATAATTTTCAGAATTTCATTTTGAGGTGCAACGTAGGGAAGGGAAAGGGTGCGAACGTATATATTTAAAAAAACTGGAAATGAAAGTGAATGTCTTTGTAACTTAGCAAGTCTTGAACCACACGACCGATCATGATCAAATTTTCGACATAGATGAGGTTCGAACCTAAGATGGGTTTTATCATTTCACTTCGATGGTTCAACTTAGGGGAGGGCGAGAGAAGGTGGAAAATGGCTGATATTAGTGTCGAATCCATAGTTTTCGGGGTCGCTGACATAAACAGTGATACTTCCGATGCCGTTTAAATCCATGCCACTAAAAACAAAAATAACATATTTCACGGGTGGCAAACACATAAGATAAGGAGTTTTGTGCATTTAAAATCTTTATTGTAATCCAGCGAGGTAGCGAGGATGCTAGTTTTAAGTAAATAAAAAGGAAAGGGTTCGATGGCTACGGAAATAGTAGAGTCTGATTGAAAAATGTTTTTCTTTTTTAAACCATAAATAGCAGCGTTCACTAAATCGCATGTCAGGAAAAATTTCTTAGTCATGAAAATTCAGAAAAAAGTCAGCGAAATCAATTTTAGAACATTAGTGTGAGCCATGTACAGGTAAGATTTAATTATACGTGAAGTATTTCTTTATACGTGAAATATTGTTTTCATTTGAAAGCCATGAGATGTAATTGAAACGGCAGTGTGTGTTTATGTTAATAAATAAACCGCTGGCGAAGATGGGAGTTCCGATTGAAAACGCATTCTCTGAGTTTAACTTAATTTAATAGTTATAATTATGCGTCCGTTTAATAGTAGAACAAAATTATTTGCATTTAGTGTAACGTTTTCTTTTCTTTGTATTTTCAGATTTCTGATTGATGATTGTGAGTATTTGTTGAAGCAGGACGACACAGATGATACGAAGAAGCTGTTTTGAAATATAAGTGAAATTAGTATATTTTAATTATATTTAAAAAATTTAAAAAATACTATAGAAAATTATAATAGTAATAATTTTTAAAAAAATATATCTAGTCCGTAAGGGCTTGATATTTCATTCAAACTGTGATATAGCACATTGTTCCAATGATTTTTCTTATAAATGTTCATATATATACACACACATAGTATATATTAATAAATGTTAGCTGAAATAAAAAAATGTCCGAAAGTGTACAGTATAAAGTTTTCAGAGAAAAAAAAAACGCTTAAATATAAAATATATCATAAGTAGTACTTGTTGAAAAATACTTTCACAGATGTAGTTAATCTTCAGGTAAGAATATTTTAGAAAATTGTAGACTGGTCTTCGAATGTGTAACACTTGTAAAGCAATCTCCCGTTTAAAAAAATAAATAAAATATAACAAAAAATAAGAAGAAAAGATATGAAATAAGTAGAATAGAAACGAGTTTGTGGTTTAAACATTTGTGTGAATAGATTGTGGTTCTAAATGGTAAACCGGTATTCCTGGAGAATAGCATAACAGCGATTTAACTCACATTTACAAAATACTTAGGTAAGAAAGTTACAGAATACTTAGGAAAAAAGTGCACCAAAGAAATGAATATATGTTGTTTTCGTAGTATTTATGCAAAGTGTTCAGAGTGATCCTTTTAAAGTCTGGATCCAAATGGGAAAAATACATACAATTATAGAATTTGTTAGAAGTGTCCATTGTTGTGTTACTTACGGAATTGAAGCCGAAATCTCTGCTTCCGTTGTGCATTAGGGACCACACTCAAAGAAATCTGACCTTCGTGTGCATTCAGTTTCTTCAGATTGAGGAAGCTTTTAATTTTAAACTCATATAGCACAGCTTGTTGAATGTTTGGTTACTAGTTCCCCAAATTCAGTAACAAGTACTCATTACTTGTACTGCATTCGTTTTACATAGACTAGATTTAAGTATTTATGTAAAGAAACACAATTTACAATTCATGGACAATTTCTCACGGCGATAAATTTCTTGGGTTTGGAGCAGTTTCCCAACGACGAATTGTTTGGGAGCACACACACCCTTTCGCGCGTGTAGTCGGCCCATACTTCCCAGTGACTGTGGGTCTCTCCAGAAAGTTAGATATAATTAATTCCTACTTTTTCAGCACATTTGCAAAATACTTAGTAAGAATGTTACAGAATACTTAGGATAAAAGTGCACCGTAATAATAAAAGAAACAGTCATATCCGAAAATTCCTATAGATCCAGACTTACAGGACACCCTACATTTTGGTATTGCTGTTATATATTGCTCACAAGTTAAAAGACTTGTTCAAAATTGAGAAGAAGTTTCTCAGTCAGTTCCAAGTACATCTAAACACTCAAAAATGAATGAATTTACTTCAGATTTGACGCAATACTCGCAAGTATGAAGTAAATTTTCTGAGTTATGAGTACCAGCACATTCTTCTTTGAATTAGATTTATTCAAACCCAGATTGAGAAATTTTTTCTCGTTGTTGTGAGAGTGCTTTTTAATTGTGTGCAGCAGTGGCGTCAGGAGTTCATTCCTGAGCGGGAGTGGAGTTTCGACCAAAGATGATGTGGACTAAGGAAAATAAATTTTTAGACTGTATATACGTAATTATTAATTCCATTTCAAACGAATACTGTAATAATATTGTTGAAGAAGTTTAAGAAGGAATAGTCCACCTCTTATCTAGGCTAATGATGTAATTAAAAAAAAAAGTACTTGTCACGGTATGTTTAGTTAAGAAAAGTACAGTGCAGCCCACTTATAATGAACTCGTAAATAGCGAATTATTGGATATTAAGAATATAAATGAAATCCGTGTCACACCGCCTATTTAAAACATGCAAGAAATGACTATATATTACGAACAATATTTTCCGTAAAGACCGCTTAGGGCGAGGTTTTCAGCATGAAATCATGTTTTGTTTTCTTTTGCTGGTGGATAACCCAGGTACAGCAAAACTGGTTTTCATAGCTATTGTCACAGTGCAAGCTAGGCATGACTCACTCCTCCCCCTTCCACTCGGATGACAGCAGAAATCGCCCCGGGTGCAGGTATTTCCGGTAACACGCGTCCACTAGAGTTCAAAGTCGAGGTTAAAAATAAATCTCTTGTTTTCACTGGAGTTCATTGTGTTAGACGCGGAGACAAAGTGAGGTGCATTTTTCGATAGCTGGAAAATAGAAACACGTCGCAAGTTGATTTTTTTAAGTCGTGTTTGTGTATCGCTAGATTAAAAGATGGCAAACGAAAGGAAAGCCAGATGTCTTCAGACAAAAATGAAAATTATAGGAGGCTACGAAGGAAGATGAAGCAGATTCTGATGATGAGGGAGAAGTGGAAAGTCTGAAGCCACCCATGAGTTCCAAAGAAGCGATCCAAAGTTAGGAAAGCTTGCAACGCTATCTTTTCAAATACAGCAACACGGTGCCGGACAGTGCATTTCGGTCATTTGAGAAAGTGGAACTAGCGGTGCTACGAGCAGCGGCAACACAGACGATTCAGAAGAAAATTACAGATTTCTTCAGGCGTGCTTTAACAGGTAGGAAGAACTGTAATATGTATGATAGTCCAGATTACAACCTAATTAATAAAATTATCTTCAGATGTAATGCTATACAGCTGTATATTCTTTTCTAAACTATCTGCTTGTTATCTAATCCTTTATTTTTCCATAATTCGGAAAAATACATGAGTTTGTTTATAACGAAGTTCGGATATAAAGAACTCATTGTGTTAGTCCCGTGAAATTCGTTATAAGTGGGCTGCACTGTATTGAGAAGCTAACATTTTATCGCATCTTTGACATTATTGCCAATACTGTCAGGTCACTTGCCAAAAAATTAAGAAGTTTCTAATGTCTTTCGTAAATCACTTAGTTTTGACGTACGAGTTATCGTACAATTAGCCCTTGTTAAATATCACTGGCATAATGGTTAATCCTCGGCCCAGTCGCACACTTTCATTCTTTAATATTCAAACTTCATCTTCAATTGGTGCTAATTGAGTTCGCTACAACTTAAGTTTTGCGGAGGCTCTGTTCCCTCTAAAAGAATCTGTTGATGTCACTGGTACGCAATATATGATATGTTGTAAAGAGAAAGAAAGAAAGAGAACGAACGATAAGATACACACACGCACTAACACTAAAGTTTCCTTTGTATGTGTGTGTGTGTGTGTTTTAAAGAAGTGGGTTATATCAAATAAAATGTGTGTTTGTTACTGACGATAATCAAGTTCGATTTTGTGTGTTTAAGATGGGAGTTAAAGCGAATTATTAAAGTGGTAACACGTTTCCCTTATCTGTATGGTTTAGATGAATATCAACATTCACAATAATTAAATATTGGAAAAACTTGTTTTTAACTTACTCCTTAGATATGAGAATCACAACTTACTGTTTCAGAAATTGTTTTGTTCCTTTTTCAATGTATTTTCTACTGCTACACTTCCCACTAAAACATAGTTACAGACTTTTGTTAAGACCCTTACTTCAATATAGAGTCTGTGTACTGAGGGAGAAAAAACTGAGTGAATTCAGTGCGCATTTCTGAAAAGGCTTTTTTAGTAGTCAAGTTTGTAAACTTAATTACATGGAAAGTACGAGGCGCCTCCAGAGATAAAGTTTCCCTAGGGCGGTAAACATAAAGAAGAAGAAGACACGGTGACCTTGGAACATTTATTGCCACAGACACAGCATTATTTTTCAGTATATTCATTACGGAAATTAAGACATTTATCGTACCGTGAGATTAACTTTTGTATTCCAATATCTTAAGAGCCACCTGGAGTAGAACCAATATAATGACAACCGTTTGCAGTTGTTTCTCGGTATCACAATACTTACCGGACAGGAATTTCTTGAGGTGTAAAAAGAGATGAAAATCCCTCGGAGCAAGGATCCGGGCTACACGGTAGTTGGTCAAACACGTCTCACTGGAACGACTGCAGATCGATCGCCACCCGCCGTATAGCCAGAATCTTGCCGCGATTAATTTTCGTGTCTTCTTAAGTGATTCCTAGTAATTTTCAAATAATTCCTGCACAGTAAGCATTTTGATAGTGCTGAGCAATTGCAGGCGGCTGTCTTACACTGATTGCACTCCCTGATGACTGACTGTTGCGACATCATTCAAGTTCAAAAAGCCTATTATTTGTGATATTTATCAAATTTGCGTATTAAAGTAATACTGCATATTTGTAATATTTGCACAATTGAATTAATTTTAATTTTTGTGTGGCGTTATAATGATTTTGCCTTGTGTTTGCTTGAAAGACAGTTTTTACTTCTTTGTTGAAGATGATCCGATCAAGTTGATTTTGCTGTAATCTTATAGTGTATAGTAAAGTATCCAAATAATTTTAGTGTTGTGCCTTTCCGTGTTATACACATTACATTGGTGTAGTGATCGCTTCGGAAGCAACAATAGACTCAGAAAAAGAGTCGAGTATCGGAAAAGGACGACTGAAAAAAAGATTTAGATTATATTTTTGAGTTCAGCGTCCCTTCTAGCAGTGAGGCGATATGAGATGTTCACCTTCAGCTTAACGTGAGATGTGGACCATACGAGCTCCCGGTGGTGGGTAAACACTGTGTATGTGGGTTTTTGAGGGGTTCTCCCGTTTCCTCCCACGTCCTTCATTCCACCATTATCATGGAGGCACCGTCTCCTTTAGTCTTGTTGCATGATTATGGAAAATTAAACGAATTATATGAGTAGGCACATTGTTTATACTATGGATATTTGTGGTTCTAGTTTTCTTCGGTGAATCGCAATAAACTTCAAAGAGGTAGTTACAAGACTTATGCTTTGAACGAGTAATTGTAAGAAGGAGTACAAGACAACTAAAAATTTATATTTTATCCTTATAGCAGAGAAAAGCGATAGGGATGGAACGGGATCTCAATCAGAAAATACATAATTCCTTTTACATTGATTAAGAAGAAAGAAAGGGCAAGAGAATCTTCACGATCTGTATTGAACATCTCACCGTATCTAAGATTTTTTTACTCTATTGATTTATATTTACCTTGTTTGTCAAGAGAGTGGCTGCAGAGGACGAGACCTACTCTTTAATACGTAAAAGTTATTTATATATTATTTGTTGAAAATTTAGATATATATATTGGTTAATTAGATATTGTAATTTCACCACAATATTCTGTTTTGATGCAAATTTAAATTTAATATATCTACCCCACATCCATTATCCAGGAGACGATTTCCTCTCCCAAATGACCCTTCTGGGACCATCAGAGGATGGAGTAATCTACTTAAAACCCTAGCTTCTAAGATTTATTCTTTCTAGGAAAGAAGGGTTGGCCAGCAAGTTGCCTAGGGCAAAATATCAAATTGCGCTCTTTCGAAAAAATATGCTACACTTAAACGATTCTAAACTTATTGTTGAGATATAAAATAAAAGTGATTTCATCAATGTGGAATTCATTCAGTTTCCTTTTGGGTAAAATTTCAGCATCAATCTTTTGAATTATTCTGAATATTTGACACAATGTAAAAAAAATAAAGGCAAAAATGAAGAGATAGGGGGAACGTGCTGCTATTTGTTATTTACTTTCGCCCAATTCCACTCACCTTAATATCAAGTTGGAAGAACATGTTTTGTGAATTCTCATTATCAGCAGGAATTGCTGAAAAGTTTCCATGTTTCTTAGTCTTTCCCTTTATATATATGTATATTATAAAGACACACATATATATCTATACAGTGAAATGTTAAGAAGTTTTCATAATTGTTTATAAATGGAAGTGTATAATATATATTTATTTTGTTCTGAAAATTTTAACATTATGCATGCACATTATGGTCTGGTACTTTTAAAGTAGTAAGAGATTTATTTTGATGTGATCATACGATAGATTTCCGTCTATTTAGCGTTGTGTATGTGATGTGTTCTAATGTGTTCATATGTTCCGTGCGTGTGTTTTGATTAACTTTCATAATGTTCACATAATATTTTTATACACTGAGTAGTCCAAAAGGGCTATTTTTTACTGTAAAAAAATCAATAACTAGAATATATTTATGATGGCTGTGATTTACATGTCCCTTCCCATTTTTTAAATACCAATGACATTAATTTCCTTTCTGTAATCAGATATATATAGAATCGATGTATTTGTAAATTACTTTTTTTATGTTGAATTATAGATATTAAAATTAGTTGGTTATAATCTAATGGTTGTTTTTTTTTTTTTAATTCCAAATTACACAGTCAGTAGGTTCGAACATGGATATGAAACGATTGCTGACAAAAACAAGGGTATTTTTCATTTAAATACCTGCCTTCTGAATCTTCACCACAGACGTTTCAATGGTCAGTTTGTCACATGAACGAATTTTACATTGCTTGAAAAATTACATTACCAATTTCAGGGCTTACGTTTAGAGATGCCCCTCCAGTTTCAAACCTACAAAAAAGCAATTAGAACATCAAACTTAGGCTAGCTTAGGCTAGGTTAGTTAGTTTAGGTTAGGTTTCGTTAGGTTAGTTTAGGTTACCCGGTAAGACTTTAGTTATACTAGAACATAACTGGAACCGGATCTCATAAAAGCTTGAATTATCAGTTTAATTCAGTAATCGATGGTTCTCATAAAAATTTCATCGATTCTTTTCATGATTATATAATTCTGTAAAACTCAATGCGAAAATATCACATTCAACGTACCGATTCGCCATCCCATACGACTACCATACTGCTGAATCATCAAAACCTTCCGCGTCTTGCAAATATACCAACTTCTACATATCTTTTCTCGTTTTAAACATAATTTGACTGGCAAACTTACACACCTAAACATCACATAAAAACTCCAAATCATCATTTCTTATGTAAATCTTCCTAATTTTTATAAAAAATGGAGGGGCAACTCTAAACTTCACACCATTTCTGGACTGGAGAATAAATTATCAGAACTATCCTCTTAATAATTCTAAATTTAGTTCTTTACTTTGAAAAGAACCTCCTGAGTGATTGATGATGTAACGATCACAGCTTTCTTTTTTTTTTTCCTCCACTTGTGTTGCCTTCTTTTTACTGGGTTTGGAGCCGGTATATTTTAACTAGACAAAAAAAAAAAAAACTTTTAAGCCTCCCTGAAAATTAACAAAGATGTGTGCTTAACTGAGTATAAATATTCGAAACTCTTCTATTAGATCATTCAAGAGCTTTTCTGTTTGTTTCTATAGTTGTGTACAAAACCTTCATTCCGGCAGTCAATATATGTTAGGCAGATGATATAGATACTAATTTGAAACAAAGAAGTGCAATGTTCTTCTCCAGTTTGAGTTCTTTCGCTTGAAATGACGCCAATTTTCTGATGTCTTGTGTAACGTTATAATTTCATTCAGCGTTGGTATATTTGTCAGTCCTCAATTCCCCCAACATTAAACTTTAAAAAATCATAAGTTCAATAAGGGCAACACGGGCTTGTCTGCCGTTTCAATTTAGGCAACCTTACAATACATATAACAAAGATATTTACTATCAGGAAATTTAGGCAACCAACATGGTCCTCTTTTGATAATCTGGATTGCATGACTTACATTTGTTGGTGACCAATGAAATGCCAGTTTGAAAACCAATAAAGGTAGGCAACCCCAAATTGAGCATAGGAATCATAAGTAATGAAAGTTGAAAAGACATTTTTTAATGTAGAATCTACTTCAGGAAAATACAGGTGATCCTGGAATAATAAAATAAAAAAAAAAGCGAATGTTTCCGTTTTTCTTCGCAAAATAAAATCCAGATTTTTATAGGAGAAAACCTGGATCCTTAAAAAAGGCTTTATGTTCACCTCTATGTTCCACTGAGAACACCGTGGAATCCATAGACCTGCCTGAGCGATGGCAACGGGCTATTGCTTCTAATGGGGGCTCTTTCTGGTTTTTCACGTACGTTTTACTTTTTGTTATTGCTTTCAACTTCTGGGCTCAAAATCATTCAGAACTTCTTTGGGTGCCTAATATAGCCCAAAGAGTATATGTGTGAGTCGTTCAACTAAAGATTCCATCTCAAGAAGGCCTATGTCATCAAAATACAGACAACCACAAAACTATCTCCCCTCCCCCTAAGTGTTATAATTCTATTTCTTGGGGTCCAGGTAATTTGCAGTTGTGAGAACGCCTGGACAGATGCAACCCAACTTACATGTAACTTTTCTCGGCACTTACAGCAGTTGATAGCACTGAGTCTTTATGCAATCTCGAGTAAGTCATTAAGACACTCACATAAGCTTGGATAGAGGATGAAGTGGCGCGGTAGGTGAGTTGTTAGAACATTGAACTTCTATTCGGTAGACCCGAGTTCGAATCCCGGCCAGGCTGAAACTTTTTCAAATGTTTCAATTTAAATGCATACTCAGTATGACAAAAAAGATGATCTCTTCCCTAGAAAGAAAAAGATGTTAGAATTGGAGAAGATCTATTAATGAAGTCAATGTCAACAGATAGGTCTTTATGCGAGTAAAATTGTGAGTAAATGACGCACGAAACATCTCTCCGTTCTAAGATGAATCTCTCTGGTTCAGAGCGTGTTGTCTAATGAACACCACATATTAATCTCAATATTGCTGTGTATGTAATGTATTATTTCATTATATACTGTATATTCAAAGAAATAAAAGCACTGATCACACATGAATCAGTAAATGCTTGAAAGTAGACGAAAATATCAAATCTAGAACAACTGCTGGAAATAAGTTTGTAAATCACTGTCACCATTGACAGACCTCCAATTCTCCTTATTCCAACATCGTTTTCTTTCAAGGGAAGAGATCTTGTTTGTCATACTGAGTATGCATTGAAATTGAAATTGAAACATTTGAAAAAGTTTCAGCCTGGGCGGGATTCGAACTCGGGTGTACCGAATAAAAGTTCAATGTTCTAACGACTCACCTACCACGCCACTTCATCCTCTACCCAAACTAATACATTGTTAAAATCGTTTCATGGAAGAATATACACAATATACTAATGCTTATGTGAGTGTCTTAATGACTTACTCGAGATTTCCTTCTTTAACTCAAAAACAAGTTATATAGACGTTCCTCAATGAGGAAAATATTACGAAACGTTCAAGTTGAGGCTACGTCATTGGATTCAGGGATGATCCAGATTTACATTACATTTCTTCCTTACCATAACTTCCAATTTCCAAAGAAGAAAAGACGACAGAAATTTTCACATTCTTTGAATTTTTTCAACACGTGTAAAAATAGTTCTATGTTTATGTTTCATAACTACTAGTTTATTTTCTTATATTCATATGAGGAATTTGTGGCAAATTGAGCCGGTGGCACTAGCCGAGTGATCTCGGGCGTTCGGCTTCTGATCATGAGGCGCAATCCACTAGGTGTTCGAATTCCTCTGAAGAGCAAGGTCGAAATTTAACTGTCCTCGGTGTTTCTGTGTTTGTGTCCCTGTAACGCTTGGAATACGTTGAAAGGACATGAGGTGCCAGTGGTGAACAATACCCCGGTTAAGGCGATTTGTTTTAAAAAATGTGAAAGCAGGAAACTCCCATTGCAGCTACCTGGGTTCAAATCCCGTCGAGGCAATTATTATTTTTTCTGTATGAGAAGGTAATGTTTATGTAATTGGTATTATAATTATGTTATTCCTTTATTATTATCATTATTACCAGGGCCGTGCCGTGGAAAATCAGCGCCCGGGGCGAGAGTATATGACGGCGCCCCCATACATATATTTAAAGTGATTATTCCTATCTTTTCGTTTTACCTCCCGAATTTTTCGCCCCCCTTACTTAGGCGTCCGGGACCGTCGCTCCGCTCGTCCCCTTCCCCCGGCACGGCCCTGATTATTACCACAGAAGGAAAGAAAAAGTGACACAGTCGAACTATTCATAGGAGCAGGAAAGATATACAGTATGTCAGATGTTTCTTAGGTTTACACATGAACGCAATAATATTATTACGTTTATGGATTTACAGATAGAATTATCATTTTATGACAAGAAATGGAATATAAATATTTGTTAGCCGATAACAGTAACGCATTTTGTTTCGCCCTTCTTCTAGGTAGAAAGGTGAGGGTGACATCATAAATAGGATCATTCTCGTGACTAGAATTTTAAGTTCGATCACTATTTGAAATTTGTACACAGCTTTGAACAATTCCTAGAAACTCATTTTTGGTCCATACTACTGCAGTAAGGACGTGTTTAGCCCTTATGTATTCATCAATTCTTATCCAAACATGTTACGGGGCGCGGTGGCTCAGTGGTAGAGCGTTCACCTCCGGCGCTTGGGGTCCCTGGTTCGATCCCAGCTCGCGCCGTGTGGACTTTCTGGTGGACAAACCCCGTGCTCGTGGGTTTTCTCGGGGTTCTCCTGTTTCCTCCCACTTTCTTTATTCCACCATTTCACTCATTTCTCATTATCACCGTCTCCTTTAGCCTTACCGGCATAAAAGTGGGACGTTAAAAGATTTCATTTGGTTTCATTTCCAAACATGTTACGTTCCCAGACAGTTCGAATGAAGGTTAATATAGATGATGTAATTGTGTTGTTGGCATTTCACCTTTGAAGGAAGTCGTCTCAACTCTGAAACCCATAGAAATTTAATATTTTTCATGTCAGTATACATCAGAAGTATCAATATTGCAAATTATAAAAATTTCCTTAATTGCCTCAGCGGAAATCGAACCCGCGACCCCAACAATATGAAACTAACGCTTAAGCCACTACTCTAAGGCATTACTGTTCTGGGAGAAGGAAAAATGGATGTACAGTAAATTCAGTAATTACACACTTTTACGATTTCAATGTAATAATGGTGAAACTTTCTGATTTCAGTCATAATAAAACACTAAAGTATTATACAGAAAGAAGAGTCCAGAGAATTCAACTTTAAATTGACAACTAAAAAGACATACTAACAGGCAAGGCCATGCAGGAAAAATTGACTTTTAGAGTGCCGTGCCGTGACGGGAGCGAGCGGGACTACGCCCAGGGCGCCTAAGTAGAAGAGTGCAAAATTCGGGAAGAAAAAAGAAAGAAAATGTATTAAAAGTGCTCAAAATCAAGGTAAAGGAGTATATATTTTTGAAAACTTTCTTACGCCAATCATGGTGCCGCTTCGCGGCTTTTCTAACGACCTCACGCATATGTACAGAGGTACTGCCGTATGCTCTCGGCTCGTGCCCTGATTTTTTTACAGCAAATGGGAATCTGGTGTTTCAGAGCACTGGATTATCTTTTTAAAAGTTAACTAATTTTATGAACCTTCCTCAGTACCTTATGTTTCCTATTTTTACGCATTTTACTCACTTTTACAGTTTTTCCAGTAAGTCTTTAAGAACAGGGATAAAAACATAGAAACATTGAGGACAGTAAAAATCACAAACACTATTCGCGCGTTCTTTCCTTGCCTGAAGTAATACAATAAAATATGGTGAACATGTAATTTTTTTCTTCCATGTTCTGTGTGTTATGAAATGTGTAAAACCAAACCAAACCAAACCAAATTAATACACAAAACGCTCAACATCTTAGCTATTCATGATGTAACTAATATATCCACAAATCATCATTTGTCATATTTTACCGAAATACGTCATGACTTTTCCGACAACTTGATACTTTAAAAGTTGTTAATACGCAAATTTCATTGATCTCATAATTTATTCACTTACTCTCTTATGACCATCAAAACCTTTAGAGTACTTTTCGTACATATAGAAAGGTAAAATGTAGTATCCAGGCTTGGTGTAGCGTGCAAGTAAATAAATAAAAAGCAACAGCATATTTCCTCCCTCAAACTTCTTACGTAAACAATACCTTCCAATAAAGAAGAAAATAAATGCCACGACGGGATTCAAACCTGGGTCGCTGTAATGGCAGTGCTCTGCTTTCACAATTTGTCATCAATTCCTCATAAAAGGATAAGAAAATAAACTAGTATTATGTTAGATAAACATAGCACGCACTATTTCTACACGTGTTGATATAATTCAAAGAATGTGAAATTAGTTTCTACCGTCTTTTCTTCTTTGGAAACTAGAAGGTAAAGAAGAATTGTACTGTAAATTGGGACCTTCGCTGAAAACGATGGCGTAGCCTTAACTTGAAGAACGTTTCGTGATATGTTCCTCAATGAGGAATGTCTATATTACTTGTTTTGGGGTTTAAAAAATGGAATCTCGAGTAAGTCATTGTGACACTCACGTAACGTCTCCTTATAAAGGGATAAATCGTTGAGTCTTTTTAATTTGACCAACAAAGTTCTGCTTTAACCATGTATATACGACGATAACCGTCTGGGATAAGATAAAACTCGTTCGCCATATAATTGTATAATAAAATTACGCGCATCTATTTACTTTGTTTCATAGTTCTCCCATATTCACTTTCTAATATTCGGCGACAGTCGCCATCGAAATTCATACAATTATACGCATTATTATTATTATTATTATTATTATTATTATTATTATTATTATTATTGATTCACGGGGCCCAGGCGGGTATCCCCGCCTTCCCGCCTAGGCCAGTCTGTCCCTGGCAGCGAGGACTTCATTCTGGCCGCGCTCCTTTGATTCGTCCAAGGATCCCGAGGATTCCAAGAATCCCGAAGGGACCAATACGAACTATCGCCAGTCATGTGCTTGCGGTTATTATTATATATTACTTTTTCCGAATGAATTGTTTCTAAAGTGAGCTCCAGGGGCAAGAGTAACCCCTGCCTCTACATCATGAAGTGAAAAATATTGAGATGAGTGCGTATAATTGTATGAATTTCGATGGCAACTGTCGCCGATCATTAGAAAGCAAATATGGGAGAACTGTTAACCCTTTGGGGATCCCATGGTACAATTTGTACCATACGGGGTATTTCATGGTACATTGCGTTAAAACTCTCCTATTTGAGCTTTTTCGTCCGGTTTTTTTTTTCAAGTCCAGAGGCATTGTAGAAGATATGACGTATGGTTTCACACCTTTCTGCGTCGAGACATAGGAGGTGATGACGTCATAAGTCTAAAATTTATATTTTCATGTAATACTTTTTGGGGGGTTATGTAAAGTATTTTTGGCGGGCTTATTTTTGTACGTAAAAGATTGAAATTTTTGCACAAACATGCAGTCCACCGAGTAGTATTTACCAGATTTTTTTTTCAGATTTCTGCGTTAAAACAGGGGGGGGTCCAGAGGGTCAAAATTTGAAGAAAGGGATATTTTTAACCAAAAATCCCGTTTTTCCTCATTTTCCCGCCTTAGATACATGATGGAGACAAATGAATGGTACCGCCTGAAAGGCAGTTCTATTCTGAAGAGAATGATGGGCGAAACATGACCCTAGGGTAATTAGGGATGTCTCAGGCAATGTTTAAAAATTTCCCTCTGTATACGGGAATATGGGACATTGTCGGTATATATATATATTTTTTTTTTTTTTTGGCGGGCTTACTTTTGCACCTGGAAAATTTGAATTGTGCATAAACATTCAGCCCACCGAGTAGTATCTACCAGATTTTTTCAGATATCTGCGTTAAAACAGGGGGGTCCGGGGGGCTAAAAGTTGAAAAAAGGATATTTAGACCCAAAAAATCCTGTTTTTCCTCATATTCCCGCCTTAGATACATGATGGAGACACGTAAGTCATACCGCCTGAAAGGCAGTTCTATTCTGAAGAGAATGATGGGCGAAACATGACCCTAAGGTAATTAGGGATGTCTCAGGAAATTTTTTACCTGAGATCATGGTGTTTTACGGTAATTTGGGGCATGGTGGGAATTCCTGATAAAATTTCTCCCGCCCTTGGTATTCAAGATAGAAACTTGAAATTTAGCACACACATTCAGTATACCAAGTACTATTTATCAGATTTTTTATATGGCTACGTTTACACAGGGCCGCTCCTGAAGGGCCCAAAGTGCGAGAAAAAAATTCCCTCCGAAATTTTCCCTTTGACATCATTTTCCCCGCTCCTGGTATATGGTATGAGCATGCAAGTGGTATCGTTTGAAAGCCAGCTCCATTCTGAAGAGAATGAGGTATGAACCATGATCCTAGGATAAATAGTGACGATGCAGTAGGTGCTTGACTGAAAGTCTAAAAAAATAGCCCAAAAAACCAGGTGCCGGAAAGGGTTAAATAAAGTAAATAGATGCGTGTAATTTTATTATAAAATTATATGGCGAATGCATTTCCTCTGATCCCAAACGGTTATCGTCGAATATACATCGTAACAGGAGCGCTCTGATTGGCAAAATTAGAAAGACCTCAATGATTTATGGCTTTACATGCGATGTCTCCTTCATCGCCTCCGTGGCGAAGTCGGAAGAACACGCGCCTTCGGATTCTAAGTTGTTGGTTCGCGCCCGCGTCGGGTTACATTTTTTAAAGTTTTTACACTCAGTGTAATATGAACAAATCACGCATATAGGTGATTTAACATTTTGGGGGAGTAATTTTGTGGTTCATTGGCATTTTGCCGCGCTGGTAGTATAATTTTCAAAACATAAGTGGGGCCACAGTGGATCGTTCCTGCGGGCATCTTTTTGCTGAGAGGTCTCTAGTTGCCCATCGCAGGCCCACCGACGCTTTCAGCATGGGATAGCTTGAGTTTCAGGTTGTTTACATTATCAGTTTTCTTTTTCTACCTTTCACCAAAAAACTTCCATACAAAATAACGTAATAAACAAAAAATATATAAAGTATGTTTGAGTGTTCGGGCCACACATCATCACATCTTCGAGGGCCAACGGTTCTCCAATATCGCGTAACCTGGATAAAACGTTGAACTCGACAATCTGCAATGTATATTACTGCCTCGTGAAAGAATATAATTATAAAGAAATACTCGATGAGATTATTTAAACTGTAGTTTCACATACTATTAGCCTCGATGGTCAAGCAGGACGGTAAACTTCCTCATATCTAAATGCTGCAACAACATCCACTAATACTACTTCAATCACTCATTTTCAACAATTTACTTTGACAATTTAGATTTGTATTCTCTTGACTATTGTTTCTACACAACACTTTCTATTTTATTATGACCGAAACAAGAGTTATACATCGAAATGGTTCGATTCACGTCGGGTAATAAAAGGAAATTTTTATCATTTGTAATGTTGATACTTCCAATGTAAGGTAACAGAAAATATTCGATTTCTCTCGGCCTTAGTGTTGATACAACTTTCTTCAGTGCACTCGCAATAGAACAGTTGCCTACAAGATGACGTCAGCCGTATTAACCTTGATTCGTACTGTCTGGGAATATAACGCGTTTTGCGAACAATTGATGAATACGTAAGGCATATCGTTAGTATAGGTAAAAAATACGACTGATTAAAAAGAAAGATTATTATTTCACAAACATTGCTTATGTTTCTACTACTTCTACTTCTTCTACTACTTCTGTAGAAATATTAATGTTTTAAGCAATTCACCATTTCAGATACATTCCATATCAACAAAAAGACTTTAAATTGAATAATCAAAAACTTAATATAATATAAAATATGTAGCCAAGCCTCAACTTTCCAATAATAATAATAATAACGGAATAACAGAATTAGAATAGCAATTACGTATAAAATAACTTCCAATTAAGAAAAAAAGAATTGCCACGACGGGATTCGAGCTCATGTCTCTGCCATACAAGTTTCATAATTTGCCAATCTACCACAAATTCCTCATACAAAGATAAGAAAATAAACTAGAAGTTACGGATGATAAAAATAGAATTTTCTTTTTCTACACGTGTTAATGCAATTCAAAGAATGTCTGCCGGCTTTTCTTTGGAAATTAGAAGTTACAATGAGGAAGAATAGTAGTAATGTAAATTGGGGGAGTTAAAAACGATGTGGTAGCCTCAACTTGAACTTTTCGTGACATTTTCCTCATTGACGAAGGTCTATATAACTTGTTTTTGAGTTAAAGAAGGAAATCTCGAGTAAGTCATTGTGACACTCATAAGGAACGTCTCCTTATACGAGTATTAGTATTTTGTATAGTCCTACATGCAACGATTTTAACTAGCTAATAAGTAATAGTTTAGATGAAAGATGAAGTGACGCGGTAGGTAAGTGGTTAGCGTATTGAACGTGTGTTCCGCAGACCCGGGTTCAAATCTCGGCCAGATTGAAACTTTTTCAAATGTTTCAATTTCAATACATACTCAGTGTGACAAACAAGATCTCTCGTCCAAAAAGAAAAAGATGTTGGAATGAAGAGAATTGGAGAAGGTCCCTCAATGAAGGCAATCATTTACTAACTTATTTACTAACTTATGTTCTATATTTGATATTTTCAGCTACTTTCAAACATTTACTGATTCATGCGTGGTCAGTATTTTTATTTCTCTAAATATACAGTATATAAAGAAACAATACATTACATACACAGCAATATTGAGATTAATATATGGCGTTCTTTGGAAAACACGATCCGAACCAGAGATTCATCTTAGAATGGAGAAATGTTTCGTGCGTCATCTACTCACAATTTTACTTGCATAAAGACCTGACTTAGTGCTACCAACTGCTGTGAGTGCAAAGAAAAGTTACGTGTAAGTTGGGTTGCATCTGTCTAGGCGTTCTCACAATTGCAAATGACCTGGACCCCAAGTAATGGAATTAGAACGCTTAGGGAGGGAGATACTTTTGTAGTTGTCTGTACAGCAATTTCCTCTTCCAATAGATGATATCCTGCAGAATAATTTCATTTTGCAGCTATCTTTTATTATAATAATTGAATTGAAATGGCGGCTCTATAATATAATCATAAAGTCGCATCCTTTTTCAATTATTAATACAATGAAAATTATTAAAACAATTACGGAAATTTCTGTACACACATACAAATGTTAGTTATTTTAATATGAAATTCTGAAACTCTTATTTATTCATGTCTAAGATTTTGTAATAGTGTAGGGTCAGAATGCTTGTGACCCTCTGTCCACGTGTAATGGCTTGTCTCTTTCTAATGCCCGTCTTCAGCGTAAGTGTACATGGTTTTGTACGAGCAGTCAGATAAATGACCCTTAAAATGCTTGTTACCTTACAGAAATCTTTGAATACAAACATAAGTTGAACTGAGAAATCAATTCGCATTGAAACTTCGTAACAGTGTTAGTTTCTACGACGGTTGGAATTTAAATAGTGGCAACACTGCTATAGAAACACTATGCAATGAAATGTACTAGTGGCGCTGATAGCGCACGTTGTTGACATACCTAACCTCTGAGCAAATAGACTCGCCCGTCCCACGTCACCTGCAGACGCACAAGCGAGGGAAGCACAGTCACTTGTGAGCGAGCGGTCTAACGTAAAGGTGTCACTATGTTTTCGAAACAGGAACAACGGAGTTGGATGAAGATTGAATGTGCTAGAGGTCGAACAGCACGACAGTGTCATCAAGGGCTTCAAGAAGCGTGTGGGGAATCGGCATTGCCTTACAGAACAGTGGCCTGGAGGAACGTAATGCGTTAGGATAACACCATCACAGTCGTACACGAGAATCACCATAACTTTCACCACAATGGGGCTCTGACGCACTTTCGACTTTCGCGGCGACCCATAATGACGCCATTCGTTGGATTGGCGATTCAGTTGGCTCGTAAGATCTGGCCCTGTCTCATTCGGTGTTACGATACGGCGTAAGAAAGCCTCGCCTTCGCGCTCATAGCGCTCCAAGTGCGTCTGAGCAGCGTCGTAACGCATCCATTTCTACAGTTCCGTCAACTCATGCTGAACCCATCGTGATGCAATTCTGCGCATGCCCAGACGTTCCTTCAGGATGCGAAGCACAGTCGTATGCGCTAATCCGGTTTCGTGGGCGAGCTCACTAATCGTCAGGCGTCGATCACTATCCACTAACGCGGCAACAACTTGAACTGCTTCTTCAGAGACGCTAGGACGACCTGCCTGATGCATGTCTGCCACAGTTTGCCGACCTTCGTTTAAGGCTTTTACGCACCGTGCTACTGTTCTGTACGGCAATGCCGATTCCCCACACGCCTCTTAAAGCCCTTGATGACAGTCGTGCTGTACGACCTCTGGCACATTCAATCTTCATCCAACTCCGTTGTTCTTGTTTCGAAAACATAGTGACACCTTATACGTTAGACCGCTCGCTCACAAGTGACTGTGCTTCCCTCGCTTGTGCGCCTGCCGCTGATCTCTATAAAAATTGTTGCGGAAGTATCGCAGGATTCTGAAACGTGTATTTTTGGGTAGTGCATATTAGTTCCTGAGTAAAGTCTTGACCCGACTGCGGTAAAGTCCCATAGTATTGGAGCTATGGACCTTTAAAGTTCATCTTCTCACGTTTTCGGCAGCCTATAATTCCGAAATGACGGATTTCTGCACCAAGGTTGGTCTATACTTTTTGTCTTATCTTGGTGTCAGGAATTACCTCCCAAACGTTGTCAGTGTTGTTTTGAAACACCCTGTATATTTTTAATCTACTATATAGATTAAATGTCTGTAGAATCTTTACAAGGTTATTTTCCAAATAGTAGGAAGTATGTGGAGAAATTGTAAAATGATTTCGTATGAATTGTTAAAAAGATTGGTTAAAGGTCTAGTGAACACATTGAAAGAAAAACACGAAAATAATGTGTAAAAAATATTTTTTTATTTATTCTCAGAATGCAAATTTCAGCAATACCAACTCATTTAAAGATATACGAGGGAAAATATATATTTACCAACTACAAGCATATGCAGAATCATGGATGGTACTATACAAAATGAACACAATGAACGAAAATCAATGAAACAAAAAAACTATGTACATAAAAATTACTTATTTACATTGAATAGTTACACAAACAGATAGTACATTGATTTCTGTATTAGGTATGAGCTTATCAACTGACTTATCACAGTTTCTTCTATTAACAAATCTACAAAATATATATTTAAAAAAAAGGAATATGCATTTATGTAATTACAAGAAAATTGTATTTGAGAATTAATTTAATATTCTTTTTCTATCTATAAATTCAATAATAGAAGAATCATTACATAAGTTTCATACACAAGTTTCAATTAAGAGATCAGCTTTTGATGTTTTAAAACCTTAATTGCACAAGTACCCAGTACTGGATTATTTTCATCAAAACAAAATAGTCACAAAATAGTTCTAAAAATGTCACTATATATATATAATTCCTGAATTCATTTACGAATATTTTAAACATTATTGCATTAATTAAATCAGAGTGACTGTGTTTTTAATATAGATATTTTCACTTTCATAACAATTGTCCTTTTTAAAATACATAAGCGATCCGTTAAATATGAAATTATTATAAACTTACTTTTCTTTTCATGTGATTGGATGCAATTATAATGAGTGAATGATTAATATACAAGAATATTGTTTTGTGAATATTTATGGTTCTCATGGAAGATTAATAAATACTGATCATATTGTACAAACAGAGCAAAGTTAATGAATTACATTAACAATATATAGCTAATTCTAATCATGTTAGAAGACAATGATTACATGATATAACGAATAGGTTGGAAGGAATGGCTTAATCAAATAGTGAGATAACACTACCACATGACTTCATGGGACAAATTAACAAAGCATTACGTTCAACATACCATATTTACGCGATTCTAAAATGCACTTTTTTTCCCCTCCAAGGTGCGTCTTAGATTTGAGTTATGCAAATTTAAGCCAGATTAGATGGAGTTTTGTCAAAAATTGCTAATCCCGTTAGTCACGATTCTGTAAAAGAATTTGTATTTTTATGTGTATTTGGCCATCAAAAGTGGAAAAATTGGAAAAGCTAGTGGTGCTGATGAGGAAACAGTTCATGAGCAGTAACGTTCAGTTTATTCTTGCGAGTGTGAGTGCAAAACAGAAGAAATAAGTTTAAATAATTGCTGAATAATATTTGTGTTTGTTTTTGTATGTACACTCATATCCAAAATGATTGTCGCATATCTATAACTGTCTTCTTGTAAGAATATAATTTGATAATGATGTTGCAGGGCACTTTTAATACTTATACTCTGTGTATAATCGGAAAATGTATATTTGCGGTAAATTTCATAGGAAAAGAATTATAAATACGAAAATTAGAGTGAGTAAAACAAAATGTTGCTAAATGGAGAAGGAAGTTTTGTTTTCGTTTTATTGTTCTTATTTACTGCTCTTTTGACATGAAATTTTCCACATACGTGTCTTTGCCGATTATACACATACTAACATAAGAAATACCGGGCGAATTCGTTATCAAATTATATTCCTAGAACAACATATTTATCGACATGCGACAATAATTCTGGACGTGAGTGTACATACTGGTATAACATACCAGTATAATATTTTCCATAAGTAGAAGCTTTGCTTTGTATATACTTAAACACAAAAACTATTTGCTGAGCAAAACAACATATTTACATAAAAAACTACATACGTGTTACAGTTTCGCCAACTAACACTTTGGCTTCATTAGACACCATCGATAGTGTCTGATGAAACCAAAATGTTAGTTGGCGAAACTGTAACACGTATGTAGTTTTTTATGTAAATATATTGTTTTGCTCGGCAAATAGTTTGTCAGTATAATATACATACTGGTATAATATGATACCGATAATGGATTGCTATAAAACTTACGCAAGCAAGTGCTGTACCGTAATTATATTAGGAAAAGAAAGTACCAGCAGATGCACATTAATGTACCGTAAATTCCAGCAGTAAGTTCAATGTTTCTTTATCTTCTCATGTTCAGTATTTTTTTTTTTTTTTCATTCATTCTTTAAAATCAATGCACTGTAGTTTCTTTCTTTTCTTTCTTTTTTTTCCCCCATTTTCGCCAAGGGTGCATCTTACATTCGAGAATTTCTTGTTTTCAGTTTTTCCTTCAAACATAGGGGTGCATCTTAGAGTCGCGTAAACACGGTAACTTTCACCGTTTATGGGAGAAAATAGTTACACCTCAAATATCAGTCTTTCTGCAATAGCACAACTCGCTTCTTAACAATTTTAGCAAATTGCTTAATCAAAACTTCATTGAACAAAGCTCGGTTATGATAATTTAAACTCTCTTTGCTTATTCATTTCCTTTTACTTCAATGCAAGGCAGTCCAAACTTAGACGCAATCAGGGATTTTGCTATGCTTCAGGCTCCTCAAAATCACTTAAATTTTCGGGTATTTTAAGTGATATTTTAGTATCTGCCTGCCATTCGACAAAACAAAACATTACAAAAGAGCCTACACGAGACGGTATAGACTGTAGAATAATATTGCCATTTTAGATTTTTCCATGACAGCTACACAAAAGTTTTTTTCTTCTGTCAAATGAACAACTAAGGTCTTGATATAACGCATTGCTTCTTTTGTGATAATTTAACTTTCCTTTGCTTTACATAAAAATAATTTTTTTGATATTACCAATTTAATATTAATAAATCACCCTTAATTTGAGTAACATTAAATTAATTATTATCAATTATTTTTTTATGAGGCAAGGAATGTTAAAATTACCACGGGAAAGAAATAGGTCAAAATACAAAGTACATAACCATCATTCACTTTGTAAGTATCGCAAAGTTTTCTGTTATTCTATGACTGTAATATATTGAGAAACATTGAAACTACAGTGAAAAACAGGAAGTGTTAGCAGAAAGTGGGAAGACAAAAATAATACAGAAAGAAAATAAAAAGAGAATAAATTAATTTATGTACGAAATAGAAATGTGATAAAAAGTATGGCAGACTATAACTGGTAAATACTACGGACATTAATTTTTACGTCAAAAGAAGGATTGTCATTTGTGGAAGCAACTAAATTCGAGGCAAGTGACCTTGGAATAAAGATGAAGTACTTTTACGATAATGTTTCTCTTATTTATTATTATCATCATTATTATATCATACGCCATTTGTATATTTTTATTTTTATTTTTTTTTCACTTTGTTAAATTGCCCTCATCAATTCATGGCTTTTTGGTTTCCTTCTTATCTCACGATTATACAATCAACCAAACTACAAAATTCTCGCTGGCAAAACACATTATTTAGCAGGCACTTTGGAATTTATTCACACATACATCCGCCGACACATATACACGCACACACATACACAAGTACACAAACACAATGAAATTCATAAGTAGAAGATTTGTATAGGGTGAAAGTTTACATATATATATACACACATATAATTACATTCTTATATAGTTCTCATTTTAGAATCAGTCTTATGAACTTCATGTTAAGAAAATATTCTTTTAAAAAAATACTTACAAAGTATTTTTGCATTTTTAAATGTTATAAAACAGTTTTTTTCTACAATATTCAAGCCAACGAACAAATATACAACAAAAGAACCTACAATGGTTCAAAATACTTTTTAACACAAGTAATGGCAATTATTATTATTATTGAAACTGTGGAGGCACTAGTTACGCGGTGGAGGAACGGTTCCACACTGAGGCACCTGGGAATGTGATGCTTTTGTATAAAACTCAGTCTAACTGTACACAACAACGCATCTCTTTTCCTGGAAGAAAATTTTTACTAGCAACTACTGTTATAGCTTCCATTTATATATAACTAGCACTTCTTGACAATTACAAAAAACGAAAAATATTTAATATATTATCACAGCTGCCTTCTGCAAACCCAATGCACTCTCTTCCATTGTTAACACCCAACACTTATTCTTCAAACACTGGCACATTTTAAAATATGTTCAGGAGGCGGGGGGAACAGTTTGGAGAATACTTCATTTGGATTTTTCCTCAAGCCAAACAAACACGTATTCTATTCGATAATCAAATGTTTGGGCTCTGCTTTGTTGGTTCCCTTACTTTCGTATGCGTTACGAAGAGTCCTGGGTTCGTGGTGCTTCTCACGTAGCCCGTTGTGTAATTGTCATGGGAATGCACACCTCGATGATTGTTGGAGTAAACGGAAGACTTTGCACCAGGCTGATATAAGCGATGATGGATATGGTTACCTGAAAAAGAACGACGAAACAACCATTTATTAGTAAAACAATCGCCATTTTGATTTACGAAAAAAAAAATTTTCATTTTAAATAATTGTGCTCTGTATAGATTAGGGACGTAGAACGGCAAGTTGGAGGGGTAGCTTGCAGTAGTTTATATCAATCACTTGTATTGTTTAAATACTTCCTCTAACGGGCTATTGAACGGGTTATGTTCACCGCGAGTGATCTCTGAAATTAAAGGTAGCCACCAAACCTAAAAAGATAGGCCGCCGCTAGTATAGATTATACCTTTCAAAATGGCTGATAAAAAGTAAAGCTTTGTGGTGTTTGTCAACCGAATGCTTTATGCTTACTTCTATTAGGAAAGAGAAAAAAGTTTGTCTCTCTCTAGGTATATGTTTCTCTCGAATTCACGATGAGCCACTTCCGATTTTACGCTTATGTTTTGGTTTAGAATACAGATTACCGAAAGCACTTAATAGAGACACTGAGCTTTCGAGCCACAAAGGATTCATCACCAGAATAAAAAGAAGATAGAAAGCACAAGTCTTGAGAGATGCGTCCCAAACAATCTTTAGGCAAGTCCCATAACGAATCAAGTCTGAACTATGTTTATATTCAAACAAACAAACAAAACCTGACAGTTACATAACACAACAATAAACTATGATTATATGCAAACAAGATGTAAGATACAGAATAGCTCCGGCTGAAGAAACGGCTGACGGAAGCATATGTATACAGTGGTGTGTTGTATGTATGCACTCGAGGAGAAGAAGCACAACGAAGAACGGACTCCTTTGCAACAGGGTGGGAAACAAAATCATGATTTTTTTTAAATCTCATGCTTTTTATTTAAACCTCATCTTTCTCTTCGTATAATACAAGTTGTGAAGTGAAGAAAAACATAGAGAATTAGTGTTAAATGTTAGTTATGCCATTTAAGTGAAAGTATTGGGGTTGAATTTTGAATTAATCCTCAATCGTTAACCTATTTCCATGGAAAAGGTACAGCAACGTTTATCAATATGACACTTTTTTCAATATATATATATATATATATATATATATATATATATATATATATATATATATATATATATAAAGCGGTCCAGAACTACCTTCCGGCACGAAATACATACAAAAATACGTAAATTTTGTCTAAAGTTATGTAAAATGTACAAAATTTTTAAGTTTCGCAGAAGGGTCGGACCCCCCTAAATACGCCCCTATTAACAAACAGACGTGCACACAAAAGAAGTTTCGTCTTAAATGTCGATGGTGATTTCCCTAGTGGAATAGTTAACGATTTACAAACCCTATGTTACGAAGAGAAGAAAGCAATATTGCCTTGTTACCCGTTCAAAAAGGGATTTTCCGTAATCATCCTCTGCATGAAACACTCGTTTTCATACTGTGCTGTACATACATGTGCGTCTCATTGTATTATGATTATTATCTTCTATAATCGAAATAACAGAACAGAAATGGGATTTTACTTATTTTCACTTTAAATTAATTTATTTCGAAATTTGATTTAAACCAACGATTTTTATTTTAGAAATCAGGTGATTTAAATTAGCCTGATTTAAATCAATCCTGCTATGGAAAAGGTTCAAAATTAGATAGCTGAATAAGGAATCGAACGAAAGGGTGTTGGAAATGGTGCGAGATATATAAAGTAGTATACTAGAGTATGTGGAAAAGAAAGAAGAGATAGGATGTTTAGACACATTATGAGACAAAAATATGCTACTAGCTATGAACGGAATGACCGAAGGAAATATACCCAGAGGAGAGGCTGTGATTAAAATATATTAATCAAATAAATTTGTGGTTTTCATCCTTATACAAGATCTAGGAAGAAAACGTATATGGAAATAAAAAAAAAGCGCCTAGCTCAGAATAGGAAAGAATGAAAAGTTGAGTCAAACAATAATACAAGATGTAGGGAAGAAAAACTACATGGAAATGAAAAGTCGGGCTCAGAATAAGAAAGAATGGAAAGCTGAGTCAAAAATAATACAAGATGTAGGGAAGAAAAACTACACGGAAATGAAAAGTCTGGCTCAGAATAAGAAAGAATGGAAAGTTGAGTCAAACAATAATACAAGATGTAGGGAAGAAAAACTACATGGAAATGAAAAGTCTGGCTCAGAATAAGAAAGAATGGAAAGCTGAGTCAAAAATAATACAAGATGTAGGGAAGAAAAACTACATGGAAGTGAAAAGTCTGGCTCAGAATAAGAAAGAATGGAAAGCTGAGTCAAAAATAATACAATATGAAGGGAAGAAAAACTACATGGAAATGAAAAGTCTGGCTCAGAATAAGAAAGAATGGAAAGTTGAGTCAAACAATAATACAAGATGTAGGGAAGAAAAACTACATGGAAATGAAAAGTCTGGCTCAGAATAAGAAAGAATGGAAAGCTGAGTCAAAAATAATACAAGATGTAGGGAAGAAAAACTACATGGAAGTGAAAAGTCTGGCTCAGAATAAGAAAGAATGGAAAGCTGAGTCAAAAATAATACAATATGAAGGGAAGAAAAACTACATGGAAATTAAAAGTCTGGCTCAGAATAGGAAAGAATGGAAAGCTGAGTCAAACAATAATACAAGATGTAGGGAAGAAAAACTACATGGAAATGAAAAGTCTGGCTCAGAATAAGAAAGAATGGAAAGCTGAGTCAAAAATAATACAAGATGTAGGGAAGAAAAACTACATGGAAATGAAAAGTCTGGCTCAGAATAAGAAAGAATGGAAAGCTGAGTCAAAAATAATACAAGATGTAGGGAAGAAAAACTACATGGAAATGAAAAGTCTGGCTCAGAATAAGAAAGAATGAAAAGTTGAGTCAAAAATAATACAAGATGTAGGGAAGAAAAACTACATGGAAATGAAAAGTCTGGCTCAGAATAAGAAAGAATGGAAAGCTGAGTCAAACAATAATACAAGATGTAGGGAAGAAAAACTACATTGAAATGAAAAGTCTGGCTCAGAATAAGAAAGAATGGAAAGCTGAGTCAAAAATAATACAAGATGTAGGGAAGAAAAACTACATGGAAATGAAAATTCTGGCTCAGAATAAGAAAGAATGGAAAGCTGAGTCAAAAATAATACAAGATGTAGGGAAGAAAAACTACATGGAAATGAAAATTCTGGCTCAGAATAAGAAAGAATGGAAAGCTGAGTCAAAAATAATACAAGATGTAGGGAAGAAAAACTACATGGAAATGAAAAGTCTGGCTCAGAATAAGAAAGAATGGAAAGCTGAGTCAAAAATAATACAAGATGTAGGGAAGAAAAACTACATGGAAATGAAAAGTCTGGCTCAGAATAAGAAAGAATGGAAAGCTGAGTCAAAAATAATACAAGATGTAGGGAAGAAAAACTACATGGAAATGAAAAGTCTGGCTCAGAATAAGAAAGAATGGAAAGCTGAGACAAAAATAATACAAGATGAAGGGAAGAAAAACTACATGGAAATGAAAAGTCTGGCTCAGAATAGGAAAGAATGGAAAGCTGAGTCAAACAATAATACAAGATGTAGGGAAGAAAAACTACATGGAAATTAAAAGTCTCGCTCAGAATAGGAAAGAATGGAAAGCTGAGTCAAAAATAATACAAGATGTAGGGAAGAAAAAACTACATGGAAATGAAAAGTCTGGCTCAGAATAAGGACAATGGAAAACTGAGTCAAAAACCATATAAGATGTAGGGAAGAAAAACTATATGGTAATGATGTAGGGAAGAAAAACTATATGGTAATGAAGTCTCGCTCAGAATAGGAAAGAATAGAAAGCTGAGTCAAAGAATAATACAAGATGTAGGGAAGAAAAACTACATGGAAATGAAAAGTCTGGCTCAGAATAAGAAAGAATGGAAAGCTGAGTCAAAAATAATACAAGATATAGGGAAGAAAAACTACATGGAAATGAAAAGTCTCGCTCAGAATAGGAAAGAATGGAAAGCCGAGTCAAAGAATAATACAAGATGTAGGGAAGAAAAAGTACACGGAAATGAAAATTCTCGCTCAGAATAGGAAAGAATATAACCTGAGTCAAACAATAAAACAAGATGTAGGGAAGAAAAACTACATGGAAGTGAAAAGTCTGGCTCAGAATAAGAAAGAATGGAAAGCTGCGTCAGACTAATACATAAATTCTCTCTTAATTTTAGATTGGATATTCAAACAGCAAACAAAGAAAGCTAATTTGGCTTTTTCCTAGATTTTTCTAGAGCGTTTGATTTAGAAAGACCCAAAACATATATTATTGTCCAAATGAAATAACTATGATTAAGGAACCAGAGTTTAACTACTTTGAGTCTTAAGCTCGTAAGATTCAATCACTAATATTACGAGTTTTCTTTTTCATTTTTGCCTAATTTTCACACTATGATACACTCTGTGTACTGATGCCAGAGACAGTAATGACCTTGTAAGTTGACCAAATGAAGGAGAAAATATTTCGAAAAAAAAGTGCCAATCGATAAGAGCAACAAAGAATGAACTACATATAGAACAACATAAATTTTAGTCCACACATTAATAAGCACAGTTCCAAAAATACAGGGTGATTCAATAAAACGGTAAATTTTGAAAAAAATAATTTCATGAAAACTAATTTTTAAAAAAATATTTCTCATTTAATAGTAGATATAATGCCACTTTAGAATACGTAGAGTACAATTTTAGTAACCAGTGGCCACTGGTTTGGCCAGTGACTACCGATTACTGTCGGTACAGTCCGCAGCAAAAAACCTGCAACATGAGCAAGTAAGTGTATTGTGAAACGACGAAGTCTTTTGCTCCGAAATAAGTGTGCAGGGAAGGACGCTGAGATTTCTCCTGGCGTGATTCGTGCTACTTAGACGTTATGTTGATTTCCTGCGCTGTTAGGCGTAGTTTCACAATAATTTTACATGCTCATGTTGCAGGTTTTTTGCTGCGGACTGTATCAAAACTGATCACCATCCTCTTAGGTATTGACAAGACCAATATCATATCTCAATGACTTACCGTTCCCGAGATATTGGCCAAAAAAAGTGCCGATTTCGGGAGATTTAAGGAGATATACCTCGGGAACCGTAAGTCATAGAGAGATGATATTGGTATTGATCAATATCTAAGAGGATGGTAAACATTTTGATACCAACAGTTATCGCTATGGTTACTAAAATTGTACTGTCTGTATTCTAAAATGGCATTATTTTTACTATTAAATTAGAGAAATATTTTTTCAAATTTGTTTTTATGGAATTATTTTTTCAAAATTTACCGTTTTTTCAATCGCTCTGTACTTAAATTTAAATGATCTAATTAATTCTATGCATTTTATTATTTTTAACAACGTACCATTGTTTTTGGACGATGGGATGTTGTTTCTCTCGTGGTTTTGCCTTGGAAGAGAATTTGAATTGGTTTCGGAGACCTTTGACTGTTGCTGTTGGGATACTGACGACGGTTGCTGCTGGTGATGATTTGACCTCGTGTTCATGTTGACGCTCTCGTACTCATAGAAGTTGGAGACTGGCCTCTGGTGGTGCTCGCGGTTGTCTCGTCTCTGCGAATGGTAGTGTTGCTGCCTTCGACTGCAAACAAACAACAACAAATAATAAGCACTTTTTTTTTTTCATTTTAAACATTTACCAGATGTAGTCCATGTTAATGACATAATACCCATTAGCAGCTGCAAAAGGCTTATGAAAAGAATCCATGTTGTACTCATTGCGCTTAGTAAGAATAATAAGGAAATGGGCTGGCAAGAAATTTTTGTATTGATCCAATATACAGTCATCCAACACAACGCGGAAAATCTATCGAGAAATTATGGTATGAATCTCTAATAATAAAAGAACGATCAAAATAATAATAAAACGCAATGAATGATATAAAATGGAAATGAACTAGGAGATTTGTATGAAATATACGCACAAACAGTCAACCTTCATTTCAAGAATGTGTATTATTGGAGATGAGCAGTGCTCGGCTGGTAAAGTACATACATTATTTATCTATGACGAAACAGAATTAATATACTGCGAATGTACTGCCAGGGACGGCTCTACCATATGTGCAATACGTGCATTTGCACGGGAGACAAGTTTCAAGGGCGGCAAAATACCATTTAAAATACTGTCGTAACTATACTATTTAAAATAAATATTTCTTGTAGGAAACAAACTTCACGACGATGGTAGTTAAATTTACTAAGCTGACATTCTATTTTAATACTACATTCATAAATCATGTTTAGTTTAGGTCGCATTAGTTTCGGGTTACATGCCATTGCACGGAGCGGCAAACTGCCTAAGGCCGGTTTCTGTATGCTGCTGTTGAAATGTGTACAGACAAATTGAATTGTTCTTTACGGAACGAGAAGGTAATAGGGATTTAGTGGAATACATGCCTTGAACTAAAGAACGGCCAAGAAGGTGCTGGGAGGTACTGAGAAATTTTTTATGTTAAATTTTCAAGTGATGTTCTCTGTAGTTTTTAGATAATAAAGCGATATAACGCGACAAAAGTGAAGTTATTTTCTGTAGGCCTAATATAAAAGTTGGTTGTCTAAGTTATAATTTAAGGCAGTGATTCCCAACATTTTTTGACGGACGATATACTCGTACTGAACGCCTACTACACACGTCAGATACTGTCTTGTTGATTAATATATTGATGGCCTAATGTGGCTTAAGGGCAAGCCAGACAACAGAAAAGCCCAGAGTTCTATAATTAATTTACTTTCTGTTCCATTCTGTTCCATTAGAAACATACTTTTTATACAAAAACTCGCTCTTATTGATATTTTCTGACTCCTGGGTACAGGCTATTTTATAAATGTTTTTCATGTACTGTGCTGTAAATTTTAAAAATTTATTATAGAAAAATGAAGTGAAGGAATAAAAGTATTGTTCGCATTTTAAAATAAATATTCTAGTAAACGACTTGATGGTCCACTCAATAATAATAATAATAATAATAATAATAATAATAATAATAATAATAATAATAATAATAATAATAATAATAATAATAATAAATTATTGTCATTAAGCTACACATAGCAATTGACAACGTCAAAGTGTGATATAATATTATTATAATAATCTATAACTAAATTAATGATGAAATGACATTACAAAATAAATGACAATACCGATATGCATAGATTAAATACTAGCTCAACACGAGATTAGGAAATACGTTACATTTCTATTGAACAATTAAAATACTCCTGTAAAGAATAATAGAGCGTTGCAACTAACCACTTGTACAACTTACTTTTAAATCTATCTATATGTTCATTTGTTAGTGTTACAGGCAACTTGTTTTAGTTTTATTCCGAGTGTCTCATAACTAGTTAACGATTTGGACAGTCATTGATATGGCGCATTTATGAGTTTATGGGGCACTATTTCTAGTATTGTATGAATGGCTATCTTGTCTGAGTTATAGATTTTGAAGATTACGTTTTACATAAAGGAGCACGTGTAAATGTATAGCTTGATTATAGTCATAATTTTAAGGTAGATAAACGAAGGTCTGCAGTGAGTTAATTTGTCTGCGTTTGAAATAATTCTGATGGCCTTTTCCTGTATTAGAAGAATGCTATTTACATGACAATTATTGCCCCAAAATAATATACCATACAAAATTATACTCTGAACAAAAAGCAAAATAAGCTGATCTGACATAGTTATCAGGAACATGATTTTTTTAGTTGCTTTAACATATATATTACCCTTGAGAGTCTCTCAATATAAATAGCTAGAAATTTTACACATGTTGAGTTATTCTGGACAGGCACTTCTTTTACACTAAAAGCCATGTTGAGTTTTATTCTCATTAAGAAAGAAAGAAAAAAAAACATTAGCTTTAAACCAAATCACAATCTGATCCCATGATTTTCAGTTATAGCATTAAGTGCACTAAGATCAGGACTAGTATTTAAGAAGATGGTATCGTCAGCGTACAGTATAGAGTAAGCAGATAAAAAGTAAGGTACATCATTTATCATTAGTAAAAATAAAAGTGGTCTAAGTACTGAACCTTGGGGTACTCCGTACGTAACTGATACAATGCGTTGACTACTCTTGTAAATATTTACAGCAATTATTTCATTTTTCTTTTTCTTTTCAGTTTGAAAATTTTCATGGTACAAATAATGAATACCAGGGGAATTTTATCAGTAACTCAATAATCTCCTCCACACTTGGTAACTCTATTTCTGTTCAAATATAAGAATAAATAACTAAATAAATAAATAAAGAGCAATACAAACTGGTGCTTAAATGCAGCAGTGTTTATCAAATGAATGCGAAACAGTAACAGAAGCGACGTCTGAAATTGTACTCAATATCATGGATAAAGAAAAGAAACATTCAAAATTACTCGAAAATTCTTCGATATTTCATTTACTGAAACTAAACGAAAAATAATGTACTATATTAAAAAATGCATATACAGGGTGTAACAAAAAATCTCTCACAATATTTTGGGAACAAATTTCTCACATCAAAATAAGAAAAAAAGTCTATGTGGACCTGTGGTCGAAAGTGGATAGTTTCAGAGTTATAGGGTGCCGAAAACACGAAACAAGCGAACTTTAAAAGTTCATAGCTCCACTACTTTGGGATCTATCATAGTCGGGTCAAGACATGGAACTGGTATGTGAACTATCTAAATATCCATATTTAAGAATTCTCCAGTACTTTCACACCAATTTTTAGAGAGGTAGGTGGAAAGTGATGAAATACTTCCAAACAGCATGTCTAAAACTGATTGTGCAACTACCGGGTTCTGAAAGATGGATATTTGTATAGTTCACATACCAGTTCGTCAGTGATGTCCTGACCCGATTACGATTGGTCCTATGGACTAAAGGAACTATGGACCTTTGAAGTTCAATTTTCACGTTTTCGGTATCCTACACCGTATAACTACGAAACTATGCACTTCCGACCACAGGTCCACATGAACTTTCTTAGTTTGTTGAGAAGAATCTATCCCCAAAATATTATGACAACTTTTTATAACACCTTGTGTAGTATATATCACCACATCAATCATCCACATTAATTCATGCTTAAGCAAATATTCATTGCGTACAAAAGAGAAATCTAAAAATAAATAAATAAATAAAAAAATAAATAAAATCAAAGATACAAAGATTACTTCTGGAGTCAAATACATTGTCAAGCATGCAATTGTGCAACTTTACATTTGTAAGCGGGGTTGTAAAACAAAGGTTAGACTACAAAGAAACATTCCATTGGTGTTATTTGGATTTTTTGTATTATTATTATTAATAAAAGCTCTTCTCACTTTTTACGGGATTTTTTTAAACAACAAAGATAACAGGAAAAATATCGCTTTTGGCCAAAATACTATCAAAATACTCATTTCAAAAGTTTACATAATACAGAAACTTCGTCTCCCTATAGTCATGGGGTCAGAATATGAGTTTTGCAAAACATCGAGTAATTATACTGTGCAAATAATGGAAATACACTATGGCCTATGGAACCCAGAGGTTCAATACCGCATTCTCAGTATATTGTATATTCAATATACCGCATTGTATATTTCTTCTCCATTGATTTCTATCCTTAACCAACTGGATCCAATTTCTACTTTGTATTCCTATTTCTACGAGATATATCTGCGTCCTCCCATCTGCGTCGAGATCTTCCTAATGGCTGTTTTCCCATTGGACTTCCAGTTAAAACTTTGAAAGCGTTTCTACTTTCTTCCATTATTTGACTACATGAGCTGCCCACCTGTCTCCTAGATTTGATGACCCTAACAATGTTCGGTAAACGGTATAAATTATGTAGTTCCTTGTTATGAAGTTTCCGCCACTCACCATTCCAGTTCCTCTTGGGTTCGAATATTCTCTTATGATGTCGTTTTCAAATACTCTCAGTCTACGTTCTTCCTTCAGAACAGAACAAAATAGTTTCACTATAAATCCAAAGACTTTCACTAATTATCTAATTCAAGATGCATTGACACACAAACGAAAATGAAATGAAATGAAATCTGTAAGTTTTACGTCCCACGGTTAGGTCGGCTAGGCTAAGGAGGCGGTGATGATGAGGAATGAATGAAATGGTGGAATGAAGAAAGTGGGCGGACACAGGAGAACCCCGAAAAAACACACGCACACACAGTTTGTTCACCTCAAAGCTCACTTGGCGCGAGCTGAGTTCGAACCAAGGACCCATACACCAGAGGTAATCGCTCTACCACTGAGCCACCGCGGCCCAACACACAAACGAAAGCGCACAATTTCACTGTACCCTGTGTAACAACAAACCAGTAGGAATCTTACTGTCCTTACACCCATGTCAATACTTTCCTCTTGCCTTTCTTTTTGGATTGGTTACTTTAAAATTCAATCTCAAGAATTCATATATATTCAAAGATTTTTCAGCGATGATGATTTCGAGAAATTTTCTAGTCAATCCAATATTACAATCCTAGTATATTAAATATTTTATTTTGACAAATCTGTAACTGTGAAAAATCATTATAAAAACACATTTTATTCTATGAAGCATCATCTAAAAAAAATATTGTATATTTCTTGTCCAGTGCTTCTTTATCTCTTCCCAATAAGCTCCAACATCAACAAAAAACGAGTTCTCAAACTGACAGAGCTATTCATTATAGTATCTTGCACTATCAACTTACGAAAGATAATAATTACCATATGTATTCTGCAGTTCTTGACGCGTCATTTGCCACAAATGAAAGTTTAAATGCTTCAAGGTCTTGAGCTGATCCCTTCGTCTTCACGTAGCAATTTTGTCTTAATACGTCATAAACTGTAGCGCTTTCGTCCCCCACTCTGTTTTTCCTTCTATCATGCCCCTCATAATACGATTTCTTCTCAGCCAATGTCCCAACTAGTTTCTGTTCCTCTTTCCAATTGTTTTACTTTCTACACATCCTGATTCGTTTTCCGTACGACCCAGCTCATTTTGAATTCTTCTCCACCCCCACTTTACGAAAATCTCCTTTCTTTTTTCATCATTTTTGTCATCGTCATCGTCAAAAATGAATGCACACATTAAGAAAAAAACTTTATACTGTGTGTTGGTGCTAACTTTACTTACACATCCCAAATTTGATACATATTACAATACACGTTTTCTGTGCCTGAACAATTACTGATGGTGTTCAAAGTGGTTGTCTTTAGAATACATTTCACTCGCATATTTTAGGATCGGCGAGCGGTAGGTTGAACGTCGGTCAATGTATTCGCAAAGATTGCTGCACATCCTGCCGTAATTTCTTCACGGTGGTTCCCCAGTGTAGCCAGCTTCCTCTGATACACGTCATCCTTCAAGGCTCAACAAAGGTAAAAGTCCAGAGGTGTTAACACTTGAGACCTGGGGTCTGAAACTGTGTTTCAGTCATAGTGCACGTTACCCGTACTACGTACGTTAATGCAGTTTTGTCATTCAGCATTAGCTCCGTACACTGTACGTTTGTCCGGTGCGAGCGTCCCGGGTTCGATTCCCAGTGGGGGCACTCGGTCGAAAAAGTGTAAAACGCTTTTTCAGGCCAGCCACCCTGAATGAGGTTTTCCTGGGTTTTCCTCAGTCACAACAGGCAAATGCCGGGGTGGTACCTAACTTATAGGTCCCAGGCCGCTTCCTTCCTTCCTCAATCCTTTCTTCCTTCCCTTTTCCCGGATTGTGTGCTCGCCGAGGGACGTCATCCCTCAAAACGTGACGGGCTAAATGGCCTTAGATGCCCGTTTGCCCGTTATGCACTAAATTAGCTGTTTTACATGTGCGCTAGATGGATATAATTTCTGAAACCCTATGTCCGTACTGCGTACGTTGATCGACGAATGTTCCTCAGGATGGGGCATACAGATGGTTCTTTCTGTGAGAACTTCAGTACGTTTGAACGCGTTGAGGTGCATAATGGTTGGAATGGTTTATAAGTATATGGAAGACCTTTATGGATATTATGCCCTTTATCTTTGCAACTACTTCTTTAAATATTTAATATAGATATAGTGTCTTATAACGAGGGTAGAATAAAGTTATTCACTTGACGATAGAATGCTATAGACAAGAACTGTCTCCAAACAGTTCTGCATTTTTTCCGAGCTAAAATTATACTACTATTCATTGGTCAATAAAAATGCTACAAATAAAAGTTTATAGGTAAAAACTACATTTTTGCCAAAATAAAGGCATATATTCTCCAAAAATGTCTGCTTTATGTCTATAGATTAAAACCACTAAGCATCCTAGTGCGTCCAAAAGCACTACATTCATCTGTTAGTCCGTTCTGTGGGACATTCGCCAATCAACGGTGTACGAGCATAAGATCTTAAGTATTAAATCTTCCAAATATCACTTTAAAATGGACTTCCGTTCCCTCAAATGTCTAGCGTCTATTGGTCATTTTGTTTCATTACCTACGTTACACGTTACAGTCTTGAGAGTACCGACATCTATTGAGGAAACACGATACTATATGTACCAATAAAAATTCAATTCAAACTCCAAAGCAACGCAGATACCATCTATTGAACCCTCCCCCTGGTCTAGTGGCTAATAAATGCGCCTTTGATGTACTAGGTCCCGGATTCGGTTCTCGGTGGGAAAGCTTTGAAATTTGAATGCAATACACTAGTTCGAATACCACCTTAAAAACTGCAGGTGAAATCCACGTTTCATATAGCTTGGATGCTAAAATGGGACGCTATCTCAACCAACCATCTATTGTGCGTACATACAATCTTTGACAAACTCTGCATATAAATTCACTATTCTCTGTATAAGGCATCTTGATAACATTTTGGCCTTCCTTTTTCATTATTTTTGTACTATTTACGAAATAACTTAAAAAAGGAAGAATTGTGGTGGCGCAGAGAAGAGCCTTAAGTTAAAAGAGCATGTAAACGTTTACTCTATTTTACATTCACAGGCAAAGACAAAACCACAACAAAACAAGAAGCGTCAGACTGAACACACTGTATATGTCCTACCTTTGTTCTTGAACTTTTAACCTCTGATGATGAACCTGCTCCCTCATTTGGTTTATTTGTTGCTCTGTGAGCTGTTCTTTGCGTTTGCTTGTGTAAGAAAGAGAGAGAAAGGGACACAGAGTTAGTTTTCACAAAGAAAGATTGACCAATCTCTTTTCCACGGTTAGTAGCAATCAACCAATTAGCCTTTTGGTACTGTACTTCGGGGAGGGGAGCGAAGGAACAAGAAACAGAAACAGCATAACACAATAAGTTTTAATTCCCACAACCAACACCCACAGTATACATCAACTATCTAATCATGCAAAGGGAGAAATATATATATATATAAAAGAATGTGCAAACTATACATTGGTATTAACATTTCATTACCTTTGAAATTGAATATTACTGTCAGCTAACATATAATATATTCACAAAGAGCTTTCCAGTACTTTTTTTCCCCCTACTTATTATTACAACCATTGAATTAATTTGTTTCTGACTGGCCGAAACCAAGTTTTCTGTAGGTTTCGAAAGTCTCCAGGTTACAGGTGTGAGGGAAATTCTTGTACAAATTCAACCTTTTAACTAAAAATTAAACGTGAATATGAATCGTTAGGTATACGCCTGAAGTTTTATACAACTCGTGATTCATAATTTTTCTTTGGGTTGCATAACCTCTTGATCACAAAACAAAATAGACAATTATTACATATACAACCAACAAAGAATGTACTTGGAATTTCCAAACATGATGAAATTAACGAAACTGAAATACGTTTTGGCAATTACTCCATATGCATGTGGACGTGTGTCGAATTGGATCGGAATGCCTATAATGTAGGTTATTATCCATGTCTAAGCGAAGGTGGAAACTAACCATTTCTTTGTCTCAATTAAAACTCAAATGTGACCAAAGCAAATCACTTTTAATAAATAATAATAAGGCAAAGAATTTCCAAAGCTAGAATGAATGGCATTATCATTTCTTACAACAGTAAAAGACTAAAACAGAACAACAGTGTTCTTCACGCGAGCTTTTATGAAGGGAGTTCACTTATTCACTGAATTTGACATTGGTCAGTTTCAACGTATAGAATTCTTATATTATTATTATGTAGGGTACTTTACGGTAAAGGTTCTCTCGAAATAAAATCCTGTAATAAAAATAAAATTAAATCTTTAACGTTTAACGTCCCACGATTATCCCTTTAGGCTAAGGGAGACGGATAATTAAGGCAAGTGAATGATGATGGAAGAATGGGTGAAATGGAAAAGTGGGAGGAAACAGGAATACCTGAGAAAGCACACGGATACTATGTTGTTCGCCACAAACTTACTTGGTCGGGGGATCGAAGCAAGGATACCACGGACCAGGAGTAAGCACTCTACCACTGTACCACTGTGCTCCTCAAAAAAATAAAATCCTGCGTATAACTAATTATCGTCCACGAGCTGATAAGAGAAAGCAATGAAATTAAAATCTATAATGACAGTGAAAAGAAGGAATCCTTCACTGCACACCCTCATTTCAATACATAAATGTCAAAACAGTGCATTCATTGAAAATGAAATGAAATTAAATCTTAATTAAAAATGAAAAGAAATTTTTCAGTTTTACGTCCCACGATTATGCCGGCTAGGCTAAAGAAAACTAATTATGCGAAATGAATGCAATGATGGAATGAATAAAGTGGGAGGAAACGGGAGAACAAGGAGAAACCCCGCAAGCATGGTGTTTGTCCACCATAAAGCCCACTTGGCACGAACCAGGGACCCTACGCACCAGAGGTGAACAGTCTACCACTGAGCTACCGTGGCCCCGTTACAGAATATGCTTGAGTAAAAACCCTTCGCAAAGGAAAAGTAAGTAGCAATACTATAGGTGGCTCGTGGCTAAAGGCTAAGGACGACAGGAAATCTATTTTCTAATTCTAAGCCTAAATTCATGGATCGTTTCCGCCTTGAGGAGAAATAGTATTTATCATCCAATTACTGTTCAAGTATCAGCAATCCGAAAATTTAAGCCATCACTAGTTAACTGTGAAGATAATGTAAAAAATTTCTGTAAGTCAGCATTCACATATATACAGTTATATTTACAAGGACTTGAACACCACGTTTATTTCACATCCATGTCTCCCCACCCTTACCCTACGTTGTACGGCTTCACGTATGATTAGCTTGTTGGAAGAGGCTTAAAAAAAGAAGAAGAGGAATTTTTACTTTAGTTTGATTCAAATCTATTTATGGTTAAAATATGTAGCTTCCAAAAGACAAGAGGTTTGGAAGACTTTATACATTCGTAGAAGTTTGCACATTCCTTTAAAAGCAAATGTGTACAAATAATGATTAATACGAAAATCAACAAATCCCTATGATCCAATGTTGACACAATAAGCAATTCCCACAAAAATTTAATGGCCTCAACAATGTACGTGAGTTTTCATTTTTACGCTGACTTCACCTAACAAATTTCGATTTCTTGATTACATTAGAGCATCTACACTTCTCACTTCAAAATCTGATTGCAAAACAAGAAATCATTGCAACCAGTCTAGTCAATAGTTTTCCACTTTTCTTCTTTTATTCAATGCAATAGGTCGCAAAAGGGCTTGTCGTAATTTTGAAATGTGTTTTGAGTTTGCAGTAACTAACACTTTTCGCTAAGCTTTTTATCTTAAGTGAATAACATCACTTTAGAAAATGGAGAACATCAATCACTTTAAAAGTAAGACAAATAGTGTATAAACATGGTTTTATATGAACTAATACACTCAAGTATTAGTGTATAGAGGATCACGCACTAAAGTTTCAATTTCGTCCGGTAGATCGGTAGATGCCAGCTTATAGAAAGTGTTTGCTGCCATCTAATTGACAGATATGTAACTTCTACTTCCTTTCTCTCAATAGCAGAAAATGGGATATGGATAGCTACCGTTAAAGTCACAGTTAATCGTTAAGATGTTAACGGATTGACTTTACGGATTAAGATGTTAGCGGATTGACTTTACGGATTAAGATGTTAGCGGATTGACTTTACGGATTAAGATGTTAGCGGATTGACTTAACGGATTAAGATGTTAGCGGACTGACTTAACGGATTAAGATGTTAGCGGATTGACTCTATTAACGGACTCGGCCGTGACAATCGCTCTAGCTATGTATTGCAAGAAACAGAATTCAAAAATTCGCTTTTCATTGAAGACTTATGTACTCTAACGGACGGACGTAAGTCGACGTTACCCGTTAACATATTAACGGATTGACTCTATTAACTGACTCAGCCGAGATAATTGGTCTAGTTATTGAAAAAGGTTCAAAAATTCGCTTTTCATTCAAGAATTATCGTATGAACTAACGGACGGACGTTAAGTCGCCGTTACCCGTTAGGACGTTAACGGATTGACTTCACTAACGAACTCGATCGAGTTAATCACTCCAGCTAGCTACTGCAAAAAATAAAAGTTACAAATTTCCTTTAGTTCGAAAGTTATCGTGTAGACAAACGAATGGGCGTTAAGTCGCCGTTACTCGTTATGATGTTAACTGTATGACTCCACTCTATCTATCTATTGCGAGAAAAGAATTCCAAAATTACTCCCATTCAGAAAGTTATCGTGAGAAATAACGGGTATAAAAACTATTTAAGTATAAACCAGGGGGATCGTCTTTTAGGCTCAACAAAATCTTTGCAATACTTAGAGACCGGATGTTAGGCAAAATGCCTATTCTTTAATATTAAAGGTATGATCAAAAATAATGTTTTAAAGTTTAAATGGGGGGTTGTAGTTTCAATTTAAGCCAATTTTTTGCCTATTTCGCCCACTCCTGCCTAAATAATTGCTTTAGTGCCTAACGTTGCCTATTCTATGCATTCCCGGCAGAAGATCATATGTTCGGATTCCACGTTAATCAGTAGGTCCCATCTCACATAGCCACGATGCTAAAAGGAACGTTAAACTCAAAATCAACTCAAAATTGACTATTCTATGCATTTTCTTCAAAATAAGATTTTATTGAGGAAAAATAAATAATTTAGTACTTCAAGAAAGGGTTCTGCCTCTTCTGAGAAATATAAGTGTTGTTTGTAGTGATAAGGTGTCGTAAAGCTTTGGACTACTATGTGTACTGATAAAGTGGTGTAAAACTTTGGACTGTTATGTGTAGTGTTAAACAGAATGTATTAATCAAATATACAGGGAATACTATCAAGCTTTGTTTTTGCATATACAGTAAAAAAAGATATTAACAAACAGATATGTTTCTATATTCTTTGAACATTATGACTTGGATTTATTTTTTAATTATATTGAGTATTTATTTTCACTATTTCGAGTTACATTTTAGTGCCTATTTTTTTTTTTAATTTTAAGTGCCTATTTTCCAGGTTTTTAGTGTCTGAACATCCGGTCTCTACTTATAATATTAACAATAGTTTACAGCATACAAACATATGAACCATAAAACATAACAGGATTAAGATATTCCTTTACTTCTAATAATCATAGCACATGTACTAAACACAGTATATTTTCATTGTAGCTACAAATTTCATAGTACAGTGCAGAAACAGTATGTTGTCTAAACGCCAAACATCTCCAAACTAGATATTACCTAGTGTTAATTTAATCCTTCGCGAATAGAGCTAGTTCCCTCTATAAAGCTTCTTTCTCTTCACTTCGGCCGTACTTTTCATCAACGTAATTTTTCATGAATATGAGCCATATATTGTTTGGTTTATATTCAGCATTCATTATAAAAATAGATAAGATCTTATTGTGTCAACTTATCAACGTACATTAAACAATAAACTTAAAATTTACATGACCTTTGAATAATACGAGGATCAGTCAAGAAGTTAATTGCGCTGCTTAAGAAGATAAAACAGAATAGAAATTTGACAATAACTTTATTTGTATCATAAAGTTCCATTCACAATTTACTTTTCAACGTAATTATCTCCGTTATTTAAATATTTGTCGAGGCGTGGTACAAGCTTTTCTATGCCTTCTGCAAAGAAATCCCGTCCAATGCCCGATAATCATTCTTGGGCTGCAGCTTTCACCTCGTCATCCGAGTGGTATCGTCGCTTTGAAAGTTCGTCTTTCATGGGATCAAACGCATGGAAGTCACACGGTGAAAGGTCTGGGCTATAAGAAGGGTGATCCCACACTTCCCACCTAAACTTTGTCAGAAATTCGCACGTTTCTTGTCAATATCTGTACGACCGTTCTCAAACATGTTGCACCACTTTGCGATTGCCTCACTGACGTGATATTGCGTTTTCACCACACACTTCATGCAACTGCCAATCAATTTCAGTGGAGGCACACATTTCGCCCACAAAAACGAATCACTGCACGCATTTCCAATTTGGACGCCACTTGCAGGTATCGAGACAAATTTACGACTGATTTTCAGAACACCTCACTTGCTTCGTGAAAGCCGCTACGTCACACGATACAGGCACATGTCTGCAGTGTTGCCACACAGTTTCATCAAAATAACCTTTGACTGAAAATACTTACGAAGGAGTGCAACTAACTTTCTGACTGATCCACGTATTTTATTACCACCAATCTCTTCTTTTCTATTTCAAACTACACTCACACAAATATATTTAACAATTTTGTTTTCTTACTAACAAAGTGTACCCAAACAATAAGAACTTCCTGGAAGAGAAAAGTATAGATTTTTTTTTTCATACATGCCACATGCAACACATTTTTTTTTTTTTTAATTTTAGAAAAACGATACACCAATATAAAAATAGGGTCACCCATGGGAAATGAAATTAAACAAAGACTAAGTGTACATGCAATTTTGATAATTATACATGTAAGTGCCGCCGGGTTTAAATCACCGTTCGTTACTCAACCATAAACTAACTCCCTGAGTGATTTTTTTTTTTTTTGTTTGTTTGTTTGTTTCGAAAATGCAAAAAGCGTATAATGCAGATGTATGATCAAGTTATATCTAAAGGTAAATTCTCTGGTGTTATAACCAGTGGTCGAAGTGAGACGGTATGCGGTAGTATGCCATACCACCTCTGGTTTTTCAGTGATCACGACATACCGTCACTGGAGAGTAGATACTAAATACTTTTAACAAATTCACTTTTACCCACAGTAATGGACGAATACTTTTGCACGTAAAAGTAAAATGTAGAACGTAGTTATTTCTATTTGCCTGTAGAAATAACTTCTAAGTTGACACCACCGATATTTTTGTTATTTTTTTCCTACCTTTTGTTTTTAAAATGAGGTGTCTTCAAAGAAGTTCATTAGTTCATATTTGATGTGTTATATTGAATTGTTTATTTCTTATGTGTATACGCGTCTTCTTGCCTTAATGCATAAAATGTCATGTTTTGAGCATGGGTAATTTAGGGGTTGTCTGCTGTGAGGGCGGATCATCCGGAGGTTTGGAATACTCCTCAGTCGAGTGGAGGGTTTAGGAGTGTTTCCGCAGGAAAGTTTTAATATAAAGACTCGGTTTTTGAGGATTTTCGTGTATAATTCTCTTATAATATAATATAAGGGGATATTTTTATTTTCAGAAAGTTGTTAGCGGGGATCAAAGTCTCCCCATGACCTCCCCCTCCCCTCCGTAACTATAGAGAAGCTCTCCAATGATTTTTTTAGTCTTTATGTAAATAGAAATGCAATCTTTTACACAACATACCCTCACTGTATTTTAAGATTTGTAGATAGCCGGTACGACGGTCACTACGAAAGTTTTGAGATACGCATTGTTGTGGCACAGTATTTGAATTCCAACAATTGCGTTCGGTAATTGTATCCAGAGCGAAGAAGCGAAGCAAGTTTCAACTCGCCTCGCTTATCGGCGTGGCCGTATCACCTTCACTTGTTTGTTGATGTGAGCAGGATTCGGCTGTCTAGAATGGAGCTCGAAAGGGAACATTTTCGGGCAATGATTCTTTACGATTTCAAAAGTGGTTTGAACGATTCACAAAGCCTTGACCGTTTGCAGAGGGCATTTGGGGACCTTTCTCCTTCCCGTACTACAAATTTTCGGTGGTTTGGTGAATTCAGAAGAGGCCGGACATCACTGAAAGATGAAGAGAGAGCTGGACATCCGGCAACAGCTGTGTCAGATGAAAACATTGCCGCTGTGGAACAAATGAGTCGAGAAAATCCTCGAACAACTTTCAAAGACATTGAATCTACAGTGAACATTGGATCGCCAGCAGTAACAAAAATTCTTCATGATCATCTTCGGCTCAGGAAGGTTTCATCTCGTTGGGTGCCTTACACTTTGACTGCACAGCAGAAGCACATGCGTGTGGATGCAAGATTTGATGGAGGCAATTCTCGACGCGTCTCTGACATTGTTACTGGTGATGAGACTTGGATCTATCAATTTGACCCTGAAAATAAACTCCAGTCTACAGTTTGGATCTTTCCAGACGAAAATCCACCCACGAAAGTGAAGCGACCGCGAAGTGTGGGAAAGAAGATGGTCACAACTTTCTTCTCCAAATCTGGCTATGTTGCAACTGTTCCACTTGAAGAACAAAGGACTGTTACTGCTCAGTGGTACACCACTGTTTGCCTAACAAAAGTGTTCCAAAAGCTTCGGGAACGGCATCCAATAACTGGATTGCGTGGGATCCTGCTTCATCATGACAACGCGTCCGCACACACGGCCAACATCACAATTCAGTTTTTAGAATCTACGGAGGTCAAACTTATGACTCATCTGCTGTATAGCCCTGACTTGGCCCCGTGAGATTTTTTTCTGTTCCCCAGGATCAAAGATCGCATGCGTGGGAAGAGATTTTGCAGCCCTGAAGAAGGTGTAGTGGCTTACGAGAATGAACTTTCACCACTTGAAGAAAGAGACTGGCAACACTGCTTTCAAAAGTGTTTTTCGAGGATCCAAAAGTGTGTACAGTCTAATGGTGAATGCTTTGAGAAAATGTAAGTGTTAAATTGATTTTAAGTATTAAGATATTTCACATCTCAAAACTTTCGTAGTGACCCTCGTATGTCGAGTCAAAATCGTAATAAAACTTACCGTTTTTGCTTTTTTTTTTCCCACTTCGAACACTGGTTGTAACTCTCATGGGTTATTGCCGAACATATAACTTTCAGTTGGTGGTGTGTGACGAGACATCACCTCCATGGCCATATTTCTGGTTTCAGTAGACTAGATAGGCTTCATTAGCTCTTAATACGAGTAGCTTTCAACTCTTTTTACACCTCTGAATCATCAATGGTAATTCTCTGCTCTGTTGGCAATTGTATCACGGACTATATGCGACAACCATTAGGTTATATACTACTTAAACTTATGTCTAAAGCATCTGTACTTTGTCTGTAGGTTTCGGCTGAAACTTCTTTCCTCTCGTATTGCAAAGGTATTACTCAGCTTGTGGTCAGAAGTATTGTGTATCTTAGTTACAGGAAGACCACTGTTGAAGGAAGGATATGACCTTTGCTGTATTGTAAACATGAAATGAAATCTGTAAGTTTTACGTCCCACGATTATGCCGGCTAGGCTAAAGGAGACGGTGATGAGAAATGAATAAAATGATGGAATGACTAAAGTGGGAGAAAACGGAAGAATCCTAAGAAAACCCACGCACACGGTGTTTGTTCACCACAAAGTTCATTTGGCGCGAGCTGGGATCAAACCAGGGACCCCATGCACCAGAGGTGAACGCTCTACCACTGAACCACCGCGGCATTGTCCCGGCTCTGGTAAGAATAACTACCAAAAAAAAAAAGTCAGAAAAGCCGGTGACGAGAACTGAACCCAGATGGTTCACTTTTTAATGCTTTAAATGGCTTTTTCCACACATTCAGGATTATTTTGTCTAATAATATGTTCCATTATGTTCTGAAAGTGTCACTCTCCCCGCCCCCAAAAAGACAGTATGTTATTATTAAGTTGGTGAAAGTTGAAATTAAAAATTTCACAGTAAACGTATACGAATATTACTACCGTTTTATGTAAGGAATCGTTTTTTATATATAACTATTTCAAAAATGAATGTATTCATTTTCTAATCGCTTACGGTGGAGATGTATTTTTCATCACTATTATACGAATTATCTTACGAATTACCTCTTGAGGAATTGTTTAGCGTACTACTTCTCCCACGTCATTCTCTCCATTCACCTGTATCAGCTAACTTTCAAAAATAAATTTGTTACATAAATTCTCATTAAATTAATGTCTGTGTGTATCACTTTTCATATACTATGATGACCACATTCAACTGATCTTGAAAAGAAACGAAAACAAACGGAATCTAGATACATTCATTAGAAAAATTAGTCTAAGACGTTTAGATCAGGAAACATCATCCTAGCCCCCAGCTATAAAATGCTTTTCTTGTTCTCCAAGAATCAGGATAGTATGTCCCATCATACTGTATCTAAATATACTACAACTAAGTATATACACAAAGGAACAGATGCTACAACGTATACATATATACTACAACAACCCACCAAGCAACTTTCTACTAATAGGGTAGCTCAAGAAGCTTTTTCCCCCTACTACTCTATCTCTCTTCCTAACATCTCTCTGGTGTACTGATCAAATAAGATGCTCTGCTCTGGGCTAAGAAAGAGGTTTATACCGAGAGAACTCCCTGCATTTCCATGTATTTAAAGAGCTAATGCAGACACAGTTAACTCACACAATTCATGAAAATGGCGCTACAGTAAAACCAGCGACTGCTGTTTCGCTCAAACTTCAAAATTTCCAACAACTTCATTCACAATTAAGAATATTCATATTCTTTAGTATCGGAACTTGAAACGAATCGATCAGTACTTTCCAAGGTATGACTTAAGCTCGTGCAAAATAATTAGAACTGCGTTACTTCCTCATATACAGTCGTTGTGATATAAGATCTTTTAATTCCTCAATTTGCCATATATATCGTCTCTCTCGAGACGAAGGGGCGTATGTCATTTTTCATCTTTTCCAGGAGAGAAGTTTAAAGATTTTATCATACTTTACTCTATCGTGTTCGGTTAAAATCTAATTTGATCTCGTAAGTTCTATACCTGAAACGAAGGAGATCAAACTAAAATTTTAAAAGACGACGATAGAATAAATAATGAGAAAGATTTAAATTTGTCTCCTCGAAAAGTTGAGAAAATGAGATACGCCCTTTCGTCTCGAGAGGGACGATATGATTCAACTGTCGATTCTTTTAATGGTTTTACTTTTCTCAAAATAATTGCCAATAAGTTGCCTGTATCAATTACGGGATAAAAACATCTATGCACAGAAAAAGAAGAGCTTAAAATCCAGAAGCAAGCAATTAAATGAGATACAGGAAAGAAACAAATCTCTCTTATCAATTATGAGAGATGGAATAAACAATTTTTTTTTTTTTTTTAAAGCAGGATTACACGATCAAATTTTATACAGAAGACAGTTGGTAATGAGTTCGAGGTCATTTAGGGCAAAGTTTTTTTTTTTTCTTTTTTTTAAATCATCACTACAAAATTAATTTCATTATCTCCTTTAGTTAACTGTGGGACATAGCCAGGGGCGGCCGATTAAATGGGGCAGTTGTCCTCCACTTTTTTTAAGTGACCCTTAATGTACATAGTTTTATTTGGAAATGTCAAGTTTTTGTATGTATTACTGATTCATAGAAAAAAATGGTGCCATATAATATTTTCCGTTGTGTAAGTATGTATTGGTTATTTGTCTTCCTGTGCAGTTAAGAAAGCTACAAGAATTACGTATTAATTTCAATTACGTATTTCTTTAAATGTCGTAGCATATGCTTCTAGTATTTACTGTCCTCATTTTCTAAGACTAATACCATACATTTAATGGCACGTGTGGAATTAAAAATGTAAGTTGTTCATTAATTCCCAGTTTCAATGTAATTTCTACAAAACAACCCTTATTATTCATTACTATGATTAATATTATAATTTATATTTACTTGCTTTGCAAACTTATTATTAAATAATCTGATTACACAATTTTCCAGACAGAATTTTGAGATGTTCATGGGCAAGGAATCAAATCTCTTCTTACACGTTCGTTGTTTAAGAGTACAAAGGGCTAGTGCCTACGTGTGTTGCTCTTTTCAATTTACTTAATAAAATATGAAATACGATATACAGTATTTTAACTGAAAAAGATAATATCCTATTAGTTATACAGCTTTTCGTCAAACGAAGTGTTAGAAACAACCAAGGAAAACTAACAGATATACAAATATTCAGATCATGTCTTTGCCCCCTTCCCCCGACTTTTAACGTCCAATTGCCGCCACTGGACATAACATTTTTTTTTTTTTTTTTTTTTTTTAAGGGAAGGGTGATGGCAGGAAAAATAATATATTACGAAACAGCAAAGACTTGTACAGTCCGCAGCAAAAAACTTGCAACATGAGCATGTAAGTTTATTGTGAAACTACGCCTAACAGCGCAGGGAATCAACATAACGTCTAAGTGGCACGAATTACGCCAAGGGGAACTTCGACGTCCCCCCCCCTGCACACTTATTTTGGAGCAGAAGACTTCGTCGTTTCACAATAAACATACATGCTCATGTTGCAGTTTTTTTTTTTTCTCCGGACCGTACATTCTGGAACGAAACCTTCTTCTTCTTCTTCTTGAGAGAAAATTAAGAGAAAAAACAAAATACTACAAATTGGATATATTACATCAATTTACTATAGAATAACGAACTAACTTAAAGCATTCTAAACTAGCATAATCTACAAAATGCTTCAAATTGGATTACAAAGACGAGAGGAAGTTACGAAACGAAAACAAAAAACTGAAGTTATACTGTACCTTAAGAAGCGATACAATATGGTGTGACCGTATCAAATAATATTTCCGCAGCACCCCTGAGGTTTCTAATTTTTTTCTTTCTTTCTTTATAATACATCACTCTGATTAATCGTTGTTAAAGCCAAGATGGTAACAGTATTGTTTTATCTATTTAAGAAATATAGTATTTTCACTATAGAAATTGTTCTGTTCACTGGAAAATGTTTCTCCTGTCATGTATAAACCCTCATGAGAACTTAAGAGCCCGACACACTAAAAGTAATACAAAAAATTTTACCACTTTTGCTTGTTTTTCTAAGTGAAAGGAGATAATGAAATGTAACTTACTAAATCACAGATAGTGTTATTCTACAACAGAAACTATGAATCTGAAGAATTTTCAGTGTTGCCATCCATAGAAATTATAATATTGCCAGAATAACATTTCCCCCAAAATCTAAGTTAAGGCAGCAACTAGAGGAACGAACTTAACTGCATTTCATTACGTATCATGCTCTTTTGGTACTCTGTGAAATACATTTTAGATAACATCATTATTTAATTTTAATAGCAGTATATTAAAACTATTTTGTTTATTACAAACTAAATACAACCATTATTTAAAAAGTAGTTCACAGGATTCCAAGACAACATGATACAGAATCAAATGCAGTTGAGTTCGTTCCTCTAGTTGCTGCCTTAACTTAGATTTTGGAGGAAATGTTATTCTGGCAACACTATTATTTCTATGGATGGTAACACTGAAAATTCTTCAGGTTTCGTGTTTTCTATTGTAGAATAACATTATCTATGATTGTAGTAAGTTGAATTTCATTATCTCCTTTCACTTATGAAAAACAAGCAAAAGAAAAATTTGTATTATTTTTAGCAAGTCAGACTCTTAAGAACTAAAATATTTTTTTCAGTTTTACGTTCAAAAGCTAAAGGAAACGGTGATGATGATAATGAATGAAATGGTGCAATGAAGAAAGTTTAAAGAAACGGGAAAACCCCAAGAGAACCACCAGCACGGTATTTGTCCACCCAAGCCTCACTTGGTGAAAGCTGGGATCCACCCAGAGACTCCATGCGCCTGAGATGAACGTTCTATCACTGAGCCACAGCAGCTCCGTGTTTTATCAGGAGATAGCAAGACATGTCTAGTATCGTTTCAAAGCTAAAGAAATGTTATATCAAACTGTATACAGGGATAGAAACACTAGAAGCTTTCTTAAGCTCTGACCATATTTTTTGAGTTTTGGGCGTTATTTTGTATCATAGGAGTTACGGGTTTGTAAATGAGTTATCTACCACGTTAAGAAAATTAAAGTAATTATGTTCAGAATCTCAGTTCTCAATAATAAACAAAAGCGATCAGATTGGGTGGCAAAGCAACCCTGATGGTAAACAAAAGATAGCAGACAAAAGAAAATTTAGTACAAAAAAAATCGATATGCTACCGGGTCTAATATAATCTGAATGTTATCATGAAGTTCACTTCTGTAACAAAATGACTGAGACCACTCTGACTTTAACACATAATTATTATAATTTAACGTCAATTTTTAGTAAGATATATATAAAAAAAAAAAAAGGGGGGGGGGGCGAAAACTGTTTATTATATCTAATGCTTTCCTTTCTTTCGTGTTTATTTGTTGTTTACGCTCATCTAAACCTTTCCAGGGATGTCAATACGCAACATCAATCAATAACAAGTATACTTACTTCACATGAAGACGTAAAATTTCTAGAAGTACCGACAGATATCATTAATAAATATTACATAAAAAACAATTATTTTAAAATAAAAAACAAAGTACCCAGTAATAATAATCATAATAAAGGTAATCCTTACTTCAAATGTTGTTGTATTTCCTCGTAGTTGACGTAATGGCTGTACTTAGTTGGATCTGCGATTCCCATTCGACTTCCTGGTCTCGTCATTTCCCCATACAGGTCGTAGCTTTCAGACCTTACGTGTAAGATATCTGGTTGTTCAAGTCGCTAAAAGAATTACATTTATTTCAATCTATGAGTCTAATTTTTATACAAAAAAAAATATTAAATTTAACTATATCTTACATACGGACTAGGAAATTATTCCCTAACACTTAGTCAAAAAGAATTATCTCCTGTATTCAGTGTTGGAAAGAACACAGAAACTACAGAAACTACGAAATACCTTGACGGTTCAGACAATAAAAGTTTCAAACTGATAGTTACTGAAAAATTAAATTGTTTAAAAATCTGTACACATTTTCATTTGTACATCTGTTAAGCTGGTACAGAAAAGTCATTAAATTTACTCTTGTATTTCTGTTTGGCGATTATTTATAAACAATCGAAAGAAACAGACACTGTCATTAATTCACTGTGTATCATAGAACATCTGCATACGGAAAATCATATCTATATGAGTGTAAAACTGTATAATAAGCTACCTGAATATATAAAAAAATATTCATACAAAGAGTTTATTAGTCAACTCAGTACACAAACTGCTATTCAATAACACATTTTATTCAGCAGATAAATATCTAAGCAGCTCATCGTGCAACTTAGAACAATAATTAAATCTCTACTGTATATATCAGGTGGTAAATACAAGCATGCAGCAATTAAGATAGTAATTAAGTCTATATATCAATGGTATATGGATTGTAGAATGGGTTTAGCCTATATATATTTTAACAAGTTGTTAAAAACAAAAGCATTGTATTTGTTCTAAGTAGTGTATCTACTTTAAGTACTATGGAGTTCTATACCATTTTGTACAAACGTACGTGTAATATGGTCTACAGAATGATTAATAAACCGAATCAAATCAAATCAGAATTCACACCATATTTTGCTTGTTCTGGTTATGTAATTTTTAAGAAAACTATCTTAACTACTCTGATTTATTTATTAAGCATTAAAATCCGAAGCCTAAAGTTACAAGTAGGATCTTATTAAATGGTTTGTTTCAGTCCACTCTGCCCCTACACAAAACCATTCAATTCAGTTTTCATACGTAAAATCAGTTTTATGAAGCAGTTGTAATATAACAGAGGACATTTGTATACCTCTAATAGAGAGGAGACCGTAATAGAGAGAGAAAGACATTTATTGGTTCCTTCTTTGAACACAAAACGATTCAGTACCGCCAATTTCACACCTTCTTTAGCTAAACGAGATAATTACTTAAATGACGTAATTTACATTTAACATATTAAATGTAAATTACATAATTTAAAATCAAAATAAAGATGTACTCAGACAATTAGTTTTTTTTTCCGCTTTCATTTTAACTACATTCAGGGTTCCCATTCTCTTTCCCACAAAAGAAAAAAAAATCCAGGACATTTCCAGGACAAATCACAAATTTTCCAGAACTTCGATATAGGAAGGTATAACAGAATTGCAACTGTAAGTTCAAAACTCACAACAGTGAAATGAAAAGTACAGTACCTTACGCAATGAATAACAATGCAAGCATACTATTAACACACAATAAATACACAAAGAGGAGCGTTTTTTTTTCCCTCTTAACTCCCCTTATACACACCCGATCCACCCACATCCAGCACATGTATTTTTATTCTTTCAACACCACTTAAATTGTGCACTGAACAAATTTATAAACAATAAAAATCTATTTTTCGTACATGGCATCTTCATTACGTGACAGTGTGACATACAATTAGGAAAAAAAAAAAAAAAAAAAGATTACATTACAAATTTTTCAACTGAGTATGGTGTTGTGTCATTTCCTCATCTATAGACACAATCTCTTTCTTCTTTTGCGAAACTGGTCTGCGGATAGCATTTGACTGTGAATAAAGTAAAGCAAGACTTCTACTCTGCTTCATATGGAAGCTGGTTTGCTTCAGTCTGTAAAGCTTCACTTATCCATTTCCTTTTCCTTCTCTGCAGTTGCTGTACATTTTCACTTCTCTCTTTCCTCTTGCTTTGCACTTTACTTTCTCTTTCCACAGCCCTTATTTCATCCAGCTCTACCATATAGCGCTGCCTTGCATGGAAGGCATGATGCAGGACTTCTTTCGTGATGATAGTTATTATTCAGCACAAAAACATGAATACCAAACAAAAATGACAATCAATTAAAATCTTCATTATAATTACGAAAAATCTAACATTCAGTATTTCTGTAAATTTCAAGCACAGAAAAGCATTTTCAAAGACATTTCCAGGATGTTTCCAGAACGAGTGGGAACCCTGTACATTTCTCCATATACGCGAGCATTAACTCTTTTTAGGTAGCCTACTAACAGAATACCATAACCTCTTACGTGGAACGTTTAAATCACAGTATGTTCTTCACTTATCTACATAAAGTACATTTTAGTTTTTGAGAATGTATGCACCAATAACATTAAGCAAATTTCACTCAAAAAATACTGAATACTGAATTTAATATGGCACTTTTCTCTCTATATTTCTTTCTCTCGGTCTGTCTGTCTTCCTTCCTCTCTTTTCATATGTGTGTGTTTTTTTTAAATTTCTTTCTTCGAACGAACACGGTTTCAAATCTTCAGATAATGTGTCAACAATGATTCATTAATACTTTTGTATTTTGCGCTTCTCTGTGAACCTACATTTGTGACATGTGTTGACGTTTATTATTATTATTATTATTATTATTATTATTATTATTATTATTATTATTATTATTATTATTATTAGTAGTAGTAGTAGTAGTAGTAGTAGTAGTAGTAGTAGTAGTAGTAGTAGTAATAGTAGTAATAGTAGTAGTAGTAGTAGTAGTAGTAGTAGTAGTAGTAGTAAAAAAAAATAAAAAAAAATGAAATCTGAGTTTTACGTTCCATGGATAAGCCGTATGGAATATAGGAAACGGTGGTGAATGATGGTGGAATGAAGAAAGTGGAAAGTGAAAACGGCAGAACCTCGAGACAACCCACGTATACGGTATTTGTCAATCACAAAGTTCACTTAGCGCGAGCTGCAATCGAACCACAGACCCCACGCACCAAAGGTGAACACTCTACGACTGAGCCACCGCGGAATAATAATAATAATAATAATAATAATAATAATAATAATAATAATAATAATAATAATAATAATAATAATAATAATAATAATAATATGCAGTATTAAATTCACTCTCACATCTGAGAAAATGCTCTACCGATAAATGGGCAAACTCAACAAATTTTCGTGTTAATTTGTAATTTTTAAATCAGCAACATCTGCACACATGCAGTTACGAATATTTTGTATTATAGTTGTTTAATTGAGAATCTAACTAAAACCTATTCTATAGTAAAACTTAAGCTGAAAGTGACTTAAGGTGGTTCGATGGTTAATGAGCATCTGACAGATGATCAACAAACCTAACCCACCTGTCTTATTACCTCTTCGTATCTCTCCTCGCGGTCGTCCTGTGGGTACTGGCCTTGTCTCTCGGCGTGGCGTTTCTGATGTTGGGCTCGCAGTTGCTGAATCCTCTCTGTACGAGACTGACCGGTTCCTGGTGGACCCATTGACCCTTGGATTGATGACGGCCCTGGCTGGTAGCCTTGGCCACTTCCTTGAGGTCCACAATCGCTCCCGGACTCAGATCTGTTGTTCTGGAAAGGTTATTTACGATAGGATGAGTGAAGTTGACCAATCTTTAACTATTTACAAAAAACTATACAACGATAAAAAGAAAATAAGTTCATGATTAATAAAATCCTAAAATAGGAAAAATCAGCTAGAGAAAGCACCAATATATGGTGTTTGTCCAGAATATAGTTCAGACTACACTATTATTTATTTATTTATTTATTTATTTAAATATATACATATTTCTGCTATTTGAGTCAGCCTATTTCTCTTACGAAAGATATTTCCATTAATTTTCACAAGTGAAATGAAGAAAATAAGCACCAATTAATACCCCTGTACTTCTTTATATTATATTTATGTATTTTATTCATTAATTTTTAATGTCCACGGCATATGCAGACCTCGAGAAACCACATCCACTCTTTACCACTGAGCCACGTATTTGATTCTCTGTTTCCTTTTAACCATAAAATGGTTGTTTAGACATACACATAATCACTTGACCTTTCAAATACTTGCCTAACATAAATTTGCAGAAGTAAGAATAACTTGTAAATTTTCACTTAAAATTAAAACGTGTACAACAAATTACATGTATTAGATTGTTTTTACATGAAACTTAACACAGTAATAATTTAAATGTAATGTTTACTTGGGAATAAAGATGAGTGAAAACAATGAACATCAAATTATTACATAAAATGTAAATTTTAAACGCCCGTCAAAGACCTGGGATGAATATTTGTAGAGGCATTTAGTACCAATTCGAAAAACGAGAGAGTTCAATATCTATTTAATTCTGAAAAGTAACAAATGAGTGATACCTCCTTTTTCCGTTAGACTCTTCAACATATATAATAAAAATGAAATCTAAAAATGTTTGGTCCCGAACTGCTCCGATGCACCGATTTTGGTGATTTTTCGTTCATGATTAGACTATAGGCTAACTTAGAATTTTTAGCTTATTACTTCAATTAAAATGCATATCCCAAGGCGGAAGCAGATCGTCATAATATATGAAAAAATACTGAGTATCTCATGAGCTCGTCAAGTTAAAAAGCTGAATTTTGGAAATCGCTGAGATGAATAGTGACACTCCGTATGCCCCTTAAGTTCAAGTTCAGCTTCCAATCGAGAGAACTAGCACCATAGGGTGAAGTGAGAAGAGGTGGCATGTAAACAATAGTCGAAAACGGCCAATATTAGTGTCAAACCAGTTTTCGAAGTTGCTGATAAGAAAAGTGACACTCCAAATAACATTTAAGCCCAAGTTTGGGCAAGAAAGGACACGTCAAGTGGCATGGGAATCTTATTTATTTATTTCACTCATACTGACAGGGGCAATGTTCTATGTTACTTATTTATTTCACTCATATTCACAGGGCAACGCCAAAGGAATTTCTATTATTTATTTATTTATTTCCTCTTTCTTTATTTTCAAATATTTTGCATAAACATTATTCTCTCCGTGCGAAGAACGGCTATTTCAGCTACTTTTTAACGTAAAAAGGAAACTGACATGGATTTTTAGTGTATAAAGACAGTAGTTTGTAATGTTGTCAATTACGCAGAACTACTAATTTCCCTCTAATTTTATATAGATATTATATGTTATGAATAATATTAAGTTTAAGAAATCAAAAGCAGCGCCCACGTGAGGCTCACATAGTTCTTGTTTTTAGATCAGTAAAATCTTCACTACTTACAACAAGAAACCCCTACAAGAATTTTTCTACAAAAACAACAAGCTTATGAAGAAATCAGTTGTTTAGTTTTTAAATTTAAAAACTCTTACACCTAAAGAAAATAAAGTGATTCGATCTTCATACGAATAACTTCACCTGTTAAGAAAAGTCGCAATACTCTTCAAGTAAACTCTTGAAAAAGCAATAAACAAAAGAAATTATATTCTACCACTTTTTATTACACATTATTACAGTAACTGTGTCTCACACGTTCAGGACAATCAAAGAAATATGACGGAACGCTTCAGAAAACATGATGAAAATGGAAGCATAATATGTAGCATATATTCAGGTGAAATACTTGTCCTTATTAACTGTTCTATAGTTTCAATATCAATCTAATGTAGTTACCTTCATTCTTTTCAATGGCGTACAAGAACAGCAACCATCCTTGCAGCAGATGTAGAAAGTTATTCATTCATCAAAATTGCAACTAATTTTATTCTAAAATATCACCTTTGTGACTGAATTCACAGCTATTCTACATTACACCAATCAACATAAAATTTAAAAAAAAAGTTATATGGGCTTTTAAAAATATTATATATCTATACAGGATGTTTCAAAACATCACCGACAACGTTTGGGAGGTGATTCCTGACACCAAGATAAGACAAAAACGATAGACCAACCTGGGTGCACAAATGTCTCCTTTCGGAGTTATAGGCTAACGAAAACATGAAAAAAAAAAAAAAAAATGAACTTTGAAGGTCCATAGCTCCAATACTATGGCACCTACCGTAGTCGGTCAAGACTTCACTTAGGAACTAGTATGTGCCCTATCCAAATATCCATGTTTGAGAATCCTAAGGTACTTCCGCAACAGTTTTTATGGAGGTAGTTGGTAAGTAGAAATACTTCAAATTATACGCTGTTAGCCAAACTCCCTCTATAAAAATTGTTGCGTGAGTATCTTAGGATTCTGAAACATGTATTTTTGGATAGTGCACATGTTAGTTCCTAAGTGAAGTATTGACCTGCCTACGGTAGGTCCCATAGTATTGGAGCTACGGACCTTTGAAGTTCATTTTTTCATATTTTCGGTAGCCTATAACTCCGAAATGAAGAATTTGTTCACTCAGGTTGGTCTATACTTTTTGTCTTATCTTAGTGTCAGGAATCACCTCCCAAATGTTGTCGGGGTTGTTTTCAAACACCCTGTATATTTTAATGTAATACGTTAATGAAAATAAATAATCTACATTTAATTACTTCCGCACTTTATTTTTCATTTTATTATTATTATATTTTAAATTGTACTTATTATTTACCCAATACGTCTTCTAATTTCTAGGAAGAACGCCCAATAATTACCATACTTTCATTGGAAAGTGGCCAGCATTATGAGGGGCATTAGGGTACACTACAGGGTTGAAAAGAATCGGTTGTTTCAAGTTTAGCATCTTTTTTCAGCACCAAGCCTATATGAGACGTAAATCTACAATTTAAGCTGGAATACGAGCCACCGCAATGCAATCAAATTTCTAGACTCTCTTACAAAGAATCGAACCAGGGACCTCGTGCACCATAGGTGCACACATTAGCAATTAGACCTGAGGGGAGGACTCAAAAGTATCAAATATATGGTAGACACACATTGTCAAAAATCACCTATCTCCGAACTTCACTATTAAAATATTAAAAATCAGAAATCCACAAACTTCACTACTAAAATATTAAAAATCAGAAATCTCCAAACTTCACTACTAAAATATTAAAAATCAGAAATCTCCAAACTTCACTATTAAAATATATATATTAACATCAGCCCATATCCTTGTCCACAAGGTGGCCCCGTGTATCGTAGTCGCTAACGCTCTCGTCCTTGGTGCGAGCGATCCTGGGTTCGATTCCAGGTGAGAATACTCCGTCGAAAAAGCTTTTCCAGGGCAGCGATCCTGAGTGAGGTTTCCTCATTCACAGCAGGCAAATATTGGGTTGGTACTTAACATATAGGTTCCAGGCCGCTTCCTCAATCCTTTCATCCTTCCCTTTCCTCGGATAATGTGATCACCGAAGGAAGTCATCCCTCATGCGTGACGGGCTAACACGGTCATAAGATGCCGAAAACGCAAAAATCTAATTCCTACGTTCTTGCTCAGAAGGTGAGTGGCTGCACGAAATTTTAAAACTTTTTATCCACAATTGTAATGTTGGGCTAGTATATTCCAAACCAAATAGGAAATTTCGTTGCACTAGAAGTTTTGTAGTCCTTCGTAAAAATATTGGCATTGAAAATAGAAAGTTAGTCTAAAGGGACTACTGTGGGAAGTTAAGAATGAATGTCTAGTTTCTTTTTACATTAAAATATTATTTACACAGAGTTGCAGTCATAAAAATTTTACAAAGACCAACAACAATTTAGTACAACCCATTATAGATTGATATAGGCTATAAGAACTTTAAGACTTCAGTTTATTTTGGAAGTTGAGTCTTACTAAATCAGAGGAACACATCGTCACCTCGTTGACAACGAAGGGGGGGGGGAGGAGGGGAGAAAAATGCTGTGGTGGTGTAGACACACACAGTTAAAAACTCCTTTTACTGCAAAAATTTGAACAGGATGGTTTTCGTTATCAAAAAGTGACAACTTCCTTAAAACATACACTTCTTTGCAAAATTTATTTTACTCTTATTTTCTGTTATGTAATCAATCCCACGTCCCCTCTTTCAAAGGGTTGTGATACAGCTTTTTAAAAAATCGATTTAATTTGGAACGGTGAGCAGACGTATTTTTGCTTAGAACTTTTTGGTTTATTTTTTTGTCCTTGACGCTGGGTGATTTCCAGCGAAAATTGGATTTTTGGCATTGAGCATTCTAATAAAACTTCGAAAGTCTACCAAGCAAACAAGAATTACACTGTAATGTGAGGTGCTTGAAGGGCAATCTTAACACTAAACTCAAAAATTACTCCTCTTGCTCTACTGTATCTTATGATTAAGTTAAATCAACGGTAATTCTTTTTTTAAAAAATATTTGCTACAATTTTTAATCACTAGTGCAAATAATTTTAAACAAATTTACTTCATTCGGTAAATCGGACTTCTGATATTCCATTCATGTTTCGTGTTTTATTACTAGCAGAAGTTCTTTGCATAAACTAAACAATACGCAACCTGCAACACAGTTAAGTAGTTTGGGTTGTCTAATTGAAGGCCTTCTAACATAGTCTATACTTTTTGAACGTTCAGAATGTGCGAATCCCCTGAAGTTAGTTTCGAGTCGAAAATCGAAGAAACCGCTTCGTACGGTATTAGATCTGGAGAATATATTTCTTCATAAAAAAAATTGGTGGCTCCAGGTGATTTGTTTCTATGCGGCGACTTATATATATATATATATATATAAAGAAAAAAGAACGAAAGAAAGAATGAAAGAAAAAGAGAGCGGCGAAAGTTTGAAAGTGCTGTTGCTAAGCTTATCTCAATAATGTGTATTATTTGATAATTATATTTTTGTTAGATCAATTGTAGGTGAAGAAAATATTGATCACAGATGTCTGTAATGGAAGATGTAAATTTCTTATTGATGTAAGAGTCATATCTATCTCCGTGATTCAGATTGTATCTAAATTGGTATCATTTGTTTTGTGTTTCGTCGGTTTTATTGTAGCATTTATAATACATTAGCAATCAATTTCATTAACGTCAACGAATATTAATAAAAATTTATTCTGTGAAATGGAACTGATTAAAATAAACATGAACTAATTCATAATATTGACTGTTTATTATTAATAATAATTCTTTCTTTTGATTTTTTTTATCGTGTGAAAATAGGAAGCACAGAAAGAAACAAGACGTCTAATATACAGTGAAAATTAAGCGGAATATAAAAAATGATCCCATCCTCAGTAAACCTTTTTCTCGCCTATGTCCTGGAAATACTGACAGATGTGAGCGAAAATTCGACGTTCAACATATTTGCCTAAACTGGAGGATACAGTAGAGCATGGATAACTTTTGAGTTTATTAATAATTACGACTGTTCAACTTTATTTATTTATTTAGTTTATTTTTACTATCATTTAAGAAAAAAATAGTTTTTAATTAAATACTTAATATAACGTCATCATTTGGCGAAAATTCAAGAAGAAATATTAGACTTGAAAAAGGACTACGACTACGTGGAGACAGAAAGCACAGAATAGAGTAAGATCTAGCGTATAGTCTACTTGATTCACTACAGAATAGAAATTAAACCGGTTCTTCTCAGAACACATGAAGAACAAACACGAGGTTTTAACTCCTTATTTAACTACAGTACATGCTATTTAGATCAGTTATTTATTAATGTTATTTATTATCTCCATTATGAATGTACTTATTCCAATATAAAAAGGAACAACTCTCTGAAATTTCGTCTGCGGTAAACGCTTTGCCCAGAATTGGTGGAATACGGAATGAAAATTTAGATTAAATTGATAAAGTTAAATAAATAGCCTATCTATATGTAACAAATGACTGGCAAATCTTTGAAGTACTTCTTTTGCTAGTTATAAACAAACTCTATCCGTTATTATTAACAAAATTCAGTTAGTTTGTGTAATTCAGTGTAATTCATTTTTAACATTTAGGTTTTAACAAAAGGGATTTTTTTATTGTTATTTTCGTTAAAGACTACACTCGAATTTTGACTCCTCATGCAAGTACTTAAAGAGAAACATGAACAGTTTCACTTTGTATCATGATTTTTTGCACTTCAATCAGACGGTGTCAGTGTCGACACTTTTATTATCATTGTTTACAGGTTTGTTTATATTAATGCTACAACTAGCAAAAGGGTGATTAACAGTTAACTGGAAATTTATTCCAATTCTATCACACAAGATGAACAAAGATTTTAAATTCAGTGATTGGTATTTAAACCAGCCACGTGCAACTGCCGGCCCCCGGGAGAGTCTCTTCATACTGAACCCTTTGATCCGACCCGCCTGATCCCTTATTGAAAATATAATTCTTACATAATCTTAAGGGGGTATACTACTAAATATGTTTCAAAAGCTAACAATTTTTCTTTTGCCAGTTTTTCGTAAGTGAAAAGAGATAATGAAATGTAACTTACCTCAGTAATACATAATGTTATTCTACACCCGAAAATACAAATCAGTATAATTTTTAGTGTTGCCGTCCATAGAAATTACAGTGTGATCAGAACTTGAATTACCCAAAAATCTAGGTTGTAGCAGCGACTAGAAGAATGAACTCAACGGCAATTGATGACTTACCATGTTGCCTGTGTTCCTTGTTAATTACTTTTTAAATAATATTTGTATTTTAATTTCACTGATAATTAAAAATTATTTATTTTGTACTCTTTATTACAAAATAAATACAAATATTATTTAAAAAGTAGTTAACAAGGAGCCAAGACAACATGATAAGTCATCAATTGCCGTTGAGTTCATTCTTCTAGTCGCTGCTACAACCTAGATTTTATGGTAATTCAAATTCTGATCACACTGCAATTTCTATGGGTGACAACACTGAAAATTCTTCCGATTCGTATTTTCGGGTGAAAAATAACATTATGTATTACTGAGGTAAGTTACATTTCATAATCTCTCTTCACTTACGAAAAACTGGCAAAAGAAAAATTGATAGCTTTTGAAAAATATTTAGCAGTCTGCCCCCTTAAACTGAATAGAAAATATTTCCTAATTAGTAAGATTATAGTAAGAAATAGTAAGAAATAACGATAAGAGAATTTTCTACTTATTGGAAAGGTACGTTCAAACTGCTTGCATACATGTATCTTTAGAATACACTTAAATTAGTTTGTTTAATTTATTAGATTGATTTGTATAGAACTGTGATAAATATTTTCGTCCTTGTATTACTAATAGTTGTATCTTTTACCATTAATATAAATACGTACCTGTTGCTCCATCTGTCGCTGCCGCTGAACTAACCGCCTGTATTGTTCCTGGATCCTCTGTTGCTCATCCTGAGCCGCCTGCCTCGCTGCCTGTCTCTCCCTCTCTTTCTCTAGATCTTGGTGATGGTTCTCACGCTCTTCGTGCACGACGCCATCTTCCAGACCCATATGTAGAGGAACCTCAATCGTTTTACGATGCTTTCCAAACCTGGTACAAGAAAATCAAGCCTTTAGTTGAGTAGTTGAGTATTTACTTTCATTGCGCATTCAACAGTGATACCTCAGTTTCAAAACTACGTTCAGATACAAGAAATTTAAATTTTCACTTAAAAAGGATTCTTTATTAATTTTAAAAATGTTCATTAGATAAACATTTCGTTTCTGTTTATTAGATAAACAACCGAATTGCATTTTGATATAGAACGTTTGTTCTTAAAATACCCGACCTTAAAATTTTGGCGTAAACAAATGTAGTATCATATATATCAAATAATAATAATAATAATAATAATAATAATAATAATAATAATAATAATAATAATAATAATAATAATAATAATAATAATAATAATAATAATAATAATAAAAAATAAATAAATAAATAAATAAATTGTGCATTTGAGTGTAATAGGTATTGTGTATTAGTGCAACACAACAAAGGGTTGGTTAGTTGGTGGTATAGTGCGCTTATACTGTATGTATTGCCTCTGTCACATGGGGAGCATAACCCAAATAATCCATAACATTTTATTCAGATGTGACAGATAGAATAAAAGAGATTGAATGAAAATAAGAATAAAAATGCATAACGTAATTAATTAATATTCAGAATAAAAGAAACAATTACATATGAATAAAATACAAAAGAAGAAACATACATATACTGCAAGAATGGCGAATGCCAATTGAATATATAAGTTGTCATACTTTACCCACACAATGTAATTATACTTATTCTTTTCCTTCTGAATTTATAATTAACGTCTTGATTGTTACTTACAGACTTCTCGATTGTCATTTTGAAGCTCTGGTTGACGAATGATCGAATAAGTTCGAATGATGTAATCCCAATGATCAAAGTAAAATAAATGATGCCTTTGTTTAAAAAATTTGTCTTTTTATATTCATATATGTCCCTCTTTGTTTTAACTATTTTTGCCTTTTGGAAATTTTGGTACTGTATTTTTGAATCACAGACATGTGGAAGTGCATAATTGAAATGGGAAAAAGAATTTATTGACTAATTGTTTGTGCTGAAAGTGTGTGACGTGATTGTGAACAGTGTCACTGTGTTTCATAACACATTTGATACAAATATTGTGAAAGGGAGGGAAATATATCCCTCCCTTTCATAATAAGTTCTGTAACAGCAATCCTGAAACAAAGGAAGGAAAATAACATGCATCAATGTTGCCAATATAAATCTGAAAATATCCATACTGACTAACAAGAATAATGATCTGCATTGAGTACTGTTTGGAAACGTAATACCTCTCTAAATAACTGGAAAGGTGGATAATTGTGTAAATTCAAATGAATACATCAAGAAACAAATTCAGTTGAATAAAAATTCCTTTGATACTGCAGGTAAATAGCTACAGGCAAATGTTTTTTTTTTCGATCTGAACCCAGATATTCACATGGCCAATATCGTGCAATGCTTGGTTTATGTTGAATTTTGAATCGGATTCCATTGAGTGTCCAAAGTGCAGCTTTGTGGTGTTTTAGTATACATATAATACTACAATCTGGACAATTTTGAACAAATTCACAATGACATTTCTATGCGAAATTAAAAATTCAAATTTTAATTTAAATTTTTGAAGTGTTATTTTTTATTGTACAGGTTTCTTTAATATAGTACAACTTGTAGAGCAATCTTTGAGCTTTGCAATGGTGTTGGTTTCATGTCTCTAGTGCACATATTAACCATTGTATGACAATTTTTAATAATCACTGTAACTGAAAAAATGCTCTTTTTTGACATTTTTGAACATCCTGTATGGGGACACTTTCAGGAGGAGAGAGGTAATATTTGGGATTTTTCCATCCCTCACTGTAATATAGCTATGTACCAAATTTTTACAAAAATCTACGATCTTCAGATCAGATTTTGTCATTTCATTGGTTGATTTCACATGGAATGTCCCATATAGAGTTTGTGAAAGATAAAGGTCTCACAATAGAGCTGTGAAAGGTAAATAAGTAACGATATACAGCTTGTGAAAGTAGACAGAACAAAGTTTGTTAAAACTAAACGGTTAATTATACATGATTTGTGAAAAGTATAATAATGATATAATCCTGTTAAATAAGATCTTTAATTTTAAAACCTTTTGAATAAGAAGAAGGATAATAAATGCAATTGAACTATAGGAGAATCAATGGAATGAAAATGTAGGACGGAACAGGAGGTTTAGATAAATCCCATGAACAAGTTATCATATGGTCTAGAAAAAATGAAATGTTTCAGTTTAACGTCCCACGGATATGCCGGTTAGGCTAAAGAGACGGTGATTATGAGAAATGAATGAAATGGTGGAATAAAGAAAGTGGGAGGAAACGGGAGAACCCCGAGAAAACCCACGAGTACGGTGTTTGTCCACCACAAAGTCCACATGGCGCGAGTTGGGATCGAACCAGGGACCCCAAGCACCCGAGGTGAACGCTCTACCACTGAGCCACCGCGACTCCCATTTTCTGAAAAAACGGATGGGTTATGATATACAGCTTTTACAACAAAGAAGGTTATTTATTTTCTAAACATGATCCTACGTTTATATCAAGAATTTTGTAATGGAAAAAACTACTGAAATTAAATTGGCAAACGTGTGACCTGTTGCACCTTATTGTGTACCTAAAGAAATCCCTAAAATCTTCTTGAAAAAGTTAATTACTCATCTATCACCTTACCTGAACATGGAGCCAATTCCTTTGAGCAATCCCGTCTTCTTCTTCCCCTTTTTGTTATATTTGTCGTCGAGGGCAGCGTTGAGCGACGACTGTCGAGTCGTTCCTCGTCCAAAGCCATTGCCCATTGGTTCTGCCTCCTCTTCAGCAACTAAGTGAAAGAAGCGGAGCTCTGCGTCAAGACCAATTGGGTCTAAACCAGAGACAAAAAAAAAAAATGGACAAGCTCAAAGGAAAAGCCAAAAGCAGCAACAGGCGCATCACAAGAAGAAACCCCAAGAACATTTGTTAATATTAAGATTTTATTAGTTCCCATTCGAACACAAAAATGCACCAAATACTGTTATTTCAAAACACCCACAAATATGTACCCACATACAAACAAGGCATGTTTCAGTAGGTTTCACAAAAACACCAACAGCATTAATCCTTCCTTGCATGTAGTTGTCTTTAAAATATTCGACACAATTTTATACTTTTACCCGTGATTTATTTCGACTTAGTTCCTCCACTTTTTAAGATTGTCAAATTTTATTTTTCACAAAACTCATCTATCAGTTTTGAAAATTAACATAACCAAACTTTTTTTTTTTTTTTTTTTTTTTTTTTTTTTTTTTTTTTTTTTTTTTTTTTTTTTAACTGATTACAGCGCTGATGTGATCGTCTGACACTGAGTTACCACAGTTTTCGAGATCTGAATTTAAAGAGTAAACTGATTTTCCACTTTTAATTTTAAATCTCTTCGGGATTATATATGATCTTACATGGACACCTTTATGCATCAATTCCAATCTTAATTTTTCCGTATTAAACATAAGCTCAATATTTTGTTTATTAAATAGGATATTTTCCTCCGCATAATAAAACTGCTACTGCATAGGAAGGATTAATGCATGAGTTAATTACTTTTCATTTATTTACAATTTTAAGACATTTTGCATTATACATGAATAACAAGTCAAATTAAATCATCCCATTATGTATCATAGTTAGATTTAAAAAAAAACAAAGAAAACATGCACCTTCAGGCAATTTTTAAAGCTTACATTGTACTCCTAACTTCCATTTGAATTTAAAAGTCATTGTTCTCACTGTAAGTTTCAAAAAAATGAAATGTAATCTTTAAGTTTAACGTCCTACGGTTATGCCGGTTAGGCTAAAGGAGACGGTGATAATGAAAAATGAGTGAAATGGTGGAATGAAGAAAGTGGGAGAACCCCGAGAAAACCCACGAGCACGGTGTTTGTCCACCACAAAGTCCACACGGCGCGAGCTGGGATCGAACCAGGGACCCCAAGCACCGGAGGTGAACGCTCTACCACTGAGCAACGCGCCCCCACTGTAAGTTTCAGTTCTCGCTGGAATTATTGTCAAGTGCTGATGTGTCGCAAGTGAGAATATATTTATGATTATATATTAGTGTCCCTCCAAAACCTCTAATTAGAAAGAAAAAAAAATCGGCACCGAGTATTGTGGTAGAGTCTTGTCAAATCTATTCAGCGTTTCTGAGTTTTAATGCAAGCAAACCAGTTGCCTTACTTCTTTGACTACTTATTCTACAATTTTGTAAGTCCTAAAACGGATTTAATCAACCAACAGCGACTTAGTCAAACGAAGAAATCAAACGAGTACGGCAAGATGTTTGCTTTAAAACTCAGAAGTGATAATACATCTGACAAGAATGTGCCACTGAATACTCACAGGAAGTAGCCAACAGGAAACAGTCAAAGACTCAAAGGAAGTAGTTAGCAGAACACTGACTCAAGGGAAATAGTCAACAGGAAGTAATCAAAGAAGTAAGTTTGTTTGCTCTAAAACTCAGAAGTGTACCACTGAATACTCGCTGCCGAATTTTTCTAATTACAGGTTTAGAGGGACACAGTAATGTAAACATAGATAGATTCCTGCTTGCGACACATCAGTACTTGACAGTGATTGCAGTGAGAAATGAAATATAATGAAAATAATGACTTTTAAACACAAATGGAAGTTTGGAGTACACGGTAAAATTTTGAGTTTTAAACTATGTACCCAAGAGCACAGTTTAGTAACGCAAAACACATAGTTAATTATGTACACGTTACAACACAATTAAGTTAATGAGAATATTGAGTCCACAAACACAATGCAATATTAAGCTTAAGACAAATAGAATGCAAGTTAAGAACTTCACAAACATTCATTATGCAATTCTACTATTAAGAAAATCATTATTTACAATATATATACAAGATTAAATATTTACTTATATAATTAACTACTGTAAAACCCTTGAAGCTGTTAAATACTGAATTTAAAAGGTGCTAATTATTCTTTTCTCCACTTCCACACACTTTAATAATATATATATATATATATATATATATATATATATATATATATATATATATATTACAGAAGTAACTTAATTAATTAAATTTCTTTGTGCACTTATATAGTACTAGACAAAGTACTATTCGTTATTTGTATTATTCATAAATTCAACTGTCAATACTTCGGTTTGTTTTCAAATTAATGTCCCCTTTTAGCACTGGGACTACAAGAGACATAGGCCCTCAATTTACACCAGGCCTAAAATACATTATCCTTTAATTTAATGTCCCTTCTAGCACTGGGACTACAAGAGACACGAGTCTTCGATTCAATGTCTCTTTTAGCACTGGAGCTACAAGAGACACGAGCCTACGGCTTAGTGTGGGGCTCAAACCACATGAGCTACCACCGGGAATCGAACTCACCATTTAATGTCATACAAAGAATGAAAAATGCACAATTCGATCGAGAATGTAACCAGAGTCTCCGTCTTATTGTGTCAACGCGTTAACCTCTACACAGTCTGCTTCCTGAACAGCAAAATATCTTCCATTCGTGAAGTCTGTACTCAGTCATTCAGAGTACATGGGGTATACAACTTCTGTTATGCACGACAACCCAGTATTTACATTAGAAAACATCTATGACGGTTGAATTAACCATTCCTCGTTGTCGGATCTTAATTCAAAACCTGGATCAAAAGAGTACCCGTCATTGCTGACTCCGAACATCGATAAAAAGGAAGAAAAAAAATGTTTTTACTATATTTCTCGGTGTTTATCGTCTGCTGTTATGTAAGCCCGCGCAACTATGACGTACTCAGGGTTGCACACATGCAAAGCGTTCTTAGAAACCTCGAGAAACATGCATACATTTTCAACCCTAATGAAAATCCCAATCCCCGATCAGAAAATCGAAAAAGGACTTCGTACAGAATTAGATCTGGTGAAAATCTATCAGAGTACCAAATTTGATAGCTTTAAATCATTTCTTTCTACGCGAAAATCTGATACACAAACACACACAGTTATTCTATATATACATAAATATAGATTACAAGTGATCTGTAATACATTTGAGTGTTTGATCACCGACTTCAAGAGTAATAGAATGTATAACTGCTCAGGGAACGGACTGGGTACCACATTCGTTAACGCATCGGCAAGGTAAGCCGGATACCCGGGTTCTATTGTTTTTTCACTCTATGTATATCTTTGAATTCGCATTTCTAAAGAGGGACCTTTCTCTTTGTTTAACGTCCCTCAATTATAAACTAAGGCCAAGCGAGACGGGGATGATAATGGTGGAATCAAGGAAGTAAGAGAACCCCGAGAAAACCCATGCACATGGTATTTGTCCACCACCGAGTTCACTTGGCGCGGACTGAAATTGAACCAGGCATTCCTTGGTGAGCGCTCTATCCTTTCAACCCTGTAGTTTGGCTGTTCTGGGAAGTGGACTAGTTGTCGTAGTGGTCAACGCATCGACATGATATGCAGGAGATCCCTGGTTCAAGTCCCGCTTTAGTCAAACATTTTTTTAACTCTTTGTATGTTCTTCACAGAGGGGATTTAGTGTGTAAAAATAAGTTTAAATCTGTTATTTCCTCCTTTCATTGATATGCTTTGCAACTTTGAAAATCTCGCTCTGTAAGTCACCTTTGCTCTAATTTAAAGAAGTTAATGATAATTAACTTCAACACAATACAGTAGTGTAAACCACTACATGCATATTTCCATCTTGCCAAGGCTCAATTATATTGGTGAGGAAAAAGTAAGTATACAGTACATGATTGGTGTCTCCTTGTCAATTTATGAAAACACGTATTAAAACAATTTATCCTTTAAGGCTACCCATTATTAGTTATTTATATAATCTACTGTAATTATTAACTTGTATCTCACAATACATTTACCACGCTTTTCTCTAAGAGCGTCTCTATCCGAAGAAACGAAGATAAACTCCATGCCATTGAAAAGACAGAAGAGAAGACAGGAAATAGAAAGAAATAAAGCATTAAAGAGAGTGCAAAGGAAATATATAGATAATAATAGTAAAATAATAATAAAAGATTTATGAAGAATTGCTTCCTAGGTCACTAGAAAGATCTAAGACTCCTCATTAAGGTCACTCCCATTTCTTTGAATTTTATTAAATAACCTAAATATAATGACGAATATTAACAATGTGCGAAACGAGATAGGTAAAATAGTATACAAACTAGGGATGGGGAAAATCAGTTTTTATAAAAATTGGAAACCGGTTATTGATAGAAAACCGAGCCGGTTTTAAGTCCAAAACCAGTTTTGACGGAAACTGACCCCAAAACCTGTTTGGATAAAAAAAAACCGAACCGGTTTTGAACCCAAAACCAGTTTTGATGGAAAACAACCGGTTTTGAACCCAAAACTAGTTTCGATGAAAAACCGAACCGGTTTTAAACCCAAAACCAGTTTTGACGAGAAACCGAAACAGTTTTTTATACACCTGTTTCTTTAAAGTTTTAAAAAACTGAAAATCATAAAACCTGATTTTTGTGCCCAACACTACTATAAACTGCTACGAAATAATCTGATGTTTTTGAAACCTTTTCTTAGAGATCAGAAATTTGGATGCGCAGTTTATCACGCCATAATTGTTGGGCACTTAAATTTATTATACGAAAGGGCTTGAAAACAATTACTAGTTTACGTAATAGCATTAAATAGTTAATGTAACAGCATTAAATAGTTGATGTAATAGCATTAAATAGCTAATAGAATTAAATAGTTCATGTAAGAGCATTAAATAGTTTATGTAGTAGCATTAAATAGTTAATGTAATAGCACCAAATAGTCATGTAATGGTATTAAATAGTTAATGTAATAGCATTAAATAGTCAATGTAACAACATTAAATAGTCAATGTAACAACATTAAATAGTCAATGTAACAACATTAAATAGTTCATGTAATAGCATTAAATAGTTGATATAATAGCATTAAATAGTAATGGAATAACCTTAATTATATTTTATTTAACAGCATTTTGCAGATCACTTTCTGATCTTCATTGTTACAGTTATTCACCAAAATTCAAAACAGTGGGAGTGACCTTCTTGAAGAACTTAAAATAAAGATCGAATTGACATTTCTGAATATTCAACGATCTTTCTTTTCTTTATCTGATTTTAATTCATCATCATAAATGGTTTCACACCCATTGACAAAAGAACATGAATGGGGTTGACAATACTTTATACTGTGCCTGTAAGACTTTAAGAAATTGACCCATAGTAAAAAATGATAATTTTTAAAAATTGTTACTGATTTTCAATGAAAATTTTGAATAGTTAATTTGTTTAACTTGTCTCTAAGAAAATTGAAATTTTGAAGGAAAGAAAAAAAAAGCTGCAAACAAGACAGTGTGAAGAATATCCAAGTGATACCAATAACGAAAACTTACGTGTTTCCATTCTGCTTCTCAACTCTGCCAGCGGAGCTTCGTAACTTCTGTCAACAGCCGCTCGGAAACTTTCATTGCAACCTCGGCCTCGTATCACCTTCACAGGTCCTTGGCTTCGGTAACTGTACGCGGGGTCTCCATCTTCCTGCATCTGAATCTACACAACAATTAATATTTAGATGTCAAATTTGCGTGATGAATTATTAGCATTTTGAATTATTGTACAATTATGTCCGTTGTTATCATTATATTAATGATACTGATACATACCAGGACAGTCAAAAAGTTCCCGGAATTCTGTTGCAGCTCTTTATTACAACAATATAAGTACACATTTACCTTATCGCCTTCAAAGTAGGCATCTTCGGAACACACATACTTGTTCCACTGTTACTGTCATTGTTGGAAACACAGACGAAAGTACTCTTTTGGTATCTTCCCAAGTTCAGTCATCGCGTTGGTTTTGATTGTTTTTTACGGTCGCGAAACGGGTACCTTTGAGGCCAGATTTTCCGTAAAACATTTTTACCTTAACTGTTTTAAGGCTACCAAAGTCTCTGAAGCAATTTCTTCAATTTTCGCTAAGTAACTTGAACTGAGACACTGCGCTAAGTAATGCACTCCTCCGTCCAGCTACACCTACTTGTATACTGCCTGTTTGAACTGTTCACACTTGTCTTATTCATAATTACACAACTTAAGGACAGTACTGTACACGTGTCGTTGTGATTGTATCACAAATTCCAAAACTACAACATTCCGGGAACCTTTTGACTGCCCTGATATTTACTAATAGTAATTATAAGATATAAATTGAACACTTAGACCCAGAGTGCCTTATGCAGAGGCATTTTGACGTATGATTAGCATCATACTAAAAGCCTGACTACTGCAGAAAACATATGTTAGTCGAGCTCTTTAGTATGGCACTAATAACGCGTCAGAACGACTCTGCATAAGGCCCTGAAAGATTTTGTCTCGTATCAAGAGTTAAAAAAAAAAAAAAAAATCTTTCGTTGCTTTCTGCCAACTTTTTCAGTCATTTACTACGCTGCTAGAGCCAGAACATGGAGGTAGGTTCTTTCCATGCGCTGGAGTCCCTATTCTTTAGAAAAAAAGAAGCAGCAGTACCGCGTGTACACCACGTGAAAGAGTTTGGTTTGTACGGCGTGATATTTTCTCAATTAATATTGAAACCGGAAGCGTTAGTAAGCTGCTTGCTTGGAAACGCAACTAAAGCAGGCAATTCGGACGAGAGTTGTAACTTGGAAGTGTACCTTTAATTTGTTCCATTAAACTTTATTATTTTGTATTTTTTTCTCCCATTTATTTCTCTACACTGACAACTTTCTCACGCTCAAGTGAATGTATGAATCAATTACAAATTACTGCTACACCGCGCAGTGTGCTTTTTTTTCTATTTTTTTTTTTTTCTAAAGTTGACACGAATCAAAGTACGAATTACTCCTACTCCTAAGTTTCTTTCGTAACTCTTTCTATTGTTTGTACCTTTGTGGAAAGCTTACGAACTGGGATCATCTTCTCAGCAATTTATACACCAATTGTATAATTTCTTTTCCGAGTTATTCGCTTCGGTATAAAGGATTTTCAGAAAAAAAAATAATACCACGATTTGGAATTTATGACTCATTTATGTTTGAGGAACCCTGGTGACTCAATGGTAGATCGTTCAGCTCTGGTGCATAGGGTTCTTGGTTCGATCCCACCTCGCGTCAAGTGAGCTTTGTGGTGAACAAACACCGTATGCGTAGCTTTTTTCGGGGTTCTCCCGTTTACTCCCACTTTCTTCATTCCACAATTTTTCATTCATTTCTCATCATCACTGTTTCCTTTAGCCTATCCGGTATAACCCGTGGGACGTAAAACTTTATTTTTTTCTTTTTTTATCTTTGAACTTAAGGCCGGTTTGGGCATGTTCTTTGTTTAGAGTAGTACTTCATTTGTCAGCTATTATTTTTTGTAGTTTCTGTTTGTGTCAATAGTATATTATATATATATATATATATATATGTGTGTGTGTTTCAAAAATAGAGCAAGAAATATTTATCTGAATTTCTCCGAAATAATTTCTCATATCAAGTAATGAATTAAATGTTCCGTAAAACAGTTTCTTCCTTTTTAATTAAATAATTTACATATGATCCACCTAAATTACAAACGAAGTTAGTGTAACAAATAACAGAGTATACAGGGTGTCTACTAAAATTCTATAGTCAAATTTCGTGACTTTCTCGTAACCTTTTCTTCACCAAACCATAAAATTTCGTAACATTTAAAAACTCATAACAGTGTCTATATTCTTTAGCACTTATCTTTGTTATCTCTACTTTTAAAGGCTGTTTTCTGGAGCGGTAAACACTTTGTGTCTTCTCACACTTAAATAAACTGGTTAGATGCGTAGGTGGTTTCGGTGATGTGATGCCATTTGCATTGCCGCTGCTCAATGATGCCAGCTGAAGGACAATCTCAAGAGCGAATTTGGGTTCGAATTAGGCCGAGTTTACATGCATGCAATAGAACTGTGCTTTGTTTGCGGATTGGTAATGTCTAAAGCCGACCATAGACATTTTTGGCGGTGAATTTAGACGTTTTATAGAACAAAATTTTCCATTTTCTACTTATATTTTTACAGATAAAAAAAAAATCGTGACTCAAAAGCTAAATATCGTGACTTTTTATTGATTTTCATGGCTGTTTTCTGATTTCATGACTTTCGTGACACACAGACACCTTGGTACATCACAATTAGCTACGAAACATATTTGTCAAATAAAAAATAGTGTTTGCAATAGAATAAATAGAAGTATGCTAACCTCTTGTACCATGGTTTGTAGAGATTCCAAACTGGACGACTTTTTCATGCCAAGAGATGGACCTAGTTCACTGCTGCGACCATCAGCTTCTGTAAGTAAAATTAAACAACAGTTAACATTAAGAAAACTACAGAAACAATTATTTCGATTTTAATAACAAACTGGCATTTGTAGTGAAATAAGAATTCAAACATCGAAAACAGGGCCGCAATTAGTGAGGGAAACAGATGAAAAGAGAATTTTTATTAGAAGTTGAAGCATTTAGAAAGACGTTTTGGAAAGAAATACACTTATCGTGATTGGAAGCGAAAGATAAAACTAGGTTCCAAGCATTGGTCGGTTTGGACTTTATCATCCCTCCTCAACAATGAGGCTATATGAGACGTGCATGTACAGTCAGTGACAAAACTTCTTTCCGTTTGATGACATTAGTTTCGTACATAACTTCAGAATGGAAGGACGATTTGAGTACAGTTTTCAGTAAATTAAAAAGAATCTAATTTTCTGTACATTCCAGCCATACCACCGTTATTCCCGAAATAAATTTTATCAAACGGAAAGAACTGTTGACTGTACAACTTAAGGAGCGCTTCCTAAGAAGCAAAATCCAACCAAGATTAAAATCTCGGTTTTCTGCTCTCAAATAGCGTGCGCTAACAATATAACCATGAGTATGCTCTGGAGATATTAGAGAAACTATACGGAAACTGTTATGCTTCTGATGCTGATATATACAACATAGAAATTACGGATATTAAAAACTGATAAAGCTTTACAATAATAATTTTGACGAAAAGAATACTAAAGAAAAGAAGGATTCAATATGCTTTAGAAAAAGACAAAAAAAAAAAAAAGTTCGTACTGGCCAGAGAAGTCAGGGAAAATGGTTCAGGTCAGGGAAGAACAGGGAAAAGGACTGGAAATCAGGGCGAGTGAGGGAAATTTTATAAACTATATTTTTTCTAACATTAATTGTACACCATTTTCAGTTTAGCCAACCATTATAATACCCATTTATATGAGGTAAGTATAATGTACTATGAACAATTGATTACTATTTGTCTCTATAGAGTAAATGTTCTAATGTACTGTATAAATATGTCCATTATTTATTCCTTATTTATATGTCATGAAAGTTAGGGAAACGAACAGGGAAAGTCAGGAAGAAGTCAGAGAAATAGATTTCTCCAGATTAATAGGAATCCTGCAAAAAAATTTAGAACTTCCCCAGCATCGACCACCTTTAGTTCAGCGTATTAAATAATATCAAAGAGTTTATTCACACGTAACAATAGCGTTAAGAGAGTTCTTCCATTTTTCCACTTCCTTTCTCTTGTGTTGAAAGACGATTAAGCAAACTAAGACCGGTAATTAACTTGAAGCACCATGAATAACAAAATTTTATAGATTTTAAGATAATACGAAAGGGCAAGTAAAGTGAACATCTTCACTTTGTTCTAACGATGTAATAAAAATAAATAAATAAATAAATAAATATCATTGAGAAAAAAATTGCAAAGCTGAAACTTTTAGCCGATTGTAGTAGAATAAATAGTCCTGAAAATTAGTGTGATTCTAAAACTATTTTATATACACTGGTAGTAAAGCACGCTGTTGGTATTAAATCCATATATTCTTGGAATTACAGAAATGCATGCTCAAAATTTTTTCATTTTTTGAATTTTGTGGAAACTAATTTTGTAGCTGGATACCCACTTTTGTTGGTGACTGAACATTACCATTCATATTATATGGAATAAATTTTACACTTCATTTGTCAATGAAATTTGCTCTTTCGTATTTTTCATATGAATTAACAAATAGCTTAAATGAAAACTAGAAATTGCTCACCTTAATGTCCCCCCCCCTTTTTTTTAACTATCACGGAAATAACTAAAATAAGATTAGTTTTTCCAAATTACTCGGAATTGTAGTATATTAACTTTGACACTTTTGTAAAGCTAGCGACGTCTTAATATTGAATAAGTTGTTTATAGGATTACCTGTACTTATATATTGTGGCAGAGTCTGTATTTTCATGTAGCAGAGCCCATATTTAATGATTAATTTTATGTATGTTTTGAAATATCAATTTTATTAAAGATTTTAATTTTTGTTTGGTGAAGAAGTAAAAACAAGGAAATAATTTATGTTAATCTAAATAATCTCACTAATTCCATTCTCGCTAAATTTGTACGATTGTATTGTCAGCTTTTAAAATCATTGTAGCACATTGTTTGCTGTCTGAGAATTCAGGAACTGAATTCTGCAATGTGTAAGCGAGAGCAATCTACAGAATTTACAATGTTGCATTTGTAAGATTATTGTGGACAAGAAACACATTCACGGGTATGTAGAAATTGTCTAGAATCATGAGAAAAGAGCATTCCAAGTATTGTGAGTTGTTGGTTGCAACAAAGAAGCGACCTCGTTTTCCTCACGAAAGAAGGACACACGTGTCTGACGTCAGTTGACACAGTCAAATTCCTTGGGACAGGAGTTCAACAAAAACGAAGGGACGAGAGGTCTCGAGACTGAGTAAGGAGACTGAGTAAGGCGACGAAGTACGAAGACTCTGGAGGACGACTCAGTAGTTAGGCTGAAAAGTTGGAAAGAAGTTGAGACTGGAATCTCAATTCGATTACGTTTAGCGAACTATCATTGGTGTCAGCCATTGAGTACATTGGAGGCAGAGCTGAACCAGATCATCGTCATCAATGACATTAGCAGAGTGTCTTAACCATTGAGGCACAATCCACGATCACGATATCAACCAGGCGATATCTTCCATCCAGAGACCTGACACGGAGAGGACCACCAAGGACCACCAGTTGGAGTCGATAACCGAGGTATGTGTGACCTTAATAACAGTAGTCAACAGCTCAATGCTTGGTTTGCGTTGCTCGCTCTGGCAATCGTTCTAAATACCCGAATCTAAACATCACAGTATTACACTTCTACATTAATTATGAAAAATATAAACATCATTAAATCTGAGTTGTCATTTCATGGTAATTTCCTGTAAAGACATGTTTGAAACGTTAACCTCTCGCTTTGAAGTAGTGAACGTTCCCACTCATTCTAGATGGTGAGTGGAAGGTGACCTTTTCAGTTCAACATTTTTCATCCCCGTTTCAAGACACGAACTGAACAGGTTGTCAATATATATATATACAGGACCGAATTTAGGGGGGTGCCAAGGTGCACGTGCACCCCCTTCCCCCCCCCCCTTCGTTGTAAATATACACTACCTAAAGTGAGAAGCTACCAGTGAGTTTTGCAAAATCAATAGAATCAATAGCTGAAGTCAATTTTCTGAAGGTTGCAGGAAAAGAATTCATCGAGAGCACTTAGCATTTCCATAGGAATTCCTCATTCACATCACAGATGCCTAAAGGCATTTAAAAAAACTCAAATTTAATTCCAATGTACTGGTAGTTGTTGGTGCACCCCCCCTCCTCTTAGTGAATCCTGCATCCGGCCCTATATATATATATATAAAATCCAATGATTTATATATTCATAAGTACTCTATAGATCATAGTACTATAACACTGAGTGTGAGTACTGTATTTTTACGGAGTAGCTGATCTTTTGTGGACTGTGAATTCGGTATTTATACGTAATTTGATTCAAAATGTATTTCAATGGTTTTGCTCCTTTATTATACGAAGTTAGCAGTCCCTTGGACCTCGTAGTTTGGAATTTCGTCAATACATGGTGTGAAGATTCTAATTAATATTTTATTACCGCCAGGGTTCGAAAACCATGTGCTTATTGTTTGACCGTCAAAATGGCTAGAAAGAGCATGTCGGATGATCCAATACGTTTCAGTTTAGAAGCGGAATTGGGCGACAGTGATGGCGATTTGCTTAAAGGAGAGTTATTGGGTGATTGTGAGAATGATCCGGATTATGTAGCTACAGAAATATCAGATATATCAGGTAAGTAACCTTGAGATTATAATTATCATATTCGCATTCATTTTCCTTGCCGTACGTGTAAATGTTATTTGTAATTTGTACTGATTTTGTGATTGGAATACAGAATATTATATATAAGAATAAAGAGCAAGCTCTAAACTTTCAAGCAGTATGCGTAGTATTACTTTAGCTTTTCTAGATTTTGAGGCATAATTTTTTTAAAGGTTGCAAAAGAGCCCAGCATTCTTGGGAGAGCCTGCACTTCAGAGCCCAGTACTCAAGTGTTAAGGAAACCAGTTGTTTCAAGATGTGAATTAACATTATAGACTAGATTACATTATGCTTTGATAAAACATCTATACATGAATTAGTACATTGTTGTTGCAAGGTAAGAAAAATATGGTCCCGAAAAAAAAAAAAATTAAACTGAGCGCATCAGGTAAGCAATTTATAATTTTCATTTATTAAAGTATGCTCACGATGAGAACTTTACCATAGTAAAAAAAAAAAAAGTAAGTTATTACTATCATTTTTTTAAATCTAAAAGTTTTAAGTAAACTAGTTTACAATAAAGTACTTTAATTTCCCATACGTAGACAACTCAGAAATATCATCATTAAACTCACTCACTTCAAATTTTCCATTCCTCGATAATCCTCAAACTCTGAAGCATTCGACTTTCTCCTAGACTCTTGTTTACGGAGGATAAAAATTGGAGTAAGGGAAATACAAACATCAAGGGAAAAAAATGAATGGGTTCACCGGGAAAGCACAGTGCAGCTACAGTTTGTTCTATAGTTCACTCATCAAGTAACAGTGTAGCTCATTGTGCAATGGCGACAGGCTATGTATTTCTTAACTTCACGAAAGAAAGTACAGACATATGCTGGCATTTTCAATGTGCTACTAGTCCTCTCATTTGTTATTTAAGCAACCCTTATTTATATTAAGACTTAGTTTCAAAAGAATCAGCAGGTTTTCAAAAATGGTCCTTATTGTTTTACTTTCGTCTCAAAACAAAATTCTTAACTCTTAAATAGTGGATTATTTTAATGCTTTAAAAAGCTTGACAATGTAAGAAATATTTACGAATCAAAATTTGAAGTGAGTTAAAGTTTTCTTTAAGAAAAGATAAATTTCATTTAAAACACATTTAACTTAAATTCATATTTTAAAGTAAATTAAACAAGTTATTCGAAGTGTACAATTGTTTTGAAAATCGTTCTCTGAAGCTTAAATTAAGAAAGTAAAAGGAAATTACACACAAACTCCACGTAAGGGACGAAACGGGAGCACTGGAATGTTAGTTTGCCCTGAATTGTAATTGCGGCCCTGACAAAAGTTTGGGTTTATCATATTCATATCTTATACCTCGGCAGGCCCGTAGCCAGAACATTAAGACAGGAGGGAGGGGGCTAGATCATTTTTGGTGGGCTGAGTTTTCACTTTACATTTCTACATACAATTGGAAGTTTCAGGGGGAAGGGGATAAAGGTAGTCGAAGGGGATCTCAGACCCCTCCGGGCCACTCGTAACTGCGGGCCTGTAGCTCGGGAGTAGATTTCAAAATCCAGTAAATTCGTTTCTTTTGAAAAACAATTTTTTGATAGAGGACTATGGTCACCTATTTTGATGCACAATCCTGCAGGAAAATTTTTAAAAAGGAAGTATTTAGAAACTAATCTTTTACTAATTTTGTACATCAAACAACATACACATCTTAAAAAGATTTCATGGTTTATCATACTGTAAGGTAAAATAATTAATTCTAGTAAACTCAATGGATGCAACTTTTCTTATGTTAGACGGATGTACTGAAAATTCTTTAACTGGCAACACTCTGACGCTGCTGTTTAAAAAAATACAAAAATAAACGTTTGCCATATAAGGAAACAACAGAACTTCGTTTTCGTGGTGGCAGTGAAGTCAACGAGGGGAAAACATTAGAATATTCACTAACACTTCATACATCAGTGCAAAATGAAGATTGATAAAAACGACAGAACTAATAATTATCAGACAAAGCATTAAGATTGAATTATGTGTCACCTTACAGATATTAATAGCCGGGACAGTTTCAGATGGATTCAGTACGAAAATGGAGAAAAATTTCAGATCGAACGCAAGGAAAACATATTAAATCCAAAAAGCTTTAACTCACATTAAGTACGGTAACATTTAAGAACTGATCTGATGAAGCCTATTTTAACATATATTAAAAAAAAAAAAAAAAAAAAAAACTAAATATCACAAATTCTTAAATTAGGACACAGTAGGGTGAATAAAATTTTGGGGGAAATGGCGAAATAATTTTCATCAGATTAAATGAAATAAATGAAATCTAAGTTCCACGTCCCACGACTATGTTGGCTAGGCTAAAGGAGACGGTGATGAAGAGAATTGAATTAACTGGTGGAATGAAGTGGGAGGAAACGGGAAAATCCAGAAAAAACCCACGTACACGGTGTGTCAACCACAAAATTCATTTGGTGCGAGCAGGGTTCGAACTAGGAACTCCATCCACCAGAGGTGAACGCTCTACCACTGAGCCACCGCGACCCCTTTCATTAGATGATTCATATTCAGATGATGAAGAAACCACCCCGACAGCAAATCTATTCTAGTGATGGGACACACATGCAAGAAAAATAGGTGTCCATTGACACCAATAATGCATGAAAACAGTGTAAAGGTTAGTGCACTAATGAAAAAGCACGAGATATAGGATATGAACTAAAATTTCATATCTTGCTACACCTTCAGCTCGCACTCAACTGCTAAAACTCACAAATCTGACTACGTTCTTTAAACAGTATTGGTTAAATAATGGTTGATTTTAGTTAACGTTAAACAGTATTGGTTAAACAATGGTTGATTTTAGTTAACGTGTCATGATTATGCTTTGTAGGCTAAAAGAATATAAACAATAATTACAAGTAAATGATGATGAAAATGTAGAAGGATTAAAGATAATGGAAAACAAGGGGAAGGGAGAATGAGGATGTTATCCGCCCTAAGTTCACACACCCTGAATCAAACAAAAAATTCTTACACCGGAGATGATCTTTGTACCACTGATCCACTGTACCCGTCACTGATGTTTCAAAATAATCACTTCTCAGCTCATTTCGTTCACTGGACTTTCACTTCTTATAATACTTTCATCTCTACACAGGCTACTTGGATCATTTGACCATTTTTCTGTAACTTGACATAAAATTCAAACGCAATTCAATATGTGGTAACTGGTGGTTGATGTTCTCTATATTGTTGTTTTAAGTACTACACATGAACTACGTATATTCAAATATATTACATCAAAGGTGCGCTTCTGTTTTCACATAATACACACGTCGTTTTATTGAAGACGATAAACAGTAGCTGAATACTGTACTAACTAAAGCCTGTGACAAACATCTTGGCATTTCAGCTAAACGAATAAAACGCAACCTCTGACGCGACGCTGCCGAGTGCTAAGGGGCGTGGCTATGGCTAAGCAGACGAACTACAGCGCGATCAGGTGGCAGAGGATAGACGTGGATGTGTAAAAAATGATCGTGGCAATACCGCTGACCTCTCATTTGCCAGCAGCATTTAAAAGGAACTTGGAGCGCCGTCTTCAAATGCCAAGATGTTTGTCACGCTGTTTAGTAATGACTTTTCAAAAGAAACTTTTTTTTCCTACATTACTTGGAACCGTTAAATAAAATGGAAAAGGTGCCAGTGATGCCTTGAAACGGTTTATTTAAAATAAACACAAAGATGTTGAGGTTAATTTTCACTTTAACGGCACAGCGTTGCCAATCTAAGAACTTCCAACATCCTTCATAGTGGACATATGTAAAAAAAACAGTAATACTAGGAAAAATCACATTTATAAATATGGAAGTTTCTAAAATTAAGTATTACTTTTATAATGTCTGTTAATAGTACTATATAAACTAATATCAATTTCTATGTTCTAACTTTTACGATCTTTATATACTCTGTATGTAAAAAAAAAACGCTGTCACGTGGCGCTTTATGTAGAGAACAATCCACGGAAGACTGAAGTAAAACTTGCAAAAAGTTGTTTTTTCGACATACGAAAACGCATTGTTAGTAGACTTTAATTTTCAAGTTGTAAAATAATACACAATAAAATAACCACAGAAAAAGCTGCCACCAACAAAGGAGGAGAAAGTTTTGTTTTTAATGTGAAGTTAAACAGGTACAAAAGGAAAAGAGCTCAATGTATTTTTCATTCCTTCCGAATCAACAAATAAATTTACAGAAAATCTGTCAATTAGGGAAGTGAAGCATCCAGGTATATTATGGACCAGACACTAATTAATGATTCAATGTAAGTACTTTCTCAAAAGATATTCTTTGGAAGACACACATTCTTCTAGAACTTTTCAAAAATAAATATTTTACAAATATATATACACATTTTACTTTCAGATTTGTCAATATTTACTTCAAATAAAACCAAGAGCATTCAAAGGAATCCGATAGAACACCATGCTTGCAACACAATGCTTCGATCTTACAAAAGTACTACGAGCTTCCTTTTTGAAACAAGTATAAAAGGTATTATGAAGTTAAATGTAACGATCAATCGTTGCAATACATAACACTTTCACCAAAAGGACTGGGTTCACGGAAAAAAAGAAAAAGATATTTTTTAAAAAAGAAAAGAAAAAGAAAAAAACATATCTTACACATGCAAATTATATACACCAAATAATATACTTATAAAACGACGTATTCCATTTCGTATTTTACAAAGATTAATGAATAAATAACTACAATTTTGGTCACTCAGCCCATGAATTTATCAAAAATATATTAATTAACTTCTTCAAGGAAGTGACTGGTATATGCAGCTATTGCTTGTAATGTCTCTCCAACGATCAAAAATAAGGCTGTCATTTGCCACAATACCATAAATACAGTGTAGCCCACTTATAACGAACTCGGATATAGCGAATTATTGGACATTATGAACATAAATGAAATCCCTGTTACAGCGCCTATTTAAAACATGGAAAAAATAACCATATAATACGAACAATATTCTCCATAAGGACCGCTTACAGCGAAGTTGCAGCAGTAGAGGCTAGAGCGAATTTGAGAAAGCAGTGACACAGCGAGTAACGTTTGCCGAGTACGTCGCTGCAGATGATGCGCTTGTAACTGAGGATCCCGATATTCATAATTGAATTGTGGTAAGCGTGAGGGAGGCTACGAAGGAAGATGAAGCAGATTCTGATGATGAGGGAGAAGTGGAAAGTGTGAAGCCCCCCATGAGTTCCAAAGAAGCGATCCAAAGTTTGGGAAACTTGCAATGGTATCTTTTCGAATACAGCAACACGGTGCCGGACAATGCATTTCGGTCATTTGAGAAAGTGGAAGCGGTGGTGCTACGAACAGCGGCAACAGACATGGTTCAAAAGAAAATTACAGACTTCTTCAAGTGTGTTTCAACAGGTAGGAAGAACTGCAATACGTACGATAGGCTAGATAACAACCCAATTAACACAATTATTTTCAGATGTATTGCTATACTGCTGTATATTCTTTTCTAAATGTATCTGCGTGTTATCTAACCCTTTGTTTTTCCATAATTCGGAAAAATACATGAGTTTGTTTATAATGAAGTTCGGATATAAAGAACTCATTGTGTTGGTCCCTTGAAATTCGTTATAAGTGGGCTGCAATGTATGTTTTTATTTCATGTTTTCCTGCATTTATCTCGAGAGTTAAAAATGTGCTACTCATTTGTTAGAATTGTCTCTGAAGAACTAAAATAGAAGTGTTCATAGTTGTAGCAAAGGCGGAAATATTTTAAGATTTCAAACTCACGAAATGAAATTCGCTACTTTTGCTTCAAATTTTGTCTAGTAGTAATTGTCTTTTCCATATGAGATCGTTACGTGTATTTATCTATTTACATTTTATATATATTTCCAGCTTATCTCCTCTATAGACAATATATTCATTATAGACGTAAATGCTATTGTCAATTAAGAGCCTGCCATACTACAAATAATACAAAACTTACTGTTTTTCTTTTGCTTGTTTTTCGTAAGTGAAAGGAGATAATGAAATCCAACTTATCAATCATAGATAATGTTATTCTACAACAGAAAATATGAATCTGACGAATTCTCAGTGTTGCCACCCATAGAAATTACAGTGTTGCCAGAATAACATTTCCCAAAAAATTTAAGATAAGACAGAGACTAGAGGAACGAACTCAACTGCATTTGATTACGTATCATATTGTCTTGGAATCCTGTGAACTACTTTTTAAATAATAGTTGTATTTAGTTTCTAATAAACAAAATAGTTTTAACATACAGTTATTAAAATTAAATAATAATGTTATTTAAAAAGTAGTTCACAGGATTCCAAGACAATATGATACGTAATGAAATGCAATTGAGTTCGTTCCCCTAGTCGCTGAATTAACTTAAGAATTTGGGTGAGTTATTATTCTGGCAGCGCTGTAATTTCAATGGATGGTAACACTGAAAATTCTTCAGGTTCATATTTTCTGTTGTAGAATAACATTATCTATGATTGTAGTAAGTTGAATTTCATTATCTCCTTTCACTTATGAAACGCAAACAAAAGAAAAGTGGTGAATTTTGTATTTTTAGTGTCAGGCTCTTAAGGACAATGCACAAAAACGTGAAATGGAGTGAAATGAAACTACTGTATTACGCATCTCAATACGTTTCAAGAATGCTATAACAAATTGACCCGCAAAAAGTGCAATGACCATTGTATACAATTTAAATTCATTCTACGTAAGGAGAAATTCTTTGACTTATTTCATGCAACCTATGCGCAACGTTCGTGCACAAAAAGTATAAGAAAAGTTTATTATCAGAAAGATTATACACATTATATCCTTCACCTAAGAGAAAACAACACACATATTCCTATACACATGTGCACATAACAGATGCAAAACACATATTTAAGAACACTACTCTAAGATTTTTGTTACCAAAACTCAAGCATGCAGAACTAGGCAGTACATACTTTCTGACCCAGTTTGTGAGCGTGTTATGCTTATTATAGATTCAGCTGAGTTAGCACGAGCCAACAATCCAGTGTTTGTAATTAATTCTTTGCTGTGTTTAGCTAGAAAAAGAAAAAAAATAACAAATTTTATACAGGAACTACTTTGGTTAATACTGGTTGCTATTTAAAAAAACATTACATACATTAAACGAACAAGGTGAATAATGGAACAATTGTGACATACAAAAAAACAGGCACAAAACTAAATAATTAATACTGTAATTAATTACTACATTGCACAAACTAATTCAACATACAAAGAGAAATCTCAATTTTATTTATAGGTAATATGAACAAAAGAGACAGAAAATTGTTAATGCTAACACAGAACTAGGACAAATAGGAATTTCATATTTTAATGCGAACAATGGTTGAATAAATGAATATTTGAATGTATATTTGGTCTTGAAATTAATCTCCAGGGCCGGTGGTGCGGTCCTGTTCTGTTGTAGACGCCATGGTGTAATGGGAGAAAGTCTATGCAGTATCAGCCAACTACACCGAATTCAATCGCATGTTAATAGTGGGTCTTGTCTCTCACAACGTTGTATAAGGACTCAAAACCTAGAAACTCACAACGATTTTCATGAAAATGGCTGAACCTATTGTTTATGAGAGCAAAAAACTGATTATGACTGAACGTACTATTTATTGGTGCAAAAAACCGATTATGACTGAACTTACTGTTTATGGGTGCAAAAAACAGATTGTGACTGAATCTACTATTTATGGGTATAAAAACCGATTATGATTGAACCTACTGCTTAGGGATACAAAAAAAAAAAAAAATTGATTGAATCTACTGTTTGTGGGTATAAAAAACTCTTATGATTGAACCTACTGCTTAGGGATACAAAAAATATTGATTGAACCTACTGTTTATGGGTATAAAAATCTATTACGACTGAACCTACTGCTTAGGGGGTGCAAAAAACCATTATGATTGAACTTACTGTTTATGGGTGCAAAAAAAAATCGATTATGACTGAAGCTACTGTTTATGGCTGCAAAAATCCCAATTATGGCTGAACTCATTGTTTATAGGTGCAAAAAACCTATTATGACTGACCCGATATTTAAAGGTGTCAGTGAAAAAACTCACTTCAAAGAACCAGTGACTTTTGTAAATTCATATAAAGCTAGGTCCCGACTTCAGAAAACCCATTTGGAAGGAAGGACGTGACAAAGGTTTTCGTAATTCATTGATTACATTGAATTCACGTTTTTCGTTTAAGATATCGAGGATGAGATGCGTTCAGCATGGGATCTGTTCCATTGTTCCATGCTCCTCCACAGGGAATCGAACCCGGAATCTTGTACACCGAACACATCCGCGTTAGCAATTAGATGATAAAAGTGGTCAAAGATTTTCATAACATGTGGTGGATTCAATCATTTATCATGATCATTTTCATGAATTCATCCAACCCTTCTGGTACCAGAAAAAGACTTAGTTACATCTCGGCTTTGAGAAAACTCATTAGAGTAAGGAAATGGAGCCAACCACTTTCATAAAATAGATGAATATATAGTTTTTAAGATGAGAAAAAACAACTGTAATAAAGCATTTAGCCCATCTTGTCGAGCAAAGTTCAGTGTTCAAGATATTGTTTTTATCTAAACACAAGACCGCTCATCATATTTGATCTAAAATCAATAGCATTCTTCTGTTTCTTAATACTTTCCGGTCTGGCGGTTTTCACGCGTCTTTTATCCGTAGACGAAAGTTTTCAAGGATTTTTAAAAATCCAGAAAAATATACTATTAATAGTATCACAATTTATTATATATCAAATAAAAGCTCAGATTCTGTTCTAATAGACAATTCAATCAGATCTTACATTCTGTTTATTTATTTATTTATTTAAGACATTTCAATATTTATGACATTACAATATATAACACGACAGTTGCAACACGGGGACATTCAGCGTAAACACGCGCTGTGTACGTTATATATATAACGATAAGCAATTACCCAACAAGCACGAGACGCTCTCTGGTGGCGAAAAATAGACATATCGTCAAGAGTGTACAATGATAATCGCTTAAGATTTGGGCAAATACATTTAAACAGGACGAGAATACGGCGATCGTATCCTACTCGATTGGCAACCAGAACGGATGTTTTACTCTGCTCGTAGCATATGCGATTCCATACCGAAAAAATATTAATGGAAACTACTGAATTTCGAAAGATTATTTTATTTATGGTAAAAATCATCAAACAGAATTATTATTATTATTATTATTATTATTATTATTATTATTATTATTATTATTATTATTATTATTATTATTATTATTATTATTTAACGGGGAAAAAGAATGTCCAAAAAGGAAACATACCAATCGATACATATCACTACTGGGTTAAACAAAAATCACGGGGGTGCTCCACTTTCCTTCTACATTCTAATTTCCCCGATTCTTCTATCATCATTCACTAGCTTGAAGTGAGTTGGTTTTGAGTTTAACGTCCCTTTCAGCAGCGAGGCTATACGAGACGTGGACCTACTGATTAACATGGAATCCGGACCACCTTGAGCTCCCGCCGGGAATCGAACTCGGGTCTCCCACGTCAAAACATTCACTAGCCTAAAGAGCACAATCATAGGATGTTAAACTGAAAATGTGAATTTTTATACAAAAAATTACTAGTATATTATATAACTATGAGCCAAAACGAGATTAAAAAAAAAAAAAAAAAAAAACGAGATATTTTGCGTCTAGTTTGTATTTATTATTTTTATTATTTGTTTATATTTCATCGGACGAATTTCTGAAAAAAAGGATAATCCCATTAAAAAAGGGACATCTGATCACCCTACACTAGACTGAAAAATAAATATCTACACGGAATTTTGTTTCGATGTTACCAGTGGCGCCCGAAGAAAATTTTCTAGGAGGGCATCTCCATGGTTGCTATATTACATCTGGTATCTCTGGTATTTAATATATGCGGTTTGCTATATTGCGTATACATTTTCGTCAGCCAGCGGGTGGCCGGGCCCCACTCTGCTCTCCCCCCTTCGGGTGCCCATGGTTGTTACGATATAAAGTAAAGCTCAACATTGACAGCGGCTTTATTTTTAGTTTGTCTTTGTTAATCAGAGGAAATGACTATGAAGCTTTTAAAACACGCTAACAAGGAATCCTCCTTTCCCATTCGAAACAGAAAAAGCATACTAGCTAAACACTCATATCCTTGTAACTAGAAAAACAGACTAAAAACAATATTTTGGTTAACACAACAAAGTAAAACCTAATTAAATTTAGGATTAATATTAATATTAAAACACTGCTTTCATTTCACAGAATATCTACACGGAAAGAACAGCAATTTAAATAAAAGTTCCATGCGCAACAGATATCATTATTACCCTGTTTTCATAAATCAGAAGCTGATCACATATATTTTTTTCTGTGATATGTTGTTCTAAATTCCAAAGTTATCAGTGGGCCTGCAATAAATAAAATACAACCCAATATTGTGAACCCTACTAATATAATAAGAATTTTGAAAGAATTAACAAAATCAATATTCGAAAACTAAAGATTCATCGCCGTTTATATCAACAGTAATACGCCATTGTAAGTACTGTACGGAGGTGATGTATCATTCCAGACACACTCATCAGGATACCTTATATTTTCTTTGTTCCTTACATTATTTAAAAAATGTAACAATAAGGCTTGTTATATGAACATAAACTAGATATCAAAGTGAAGATTAATAACAATCATTTTAGGAATGATAAAAAAAAAAGGATCAAAATATTGCGATCTTTTGCCAATAATTAGTTTTTGGATTGGAGGCCACAAAATTTTTGAACGGCCCCTAAATCGAGTTTTTTTTTTTTTAACGGAATTAGCACATTATACTGAGTTAAGTGGTAGTTTGGGTTTGGCTACACTATATATAGTTCTCCAAATATAAGGCCTACAAGAAAATTTTTGATTGAAATATATTCGGTCTTTTGATCCAAAAAGTGATGTTTTTATATTCTTTACAGGTATTCGTAATACATATCTTTTACTATATCATCATTACATCAAATTATTCTTTTGTGAAATATTTTGCAGATTGCTGTAAAATTTAATGTAAATTTCAGAAGAGCCATAGTGTTGAGTAGTATTCAGCTATTTCTCAATTCTAATTGTTCCTCAGAAATGACCAGAACTGGAAAAAATATCATGTCAAAGGAACTGTACCAGAACTTATATTTTTTTTACCCGTATTTTCCGTGGGCAGGAAGTTTCTCAAAACTGTGGTTCAGAATTATTGGCAAGATCAAGAGAAACCATTTTGAAAAATTACACATCAATTAATGTTTTAAATTCGTATCCTAACAGTGAAAAATTAAATAAATAAAATAAAAACGAAATAAAAGTTTCACTAACGAATTTGTGGTATTCTGACTTCAACTTTTAACAATTTTGAAAAAAAAAAAGAAAAAAGAAAATAAATGACTCAGGACATCAAAGTCTATCACGTCAGTAAAATTTATTCAAATTGCTCGACACAATGACTCAGTTCTTGTATTTCATGATATTTCTAATCCTATGTACTCTCTTGCTTTACCGCAAGTCCTAATGACTCTCCATACACAGTTTTTGAACATAAGGAAAAAGAACTGGTCACACTATTCCTGTGCTACGGGCTTAGTAATTACTCCCATCTACCTACGTTAGGGTAACAGGACTAGAACTTGCTTATGAGCAGAATACTCAGACAAAATTTTGTCTCTCAAATAGATTTACATATTGCAGAGAGAAATTAAAAAGAAAATCAGAACATCTATTAACGTCACTGACCTTTCGCCTCCTGTTTGGTATCGTGCTCCGCCCTCTTTTGGTCGTTCATTTGTTGTTGTTGTAGTTGAAGCTGGCGTTGTCGTTCTCTCTCCTCCCTGTCACACAAAAACAAAGGTTTCACATGAACAAATTATCACTGATCACATACACTGTAAGTATATACTAAATATGAGGTGTGGCCATTTAATCCGTGGAATCAACTTTGAAAAGAAATGTCCGCTTTGCCATATACTGGTGGTAGTTGTTCTCCAGCGTAGTACTTTTGTGAAGCGACACACTGCGCCATTGCCGGACTAATTTTGCAGAACGGGGCATGCTGACAGTACGTAATGTTATGAAATCTGAGTTCTTTGAAGACAACTTTTAATTTTAGAATCAGTCAAAATTCGAATAGCGCTAAGTCACGTTTCGAAATATAATATTAGGCCATAATTTACGCTATTATTGGGGTTTCATACAGTGTTATTTCCTCTACTATTCCGCAAAGGTTGTCTGACACAATTAGGCGCATATTCGAACATGTCGAAAAACACGCTCGAGTACGACTTACCACCCTAGCGATAACGACACGTGTATTCCTACAATTAAATGGTCAGACCTTTTAAAGTATTACGTATGCTTTATATACAATGTTGAAATATGTTGTATTACCTTAAACAAAATCATTAATTCAAACATAAACAATTACATTGTATAACTATATTATTATTATTATTATTATTATTATTATTATTATTATTATTATTATTATTATTATTATTATTATTATTATTATTATTATTATTATTTGTACTTTGAGTCATTTCAACAGCCAATAAACACGAAAAACAGACGGTATTTATTCCAAACAATTTTATTGCTACATTTATTAGCATAATTATATGACTACTGTCATATAATCATACTGTCACCTGCAACAATAATTAGTATCCCTCCTGAAATATACTATAAGAATGTTGTCAATGTCTAAATGCTAGGTTTCTTTTCCTTTTATTATTTTTTTATAAAAAGCATTCCTATCCTAACATAACAACAACAGACATGCTGCTGACGTCCCAATTAAATATCCAATAATCAATCAACCAACAATGACATGTTATTATTCAATACTTCATACCGGGTGTATCAAAAGTCCGAAGCCATAGGCTAACTTCATTATGAATAAAGATATGAAGAAACGGAAAGAAATCTTTTTAAGTTTAACGTCCCACGGTTAAGCCGCCCAGGTTAAAGGAGACGGTGATAATGAGAAATGAATGAAATGGTGGAATAAAGAAATTGGGAGGAAAACCACCCCAAAGCTGGGATCGAATCAAGGACCCCATGCACCAGAGGTGAACACACTAAGACTGAGCTACCGCGGCCCCGAAGAAATGGAAAGAGTGAAAAGTTCTTGGAAATACGTGGATTCAAATCTAAAATTGTGGAATTTTTCCAATTGCACCAGCCGCTTGCGCTTCACACTGGAAAGGCGCCCTATTCTAATGTTTGAAATGGAAGCATCGCTTTTTCATTTGGCATAGATAGGGTGTTTTACCAGTGTTGAGTCCAAACAGCTGATGCAACTGAAAAAAATCCATTTTAGATTCAAAACCACCTAATTCTAACAACTTTCCTCTCTCTTTCTCTCTCTCTCTCTCTTCATTTTATTTTTGTATCTTTACCCATAACAAAGTTGGCCTATAGCCCATGACCTTTGATACACCCTGTATAATAGAAAACTACTATAGCTATTTCATTGAAACTTACGGATGGAAATTAAAAGCGAATGCAAACGTTAGTGTAAAGCTGCATTACCGTTAATAAATAGTAATAAACTTGGATAACGGGTACTCGTAAATAGAAAATATCAACCCACATTTGATTTCTATTTTCTTAACTGAAATAAGTAAAGATTGAAACTAGTTCATTTCCTTATTACTTCTACAAGATTACTAAAATAGTTCGTTTTCTTGTACAAGTTTTTTTTTTTTCTGCATATAAATTTAATGAGATCCCTTTTGGTGGACACTGAAGAAGTCCGAACACACGTAACTGTATAATTCAAGACATGTATAAATGGAAGTAGAACAGGAGTGAAGTGCGCGTACGGAATAACAGAAGAGTTCGCCGTTAAAGTGGGACTTCATCAGGGATCTCAGGGTGTCTACTAAAATTTCAAAATGAAACTTCGTGACTTTTTCGTGACCTTTTCTTTACCAAACTATAAAATTTTTAACATTCTCAAGAGCGAATTTGGGTGCGAATTAGGCCGAATTTTCATGCATGCAATATAAGCGTACTTTGCTTGCGATTTGGTAGCGTCTAAAGCCAATTATAGACATTTCTGGTGGTGAATTTTCACGTTTTATAGAACAAAGTGTTCCAGTTTATTTGTACAGATAAAAAAAAAAAAAAAATCGTTACCCAAAAGCTAAATTTCGTGAATTTTTCTTGACTTTCACGACCGTTTTCTAATTTCGTGACCGATAGACCACCTGGATCTAGTCTTAGTCCATACCTTTTTGCAGTTGTGAAGGACAATCTTGCAAAGAATATTCAAGAGTTAGCTCCTTGGAATATGCTCTTTACGGACGAAATTGTGCTGGTGAGTCAGGTCAAGGCAGCACTCGAACAGACATTAGATGCCTGGAGAGGAGCATTGGAGAGCAAAGGGCATTCACTCGAACAGACATTAGATGCCTGGAGAAGAGCATTGGAGAGCAAAAGGCATTCACTCGAACAGACATTAGATGCATGGAGAGGAGCATTGGAGAGCAAAGGGCATTCACTCGAACAGACATTAGATGCCTGGAGAGGAGCATTGGAGAGCAAAGGGCATTCACTCGAACAGACATTAGATGCCTGGAGAGGAGCATTGGAGAGCAAAGGGCATTAGAATTAATAAAACCGAGAGAGAGAGAATATCTACAATGCCCTTTCTAGAACAATGTAATTGAAAATACAATAATAAGTCTGGACGAAGAAGAGGTGGTAATGACGAGAAAATTCAAGTACCTGGGATCAATACTGCAGGCAATTGAGGAATGGAAGATGATGTAAAAGCAGAATTAGTAGCGGTTGTACAAAATATAGAGAAGCGGCAGGAGTATTGTGTGACCGTAAATAAAATAAGTCTTAAAGGGAAAGTTCACAAAACAATGGTGAGACCTGTCATATTGCACGGAGTGGAATATTGGACGACGAAGAAGAGAGAGAAATAGAAGTTGCATGCTGTGGAGATAAAGATGCTGCGGTGGATGTGTGGAGTGACGCGGAAGGACAAGAATGAAGTGATCCGGGGAACAGTCAAGGTGAGACCAGGAGTAGAAAAACTGCAAGAAAGTAGACTGAGATGGTTTAGGCATGTAAGAAGACCTTTGGAATACGTAACTTACCGAGATGATGCCATAGAACTGAATAGGAAACGAGCCCGAGGCTAGCCAAAGATGATGTGGGGAGATTGTGTTAAGAACGCTATGATGCAGTGTGGTGTCACAGTGGATATAACACAAGACAGAAACAGATAGAGGATATAACACAAGATAGAAACAGATAGAGGATATAAAACAAGATAGAAACAGATAGAGGATATAACACAAGACAGAAACAGATAGAGGATATAACACAAGACAGAAACAGATAGAGGATATAACACAAGACAGAAACAGATAGAGGATATAACACAAGATAGAAACAGATAGAGGATATAACACAAGATAGAAACAGATAGAGGATATAACACAAGATAGAAACAGATAGAGGATATAACACAAGATAGAAACAGATAGAGGATACAACACAAGATAGAAACATAGAGGACTGCGATCTGAAAAGCCAAACCCAGCGAGCTGCGAAAAAAAGGCGAAGAAGAAGTGCATTATGAAAGATTAATACATATTTCTTATTATATATATTGTAATATCCTACATGATGTTGTAAACAAACAATTCCACGCATCACTGTTTACAAACACCACCACGTGGTTCAGCAAAAGGATCTCCCACCAGATGGATCTACAGTCACATGCAGACGACGGCTTCTGGCCCCTCCCACGGAGCAGAAGACGACATCCAAGCAGCAGCGCCATCGCCACCCAAAGGACCCTATAAATTCGATGGACGAAGACAACTCAGTACCAGTTTTCTGGTGACCCTCCTCTAGTCTGCTACGGGACTTTTGGAGTAACCTACCCCAGGCCTCTAGTCTGCTACTGGACTACGCCTATCCTATCTCCTGGCTTAGCCTGCTACGGGGCTCTGTTGGCCACTTAACCCGCCTCTGCTTGCTACGGAGCATTGATTCCTTAATTCCCCTCTGCTTAGCCTGCTACGGGGCTCTGTGGAGATCCTGTCTGCGACCTTACGGTCAAAGACTACCTATTTCTAACCTTTCATATTAGAGAGATTATTTTGTATAGTATTTTATGAAAATACTTTTATAGTGGAAGCTTTTATAATAAAACTGGTAGTGGGAGTCGATTCCGGACACTATTTTTATTAAATGCTCTACCTACAAACCTATATGAGACAAAGACGAAAGAAAACAAAAATTAAGTAACCTTGTAAACAAAATCTCTGGGAAATCAGAACATTAAACTAGTTTTTATAAAGGAAAATACTTCCGCATAAGAAGCAAAGGATTATAAAACACATGACTTTTCCGGTATCATTTAATATCAAAATATCAAATTCGTTGACTTCTCATGTAGCAACCTGTATTTATGTTGTTAATATTATTTACATACTATTTACATAATACTATTTACATAAAATTTAAAGGTGCAATATATCTATTCTACCAACCTTAACCTTTTATTTCGTTGATAGGTGTCAGTGTTCTTTGCATCTAAAGCTGCATGCCTCTTTTCTGACATACTTTGCCGTCCGAACGCATCCCTCGAGAAACCAGCAGCAGATTCTTCTAAAGAAGTTCTAAAATAAAAATAATTTTAAAAGAAAGTTAGAGATCTAATTATACAGAAAAAGATTTCGTTTATCAATTAAAAATTCTAACAACAGAGAATAATATTGTGAGTCCTTTATGCGTCCTTTCATTACGAGGGTGATTCAGAAAGTAATATCACCAACCCAATTACTTGGCCAAAAGTACTGTAAACATTCTGAACTGTTTATCATTAATGTACTTATGTTTAAGCTATAAAATGTCACTTGTTTTCCCTTCCTCTCGTTCCCGAGTAATGGAACTATCCATGGCATCCAGCAGTGACGTCTAGTTGAAACAGCGGGCTGTCATTGAACTTCTGAATGCGGATGGTTGTGCACTCAGGAATGTTCATCGCCGGCGACGAGTCGTGGATACACCATTACGACATGGTAACGAAGCGTCAGTCGATGGAGTACCGCCACACGACCTCTCCTCCGCCGTGCCATCTGTTGTGCCAAAGTTGTGTCATCTGCTGCCAGAGTGTTGTTGACATTCTGCTTTATTCTGCCTATAGTCCGGATATTGCGCCCTCCGAATTTGTATTTTCCCCAAACTTAAGGATTACTTTAAGGGCCAATGCTACAGTTGTAACGCAGAGGTCAAAGCAACAGTTCGGCAATGGTGTCGCCAGTAGCCACAACAATTCTTCATCGACGGCATGGAAGTGTGTTTCCCGTAATGAGGACTATGTTGAAAAGTGATGCCACCATTTCTAGCTGACATTGCAAGCTTTCCACTGATAACCTGTATCGGTGCTATCTGTCAAACACAAATAAAGGTATCACCTTGGAGGCATTACTTTCTGAATCACCCTCGTAAAAAAAAAAAAAAAAAAAAAAAAATCTTTTAAGAAGAGGCAAGGTGTTTGTGGTAGAACAGTCAACTCTAGACCTCTAGTATGAAGGATCCTGGTTTGATTCCAGACCAAGTGAGTTTGTGGATCTTGTCATGGTTCTCCCTTTCCTCTCATATTGCCATTCTACCAATTCTTTCATATTCATTCACTTTCGTTACCTTTCGTCTCCTTTAGCTAAAAAGGGCATAACCCTAAACCTAAAAGATTTCGTTTTATTTAAGCCTTAAGAAGTGTCCGGTAATCACATGTTAAGGTAAGTACTTACTGACTCGCGTAGGTAGCATCATGTCCATTGGAAGACACACATTTCTCGTTCTGTTGGTTGGATGGCCTGCCATCTGGTTCGTGCTCGTTTCTGTCACCAGACAATAAATTCTCTGCTTTCCCTACCCTGTTAGAAAGAAAATATATATACAAATTATTTTCTTCTTCCTTTTATAATAATAATAATAATAATAATAATAATAATTAGTTGTAGTAGTAGAAATAGTAAGCTACTACCACTACTACTAAATTACCATATTCAGTTCTAATATATACAGCACTGGCGCTAATCCTGGTGGATGAGGGGAAACATGTCCCCTCCAATCTTGGAATTGGGGGGACTGTCCCCCGCCCAATAATCCGATTTGATTTTTTTTTTTTTTTTTTTAGATAAATGTGATGATTTGTGTCTGATTGCCACAAAGGAAAGTAGGATGAAATTTTTGTCCCCCCCCCCCACACACACAGAATAAGCCTCAAATCTTTCCGACATAAAAATGATGGAAAATGCCCGATATCAGAGAACGATTTAGAAATAGTAAAAAGTGACTAACCAACGGGACATATTACTATTTTTTCTTAATTTAACCCAGCGATGCAGGTAATTGATGCTAGTCACTTACAAAATTAAAAATATTTTATAGTGAAAATAAGAATTGAACTTAAATTTAAAGATTAATTAAGAACAAGGAAGAAGATCTGAAAACTAACTACACTTACTGTGTAATGTATTTACGCCAACGTTCTTACCTGGAGTTTGGCGGTAATCTATGAGGTACGTATTCTTCCTCAATCAATATCATCTCCCCTGATGGTCGGTTCACTGTCGGGCTGCTCATTTTATCCACAACATTCATTAGCATCGTTGTGTTCCACGTTTCATGGGTTGCCTGCATGATTCATTGAAGGAGTATTTAAGTAAATGCATTATGAAACTACTTACTGGATTACAAAACATACTTTTCATTCAGATAAGTTATAATCTTAGTATCAATTCATAATTTACCTATCAAAGACAACATTATGCAGAAATAATAAATTGCAACTGAAACCTCTTAAGTACTTTTTCATAAATTCACGTTATCATTGGTACACTTTTAACCATATAAGAAAACATTAATCCCCTTCATTGAGAAGACGAAAAACTTAATTATTAAAGCGAAATTCTTAACTTTTTGTTTCTTTTATAATTTCATGGATTGAGTAAACCGATAATTCATCTCAGCAAGAAAGAGGAAAAAAAAAAAAACCGTTGCCACTGCGTTTTAATATATCCCAAATCCAAATGCAATTATTTCCTATCAATCGAAGATTCTGCTCCCATTTTCTCTTTGGTCATCCAAAAACCTTTTTCCAGGCGAATTCTGAACTGAAATTCTATACATACCGCGTGTGTACACCCCATGCAAGAGATATATTCTGCTCATCCAGAACATATTCACTTAATAATTCATTATGTTCCTGGAGACGCCTACAAACAGTGGACTCACGCTTTATTAACATTTTCAACTCACAACGTAGTTATTTCTCTCTCTTCGCTACTATTTTCTTAAAAAGTTTTGATTTAAAAAACTCTTCTTAAGAGTCAACATAAAAAATTGCCAAATTATTGTTAAAATTGATTATCAACTTTAATACATTCAGTATTTGTTACAGTTACTTAAATTGCAACACGTTCCAGCAATTTCCTTAGATTAAACTAAATTACATATAGAGCCATTGTACACAAAACCGATAACGTTTAGGAAGTAATTCCTGATACCAAGATAAGTCAAAAAGTATAGACCAACCTGAGTGCACAAATGCTTCCTTTCAAAATTATAGGCTGCTGAAAATATGAAAAAACTTTACAAAGCTATGGAACCTACCGTAGTCGGATCAAGAATTCACTTAGAAATTAATATGTGCGCTATCCAAAAATACATATTTCAGAATCCTAAGGTACTCACACAACAATTTTATAGAGGAATTTTGGCTACGGGCATATAATCCGAAGTACTCACCAACTACCTCTAAAAAATTGTTGCGGAAGTAACGTAGGAATCTAAAACTTGGATATTTGGAAAGGACACACTAATTCCTAGGTGAAGTCTTGACCCAACTACGGTAGGTCCCGTAGTTTTGGTGCCATGGACCTTTAAAATTCATTGTTTCATGTTTTCGACACCTTATAACTCCGAAAGGAAGCATTTGTGCATCCAGATTGGTCTATACCTTTTATTTTATCTTGGTGTCAGGAACCATACTTCCAAACGTTGTCGGTATTGTTTTGAAACACCGTGTATATATACATGCAGAGCCGTAGCTAAGGGGAGGCCAGCGGGGCGCCCGTCCCGGGCGCTGATAGCAAGGGGGCGCCGAACGAACAAGGAGAAAGAAAAAGTGGTGTTGGACATGATTAAAGATGGGTCGCCCCCAGAAAGTATTAGTGCCCTATTGGATCAATATTGCTGTCGGTTATCATTGAAATACATAGATTTCTTAAAAATTTTCTTGCTCGCTTCGCTCGCAATCCAAAAGTTTGAATAAGTCACATCAAGTTTTTACTTATTACTTAAAGAGTCATTATAGATGATTTCTTAATGACATGTGGTATACAAGGCGCCGAGTAACGACTTATAGTGTACGCAGGAGCATTTGCAAAATCCGAAAAGAGCAAAGTCGTGTTCGGTGTTTTGACAGTGATGAGGTTGCTCAGTTCGAGACGTTTTTCTACCCAATCGGATTAATCACGAAACACAGTGGGGCCAAAGCACTGAATTCTTGACAAAAATAAGAATTCGCAATATGAAGCAGAACACTGAAAGAAAACCAATTAGTTCAGTGTGTGCAGTTGCTACAATAATATTATTTCGACATTATTTAATCAAAAACAGAGTTTTACATCATAAAAGGAAATATTCCTTATATTCGCGCCTAAATTATATAACAGATTATATGATTGGCATAAAGAAACGCATGGGCAATATGCTTTGATTTGCCAATTTATGATTGGCTTACATTCTTACGCATGAAAGGAAAAAGTGTACTTATTCATTTTACAACTGAAGAGTAATAAAATTGAAGAAACGTTCTTGCTCCTCAAAATTATTTCAAAGTTGTGGAGGATTCGTTATGACAATGAGGATGCAAGGACGCTTCAATGCATAAAAATTATCTCATTACAAGTTCTCGATATGAATATATTATCAGATATATTAAATATATGATTTACAAACATCAGTAACATGTTCAGGTTGTTTCATATATTGCATCGTGCATTACGTGAGCTCATTTCAGGGCTTGATTGGAACACTTCTGTGCACGCGTCACAGAAAATAAAAAATAAAATAATATTAAATAAATAAATAAATAAAATAAAAATAAAAATACTGAATTGATCAACACCATTTTCTATATGGTTCTACCTTATGGTCCACAGATTGTTTAGCAAACATTGGCGTTTCAAAATGTCGCCACCATTAATCAAATATGTTTGACTAGAGTTTAGTTCTGTTGGTGAATGCCAGAGAAATATGATTAGATGTTGGAATCAAGATGGGTCCTGGGGACGAAGCCCCAACGAGGCCTGGGGGCAAAATTACCAGAATCGAGCTATATTCAACCTTGTCACTGCGTACATGTGGAACACACGTCTAATAACCTAACACTTATTCTCACATTCATCCCAAATCAATTCAAAAGCAGCATTGCATCCAGAAGGCGGTTTTCCTCAAACATTTTCATGCGCTATTTTGTAAAAGGGAGAGTCGTCGTTGCCATAGAAACCACCGTTCCTTAATTTTGAACATACTAGATTCGATTGAAACGAGAAAACTTTTTATCGGACTTCTAAAGAGAATGAAATAAAATAACTAAATACATGACCGTGTTTATTACATCTAGGATTCCCAGTCACGACCCCCTTTTCAGTTTTATTAAAAAATAGAAGAAGAAGATGAAGAAAGGAAAAGGAAAATAGAAGAGGAAAGAGGTAAAGTAAGAAGGTAATAAAGAGGAAACTGTTACTGAATATTTTGAAAAAATATGGTAAAGAAAGTGAATAATTATCGAATTCCAATAGCTATTGGGTTAATATTTGGTATTAAGGTGATCAAGGGTAGACACATGTTAACCCATACATCCCCGATCTAGATCCATTTAACCCTAACTACCAAATTATCCCGATCTAGATCTGAGATAGATGAGAAAGTTTAATTCTACAGTTTATTCAATATTTCCACTAATATCCAATATTTGAAAAATAAACGACGAAGTTGATGGCATGTTAGAATCGACCACAAAGAAAAAAAAAAAATCAGAGTATTACATATTCGTAGAAGATTTTGACTCTCACAGTTCTCCCATGCTGATCATTCGTTCAGACTACTTCAGTCCCTTTTACTTCCTTCATAGAGCCAACTTAAGTTAGTATTAACATTCAATGAGTTTAATTGATAACTACCATTAATTATAATAAGTCACACATATATGTCAAAATAATGGATGCACTTAATAATGAACCTACATTTCACTCACACACACATTCATACAGGACAATGTATACTTCGGGTTGTATTTAGTTAAATTAAACTAACCTAACTACATTACTATATACATTTATTACATTTCAATAAAAGAAAAATTAGTTGGACATAACAGGGAAAAAATTTAATACATGGAAAGAATGTTTCATTAACATGCATAGAAATTCGCTAATTCTATCAAGACCAAATAACACATTTCTCTTCCTATATATATATTAAAAGTTGAATTACATAAAAGAGAATTTGACAAAAAAAAAAAAATGAAAGACAAAAATAAAAAAATTCAAAGATCAATACATTTAGGATTCAATGTAATGAATATATATATATATATCGTTGCGGAAAAAGAAAGAAAAAATAAATAAAAAAAAAAAATATATATATATATAATTGGTTAATCATTCTAAAAAAAAAAACACTTTAGTAACATTTTATTAGGTCTCTGTCCCAAAAGGAGGCATTTCGACGATTTTATGAGTCTTTGTTCTCACATCGATAATAGCTCCTTTTTCCAACTCTCTTTTCGCACTGTGGTTTGTGTCCATGAGAGTGTTTAATTGTTTTTGTTTTAGCTATAGACAAATAGTCGCTTCATATCACATATATATTTATATTTCTCATTTCGTCACTCGACGCACTCAATATAAAATTTCAAAGTTTATCAAGGTTAAAAAAAAATTTTGAATCCAGTCACAGATATTGAGAACATATTTCCATATTCCGGTATTCACATTAAGTTATCAACTAAATTTCTCTTCATTAAATTTAAGACCAGTAATTTTCTTTATAGTATAGATCTTGTAGTCAAAAGATTCTAGTCACTGAATAGTTAAATTTCTGATCGTAGGGGAAGGATTTGTTTCAGAGTCTACTGATAGAAGATTCGTTGGTGGGGCACACTGTTTCGTAGGTTATTAATTTCACTTTGATCTTGCGAATAAATTTGGATGAGGATTAGGGTTATTTTACTTATCTTACGACCTGCTACTCGTTTTACTTACATGCGGTATTTAACATTATATTCAACTTTAATAGTTACAGACATCAGTAACCACTCAACAAAATGTAATTTATTACAATATACGCGGTAACACTATATGTCACAAATAGTTGGTAACGGTCGGGTGTCAAAAACCTATGGCAACCTAAACAAAACCAGGGTAAATACCGAGCCCATTACATACATACTCGTATATATATATATTCATATTATTCAATACAATAAATTTCACTTTAATATCCATCGTAGTATTTTGTCGACGTTTAAATTCTACATAACCGTTCATATTCGACAAGTATTCATATTTTATAAATGTTTATATTTTATTGGCTCAAAGACAAAACAAAAACCCTGACTATCAAAATTCACTTTTTTCTCTCATAAGGTTGCAACATTGTACTTTCTATGTATAAACCCGATAATCAATAATCATTTTCAATTTACTAAAGATCCGCATATATATATATAAAAAATAGTTGGTGTTATTTAGTGACATAAGAGGTGGAAATGTAACAAATTGAGCAGGCACGTAACTTTTAAAACTATGTAAGCACATATATAGATGTATAAAAAAAAAAATCAATGTTATTGGAAACTAGTGGGCCCAGACTACTAATACATACACACTATATGACCAATCAATAGAAATAAAAACCAGAAATCAGTTGTCAATGGATATAATTTGTATGATCCATGAATAACGAATGTTTCTAGGAATCCGAAAGCATAGTGTACCTTCCCATCAATTTCTCCAGTGGTGGATTGAATATTGCGAAAATGGTCCCGAGATGTGCTGCAATACCTCCACGAATTGCATCCCTCGATGTCTCAGTTAGTACATACGATCGAAATAAGTGATATGGAATATTGTACATTTTCATGAGTTTCAGAAATCGGGGGGGGGGGGGCAAGGTTGAAAAATTAAAAAAAAAAAAAAATCTCGAAGTAATGAAGACAGAGAGAGATAGAGAAGAAGGAAGACGAAGAATAGTGGCGCCAAAGACTTAAGTGAGAAATAACTAACGCTACAAAGACAAAAGTCGAATTTCTATCTCAACAAATCCATAGCCAAAATATTCTTAACATGCCAAAAGGGTGGTCTACTCAAATACGTAGACTCAAGGAACGCCCTGCTGCCAAGGATGCAAGTTCTGTGTCCATCAGATCCCAATCCCACAAGAATTTGGTTGTAAGATTGAAATCCGATCCCCGTATCCGGCCCAAACCAGCAGGTTCCCGGAAATCGTCCGGAAGGTTAGAGAAGGCGCTAATTTAGAATTTCAAGAAAAAAAAAATCATCCGACCTCTTGGAAACTAGAAGATTCCAGAATAGGGATGAAATTAGAGTAATAGCTAAGGTATCCCTAATTAGTAATTCGCCAAAATTAAAAAAAAATTAAATAAATAAACTGAATTTTGGATCGGTGATTTCAATCACCAAAACATCACCGATGGCTACCCAGCGCAGACATGCCACCGTCTGGGACGTCGTTAATTTCCCTCATCTAATTAAACTAAGAAAAGACATGAAAATACTTAAGGGGACTAGGGGTCGACGTCCGGGTACGCTAATTAACATGCATATTAATTTAGTAGCAGTTAATTTAATCGGATAGTCCGAACTGAGTTATATGAACACTGCACAATAACTAAATAAAGTAAGCGACAAAAAAAAAAAAATCTCTGAGAGGCAATGAATGTTAAAGGTATAAATGACCGAAACCTGTACTTTTCGATGATCACAGAATATAGCAGTTGGTTTTCTTAATTATCATTTCTGTCGACCTTTAGAAGTAATTCCCACATGATACTACTCTATCTATTGAAAGGCTTAAGATCTGGGGCTGTTATTATGAGGTACATAAATGTAAAGTAACACACAATTCCCAACTATAATTTACATTCAAGTAGCAAACTCGGTTGGATGAATGCACTGGTGTGGAAGTCAAAACGCGAGAGATTTTTTTTTTTTTTTTTTTTTTCGTAAACATATTCATATTTTCACTATATAAAATTCACTAGGCCTATCCATTTAAATATAGGGGTCGTCATCTCGTTCATATTATATATCATATTATTAACATATCATTATATTCATTCATTATCTACTAATTTTCGCACGAAGTAATATTTTATAAACACCCTATTTCGTACATTTTACACGCAGGCCATACACATATCTACATTACGCAGTAATAAATATATATATATATATATAACTATCACAATCTATCACGCTCAAACCACCACACGATCACATTCATCGAACCACGTACTCTTTATTTCGAAGCACCCAAATTGTATTTACCTTGCAGGTTTAAAAAAAAAAAAATAAATCATACATGTATTTACGGAAAGTTAAATTGTCAATGATTAATCTATTTCTGATTTGTTGGTAAAACTGAAGCAACAATGGAATTTTCGACAGCCACGGGAAAAAAGAATTTAATACTACATTTTGAACCAAACAGTAACAGCATATGGGCTTTACTTCTATTAAGAAAATAGGTATTCTTTATTTCGGCGGATATTTCAATTTCTACTGACCCTAGCAAGCTGAAATTTTCAGTACAGTAATATCTCATGCTATTTTATACGAAGGTATACTCATCTGACCCGAAAACCATGTCCAATGAAAGTAATTTTTGAATAAATGACTAAAATCCAACAACCTAGATCACTAAGTTATGCGATGTCGTATTGTCAACAAACAATTGAGTACCGAAACCGGACGCTGTGGCGCTGTAGTGGAGGCATAATTTACCGTGTACTGAAATGTATACTTGTACTCATTAATCAGATATTTAATATTTACTCTGGTTTATTTCTGTTAGGAAAATGGTACTAAATTAACACATATTTATACACTGTCCAAATCGAAAATTCACACACTCACACAAAACTACTAACTACATACACCACTGCTAATACTATACATAAAACAACTAACTAAACCAAACATGCACCATTTAGTTACATGCATGTTGACAAAATAAATACTCCCTTCTGATATATACCGTCGGCTCTATTTCATTTAGAGGGGGCAAAATGAGAAAGGTAAACACTAGGTCCAATTGACCTGACCAATTGTTTACATAATGACTACCAAAAGTTGATGCCCGGGGGGCACCTTAAGGAGGTTTATGTAGGGACCCTTCCCCTAAAAAGGGAAAAGGCCCTAAAACGAACAATAACTAACCCATTCCCCCGCTAGAACCGGTTCAATTCAGAAAAGGGGATAGGAGCCCTTTTGAACTAACTTAAGCTGCCATTATGATTATTTACAGTACTATTAAACCTACTACATACATGCAATTACGAAATAAATAATAATAATTCACATTTACTTAATACACGACCAACATGCACTAATCAGGTCGTAATTTCCCTAATCCCTAATTGAATTTGAAAAGATAAAAAAAAAAATCACTTTCCTATATTGTCTATCCTATCTGGGCAGCAAACATGGCTTCCTGCAAACCGAAATCCTGAATCAGATATTTTCCCCTGGTTTTGCAGTTCTTTCAACAAAAATATGGGTTTCCTGGCTCCTGATTGATCACACGACGTTTACGATGACATTTAGTCTAAATTTTACCTGTTTTACACTCGAAATCCACGTCTTTACCAGCCAGTATAGCGTAGTTGATTTCCACGGCTGTGCTCGTAGAGTCGTTCTTCATTATTCTCATAACATTGCGCCGAAAAAGCCAGAGGTAGGAGAATTCCTCCAATCAGAACGAAAACTTTAGCCGCGGAAATTACAAAACGAATGGAAATTTGGTAAATCCAGATATAACCGGATCTGAAAGTGACTATGGACTAGTGAAAGGGGGTGAGGGAAAGATTAGGTACCTGGCTAAATTCTACATTGGTCTGAAATTAAGGAAATTTATATCCAATAACGGAACTATGTTTCGGTATGACGTCAGAATGGTAAACCTTGTAACTATTCAAGTTATATATCCGTAAATGGGATTTACACTTAATCAAAATATAAATAAATATATTATACAGTGGGAATATGGTTATTAATGAAACCTTTCGATTCATTGTATTTAATTCGAAGTAAAGGGAGTAAATAAATTGTGTAGCTAAACCGAAATTGAATAAAAAAAAAAAATTACTAGGTACAGGGTGCGTAAAAAAAAAATTGCCATTACTTTCAACTGTAATGGTACATTACAGTTTTCCCCGGCCCATTAACAAAATTTTGTTAGAATAACAAAATTTTGCTAATTGGGAATACTAACTACTGATGCTTGTTAAATTAACACACTCATTCATCTCATTCAAACATTACCAGTCACACTAGGACAGTATATTATATCTACTTGGGGTATTGCGCAAGTAATTCACTACGTTTATCTTCTGCACAATTGAAAATCTTTAAATTTCGAAAATTGTGAGTTCCGATACTTTTTTTTTTTTTTTTTTTTTTCAGCAGTGTTCACATAGCAATAGAACGGACAGAAGTTCTAACTGAGACATCAACAGAGACAACTCGTGAGGCTTCACTCGCCACCGACTAGCATATCAGATGACATTAGGATGCAGTTTCCCGACTATCCCTTCCATTTAATATTGTTCTTGGCTCACCGTTAGCACGCACTTGCGAAGGGACTGAATTCTGGGGTCGATTTACATTATTGTTACTATTATTCTGACTATTACCGTTCTCCCTTCTTCCGTACGCCCTGTTAAAATTCCTCCTGGTGTTATCGCCCCTATCCGGGTTCGATGCCATGTTGGTACGGTCATAGGGACGATAACTCCGGCGATTGTTGAACATGGGCCGATTCCTAAATAGTCGCCGGCCATTATTGTTGTTTTCTGAGCCATACCCACTAGGATAACGAGATCCAGCTTGGGTATAACTCAGGAAATCCGTCTGGCAACTTGCCGTTACCTTCGTCTTCGTCGGTTTTAGAATCTTTGCCTGTCGGGCGAAGTATCGTTTTGGTGGACCACCAACTTCCTTACCGCACAAGGCAGCTAACCGTGAGGTGACTTCTCGCACCGTTTGGCACAAGTGGGACGCTATGGCCCGGGACTCATCAGGTGGAAGAGCGTTAACTATAATATCTACCAGTTCGGCCTGAGAGGGATGTTCAGCTATCTGATAATATAGTTCGATAATTTTCCAAGCATAGTCCAAGAGGGATCCATACTTGGAGCGATCATACCGGAGTGATTGTAAGTTTCTTTTTTGGAGTCGTTCGATGTGCTCATTACAATATTCTTCTTTGAAAAGAATCAAAAAATCACCGAACGTCCGGATTTGGTATTTAACCGAGGCAAACCATGCGCCCGAAGCGGCGATCAAACATTTTTCAACTATTTGTAGGCGTTCTCCATCAGTAAGTTTGTACATGTCTAGATATTGCTGCAATCTTCGCAGAAAAACTCTTGGTAACCCGTTAGTAATGTTCCCATCGAAAGTGGGGAAACGTTCAATATCCCGGAGGGAAACTTTAGAGCTCATACTATACGGGGCAGGAAAAGAATCTAGTGGAATCAACGCATTATCCTGAGCGGTTGGGGTTGTCACCGGATTTGCCACCGACGGAGTGGTCACTGAACTGAACGCTCCCATACGACCAAGAGAGGTTTTATAATTAGTATTGACCATGTAAGGTTCGAATTTAGGACCCACCACTGCAGTAACTGACGGTCCGGCACATCTCCTTTCCCCTCCTGGCAGCACGCTGTAAGATTGTACCATTCCAAAGGTAGAGTGAGCATTTACGCTAGTGACTGTTGTAGTCACAACACTCGACTGCATCGGTACATCGAAATTACTCAACCATGATTTCGAGGTTGGCTGATGCGGGGGACAATACATGGTTGTGTCCCGTGCATCAGGCAACACTTGACTCTTTCCCGGGAGGACGTTACTCGTTTCGGGGAAATTTTTCCCTATAGAATCGCTATCAGGAAAAGGATAGGAGATGTCAGACTTGACGATTTCCAGTTTAGTAATCTTCCCCTTAATACTGTCTACCTCAGTTTGAATTCGACTAATTCTTTGATCAACCGACTCTAGTTTAGTTTCTATTGATAGGTCGGATATTACAACATTCAATTTACTTATTTCAGCCTGCTGCTGTTCAACCTTTCGTTCGATGTCACCAAATCTTTTGTTTGTACCCTCAAACCTTACATCTATTTCGTTTAATTTCTCATTTGTTTCGTCTCTGAGCTGCTCGGTAGACTGTTGGGCCTGGTATCTAACCTGCTCCAGTTCAGTAGACGTTTGTTCTTTCAATTTACTAATCGAAGAAGCAAAGTCTAAACAAATCTGGTCAAATTTGTTGTTTAATACCTCGAATCGAGCGTCGGTCTCTCGTTTCGAGGTATCAAACTTCTCATTTATCTCACGCCTTAAGTTTTCACTATTCTGGTCTATTTTAACTTCCATGTTAGTGAATTTTTCATGCATCATTTCCATCATCTGGCGAATTAATGCAGACGTGTCAGACCCTCCAGATGACATTCCTTCCTTCGGGTTTGCCGTCTGATCCCGAGAATCACTGTGATTTTCATTTTTTTCCTCATCGTCGAGGTCAGATATCTCCGCTGGAGATATTTGGCCTCGGTCCTTTTCACAGTCCTCACAATATTTTTCTATTTCGCCGGTTTGCACCTTTTCTGCATTTTCCGCAGTATCATCTAAATTGGAACAAGCAAAGTGGATCCATTTTTGTCCACAACCGGTGCATCTAATTAATCTTCGCGGGGCGCGAGATCTTTTCTCTTTTTCATTTAATGTGCATTGAGTGCACGTGATTTCACACTCGCCCTGTGACACCACAACCTTTTTTGTTGCCATAGCTTTGAGACACTTTACACTTTACAAAAGACAAGATATATATAGCAAAAATACACATATACTATAAAATACTTATTTGCTATCCAGACAAGTATTATTCATGACTTAAAGGACTCCCATTCTCTTTCCTTCCTTGAAACCCTTCTAGCGTTTAATTCTAATTTTAGAAAAATTTGGACACTCCTTCTCTTTCTCCCCCTTAGAAAAGGAAACAAAAATGACAAAGTAGCCAACGACTCTACTTATTTCATTTGACTATAAAATTTCTCTTATTAATTTCAATGTTGTAATCAATTCAACATGCCTTCAACCTCACTCTTTGACATTCTTAAAAAAATTTCAAATCTATCGGTTGCCATTTAAACTGAGATCCGTTGCCATGGAAACAAACGTTGCCATAACAACCATTCTTATCGCGGTTCACCAACTCAAACTGATTGGCATGATAACTGGTATTATTCAATAAGCATTTTCAGATCCGTTACCACAGTAAACATGGTTACCATAGCAACAGTCTTGTCACGTGTCGCCAATTTAAAACTGTAAAAGGGAGAGTCGTCGTTGCCATAGAAACCACCGTTTCTTAATTTTGAACATACTAGATTCGATTGAAACGAGAAAACTTTTTATCGGACTTCTAAAGAGAATGAAATAAAATAACTAAATACATGACCGTGTTTATTACATCTAGGATTCCCAGTCACGACCCCCTTTTCAGTTTTATTAAAAAATAGAAGAAGAAGATGAAGAAAGGAAAAGGAAAATAGAAGAGGAAAGAGGTAAAGTAAGAAGGTAATAAAGAGGAAACTGTTACTGAATATTTTGAAAAAATATGGTAAAGAAAGTGAATAATTATCGAATTCCAATAGCTATTGGGTTAATATTTGGTATTAAGGTGATCAAGGGTAGACACATGTTAACCCATACATCCCCGATCTAGATCCATTTAACCCTAACTACCAAATTATCCCGATCTAGATCTGAGATAGATGAGAAAGTTTAATTCTACAGTTTATTCAATATTTCCACTAATATCCAATATTTGAAAAATAAACGACGAAGTTGATGGCATGTTAGAATCGACCACAAAGAAAAAAAAAAAATCAGAGTATTACATATTCGTAGAAGATTTTGACTCTCACAGTTCTCCCATGCTGATCATTCGTTCAGACTACTTCAGTCCCTTTTACTTCCTTCATAGAGCCAACTTAAGTTAGTATTAACATTCAATGAGTTTAATTGATAACTACCATTAATTATAATAAGTCACACATATATGTCAAAATAATGGATGCACTTAATAATGAACCTACATTTCACTCACACACACATTCATACAGGACAATGTATACTTCGGGTTGTATTTAGTTAAATTAAACTAACCTAACTACATTACTATATACATTTATTACATTTCAATAAAAGAAAAATTAGTTGGACATAACAGGGAAAAAATTTAATACATGGAAAGAATGTTTCATTAACATGCATAGAAATTCGCTAATTCTATCAAGACCAAATAACACATTTCTCTTCCTATATATATATTAAAAGTTGAATTACATAAAAGAGAATTTGACAAAAAAAAAAAAAAAATGAAAGACAAAAATAAAAAAATTCAAAGATCAATACATTTAGGATTCAATGTAATGAATATATATATATATATCGTTGCGGAAAAAGAAAGAAAAAATAAATAAAAAAAAAAATATATATATATATAATTGGTTAATCATTCTAAAAAAAAAACACTTTAGTAACATTTTATTAGGTCTCTGTCCCAAAAGGAGGCATTTCGACGATTTTATGAGTCTTTGTTCTCACATCGATAATAGCTCCTTTTTCCAACTCTCTTTTCGCACTGTGGTTTGTGTCCATGAGAGTGTTTAATTGTTTTTGTTTTAGCTATAGACAAATAGTCGCTTCATATCACATATATATTTATATTTCTCATTTCGTCACTCGACGCACTCAATATAAAATTTCAAAGTTTATCAAGGTTAAAAAAAAATTTTGAATCCAGTCACAGATATTGAGAACATATTTCCATATTCCGGTATTCACATTAAGTTATCAACTAAATTTCTCTTCATTAAATTTAAGACCAGTAATTTTCTTTATAGTATAGATCTTGTAGTCAAAAGATTCTAGTCACTGAATAGTTAAATTTCTGATCGTAGGGGAAGGATTTGTTTCAGAGTCTACTGATAGAAGATTCGTTGGTGGGGCACACTGTTTCGTAGGTTATTAATTTCACTTTGATCTTGCGAATAAATTTGGATGAGGATTAGGGTTATTTTACTTATCTTACGACCTGCTACTCGTTTTACTTACATGCGGTATTTAACATTATATTCAACTTTAATAGTTACAGACATCAGTAACCACTCAACAAAATGTAATTTATTACAATATACGCGGTAACACTATATGTCACAAATAGTTGGTAACGGTCGGGTGTCAAAAACCTATGGCAACCTAAACAAAACCAGGGTAAATACCGAGCCCATTACATACATACTCGTATATATATATATTCATATTATTCAATACAATAAATTTCACTTTAATATCCATCGTAGTATTTTGTCGACGTTTAAATTCTACATAACCGTTCATATTCGACAAGTATTCATATTTTATAAATGTTTATATTTTATTGGCTCAAAGACAAAACAAAAACCCTGACTATCAAAATTCACTTTTTTCTCTCATAAGGTTGCAACATTGTACTTTCTATGTATAAACCCGATAATCAATAATCATTTTCAATTTACTAAAGATCCGCATATATATATATAAAAAATAGTTGGTGTTATTTAGTGACATAAGAGGTGGAAATGTAACAAATTGAGCAGGCACGTAACTTTTAAAACTATGTAAGCACATATATAGATGTATAAAAAAAAAAAATCAATGTTATTGGAAACTAGTGGGCCCAGACTACTAATACATACACACTATATGACCAATCAATAGAAATAAAAACCAGAAATCAGTTGTCAATGGATATAATTTGTATGATCCATGAATAACGAATGTTTCTAGGAATCCGAAAGCATAGTGTACCTTCCCATCAATTTCTCCAGTGGTGGATTGAATATTGCGAAAATGGTCCCGAGATGTGCTGCAATACCTCCACGAATTGCATCCCTCGATGTCTCAGTTAGTACATACGATCGAAATAAGTGATATGGAATATTGTACATTTTCATGAGTTTCAGAAATCGGGGGGGGGGGGGGGGGCAAGGTTGAAAAATTAAAAAAAAAAAAAAATCTCGAAGTAATGAAGACAGAGAGAGATAGAGAAGAAGGAAGACGAAGAATAGTGGCGCCAAAGACTTAAGTGAGAAATAACTAACGCTACAAAGACAAAAGTCGAATTTCTATCTCAACAAATCCATAGCCAAAATATTCTTAACATGCCAAAAGGGTGGTCTACTCAAATACGTAGACTCAAGGAACGCCCTGCTGCCAAGGATGCAAGTTCTGTGTCCATCAGATCCCAATCCCACAAGAATTTGGTTGTAAGATTGAAATCCGATCCCCGTATCCGGCCCAAACCAGCAGGTTCCCGGAAATCGTCCGGAAGGTTAGAGAAGGCGCTAATTTAGAATTTCAAGAAAAAAAAAATCATCCGACCTCTTGGAAACTAGAAGATTCCAGAATAGGGATGAAATTAGAGTAATAGCTAAGGTATCCCTAATTAGTAATTCGCCAAAATTAAAAAAAAATTAAATAAATAAACTGAATTTTGGATCGGTGATTTCAATCACCAAAACATCACCGATGGCTACCCAGCGCAGACATGCCACCGTCTGGGACGTCGTTAATTTCCCTCATCTAATTAAACTAAGAAAAGACATGAAAATACTTAAGGGGACTAGGGGTCGACGTCCGGGTACGCTAATTAACATGCATATTAATTTAGTAGCAGTTAATTTAATCGGATAGTCCGAACTGAGTTATATGAACACTGCACAATAACTAAATAAAGTAAGCGACAAAAAAAAAAAAATCTCTGAGAGGCAATGAATGTTAAAGGTATAAATGACCGAAACCTGTACTTTTCGATGATCACAGAATATAGCAGTTGGTTTTCTTAATTATCATTTCTGTCGACCTTTAGAAGTAATTCCCACATGATACTACTCTATCTATTGAAAGGCTTAAGATCTGGGGCTGTTATTATGAGGTACATAAATGTAAAGTAACACACAATTCCCAACTATAATTTACATTCAAGTAGCAAACTCGGTTGGATGAATGCACTGGTGTGGAAGTCAAAACGCGAGAGATTTTTTTTTTTTTTTTTTTTCGTAAACATATTCATATTTTCACTATATAAAATTCACTAGGCCTATCCATTTAAATATAGGGGTCGTCATCTCGTTCATATTATATATCATATTATTAACATATCATTATATTCATTCATTATCTACTAATTTTCGCACGAAGTAATATTTTATAAACACCCTATTTCGTACATTTTACACGCAGGCCATACACATATCTACATTACGCAGTAATAAATATATATATATATATATAACTATCACAATCTATCACGCTCAAACCACCACACGATCACATTCATCGAACCACGTACTCTTTATTTCGAAGCACCCAAATTGTATTTACCTTGCAGGTTTAAAAAAAAAAAAATAAATCATACATGTATTTACGGAAAGTTAAATTGTCAATGATTAATCTATTTCTGATTTGTTGGTAAAACTGAAGCAACAATGGAATTTTCGACAGCCACGGGAAAAAAGAATTTAATACTACATTTTGAACCAAACAGTAACAGCATATGGGCTTTACTTCTATTAAGAAAATAGGTATTCTTTATTTCGGCGGATATTTCAATTTCTACTGACCCTAGCAAGCTGAAATTTTCAGTACAGTAATATCTCATGCTATTTTATACGAAGGTATACTCATCTGACCCGAAAACCATGTCCAATGAAAGTAATTTTTGAATAAATGACTAAAATCCAACAACCTAGATCACTAAGTTATGCGATGTCGTATTGTCAACAAACAATTGAGTACCGAAACCGGACGCTGTGGCGCTGTAGTGGAGGCATAATTTACCGTGTACTGAAATGTATACTTGTACTCATTAATCAGATATTTAATATTTACTCTGGTTTATTTCTGTTAGGAAAATGGTACTAAATTAACACATATTTATACACTGTCCAAATCGAAAATTCACACACTCACACAAAACTACTAACTACATACACCACTGCTAATACTATACATAAAACAACTAACTAAACCAAACATGCACCATTTAGTTACATGCATGTTGACAAAATAAATACTCCCTTCTGATATATACCGTCGGCTCTATTTCATTTAGAGGGGGCAAAATGAGAAAGGTAAACACTAGGTCCAATTGACCTGACCAATTGTTTACATAATGACTACCAAAAGTTGATGCCCGGGGGGCACCTTAAGGAGGTTTATGTAGGGACCCTTCCCCTAAAAAGGGAAAAGGCCCTAAAACGAACAATAACTAACCCATTCCCCCGCTAGAACCGGTTCAATTCAGAAAAGGGGATAGGAGCCCTTTTGAACTAACTTAAGCTGCCATTATGATTATTTACAGTACTATTAAACCTACTACATACATGCAATTACGAAATAAATAATAATAATTCACATTTACTTAATACACGACCAACATGCACTAATCAGGTCGTAATTTCCCTAATCCCTAATTGAATTTGAAAAGATAAAAAAAAAAATCACTTTCCTATATTGTCTATCCTATCTGGGCAGCAAACATGGCTTCCTGCAAACCGAAATCCTGAATCAGATATTTTCCCCTGGTTTTGCAGTTCTTTCAACAAAAATATGGGTTTCCTGGCTCCTGATTGATCACACGACGTTTACGATGACATTTAGTCTAAATTTTACCTGTTTTACACTCGAAATCCACGTCTTTACCAGCCAGTATAGCGTAGTTGATTTCCACGGCTGTGCTCGTAGAGTCGTTCTTCATTATTCTCATAACATTGCGCCGAAAAAGCCAGAGGTAGGAGAATTCCTCCAATCAGAACGAAAACTTTAGCCGCGGAAATTACAAAACGAATGGAAATTTGGTAAATCCAGATATAACCGGATCTGAAAGTGACTATGGACTAGTGAAAGGGGGTGAGGGAAAGATTAGGTACCTGGCTAAATTCTACATTGGTCTGAAATTAAGGAAATTTATATCCAATAACGGAACTATGTTTCGGTATGACGTCAGAATGGTAAACCTTGTAACTATTCAAGTTATATATCCGTAAATGGGATTTACACTTAATCAAAATATAAATAAATATATTATACAGTGGGAATATGGTTATTAATGAAACCTTTCGATTCATTGTATTTAATTCGAAGTAAAGGGAGTAAATAAATTGTGTAGCTAAACCGAAATTGAATAAAAAAAAAAATTACTAGGTACAGGGTGCGTAAAAAAAAAATTGCCATTACTTTCAACTGTAATGGTACATTACAATTTTTCCAAAAAGTGCAAATATGTGCAGGTTTACTCTTTGCATACAGTAAGAACAATGTTTTCGCTACGGGCATATTAAAAACTCACAGACATATTATGCCATATTTTCTACTAAAATGCCATTCTATCGTTTGACCACAGTTTATATGCTTTCAGTACCACAGCATTTTCCAAATATGATATTAAGTAGGGGATTATCATAGGAATATGATAATGATATTAGCATCATTCCAAATATGATTATTGACTACGCACCACATCAACATTCTAAATATATGATATAAAACGATACATACATGTCGGTTGTGTCACCATGTTTACCAGCCACTGAATATCTACACGTAATGGAGGAATAGTCGCATTCAAAATCAATTTCCTATTTTCTGTCACTAAGCAGCGCCTCTTCGACTTCGGCGGATAACCAAATTTACACGTCCCATGAGTTCATTGTAAACTGCTATCACTTCTTTTCCTGCATACTATCTTATGTGTACACTATTAAGGTTTCATTACAACAAATTATATCGAGTCAATCTTTTACTTCATTCTTCGAGTTTTTGCTAAGAATTGCCTAGTTTGGTCCCACTGTGCGACGGTGAGAATGAAGGAATGAAAGTGAGAAGAGTGAAGAGACATTCAAACTGCTGTTTGCGCGGGAATATTAAAAAAAAAGGTAAACGAGGGGAACAATAACATTTTCGAACTTCAATAGAATAGGGGCTTAAGGGATCAGAACTTAGCCCAACGAAGTTCGACTTTTGCCGACACTTATCACTACCAATGATTTATTTTTAAATTTCGTTGACATATCAAATGCTTCCAATTTGGAGGAATTTATTAGGGTCATTTTTTCATCAACTTTTTGTATCGCCAGCATATTATTTTGTGCATACGTATCTAGTTGTGTGATGTTTTTATCTATCCACGCAATACAAAACATAAGTACACACACTCTTTATATATGTACGTGTTAGTGTATTTTAATATGTTAATTAATAATAAGTATCTTAAATTCGGAACTTTCATTCATTAAGAAATTAAGTAATTACTATAATTTCAGACATATGTAGTAGCCAAAGTATATTTTGGATTTTAAGTACAAAAATTGAACATATTGTTCACCACCATCGATCAATACTTAAAAAGTCACAAAGAAGGCTCCTTCTGAATTTCCATTACATTTTACAAAATATTTCTTACCGTAAAAAGATCGAAATTAAAATGCTATTGATGTGGTCACAGAGAATAAAATTTAAAATTTTACATTTATTACTGGAAATTAATACTGTCACCCATTTCGAACAATTTAAAAGCACATAGTTTTTAATGTATTAAAATTTCATTTCTTATCAATAGTATGAAACGTTGTATGATAGTAGTAACTCTTCATAACTGTTCTCCTAGTGAATCTGTATACAACCAAAGATAGTTTTGTCAAGTTTAACAAAAAGTCCAAAATAAGACTCTTCTTGAAAAAGGATACATAATGCAGTGGTGCCCACCCCCCTTATGTCCATGACGCACCCCCCCTCAATTGTCTATCCGTAGGTGTTCTTCCATGAAAAAAAAATCTTTTCGATTAATTTTTACACACCCTCAAGCATATTTATATAGATTTTTAACCCCCCCAAATATTTCAATGACGCAGTTTGCGTCATAGCCCCCCCCTTGTGGGCACCCCTGCATAATGATCGTTTTTGGTTCCTGCAATGGTCTTCCAAGAAGATTATAAAAATTCAGTGTACCATAACAACAAAAGCTGCTTTTCTGATATATCATAATTATTGGTAAGGTGAGTGTAAGGGGCGCCGAATTCTACTTCGCCCCGGGCGCCGAAATCTCTAGCTACGGCTCTGTATACATGCTTAAATCTGCGTAAGTACTCGTAAAAGTGGTCCAATTTTGTGCTTACGTACAGGTGACTCTTCATTTTCTTATCTGAAAATGCTTTATTTTTAGATTAAGAAAATAAGGTAATTTGATTTTTCGACCTCACCTCACTTCTGTGCAATAAAGAAAAAAAAATCAAAAAGTAACGTGACTTGAACTAGCAACCGAAGAAACAGAACAGACTTACATGAAAACTAGTACTGAAGTTACGATAAATACTTTGAAACAGTAAGAATTCTTACTGAAACACTGGTCTTATCTAATCGAAAATGTCAAAAGCACGGAACTCTCAATCACATATAGTGTTTCTTGGAAAGTCATTCTCAGAAATTAAATTTTATTTCCAAATGAAATCTCGTCCTTTTCCTCTGCAGCTCAAACGTCCTCGTCACTTCGTCTCCATCAACCTCCAAATAAATGAATAAAACGAAAGCGCATGAAAGAGTACCTAAGTTGCTCCATAAAATTAACAACGGTAATTATTAGTTACAGATAACTAAAACTAACTCTATGGCCCACGGAATCCGGAGGTCCAATGCCGCGTTTACAAAAGCTATCCACTGACTTCTGTTCTTAGTCAACTGGATCCAGTTTCTACTTTGTATTCATATTTCTACAAGATTCATCTTAATATTGTCTTCCCATCTTCGCCCAGGTCTTCCTAATGGTCTTTTTCCGATTGGACTTCCAGTTAAAACTTTGAAAAGTTCCTACTTTCTTCCATTCTGGCTACATGACCTGCCCATCTGAACCTCCTAGACTTGATGACCTTAACAATGTTTAGTAAATGGCATAATTATGGGGTTCGTCGTTATGAAGTTTCCGCCATTCACCATTCCCGTTTCTCTTGGGTCTGAATATTCGTTTCAGGACCTTGTTCTCAAATACTTTCAGTCTACAGTTCTCCCCTCAGAGTAAGCGAATATGTTTTGCAACCATACAGAACAACAAGCATGATTATCGTTTTATATATTTTAAGCTTCAAATTCCTCGACAGAATTCGCGACGACAAATGATTTTGAACTAAATAACACAAATTCCCTGCTTTTCGTCGATATTTAATTCTTCGTGAATATGGTTTTGATATGTTTATTGATTCTAGCTATTTGAAAGTATCCGCTTTATCGAAAATAATATTTAACACAGCTACTTACTTACTAGCTAGTTACAGCTACTTAAAAAAAAAAAAAAAAAAAAAAAAAAAAAAAAAAAAAAAAAAATTGTAACACACTACCCTGTACTGTTACTCAGTGTCTCCAAGATTGGTGTCACACGTTTCTTGCCATTAATGTACTTTCTATTTCCTTGAAAAGTCAATTAAGTATCTATAGTCAACTGACTTTGGGTAATAATTTAAGCGATATTCACCAATTTAGTAGTTTGTACGAAAATATAATTGAGCTAGAATCTTTCTATTTCAAGTGTGGTTCTACCGGCGCTGCTGTCGTACCTCGTGTATTTTCCCGTACCTCTCTCGAAAGAGGAGGGGTAAGTTGCTGTGGCCGAGATCCTTCAATAGGTGAATAGGAACAGAATTGCCACATTGACGGGCTTCGCAGTGCTCTGTCTTGTTAGCCACTCTAAGTAGCCAACGATCTTCACTTTGCACGACCAAACGACTGAATGACAAATTGGCAACGTAGCCGAGGTCATTCACTTCTTACCCCAGAGCAAAGAGATGGTTTCCTTGGTAAAAGGGCGGCGCAGGTGGGGCTGAATTTTTACATATTCACATGTTTCACATTTTCCGACGGCACACTTGAAGTAAAAAGGCTCTAGTTCCGAAGACATAAACCAAGTTTCGAACGTAGAGAACCCAAGTGTTGCAACAACACGTGAAAATATACTGTATACTCTATAGCAGTGATCGCCAAACTGTCGATCGCGTGAACGCTTCGGTTGACTAACCTTGATTCCTCTACTGAGTTGACACTAACGTCAGGGGGAGCTGACAATAACAACTGCTGTTTCTACCGCGCAACTGGTATTGTCTGACTCATCTCAGAGTTGATTGTATAAGAGTGGGATTGTGCACGTTATGTTCTTCGTGTGTATATTAGACATTTGCTAAACGTTATGTTTTTCGTATGTATATTAGATATTTGCTAAACGTTATGTTTATCGTATGTATATTAAACATTTGCTAAACGTTATGTTTTTCGTATGTATATTAGACATTTGCTAAACGTTATGTTTTTCGTGTGTATATTAGACATTTGCTAAACGTTATATTTTTCGTATGTATATTAGACATTTGCTAACTTGGATAGTTTGATTTCATATTTACTAGAAATGTAAGTTTATAGGCAATAAAAAAATGTAAGTTTTTTTAAAAAAAGAAAGTTGGTAGTTCTTTTGGTTGGTAGCTCACAAAGTAGGATTTACAAACGGTACAGTAGATCAGAAGTTTCGTAAGACTGGCGACTACTGCTCTATAGAATCATACATTCACTAGCATTCAAACCTTAAGTTCATAACAAGAAAAAACTGATGTTACGTGATTATTTAATCTTTGAAACAAGTAATATTAACAACAGAAGATTCACACAAGGATAAAATTGAAATAAAGGGCTCAATATTCAAATTTAGCAATACACATTATTAAGTGTGAGACAGATACTAAAATATAGAGAACAAAAATAAATTAATTCTACTTACTCTGTAATAACTTTCATTTCGAAGAGCGTTTTGGCCCATTAATCTATCGATAACTGGGTTACGTGAAACACCATCTAAATTTCCTGAAACAAGAATTAATCTTATACTACAACAAATAAATTAAATCTACTGGTTCATTTATTTAGTAATAAACATGTTTCAACAAATCAATTTCAAGCTGAAACTATAGAATATGTTGGACAAAGAGCACAGTACTGTAATGTAACTTTCAACACATCGATGTATATTAAAAACTTTTGAAATTAAAAATAAAAAGGAAAAGGCTGAGATTCCATGAACAAATTCACTTTTAAGGAAGTGAAATCTAAAAATGAAAGTGAAAATGTCAAAATACAAAAACAAAATAACAAACTTATACAGGTGAAAAGCCAAAAAAAAACAGGGTATTTAAGCTAAACAAACGGTAAACAAAGGGTCAGTCATTGGGCTAGTCAATTGATCAGTCAGAACGGGCATTGTGAGTCAACCTTAGATTGGATCCTTGTCAGTATGGACCTCAGCCTATACCTTCAGACTTTCCAGTAAGTACTTCATTAATTATGCTAAGAAGCAACACATAAGAAGTTCGTGCATGGAGGTCTTCCTCCATGACAGGCGTAAATTGTTAAAATTTGTAATTTATTAATTTGTAACCCTTTCTCTATGTAACTTGTTTCAATAATAATCGAGATGCATTTGAAGCATTATTGTCTTTTTACCGAGGATAACAATACGCAATATCCTATAATCATTTATTCAAATTAGCAACAAATCTCTCTGTTTTAAAGTTACGAAACATGGAACCCAAGTCTATGTACTCCTTAATTTATAGAAGAGAAACCTCCCGAGAAACAAGAAAAAATATAGAACTCCTTTTCGGCAAAACTATTTTATGGTACTGGGACAAGGTGATAAGATCACGAATATACGTACGGTTTGAGAAAGAATTGCCACAATAACACAGCATATGTAAAAATATGGTTTTAGATGATTTAAAAAAATGCACAGGCCACAGTACTTGTCAGCAATGTTTGTACACTATCAGAATTACGAATATTATTCATGAAGCATATGAAGCATTATGGTTTAGTATGGCCTATTTTATAATAATAATAATTTATTCTGTACTACACAAATGTTCATCGAACCTAACGTAAGTACAGCAAATAACAAAATATGTACCAAAAGGATATTCAACATTGTAAAATAAGCCAATCAAGCTAAGTCATGTGAATTATAAAAAGATAAAAATTAAGAAACTCGCGTTAAAGATGAAGAATGTGAGTATGACACAAAAATTAAATGCTCGAAAAATACAGGCTGCACTATGAGGCTGGCATCGTTTCTATTGCCAGAAAAAAAAAAATCTTTTCGATTCTGTTAATGTAGCAAACTAACAACAGGTTTCACTGTATAATAAGCTAGCAATCTACGGAATAAGACTAAATATACGAGGGTGAGTCAAAAATTATCCGCAATTGCGACGTAATTCTTCTTACATTGTACACAGTGACCTCTGTCCTCGTTTATTTTATTGTTATGCTGTTGTGCTCATGCTATCAAAGTTTGATCCTAATTCCTCCATTTCTCTTCCTTTTGTTGCAGATAGATCATGGCGGCTGCATTAGAACTTTGCACCAAAGAGGAAAAACAAGCAGTGATCCAGTTTTTTGTGGTCGGAAGGTGTATCAGAAGCAACAATCCATCAAAGGCTTTCGACACAAGATGGAAACAGTGTCTTGCTGCAACAGAGTGTCCACGAATGGATTGAAAAATTAAAACATGGTCGCACAAGTGTTACGCACGAGAAAGGAACTGGACAACCATCTACAGCCACAAACGATGACAACATCGAGCGTGCACGTGCCATGCTTCTGTTACACAGACGAGTAACTATTGATAAAGTGGCACGTTGTCTGGAAATTAATCATGAAACAAGAAGTGAAGCATGGGGTGCATGCGTGGCTCGCTACTCAGCCGCAAGCCTTCTTTCCTGAGGGCATTAGGAAGCTTGTGCAACGATGAACTGTGTGTGTTGAAAAGCAAGGAAAGTATATTGAAAAATTATGTTAAGGTGAGTTTCCTGTGTGTATTGCAAAAGAAGTTATAGCTAAAAGTATAGATAATTTTTGAATAACCCTCGCAATTTATTATTTCCCGATTTATTCTGATAATAAAATCTAATTTAGTTCATGCTTTTTTCTTTTTTAACCCAAAACCTCATTTTATAAGCAACAATCTTCTAAATACTTACCGAGATCTTTGTCCTCAATTTTGGAAACAGATTTTGTGTTTAAATTGCTTTCTTCGGAGTCCACGTCTTTATTATTATGGTTGTTGTTATTGTTGTTATTATATGGAAGAAATATTACTGTATTATCGGAATTTTCACTTGCACCAGAATTATCTGGTGTCTGACCTTCGCTTTCAGATTTGGCACCAAGAGTTTCCGTCCCTAAACATAATAAAACAACGCGTGACAACAAAAACATAACAGCAAAGCAAACAAAAACAAACATTTAGTTTATAACTAAAATAATTTGTGCATCAGTAAATTCACAAAAAAACAGAAACAGAACTCAAAACAAATAAGCAATCTTACTGATAAAACACTAAATATACAAAGCAATGAACATACATAACCAGGAACACACCTACTATGGTCGAACGTCCAAAAGCCAAAAAATGGTTGACTGACACTCATCTATAATGTGCGCTGCAAATTCTACAAGGATTATTGTATATCTAGTAAGATAGGAGAAACCAATTCCGTTGACTCTGATAACTAAACATAGTTTATTTCTTACATACAGAATCGGCTGCACCATATGTGTAACATGTGCATTTGCATGGGTCGGCAAGTTTCGAAGGGCGGAAAAATCTGTCATAACTATATTATTTAAAATAAATATTTCTTGTTACAAACAGACTTCATGATGGTGGGAGTTAAATTTACTAAGCTGACCTTCTATTTGAATACCGTATTACATTCATAAATCATGTTTAGGTCGCATTAGTTTAAGGTCACATGGACAGTGATAAAGTAAATGGTCAAACAGTTCCCAGCATGAATTGCTTGATTGTTGTCAAATACACAAACTCAATTCTCGAACACTAGCGAACACCTGTTCCATTTAGTTAGTTATCATAATTTCGATATGAAAACTAGTCCTGTCTTTGTCATAAATGAGTTTCTTATCACTGAAGGTGGAAACAAGTTTATATATATATATATATATATATATATGTAGAAGGAAAATCAAGAAATGAAGATAAAAGAGGTAGTCGCACTAGAATTGCAAACTGATATATTGAGCTTGAAGCTCGATATTGAATTCTATAAAAAGGATTACCATATTTCCTTTGCAAGTGTGATTTATCCTTCACTAACATAATAGATTATTATTTAAAGAAAAACAACACGCAGGGAAAACGAGATTGTATTTGTAGTATTTAGGCCTTTCTGAGTGTGAGTGTACTTTCCCTCCCCTTCGTTGTTCATGATCGGGTAGCATAAAATCGTGGCTTTTAAGATTTGTTCTTTCTAGAGAAAGGGGGAGGAGCACAAATTGCTTAGGGCCGGTCCTTTTTACATATTAGTTTTCCCCACACAAAACACTAATAATATCAGGAATAAGTAATTACAATTTTCTGATTACTCCACACAGTAATTCAGAACTTAGTAGTGCCAAAATACAAACAATCTAGCATTGCTACGTTGGGAAATAGTTTTAAAAAAAATTCAATAACTTATTGCTGGTATCAGCGTTGTGTATGAGAAAACAACTAAGTTGAATAATCTATATATTAAAATGCTAGGTTTATATGTGTGTGGTCAGGAAAAGTTTATGCTTGTGGTTAATTCCTTTGACAATGATATGACGGAAACCACAAGCTCTAGAAAGATGCCGTTTCTACTGATCAATTGCAAATTTTGTGTAGATTGTCCAGTTCTAATTGAATATTTAAAACATGGCCGTTATTTCTTTATTATATTTTTAGAGGTACACTGGCAGTATTGAAATTTTAAAAGTAAAGCGTCATATCCTACGAGTTATACATCCCAACACCACACATTTCTATACGGGGCTAGTATATATCTGCGGTATTTATTTCACGGCCAAATGACAATGAAAAACGAAGGATAATCATTTCTCCAGTCTAAAATGAATCTTTATTGTTTGGAATGTTTTGCCCAATTAACACTATATATATCACTGACATTATAATTAATTGTGTATGTAATGTATTTGCTTATTACATACTGCATGCAAGAAGAAAGAAAACATTGATCGTACATGTATTAGAAACTCCAACCGGAAGTAGGCTCAAATCTTGCAAACGGTCAGAGATATTGAAAAAAAATAATCGAAAAAATCTCCCCTTCATGATACCCCTTACCGATTTTTATCAAGACGTCCTTCACTTGTGTCTGTAAAGGGAGATGTACAGATGTTGTGAAGAATGATAAGAAGATTCATGCTCATATGTGAACGGTACGCTGTGTAGAGAGCACAGGTTCAGCTAGTGCATAATTGAAAAAAATAAAGGCGAGCTCTTCATTGCTGTCTAGCTGTCGAAGGCAATAGGATTGGTTATAGATACCTATGAGGGATATTATACTACTTTTAGGGTTTCCAGTGAGCACTACGGGTGAATGTTGGTTAATCTTAACAGAATTTGCCAGATTGTATCTGCATTGAAGTACAATATACGACTACCTAATCCTTATACTTCTCACAGCAAGTTGGAAGTACAAACTTTACGTCAAAGTTCAGCTGAGAGTGTAGGTGAGAGAGACCCTTACATAGATACTAAATTTCACATAAGCACATGATCATCTACATTCCGCTACTTTATGAGCTTTGGTAAAACAACTTCTATAGATCGTGTAATACAAGGGACGGTCAAAAAATTCCCGGAATGTCGTTGTAGCTGTCTATTAGCACAACGTAAGCACATATTTACTTAATAGCTTTCGAAGTAAGCTTCTTCGAAACACACACACTTGCTCCACCGGTCTTGCCATTGCTGGAAACATCGACGAAAGCCCTCTTTTTGTATCTAACGAAGCTCAGCCGTCACGTTGGTTTTGATCTCTTCTACGGTGATGAAACAGGTACTCGTAAACTGACTGTTATGATGTAGGGAACCTAAGGGCTGTACTGTATGTGATTCATTGTGAGTGCATAACAAATTGCAGAACTACAACAACATTCCGGGAATATTTTGACTGCCCCTCGTATTGCAACTGTCCATCTGCAAATACTCTTACAGGGTGTCTACTAAAATTCCAAAATGAAATTTCGTGACTTTTTCGTGCCGTTTTATTTACCAAATCATAAAATTTCCTAACATTTTCAGGAGCGAATTTGCGTGCGAATTAGGTCGAATTTTCATCCATGCGATAGAAACGTACTTTGCTTGCGATTTGGTAGCGTCTAAAGCCGACCATAGACATTTTTGGTTGTGAATTTTGACGTTTTATAGAACAAAATTTTCCAATCTGTACTTATATTTGTACAGTTTTATAAAATCATGACCCAAAAGCTAAATTTCGTGACTTTCATGACCGTTTTCTGATTTCGTGACTTTTTCGTGACATTCGTAACTTTCGTGACCGATAGACACCCTGTCTTAGCAAAAAAGACTAAATAGATTCCCTGACCGGTCAGTTACTACCATCACATGGGCTAAGGATAAATATTTATAGCATGTGAATTAAGCCATATTCTCTCTTTCCTGCTAATTCAAACCGTATAATAAATATAAAAGCTTAAATAAGGAAAGGTTTTATCAACCAGAAAAAACGTGTTTTGTGTGCTGAAGTACTGTGTAACGTATTCTTAGGTTTTCCTTTCATATGGGGGAAGAGCATTCCTTTCCTACTTGCAATCGTAGATACTGGAACGTAGAAGCCAAGAAATAAGCTTTCTTTTCATATAAACAACAATGAAGAGCCCAAAAAGAACCAGAAACATAAGCTATACACTAACCTGAGGAACTGGTAACTATACTATTTGCTGAATCTCGACCAGACGCGGAATAATTCTCTGTTGGTGATGGCACCCGCCGAGCAACTGTCAGTGTAATAATTCCAGGCGTCGGGCCTTCTTGATGCATCACTTTTCGTAGCGTTTCCATGGCTTCGGAGTTGGATTTCGTGAGCAACGACACGCCATTAATGTTAACTAACTGATCGTTTGTTTTCAGCCGGCCATCTCTCGACGCAGCACCGCCATTTATCACACTCTTCACAAATATTCCCAAATCCTGAGTCGTTCCGTTGTTACTGGCAGAAGTTTTTCCTTTTACACTTACTCCTAGAATAAAATAAATAAATAAGTAAATAAAAAGAACTAGATTGCAAGAGGCTCAGTATTATGTAAGACTTACAATATAATGCAGCTGGCACTTGAGATCAGTTTTAATTTCTTGAAAGTTATTTGGTTATACCTCTGATGTTTGTTTCAATTCACCGGAAACTTTCAACACCCGTGATTTTCTTTAATCAGGTGTTCAGGTGAGTAAGAACAGTTTCACAGATAACTTAATACGTCTACTCTGAAAGGATAATTCTTGAGGAAGAAGCAATCTCTTGCGTTTTCTTATTCTTGCTTTCCCACCGATGAATCTTGACATTTTACAGAGCAAAATTTTTCCAGTCTTTACTTATATTTGTACAGATAACAAAAAATTCGTGACTCAAAAGCTAAATTTCGTGACTTTTTCTTGACTTTTCATGACCGTTTTCTGTTTTTGTGACTTTTTCATGACTTTCGTGTGACCGATAGACACCCTGCTTTTACTTAAAAAATAAAAATAAGTAGTTAAGTAGCACTGCAATTCTCGAAGGATACACAAATAATTAATCAATTATAGATTATCTTACCTAGACCGGCTTTCTCTGTATCATGAACAGGGATATCGAACGTGAGAATTTCTCGGTGCTTCCATGGAAAAGTAAGACCATCATCATTTGCTTTCTCTGGTGGCTAGGAGGAAACCAAGAAACATAGATAGATTAGAGATTTTGCAATGGACGTATAATTAAAGATAATAAAAGCCTCTCCAGGTTCCCCAATTATATTTTCATATATTATATTCCTAAATCAATTACATAGCCGATCTTATGAACACAAATTATGAAATTCTAAGGGAAATATATTCGATAAATTTGAAATATCGAATACAAGGGCACATTCCAGAGATTAAAAAGGGGCAACTTAATCCAAGACTTAATACATACTAAAATGAGGAAGTTCTGGTAGTTTTTATAAACATTTTTATATGTAAGTTTCATGTATAATTGAATTAAAATAGACAGTATATATCGCTTATAATGAATAGTTTCCACGTTTTTACTTACGTATCTTCAGATTTCGTAATGAACTGTCGGAATGAAAATTGGATTGTACACGCTTACAAATGGACGAAAAAAGGAAAGAAAAAGAAAACACATATGCTTTGTTAGTTTTGGAAGCCGTTAACAGTCAATTATCTGTTTGTATATACTCTTTGGTGTTTAATTAAAATAATGGTATTTGTAAAAAAAAAAACTACGTTATTCAGTTACAGTACTTAATGTTTCTAAGGGATATAAATTCTACTTTGATCAGGAATGAAGCTATTTATAGTACAAAGAGCTTTCCAAGTATTCTTTGTATATTGGGTTAGTCAATCAAGTTCTTCATGAACTACACAGAACTTGGAAAAATAATTTTGTAAACCTATTTTAAAAGAAATTAAGTGACAAACAAGAAATGATATTTAATTCTTTTCAGTATTACAATGAGCAGAAATTTTTCAAATATAATATAGAGTTCTTGAACCAATACATTTTACATACTATTCATCATGTTTACTTTATTCAATTATTTTGTTATTCACAAACTGTACCTTAAAATACTGCAGTGACTATTCTCCATATTAAATAATTTCCAATTTCATTAACTCTATCATTTATCGAGACTTTTCCACACGGTAAACTAATAAGTATGTTGTACAATTATTATTTCAATACTACAATTTTCTATCTTTCATCGTTTCGTGACTTCTTTTCTTTCAGAATCATATGGGTTCTTCGCAATGTGTAAGTCATTTTAAAAACAAAATCTATCTTATATTTATTCACATAAAATATATTAAAACTAAAATAATTTAAATACTGTTTAGCAAACAAAAAGAACTCACTTTTGATCTTTTCTACAGTGTTACCAGATTTATTGAACAATTATCAATCACCGGATTTTCACTACCTTCATTGGCAGGATGGGATGGCCAGACAGAAGTAAGAAAAACAATTAGTAGGACCGATGGATAGGACTTAATTATATAAGAAACTACTATGTACACTAACATGTTACATCTTATAAACACAAGTGGCTTGAGGTTCCAGTGCAGATTTTTCATAGTGTAAAAATCTTAAGAAGCTGGTCTTGTTTTAAAGTCAGCGATAACAGTAAAGCCCGTCAATGATGCTATTTTAATTTCTATCCCGAGTAACCAAGACGGAATTCAATTCTGACTCCTTCGATACGAATGGAAAAGGTCTTTCTGGTAACTTGTGCTTTCTCAATATTGTGTTCAGTATTTTTTTACGTGTTTTGATAGACATTGAATTTAAAGCATCATGTAGTTGACAACAATGGTTTGCTCTTTCAGTCTAATGTAGTGCTATTTTTTGTCATGCTATATATAAATGTCTCGGCACGAGCTTACACTTTGTACACACATGCGTAACTTAGCAGATTAGTGAAAAACCAAGACTGGGAACCACACAATACTTGCGATAAGAGTTATATATTAGGTCTTATATACTGTATATAAGAGTTATTTATATTATAGTTGTGGACAATGTTTGGGAGGTGATTCCTGACACCAAGATAAGACGAAAGCTATAGACCAACCTGGATGCACAAATGTTTCCTTTCGGAGTTACAGGCTGTCGAAAACATGAAATTTGAAGGTCCATAGCTCTAATACTATGGGACCTACCGTAGTCGGGTCAAGACTTCATTTAGGAACTAGTATGTGCCCTACCCAAATATCCATATTTCACAATCCTGCGGTACTTCCGCAACAATTTTTATAGATGGAATTGGTGAGTACTTCAAATTACATGCCCGTAGCCGAACTCTCTTTATAAAAATTGTTGCGAGACTACCTTAGGATTCTGAAACATGTATTTTTGGATAGCACACATATTAGTTCCTCAGTGAAATCTTGGCCCGATTACGTTAGATCCCATAGTATTGATGCTATGGACTTTTAAAGTTCATTTTTTCATGTTTTCGGCAGCCCATAACTCGGAAAGGAAGCATTTGTGCACCCAGGTTGGTCTATACTTTTTGTCTTATCTTGGTATCAGAAATCACTTTCCAAAAGTTGTAGGTGTTGTTTTGAAACACCCTGTATATGTAATTTATCGTAATATAACTCTTTCAGTTCTGTTACGGTGCTACTTTGCTGTAATAAAACCTGCCTCTGACTTTCAGACTTTATACTTTTAACTTGTATAATTAACTCCTGTTCAGTAAATCCTATTTTCTTACTTGCATTTTGACAATGTTAGCACTAAAGGCAGTGAAAATTCGCCGATTGATAATCGACTGTTACATCTGTAACAGTGTACAGTAAGTAACAGTGTCAGAAGATTAATGACAGTACTTTTTGATTCCTCTAAGCAGCATATATTAATTAAGGTAAGTACTATTAAATTTTACTAAAGTAATTAACACTAATATAATAAAACATTAAATGAGACAAAAACTAAAGAACTAATACTAACGTAAGAAATTAATTACAAAGACTCAAATTATGTTAGTCTAACATTACACACAGATAAATTCGTAATTCATGCAAATTTTACATATTTACATCCACACATTTTTTTAAATATTTTTTTTTAAATAAGAGGATCCTTCAACACTATATAATAAAAACTGCAAGCAGCATGTAAGCGTGTAGCTTTTCTTTTGAAATTTCGATCCCTCGACATGCACTACAATACTCAGAAGACAGACAATGCAAGAAAGAAAAAATAAAATAGTTGTCTTTCACAAAGAATTTGGAAACAGTAATAAATTTCTACGAATAATTGTCACAGGAAATTTGTATAAAGAAAATAAAACTATGTGCATTTCTAAAGTGAAAGTGGTGGAAGGAATTTGGGAATATTCAGATTTGTGAGTCTTATGAATATTCAATATTTACATTCAATTTGGTCAGTGTTTATGTGTACGGAAATGAAAAAATGAAATACAGGTACACAAGTGTGTTATTGTTATTTACAATTTAGAAGACTGATGTGAGAATATTGGAGTTCTTTCTTGCCATAGTTCATCAATTTCGAAGCTCTTATATAATGCAATTTTAGCATAATATAATACAGGGTATCCCACATAAAACCGGTACGCCTCACGTGCCGGTTAATCACCACTGATTAAATTGCTTCTGGGGTGACAGGAGTCTCTAAAGTTGGATACACTGCATTTTATCGGAAAGTTGAGTACAGCAGTGTGTTCGTGCGTCAATTGTTGTGAGAAGCTCGTATTGTTACTATTAAAAGTGTTACTTGACTCTCGTGCGTGAGGCATACCGGTTTTATGTGGGACACCCTACTTGCATTACTGTTATGTGTTGACTTTGCTGTAATAAAATTTGCCTTTGAATTTCAGAATTTATATTTTTTATTCGTGGAGATCGCAATGTAACACCTACTTCATTTAACTCTCGTGAAGTACGTACGTATCCTCTTGTCTGATACATCTTACTTTTACGTTGGTATTTACAACGAAGATGTCATTCTTTTAATTTCTTAGCGCGCAGAGAATTTGAAGTAAATTATAGCATATATTACGATAAAAATAATTTTACCTGAAAATATTCTCTAACAGACACTACAATACTTATATTTTGTCTAACTTCCGCGGGCTTTGTCAAAGAAAGTTGCTTTAGATTAAAACATAACGAAGTGAGGTAATATATAGAGAAAGCAAGTCATATATAAAGTCACTATGTTTGTGGCTTAATAACTCTTGAACGACCAGACCGATTTCGATCAAATTTGCAACATAGATGAGGTTCGGGTCTGGGATATATATATACCTAAAGATTTACAAACTTAAAACTACTATGAAAATCAAACGAGTTTTTTACGCAAATCCAATATCACTACAAAAAAAAAGTGTGATATTTATTTAATAACGACCCATTACTTAATAATAAGGTAATTTGGTTAAAATAAGGCATATATTGATTAACTAGATTAGATTTCGATCAGTTTCACTAAACGACAGAAGTATTACTACCTCATATCTGACATCACAACGGCTAATATAACGTTCGAAGCCAGGTGTTGGAATTTTCAATTGAGACGGAAAAGCTTAAGCTTTTTTGTTAGATTCCTACACTTTGCCCTAATTTTTACAGTTTACAAAGTTCACACAAATATAATTATTGCATTTTCTGTTTTCGAGGTTCTTAAAGTAAGACTGTTTCATTATTACAGCAAATGTTTTCTCAATTTGGTCGAAACATAAATAAACTTCAAAATATTTGAAAAATGGCAAGCAGGAGTCTTTTAAAAGAAGTATTTTCAGAAAGTCCCAAAAGAAGAAAAAAAATCTAATATTGGTGTGAGTAATTGATTATAAAATAGTATCATAAGGAAGGAAGTGGGAACCTCAAAAAACGGAAGCTGTTGTCCCACTCTCTTCTCGTGATTCCCTGTAGGCCGATAAGGAACATACGCAACAGATGAATTAAAGAAACTTGTTCCATCACTCACCATCGATTCAGGAGCCACCTACAAGATGGGCAAAATGTTAGCGAGCTATCAACTTCCCATACAACAATAATACGTACTATCTCTACATATCTTACATGCACTTTCAACATTTTATGGTGATAGTTACACACTAAAGAACAAGTAATGATTGATACTAACCCTGGAAACAAACTCCGATGTTCTTGCAGGATAAAATCCACATGCTACTCGTCGAATTTTCGATCTATAGAAATTGTCAAGACTTATGAATAATATGAGAAAAGACAATGGAATATCATGCTCAGAACGTTGAAAAATTTGAAGGTGGATTACAGAGACAGAAGAATAATACACGAACTTTATAGGAACCAGACAGCTGTTATAGGAAGAGATCAGAAGTAAGCAAGAATAAGTGAAGGAAAATGAAATGAAATTAAATCTTTGAGTTCTACGTCCCACGGTTTGCCGGTTAGGCTAAAGGAGACGGTAATGATGAGTAATGAATGAAATTGTGGAATGAAGAAAGTGGGGGGAAGCGGGAGAACCCCGAGAAAACCCACGCACACGGTGTTTGTCCACCACAAAGTTTACTTAGCGGGGGAGAATAAGTGAAGGAGTAAGGCCAGGATGTGGACTTTCACCTCTCCTGTTGAACGTCTATATAGAAGGGGCATAAAAGAAGTCTTTGATAAAAACGAGAAAGGCGTAAAAGTAAATGACCAGGTTTTCAGCACAATAAGGTTTGCTGATAATATAGCACTGATAGTAAAGAAGAAAAGGACTTGCAGGAAGCACTTTCAAACCTGAACGACCAACTGGAAAAAAAACATACAAAATGAAGATAAATAAGAAGAAAACCAAAGTGATAAAGTACACAAGAGCAGGACAGGAAGGGACAAACGTATGCTAGAGAGAGAGAGAAAATCGAAGACGCTAAGACATTCCCCTATTTAGGGAGTCTTAATATCCTCGGACGGAAGAAATGAAAAAGCCGTAAGTTCCAGAATAGCGCAGGCTAAACAAGCATTCAATAGGAAAAGACGACTACTAACATCAAGAAATGTGTCGCTGGACGTTCAAAAATGATTTATTAAGACTTATGGAGCATGGCGCTTTACGGATCAGAGACGTGGACATTGAGAAAAGCTGGAAGCATTTGAAATGTGGTGTTGGACCGCAAGGAAAACGAATGAAGACGTATTAAAGGAAGCTAATGAAGGACAACAGGTCATGAAGATAATAGGAAAAAGAAGAAACAACATGCTTGGTCATTTTATTCGGCACTCCTATTGGATCACCGTGCTGATAGAGGGAAAGGCAGAAGGAAAATCAGGAAGAAGATGCCCAAGGATAGAACATCCAGATGTAGTTACGAAGAAGACGCTTTATCAAAGTATAAAACAGCTCTCTCAAGGGAGAGAAAAGTTTTAAAATGTCCATGTTACCCACTAACTTGTTGTTGAGGAGAAAGAAGATGATAAAAGATAAAAGGTATAAAGGTGAGGGATAAGGAGATGGAGAATGAACAGGAAATCATTCTTAATGCATTCGTCTGCTTCTCTATTAGAAGCTTGAAACTGCAAGCGTTTTGAAGCATCTGGACCCATCGTTTTACTCAATCAACAAGAGAATATAACTGACGCCTCATACACTTGAAGATTTAGCCTTCTAACAGGGTTAAAAAAAAAAAAAAAAAAAAAAATCTTTAGTAAGCGCTTACTTCAGATTCTAATTCCTGAAGATTTCTTGCACTTTCAACTTTTCGGCTCTCCTCTAGAGCTATGTTTTTGGAGGGCAACAATAAAAGTAAACGTGATAAATAAGGAAATACAATTTTCTATATTATAAATATATTTCGTTGGTTTCAAATATAAATTTTGTATATTTTCTTTATGATTTTATCACCTGCACTCCTAAGTTTTATCCTCCGTGAACAAGGCTCCAGAAAGAAGCAGAAAGGAATTTTCAAGAATCAGAATTTTACGTAAGCAAGATAAATGCTGAAACTTCTGAGCGTGTTAGCATATTGGATGAAATCTTTAGTTTAAAATTCCACGGTTATGTCCTTCAGGCTAAAAATACTGATGATTAATGTCAGAAATAATTACGTGATAAATGGTGAAATGAGAGTGTGGAAGGAAACGGGACAACATCGAAAAAAAAAATGGACAGGATAATAGCCAGCACAAACTTACATGCGCTGGGATCAAATGAGGGTTTCCTCAACCAGAGGTGATCCCCCTACCAGTGGAGTATCGTACCCGCGAAGAAAACTGTCTTGAGAAAGAGCAGAAAATATTAGCTGATACGTTGCTATGAACAAGTAGAAAGAATGTAAGAAGAAAGTTTACCACAAAGTTTATGCGTATGAAAAAGAAAAAGATGAAGTGACACGGGGAAACGACTATGAGGAAGGCCAAGGAACTGATGACTGAAGTGCAAAAGGACTTGAAAAAGGGAAAAATCTCCAAGATGAATAATACGGTGTAAGAAGTTGCCGAAGAGGCTTTACGCACAACCAGACTACGCAAAAAGTTGGAATTGTGAGTTGGTAATGGCCTCTTCATTGTAATGATAATTCTCTTAGGATTAGAAAGAAAATTTGACAGCAAGGAGATTTTATTCAAAAGGTTCATCGGAGTTTTCCCAAGGTTAGAGTTTATTGAAAATGTTATATCTATTCTTTATATTTTGAAATTTTGATTCCATTCTAACACTAGAAAATACATAAGAATGCATTATTAATTTTGAAATTATGACATGTTTATAGCACTTTAACATTAATCCATAAATGACATATTTAGACTCTACTGCTGATCTAGAAATTTGTAATATTGCGAACTAAATTAGGTTTCTGCAAATGAACGTACAAGGAAGCATATTTCAATACTCTTTCTTGTTTAGTTCCTTCAAATAGTATAATTGATAAATATTAGTTTTATGTCTACATTATGTATTTCAGTTTCATAGGTTTCAATACGACACTTAAATTTTCTGAATGAAATTACTGGTTTTGCAAAAGCGAATCGTATATTAAATAACACATTTCATGCTTCAGGGCCTACTACTAAAGAATGGAGCTAAATCGTTCTATTGTTTATTCGACTATAAAAGAGATTTAGAAACATCGCCTACTTATGCACATGCTATAATCTGATCTACCTCTGAACAATTGCTTACACTCAATATTCCAAGTAATGTAAAAATCGCCGTTCTGAGAGACAGTATTTGATCAACGGAACACAAATGATTCCGTGACCATTTCCTATGTCTACGTCTATCAATAAACAATTACCTTATTTATATTTTCCTCTTCAATATTAAGAAAATGAATTAAGAAGTCAGGAAATCATATTACATACTGAATATTAACGTCTAAAATATTTGATTCGTTAAGACGATTTTCTGTAAATCCAATCTATACAGGATATTTTCTTATTATTCATTATGAACATTCTCTTTTGTATATTCTATTTTATTTGCTTACACAATATTTTGCAATGCTCGGGCACACGTTTTCAACAGTAAAAGGACTTTATAACCTGACTATTTCGACGCCATGTTACTTGGTAGATAGACACAGATGCACACTGTTAAGAAGCCTAATCATTGCGAAATTAAAATACTGCTAATTTTACAGTAATTATGTGATATCTTCAAACAGATAAAATATAACCAAAATGTGGAACAAGAGCCCGCTAGACAATATTAGCCCGCTAGACGCTAGAGCCCGCTGCTCTGCATGAGGTACCGTTATCACGAGTCACCTAGTAGCTTTCCGTTTGCAGCCATTTAGAAACGCGGAAATAAATGTCGATTTTCTAAATGGCTGGAAATTGAAAGCAAATAAGTGAATCGTGATAACGGTATCTCATGTAAAATAAAATTGTCTAGCGAGCTCTTGTTCCACTTTTCGATTATCTTTTATCTATTTGACGATATCACACATAATTACTGTCAAATTAGCGGTATTTTAATGTCGTCGTGATGGGGCTTCTTAAGAATGGTGTAAAGGGAGAAGTTTTGCCAATAGATGTCACTACAGTCTTCGTATCTCTCGTGTATTTTTTATCTTTCACGAATATTTACAATTTCTCTTACAAATTTCAACCTACAGACTTCAAATTTTTAGAGAAGGAACTCCATAACCTATGGAAGGCAACAATCCGTGCCGACTTTTTATTTAGAATTTTCTTCATTGTTAAAATAGTTATGTTGTTAGAGGTTTGGATATCCATTTCAACAATCAAGCCATTTCAACAATGAAGAAAACTCTAAATAAAAAAATTGGCACGGATTGTTGCCCTCGATAGATTATAAACTTCCTTCTCTAAAAAATTCGAAGTCTGTAGGATGAAATTTGTAAGAGAAATCGTGAATTTTCGTGAAAGGTAAAAAATATATGAAAGAGATATGGAGACTGTAATGACATCTATCGGCAAAATTTGTCCCTTTAAACTAACTTTAAGGAGTTATAATATACCTCTCCTACACCAACAATTCTCCTCTTTAAATTGAGTTCGCTCAAAGTAAGACAAGGGCTGCTGTATGCGCTTCGTTGTTTCATTAGACCGGGTTAACTGAAAAATGAGCGTGGGTATCTAAGGCTAAGGTCTATTCTTAGTCTGCTTACACCAGGAAAAATATTCTGTAAACAAATAAGCGTGTAACACAAAGGGAACGGTAATGGTATTTCCAAATAAATAGAAGTGTATCATTTTTACAATTAAGAATTCTTTTTGAAAACTTTACACTGTATTTATTTTAATTATAATTGTTCTTGATGCTCATGTCGCTAATTACTCAGGGTGAAATGTTAGACGATAAACTAGAAGAATATATATGTAATAAAAAAAATGTCTAACACATTTTTGGTAACCACAACATCGTAGACACTTGTTCATGAGCCTAGGATGCGTTAACATGGGATATTTCCAACAGTATCCTCTGCTGTTTTAATTGGCCAAATTGTCAAATTAATAATAATAATAATAATAATAATAATAATAATAATAATAATAATAATAATAATAATAATAATAATAATAATAATAATAATAATAAAAAGTAAAAAAAATTAAAATTTCTAAAATTCACATATGTTCAATTTTGTACTCTCCTCATGAACGTAAACAACCGGAGTCAGATTTTGTTTTTAAAGGCATTTTAAATTTATTCTTTAAAAAATAAATTGAAATAAAATAAAACTTAAAAATAATTATCGTACACGGAAAATAAAAATATTAACAACCCGAAACTATTTACCCAAACTCTTCACAAATTCATGCGGATTGATTTTCAAGTTGTCAAGAATTGTAAATAGTTTCGCGTTGTTAATATTTTTATTGTTTGTGTATGATAATTATTTTTATTTTATTTTTAGTCAATTTTTTAAGGAATAAAGTTAAAATGCTACTACAAAAAAATTAAAATCTGACTCTGGTCGTTTACGTTCATGGAGAGAGCACAAAATTCAGCATTATGTGAATTTTAGAATATTTTCTATTCATTTTTAAAAATTTCTTTCATTTTAAAATTTGGCCGATAAAAACAGCAGAGCAGGCTGTTGAAATGTCCCATATTGACGCATTCTAGGCGCATGAACAAGTGAATAGGCTGTTTTTCTACTGTTTGTTACAAAGCAATGTTATTATTTGCTATCCGAACAGCCTATTGATTTTCAATTAATTGTTAACCGTATGTTTAATGAGGAAGCTAGTGCAATAACAAGTAACACAATCATCGTGAACAATTAGAAATAAAAATAAACTGTGTGTAAAATGCAAAAAGGTTTTTAATTGTAAAAACATATCACAAAAGTGTCCTGAAAGTATCAACAAATATCTAACATGTATTGGCGATATAATAACAAAAGATATTTTGTTGCTTCAAATAAATTCCACTGCAAGATCGGAGTTAAGAAGCACAAGGAATTCAAAAATACACTTATGCTATGCAGAACTACACCATCACATGCTGCTATCTTATATGCTCTAAAGATAATCTACAAAATAAATTAAGCAAACTTACAACTAAATCAACTGAGGTGCCAAAATACAGCTCCACTAATATCTGTGAAAAACTACGAAAGAACAAATGTAAGGGTGATAGAGTGTATGTGTGTGTTTGTTACTTACAATTTGCCTTGGAAGTCGCGGACTTTCATCGCCCTTTTCTTGTCTCGAAACGACAAGTCTCACTTTGCCACCTAGTGGTGTGTTTCGTAATACTGTCACAGCTTCGGCTTGTGTTTTCCCCGTCATTTCAATCCCATTTACTTCTAGCAATCGGTCGCCTGATTTTAACCTACCATCTTCCACTGCCGCTCCCTGGAAAAAGAAATGTCAGTGACTTAGCTACTTACATTAATCGACCATAACTCTATGAAAGAGCCAGTTATGTTGGCACTTATGTCAATGTAGAGGTTCCTCTGTGTAAATAATAACAACAACAGTACTCACGTTCTTATGCAAGACAATCATTGGGAACTTGTAGCATACACTTGTCTCTTCAGTTGAGTAATTGCTTACCTGAAAGTGCTGTAATGTGCTATTAAAAATAAAACTTACTATGTCCCGAAATTTCTCTGAAGATATTTCAGAATTTTCTTGGATTCTTTCTTCAGTACATCTCAGTACGATTGCTTCTCCACACTCTTGAAGAAATAAACAAATAATAACACCAAAAATAGTTGACCACTATTGGGAGACAAGTAAGTGTTGTGAAAATGGAAAGTCACCGTTTGCTTATTTGTTTCTGTTAATTTTTTTACATTCTTGCATTCATATTTGTTTATCCTATCTCAATGTTGCCACAACCAAATGAAACTGTAGAAATTGCTATTGTTGAATATTTTACTAAGTATGATCATGTTTTGCCATGAACGTTAGTTTACCCACGTCAAAACACAGAGTGATTCCTATATTAGTTAAGGTGTAAAATGATTTAAATATTCTTCTTTCTATTTGGAACGTTGCTTTAAGTGAGTTTCACCTAAATTAATTCTGCTTCTTCAAATGAACGTTTCGATACAATTTTTCAATATTATTGTAAATGTGGTATAAACATGAAGTTTGGTATCTGTGAAAAAGCTGTATTATATTTGGGAATTCCTTGTAATTATATATGCCTTAAAATAATCTATCTTTAAATAATTGAAGTTATGAATTATAATTAATATCTGTGAAAGAGTGGCATGTAAAAATGTGTGTACTAATAGAGCGTTGCTTGAAGCAAAAGGTTGGAAAGCACTGTTGTATAGGCTACCAGCTGAAACTTTGTCTATACGTAAAATCTGGAACCTGAAGTAAAGTTAAATATTCAAAATTGTAAAATAACGTGTATAAATAGTTGTCTTATAACGTTTTATTTTTGTAGAACTGTATTCTTCGAGCACTAGTCTAGTATGTACAAATGTCCACTAATAGTTTTAATATTAGTTGATCCTCAGAAAAGAAACAAAGGGAATGGTATACAAAAATCTTTAGAAGCCAATGTTCTTGAATTATTAGTGTCTGGTAGTTGATAGCAACAGGACTGGTTTGTCAAAATAATACCAAGAAAATAATCGTTAGAATGGGAATCCCAGGGCACAGAAAGAAGGTTCGTGGTTGTTAATCTTAACAAAGACATCTTCATCTGTGATAACTATGTACTGTTTCCTGTGCCATTATCCAAAATATCTAGAGTACAATATCTACTTGTAAAAAATGCTTACCTTTGGAAGAATATTCTTTATGTAAATTGGGCAGTTCCCACCAGCGGGGTTATCTCTTGTTGTAATACTAAACCCCAGACCATGTGAACCTTTTGTTAGCTCGATTTCTATTTTTCTACCTGTAGAGAGAGAAATTATTAACATTCGAGAGCCATAATATGTAGCACTGAACCATACAAATCTTAACATTCAGTAAATCATCATGCTTTATAGGTATTTTTTAGATTAGTATGAGACTTCGAAAGTACACACTTCTGTTAAATATATTTAAAACAGCATTTAAGGTGAGATTTCAAGTTCTCCAATAAACTCTACCCTTCTTTCTCTTAGCAATAATAATGATAAAAGTATAATATTCCAAGTCATTCAATGAATCGGCTCATCAGAAATTAGTTTTTCACACCAGTTTAAAATTCAGTATTTGGAATTAAGAGTTTAAGAATATTTTGATAGAACTCTGTAATTCTATCAAAAGTTTCGTAACTGTAATTTCTAAACTCCTAGGTATTTCCTAAAGTACTCCCACGAACTGGTTCTTGATGAATTGATTCATTTGAATCAATTCGGTAATATTTGGTTACATTAAAATAATGAAAGCAATGATTAATATATTTGTTATGCAATTGCTTGATTCTCACAACAAACTTATCCAAACGTTGTCAAACACCATACAACTAAACATTGATTATTTCCTCTAAAAATCAGTAACTACTTGATAAAGATGCTCACAGTAACAAATTAATTTCCTATGTATGTGTAGTATTATCTACTGAGGCTAATTCCAAATGATTTGAGAATACTATACTCTTGTCAATAAGAACAACTAGAAAGAACTATAATATCATATCACATATATGATACTTACCTATTTTCCTAGTGTTTGCAGCGAGTAAACTATTTGTACTTCGAACAGGTTGAGGCTGCGGCACTTTCTTCGTTGGAGAAACCGTCGCTACCTTCATATTTCCTCCCACCACTACAAAATAAATTGAGTATTTAGTTCGTCTCCAAACATATTTATGTAATTCATTGACAACAGAAGTTATCAAGTATATACCTAAGTGTATTACAAGGGTTACATTTTTTTTTTTTATGTAAAAATAGTTAAACGACGAGTTAGAACTTTCTCGTATTGAAAGCAGGATAGCTGACCAGGGCTGAGGCACCAGAGAGGCGTGAGCACATCGACTGCACATTGGAGCTCCTTCGTGGCTAACCGGTTAGCGTACGCGCCTCTGGCGTGGGAGGCCCGGGTCCGATTCCCGGTGGGAGTTCATGTGGTTCGGATTCCACGTTAATTAGTAGGTCCACGTCTCACATAACCTCGCTGCTAAACGGGACGTTAAACTCAAAATCACCTAAACTCAAATCGACTGCACATTGGACATACTTAAGACGTAACAGAAAAAAAAAAAAAATAGCGCGTTTAAATGTTTTCTATATGCCCTGATCATGTTTGTTATAATGGTACTTTGGGTAAAGTATTTAGTAACTAGATACTCCGACCACATTTTCTAACTTTAGGAAATTTGGAAAACTGGTCACCAGTGCTTTTCTCAAAGGTTTTCTACCGTTTTCCGTAAGTAGTATATTTTGATACACAGGCTTGGAAAATTGAAAGAGACAAAGGATTTAAGCTTCCATAGGATTGAACTTACCAAAGATAAATGGGTATCAAGTTTCTCTATGATACTGTGTAGCAGTACATTACTATATCAATTTCGTACATATATCTAATCCAACTATACTAGTTAAAGTACTCTAGTATGCTTTATGCTAGTAACACTTAGGTATACTTTATTAGACAATTATGCTAGTAGTAGTAGTTCCTGTATTTTACCTTTGTGGGGAAAAAAGAAAGTTAACAAGAAAAAACTTACGGAACGTCTTAATTAATGTAAATGCACTTTCCAAATTTTAAAAATTATTACCTTACAATTGAACATTTACAGGGACGAACAGGGGATGGGTCCTGGGGATCCGGCCCCCCTTGAAATTTCGACTTTGTGTAAATTTAGCCTAATTTTAAGAGCAATTTAGGGAATTTTAATATAAAATACCCTCATATTGAGTTTAGACCCCTCCCGAAATAAATTCCTGCATACGATACTGAATATTCATTAAAATAATCTACTTTTGTAATCTATTTCCTCTCACAATTCACAGCTTCAGCTTGGTTTCTCAAATAATACTTATAGTTAATTCCTGTAGGCCTCCGTGCTAGGGAATTTAGTTTATTATCATAAAGACATACATGATTTTTAAGAATTTCAGTCTGTTTTTGTATTTCGTTGCGCAAACTACTAGATCACTCCTGTAGAGGTACAGAACGTTTACCACGTGGTACAGAACTCTGGATCATTGTTCAGTTTCCTGCTTATATTGCTCTTCTGCCATGATGGTCTGTGTTCAATATCCGGTCATGTTATTATTATTATTACTCAAAAGTATTTTGAACATCTCTCAGAGGCACAATGTGCTAACAATTATAAAACCACAAGAAACACGAACGATCTTTAATATGCTTTCTATAAGTTGCAAAAGAAACATTTTAACAAAGTTTTATTTATTTATTACTTATCATTTATGAGAATGACATGAAATGCAGATTCTATCAAGGAACAGAAATCTACTTACATCTCTCTTCCACTTCAACCATTCCAATGTTCTCTTTGTCTTCGTGCATTCTATTAATTGACTTAGGGTACACGGGAGGAGGAGGTTTTTTATGTTGGTCGAAAGTTGGCCGATGTTTTATAACACGCAACTGCAACTCAGGGGCTTTTAATGCATCTTTAAAGATTTCTTGAACTCTGGAATTTAAACAAAATTATTTTAGTTTCAATCGATTTCTATTATTGTTATTCTACTAGTAACAGAAGTAACTCATGATCCCTAAATACTAGAAACGAGCGAAGGAGGACTTCTAGACTTAAATATCTATTATTTTATTTCATACTTCATTATCTACTAGCCTTACCTGGCTTGAACTTCACATAATAAAGGATGACTGAAACAAAAATTATTGTATTTTTGATAGTCACACACCAGGGTGTATACTCAAATTCCAAAATGAAATTTTGTGACTTTTCCGTGACCTTTGCTTTCCCAAACCATAAAATTTAGTAACATTCTGAAGAGCGAATTGGGCCAAATTTTCATGCATGCGATAGAAACGTGCCTTGCTTGCGATTCGGTAGGGTGTAAAGCCGAAACTAGACATTTTTGGTGGTGAATTTTGACGTTTTATAGAACAAAATTTTCCAGTCTACACCTTATTTCTCCAGATTAAAAAAAATCGTGATCTAAAAGCTAAATTTCGTGACTTTTTCCATGACTTGCTTGACCGTTTTCTGGTTTCGTGACTTTTTCATGACTTTCGTGACCAATAGACACCCTGCGCGCGCACACACAAACTTATTTCGACCAGCAGACAAAAGACAATATTAAAGAGCAAGTACCATTACAATCCTTTTCGTAAATCAACCAGTAAAATTAATCAACTTGAACCCTTGATTCAGACAGGACATGAAAATAAATGTTAGGAAAACCACAGCCATGGTGTTTGGAACGAAGCGGTCGGTGTCAAATATGGAAATAGGAGAAGAGAAAGTAGAACAGTACCTGGGTAGTATTATTAATAGACCAACCCACATTATGCTTTATTTTTTGTTTAATTATGCTTTATTTTTTTCAAATTATCCTTTATTATGCTTTATTGTTAATTTCAATCATTGTTTTACATTAATCGTGTATAATGTATAATAATATTTACTATACATTAAATAATCTAAATATCTTATGTATTTATTAATATTTTATGAAGCAATTTCTTTCATATTTAATGAACTTTCTACTTAATGCACTGTAAAGAGATATGCTTTACTCGAGTCCGTTTTTTCTATCACTTGTGTGTACCTTAGAGGTGCATATATACAGAAAGGGAAAGTATACAGATATGTGCACAAAAAGTGAAGAAAGTGCTCAAGTTCTAGAGGTACCCATAACAATATAGTGTGGAGTTCTTGTGTACTATTCATTGTTGGCGGAAGGTTTTCTTCTTTTCTTTTTTTCTTTTCTCCACATCAAAGGATTACACCGAAATATTTACAGAAATAAAAATAAGCTTTCCATTGCTGAATGTTATGTTCTCAATGATTTTGCTTTGTAAATATTGTTTTTTTAAAAAAATATTAATATAGCATATGTTAAACTTGCAGTTAAATAGAACTTTCCAAGAATTATGCTATATATTTTAAATTATGCTTTATGCTATATTTTCTAAAATTATGCTTTTAAAATTAGTTTCTTCTGGACCCTTAGACAACCACAACCATGTTCAAGGTACCAACCATATATCTAAATTGCCATTATGCTTTTTATGCTTTTGGGTTGCTCTAATTATTAATGATGATACGAAATGACAAAATTAAAATAAAACCAAGGATAGGAATGGCGAAAGATGCCTTTAGAAGGAAGAAAATATTATTTTGTGAGACCTTAAATAAAGAGTTAAGAAAAAACACTCCCATAATACTTCGTGTGGAGTATTGCACTGTATGTTGCAGAAACATGGACATTACGCAAAAATAAAAAAAAAAGACTGGAAATGTGGGTGTGGAGAAGAATGGAGAGAATTAGCTTAGATGTAATTATAAAAGGTGGAAGATAGCCTGCCAATAATGGTCAAATACCAATGATGACGATGAACTGATTAGAAATTAGAAATTGATCGCAAAGAACATCATCATTTTCTGATCAGAGTGCTCCTATAAAGACAAATACTCTAATACAAAAAGTGCAGTGTATCTTCTAAAACAAGAACAGAAAAAAACAAAGAAAACAACGTGTTCAACAAGGGGACATTAATCTATTACATTGAGCATAAAGTGAAAAAAATACAATATTACTTGTCATCATTCTAATAAACCTTTTATTGTACTTAGGAGAGTAAAAAACTAGACTATTTTGAGGATGGAGTTAAACAAACTTAGAGCCTCTTCAACTTGATTCGCTCACGCTGTAGAACGTCCATTGAGTGTTTGAAAGTAGAACTAGTTATAAAATATTTAAAAAGACTGATTTGGGAGAGTTTCGATAAGTGATTTATGTTCAATGTTCTCGATGCTGCTGCCAGCATAAGTGCATGCATACTTACTTCTTCTTCTTCTTAAAAAAGTGAGAATGAACAAACTAATTTGAGCATGGATTTCGGAGCTCTTCAGTCCCAGAAAATGGTACTGAAGTTGCTCCATTCATTCTTTATTCATCCATTTCGTACATTATCAGTCACAGACCAGTACATAAGACTTGCCAAATAATACTAAGATATTTCAATATAACTGACAATACATTAATTTTACGAGGTATCACCCAAATATTCATTAATATCTTAATAATTTTGTTACATTACAAAAGTGAACAGTTCATTTTTGAATTTCGATATGGTTTTGATATCCTTCAAGTAAATCGGGAGCTTATTATACAACTTAGTGGACATAGGAAGGGCACTTCCTTTGACGCAGGCTTTCGTTCTTCCCAAAATAGAATAAGGCATCAGTATGAAACGATGTTAGCAAACTATATAAGTATGATGAAATGAAACGGAAGTTTCCAGCTTTACGTGTCATTCTAATGCACTTGAGACTAAAAGAGAAAGATGATCAAGAAGAGTGTACGATCGTGAAAAAACTGAGAAAATGCGAATGTAGGAGGAAACAGGAAAACTACGAGAAAACCCATGGACACGATCTTCTATAAATATGATAGTAAAAATAATAATTTTGACAAGTCTTATTCATACGCACGAACTGGTGCAATACTTATTATTAGAGGAGAAATAAAACTGGATTCAATGGCGTCCTTCAGCGAATACAAAAAGAAAAAAGTTACTGTAATTACAATTTCAGAAATTCCCTATGCATGTTGCCTCGTTCATTTTACTACAAGGTATCATATCTTTGTGCTAAGTACGCAAATTACATTCATTTGTAATCACCTTATAGTACATTACGATATATAACGAAATACGAGTTCTGAATAACGAAACAAAATGTACAGTCTAATTTAAACAATTTATAAAGAAATAAAGAATAATAATATATAATAATATAGAATGTAATATAATGAATATATCCTTTAGAATGATGAAGAAAATAAAATAAAATTCTTACCTTGGAAAAGGAATATTAAGTAGGTTTTTGCCATTGATTTCTATTATTCTATCGTAGACTGCTAATTGTCCGTCTCTATCTATTCGCCCTCCTGGCTCTATGCCTTGAACTAATAAACCTCGATCCTTTCCTAATCTATCGTAGTCAGGAACTACATGAATACCCAATGGACCGCTTTCATTCCGCATAACAACAAACTCCACACTGAAACAAAACACAATTTGACACTTAGTAGTTTAGCAGTTTATTTGCAGGACATGAACATGGCTCGTGAAGGAATCTAATTGACCTAATTAATTAACAAATAAAAAAATAAATAAATCGCTTTAGTGCACAAGGCACCCGGCCAGAAGGATCCTTGGTCATGAATTCTATCCTCTATTTGTAATATTCAATAACAACATTGGTATCCGAATTCTGTGTTAATGTGATCTCTAGCTCATAGCTATATATGCTGAAAGAATTTTTATTTCCTTAAAATCTATTCAATTTTAACCTACTGTATTTTTCTTTTTCAGTTTTAGAAAGCTGAATGCTTTTGTTCTTTTTTATTATTATTATTACTAAATTTCGTGAATAGATCGAGAATCGCCTCCTGTGTGTTCCATCCTTTATTTGAATTTTAATCACTCATAATTTTTACGAAATCACTATATATTTTTCACATCGGTTGTGCACTTTAATTCCCTATCCGTTCACGTACATTTAGGTGTCATGATGATGATACAAAACTTATTACTTCACTTCAATGAGTATAATACACGGTTTGTATTCCACTTTCCCGGAAGCATTGATTTCGGTTAATAAATCGAAAAATAAAAACACCAAGAAGGGACAAAGGCACAGAGAAGAAACAATGTAGTGATGAACACTATATTCGTCTTGGTAGAAGTTTTTAGATAAGGAATACCAGTCACCTGGAGACCGTCACGGCATCATTTCGCAATTTTCTTAGCAACTAATTGTTTTCTATAACATTCAGTCCAACCTCCTTTCTCCCTTGTCTGATTCTGATGAAACATTTCGTGCAAAATATTACTTGGCCAATATTTATCAAGTTTTGTTAATCTTAAGAGTATATGCAAGTTTTAGATAATTTTTTAAAAAAAAAAAACTAAAATTCCTCAATCCGTGGTCTTCTGTAATATTTCCTCTAACTCAGGGCTTTCCAAATGGCGGCCCGCCAAACCATTTTCTGCGGCCCACAAAGCTTTCATGATTTACGATTGTTATAACTGATAATATTTTAATTTATATTCATTCATTCTTTTAATGTTTCCACTCTTCTCTCGGAATAAGGCATCCATTTAGCGCTTCTATACAACAAAAAGGCGCGGGCATCCATGGTAACACTGGAATCGGTAATGTAATCGTTGCTGAATGGGACGATACTTCAATGAACGAATATATATTTGATCTAACTTTTTAAATCAGACCCTTTCTTCCTCGAACTTTACCTAGAAGCCATAGCGCGCAAGAAATACACCACTTCTTGTGATAAACACAATTTAGCATACTTTCCAACAGTAGCGTAGCGTTAAGTTTCGCAATGGGTAGACAGGATATATATATATATATATATATATATATATATATATATATATATATATATATATATATATATATATATATATATATATATATGTGTGTGTGTGTGTGTGTGTGTGTGTGTGTGTGAGTGAGTGTGTGTGTGTGTGTGGAGAGAGAGAGAGTTCAGTGCTCCACGATTGTGCTCTGAGACTAAGGCAAATGGTGAAGAGTTGGATGATAGTGGTGGAATGACGAAAGTGGGAGAGAACGGGAGAGAATCTCGAGAAAATCTACACACACAGTGTATGTCCCGTATAAAACCAACTTGGTGGGATTTGGAATCTAACCAGGGACCCTATGTGTCAGAGGTCCCGAGGCTTCTCTTTAAACACTTGTTACATTTTTTTTTTTTTCATTTACATTATTCCATAATAACAATAGCTTTAGACTTTTCGATTTAACTATTTTCTTTATTTATTTTGGAATTATTTGCAGTTTAAAACCTCATATCAATATTGAGATAGTTTGACGTCTCTTGTAACCTGAAATCCATATGGTTATACTCCGCACATATCCAAATATATGAAAATTATCAATTATATAATCTATTATTTGGGGCCGCGGTGGCTCAGTGGTGCATGGGGTCTTTGGTTCGATCCCAGTTAGCGCCAAGTAAATTTTGTGGTGGACAAACATCGTGTGCGGGTTTTGTTGGGGTTTTGCCGTTTCCTCCCACTTTCTTCATTCCACCATTTCATTCATTTCTCATCATCACCGTCTCCTTTAGCCCAGCCGACATAACCGTGGGGCGTAAAACTCAAAGATTTCATTTCATTTTTAATCTATTATTAGAAACAGCCGACACATTGTGGATATTGAGAACCTAATAAAATGAAAACCTCTGAGTGAGTAAAATTATTGGAACTCTGTTTTAATAATAATTTCCGAAAGGAACATTTTTAGTGTATCAATTTTTACATTTTCATATATATATATATATATATATATATATATATATATATATGAGACTCCTAACAAACTTTCGTTAGAAACTTATTTTCGTGATGTTGTACTACTATATATAATGTACAGAAAACTAACTTCGATAAACACATTCCTTAGCGATTAAATTAAACCAGTATATCGATATAAATGTATTCTGACAAATCTCGGTATATACACTAAATACATTATAGCTATTGAATTAATAATTTACTTCTATGTATAATCTTCCTATTAGCTTTGCACGATTCCTGATTCAAAAAGTAAACTCATAAATTGGCTATTTTTAAAGGTAATACTAATTTTTATATGAGAGCTTCCTGCCATTTAATAACAACTGGTGCAGTAAATTTATTTCCAATCATTTGATTTGCACATAATAAATAACTAACTCAGACAGGCCCAAATACAAATTTACCTAACGATTTTAAAACCAACAAAATAGCAGACTATAAAACCTCCTGCCCTTCTTTTGCCTTTCCCAGTGTTGATACACTCTAGTATTGCAATTAAACAGAAGTTGAACCTAGATCGTGAAAGATTTATATGAATTAATGTATCGATAAAACTTTTTAAAGGTAGTTATTAATTTAGGTTTTCATTTCCTTCTATTTCTTAATAATTTTCCTTGAAATATGATTGAATATCTAAAAGGAAGAATGAAAAGTATACTGGATTTAAAATTGTGTCATTTCGCTAAGTATGGCATCACTGCTACTGAGACATTTTGCCCGGTGTCTCTTTGCTAGGTTGTTTCAGCGAGTGAGAAGCCTACAGCCACATGCGCGCGCAGCTTTCTCAAGTGTATTTGTTTCATCCGCGTTGAGACATATTTCTTGTCTCCTGGTTGTCTCTCTGCAGCCTGTTTGACGGAGATAGGCCTTTTTTACCACGAGTTTTGAAAAGTAAAATTATTTAGAAAGGGTCTACTACTATTCTTATTAACCAAGCTATCGCTGGCCCTAGTATTTCTATATTTTTCTTCAACATGAAATGTATATTAGTCCTTATTAGTAAGGAAATTTTAAAGCCATGTTCTTTTAATTTGAAAGGGTAGACAGTGTCTCAATGTCTCATAGCACACTACGCTACTGCTTTCCAAGTTGCAGTCGTCTCACATTAGATTTTGAAAATGAAGCATTTAATTTTTCTGAGTTCTGTAAAGACATCGAGAGTGTCACGAATGGATTTAATGCGAGATTCTCAGATTTTGACAAACTAAAACACGACATTGCATTATTTACTAATCCATTGACAATAGACATCGAAGAACAACCTCCAAACTTACAGCTCGAACTTTGTGACCTTCAGACTGACCCATTCTTTCAGACAAGAACAAAGAAAGGAGTAGATTTTTCAAGCTACTTTCTAACAAACGTTTCCCTAACATTTGTGAGTTGTGTCGGAAAATAGTGTCAATGTTTGGTAGTACTTATCTGTGTGAAAGTCCATTTTCCACCATGAAAAGTGTAAAGAATCGCTCCAGAAGCTGCCTTGGAGATCCTTCTCTTTTACATCTTCTGCGGGTTACATTTTTTACAACAAGAGGAATGGATGTAGATACCCAATCCCTTGTAAACGCTGGTAGTCACCCTCATTAGTCACATTGAATAGGTATGTAATATTTCAAATATATTTTTTTTTCTTCTGTGGTGTAATAATAATAATAATAATAATAATAATAATAATAATAATAATAATAATAATAATAATAATAATAATAATAATAATAATAATAATAATAATAATAATAATAATAATTATTATTATTATTATTATTATTATTATTATTATTATTATTATTATTATTATTATTATTATTATTATTATTATTATTATTATTATTAGCTGTGGCCCTCCACCTTACTAGTAAAGACGGTTATGGCCCTCAGGCTCATCATAGTTGGACACCACTGCTCTAACTGCTTCGACTTAATATTGTTCTTTCGCATCCTTAAGTTGGTCTTTGATGCTTGTTTTCTAATTCCTCTTGGTTAACCTTACGTAACGATGATTTTATATCATAGAATCTTTTTTCTCACTCGCGAATATCTAATAACTCTTAAATTAAATGAGATTTCTTTTTGTGATACAGTGTTACCGAATTGGGCGACATTTTAGGTACCCTCGCTGCCAAAATTTCAAATTGGGCGACACGCTACTTTAGACATAACTCTTAAGAATGCGTTACTTTCTTATTTTCTTATACGAAATCACAAATTATTAGGTTTGTACAATACAATAAAAGTTTTGTTTGTTGAGTATTCTATTCACAACGAACAATAGCTTTACTAAAAGCTTTATATAGCATTAATGTTCCATACTAGCTTTATTCTTGTTTTAATTTCCAGATCTGACAACACTAGACTTTTGTTGAGCTTGAGTTGTTGTAGTATCACTGACCGTGTTGATGTCTCAGTTAATGCCTAGGCCTAACAGTTGTACGGAGCTGTGGAAGCGAGAAATTTAATTATCTTTCTGTATTGCTCATATTAAGGGAGTAGGCTACTAAAAATTATACAAAAGCTAACAATTTTTCTTTTGCCCGTTTTTCGTAAGTGAAAAAGAGATAATGAAATGTAACTTACCATAATAATAGATAATGCCATTCTACACCAGAAAATATGAATCAAAAGAATTTTCAGTGTTGCAATCCATAGAAATTTCAGTGTGGCCAGAATATGAATTACCCAAAAATTTAGGTTACGGCAGCGCCTAGAAAAATGAACTCAATGGTAAATTGATGACTTATGTTGTATTGGTTCCTTGTTAACTATTTTTTTTAATGATATTTGTATTTATTTTGTAATAAACAGTAAAAAAAATAAATAATTTTGTAATAAACAGTACAAAATAAATAGAAATATTAACATGATAAGTCATCAATTACCGCTGAGTTCATTTTTCTAGTCGCTGCCTTAATCTAGATGTTTTGGGTAATTCATATTCTAGTCACACTGTAATTTCTATGGATGGCAACACTGAAAATTCTTCCGATTCATATTTTTGGGTGTAGAATAACATTATCTATTATTGTTGCAAGTTACATTACATTATCGTTTTTCACTTACGAAAAACGGGCAAAGGAAAAATTGTTAGCTTTTGTATCATTTTTAATAGTCTGACTTCTTAAGATAAGTGGAATTACAATTTTTAAAAAAATTCATGGATCCCCGATAAAGAAGTAAGCAAATGAATTAAAGAAGTTAGGAATATCAGTGAAAAAAAAAAAATACTGTAAACGTTGTAAAGTGTATTTCAGAGCCCACGAACTGACTTAAGCAAACATGTCTCCTAGGAAATCAGAAAGGTCGCCCATTTTACATTATCATCGTCTGCCCAGTTCACTGCGCACTGCAGTTTTACTGATCCTGACGTAGTATGGACTTTGATGTAACACACGACCGATAACAGTCCGAAACTGCAATCGCTGCCTGACCGTTGATAATCTGGACATCTTATGTATTTCCAACTACAAGTATTTCCATTTATATATAGTTCAAATTAGCTACTTTATAATCTTGAGATCTGGCAACACTGCTGTGTTATTGTTGGTATTGTTGGAGGTTTACGGAGTCTGTATAACATGAGCTCTAATATATTGTTCTTATTTATTTGTATCAAGTTAATTCTAGAAGTTTGCAATTTGATGTAAACTTTATTCTGTTTTTTGAAAAATTGTACTGCACAAATTTAACATTATTATTATTCTTTTTTTCTGTTCAGATAAAATACTACACCACTTTGCGTCATAAGTTGCTTATCTTTTCTTATTTTTATTTTTTTAAATACAAATTTTCCCATCTCACAATGAAGTGAGAGAATTTCCCATTCGTTTGCTCCTAGCCTGGTATTATCTCACGTACATATATGCTTCCATGTCATTCGTAATTCTATTAATTAGGAAGGATTTCATTTTGCGTACCACATGACAGCAGCGTTCTGTATTTTCTGTCTCAATCAGGTCGTAGGATACAATTTTATGTTCAACATAAGAAAGGAAATATATGCTTCACTTGTGAGCAATTCGTGAAATATTCCTTCTTTTAGTAATTTTATATTATTATTATTATTCTCTGGTGAAAATTATATTTTTAGGCAATGAAAATGAATATTTTAAATTAAATTGCTTTGTTTGTTACGCAAGCTTTCATATTTTTTTCTCGTTTTAGAAAATGGAGAAGTTGGATACTCAGATTCTACTCATCTCCAGCCCAGTGAATCTTTTATCTGTATTTTCCATTTATTTCACAAATAATTTTACTGTTTTACACACATTTTTAATACTAGAAACGAAATAATTGTACTTCCTGTTGTTCATTTGTGACAAAAGAAAACTATACATAAACTACTGTATGAACAGAACTGTGGAATGAAATGAAATTTCAACTTTTACGTTCCATAGTTATGTCCTTAGTGAAAATGAATTATCATTAATAAATGAAAACCAATGATTAATAAATGAAAATCAACGATTAATAAATGAAAATCAACGATTAATAAATGAAAATCAACGATTAATAAATTAATGAAAATTAATTATTAATCTATGAAAATCAATGATCATTAATCAATGAAAATCAATGATGATTAATTAATGAAAATCAGTGATCATTAATAAAAGAAAATAAATGGTCATTAATTAAAGAAAATAACGGGTCATCAAACAATGAAAATAAATTATCATTAATTAATGAAAATCAATGATCACTGATTAACGGAAATCAATGATCATTAATCAATGAAAAATCAATTATTATTAATTCTGCGCCCCCCTGCGAAATAAAGAAAGACAACGAAAAAGAAAAAGAGATGGCAAAAAGAGAAACTACTATTTCTTAAAAATGTAAAGAAATGGAGACAGAACAGCCATAAAATATAGAAAATCCACGTTTAGAGAAATGCAGCGTCCTTACTTGTCTGATTTTAGTTCGTCTTCAACGTCAGAGTCTCCTGGGTGAATAGGACTAGAACTGTTGGCACCTAAAGGTTCCTTCCTCCCGTCTTGTGACAAATACACTCGACTAGCCACATGGGTTGAGATTGCACGGTCAGCTGCATCGGCCCATTTATACGCGGAAGGGTTGTCGCCCAGAATTTGCATGGACAGCCGATTGCTGTCCCTTACAAACCGGGTGAACGCTGACTTCCCCTTCTCCTCCTCCGGCTCCCATTCGCACGACAAATACCCGTTCTCCAGATGGACTATCTTGTTCTCCTGAAAAACAATAAAAATAAAATTAGGCGTTGGTCATTATAATTATAACAAATATTACACTTATAATCAACTAAACACTGCAATCACAGTTTCTACAGCATTTGGAAAACAGAGATTTGTTTTGGGTATTTGCGGAAGAAATGACTTTTAGTCAGGATCAAGAACAGCCATTTAGTATTTGGTGATCGGCGACGTCACTCTGTTGCTCCTATTCTCCACAAATCACATAGAAAGAGCAAGAAGAACAGACATCGACCTGGCATTGAAAACTATTTGTAATATGCAAAAAGAATACTCATGGCGCAGTCGATGGCTTTGCAGATACGTTACGATACTGCAATATGCAGTGGCGTACGCAAAGGAGGGGTTAACCAGGTTTTAATTCTCTTTTCTGTAAGATATTACAGGAATAACATTTTCCATTTCAAGATATGTGTATATTAAAAAGTCACTTCTACTAAAGCATATGAGCATGGGAGTTTGAATTCGTTTTCTTGGTGACTTCTGTGTAGTGTTGCTAGATTGGGCTACAAGTAGTGGATTGGGCGACACGCTATACTTTTTGGGTTACTTTTAATTATATCCAGGCTATAATTCCTAAGAATGCGTTACTTTCGTATATGAAATCACAAATTATTACTTTTTATATAATAGCAATAATATGTGATTATATATATATATATATATATATATATAAAATTTTTGTTCGTTAAGTATTCTATTCACAATCAACAATAGTTTTCGTAAAATTAACATTCTCAATACTAGTTCAATCCTTATTTTAGTAGGCCCTACTCTTTAATCTCTAGATCTGACAACAATAGTTTTGGTGAATTTGTGCTCTAACAATATAAATGACAAGTGTTGCTGTCTCAGTTAATGCATAGGACTAATTGTTGTACGCAGCTGTGTAAACGTGAACATTGCAAATTTAATTGTGTTACTGTATTATCCATATTAACATACTGAGTAATTGCAATTACAATAAAAGCTTCCAAAATCCATGGCTCTCAGATTAAATTTTAGAAAAAGCAAATAAATAAAGGAAGTAAGGAATAACCGTGAGAAAGCATATAATCAACATTGAAAAGCGTATTTTAGAGCTTATAAAACTGATTTAAGCAATTATATATGATATATTTAATATATGCTTAGTTAAAGTGTATACCTGCAAAATAAATCTCTTTATGTTTAAGCTACAAGTAGTTCAAATCCGCTACTTTTGGAGCACAATCTCGCTATTTTTTAATCTTCAGATCTGGCAATATTGCTTCTTGTGTATGTGAATTCATGATTACTACTAGTACACTGCGGACATGATTTCGCTACCTTAACTACTCTCTTCTTTTGCTGCAACTCTTTCTTGGATCGCAAGACCGTGTTTTTTACTTCATACAACGCCCAATTGGGAATGACTGGTTATGGGTCTTCACTACAGCGAAATTAAAGTACCGCTAATTTTAGAGTTTTTCTGCAATATCTTGAAAACAAATAATAAATATTCGAAAAGCAGAAACGTAGTGAACTAGATAATGCGATTTTGCATATGATACCTTTACCACAATTCACCTATCTGCTTTTGGTATGCCGCTATTTACAGAACCCGCAAAAAAATGCTAAATCTATCTACAGTTGCAAATCATAAGCAGATAGATGAGTTGGGGCAACAGTATCACATGCAAAATCGCATTGTCTAGTTCACTAAGTTTTTGCTTTTCGAATATTTTTATTTGTTTTCAAGATATTACAGAAAAACTCTATATTCTAGTCTGTGCCTGCAGCATGCACATGTCGTTCACGTGCCGCTCACCTTTTCTTTACGATAGTGTAAGCAAAACGATCGGGATGCTTTTAGCCACTCAATTATCTGTGGTTTGTCTGAAAACAAAACCTGATATAGCAAACTAGAGCGACACTGACTATAGAACCTTCTGAACAGGGTTGGATACAGGGTTGGCTCTTTTCTTTTCAGTATAACTTTGGTGAAAGAATACTTTCTTTCGCTTCTGTACATATAATATGGTGTATATAGCAGGATGCGAAATATTGCAAGGGGGGAAAGCAGGAGCTCTCCTTACTTGTTATTGTTGGAATAATATTCTCCAGTAACGTATATTACTGGGGATGAATAAAGCGACTTTATTGTAATAGCATTGCCAATGAATTGCAGTAATTCATACACAGTTAACATGTATTTCATATGTAACTAACCGTTGAACTAGCGCTCTGGGAAGACAAAGTAACTATCGGTTAACTATGATCTGGCTACTTTGTAAATAAAATACAAACGAAAGACGAAGTAGTAATGTTCCCTAATTTCGCGAAGTTTAGTAACAATGAATGTTAAAGTATGTAAACTCTCTATGTTAAATCATGCCAGTGCGAAGATTTTATTTAATCCTTCTTTCTGCCCCTCTTCAAATTGTTATTAATTTTCACGTCGGTCTACAGAATGATTAAGTAATAAGTCTAATTAAATGAACGAGCTCCAAATTGTTATTAATTTTCACGTTGGTCTATAGAATGATTAATTAGTAAGTCTAATTAAAGGAATGAGCTCACTTCTATAGGTTTTCTTGGAAGTTAACTCAATTTTTCAAAAATTACTGTTAACTGAATTATTCTCAAAATAGAGAATTTTTGTATTTTTGCCGAACTAGTTTGTAAAATTTTTCTTTCGTATTTTTATTACAAAATACTATCATGCCATATATCTTGTTTTTCGTTCAATATTTTACGCAAACTTGCCTAATTTCAAAAGATTCGTGACTTACTTTATTTTTAGAATTTTTGTCTGCGTCATCGTCTATGATGGGCGCTGCAGACCAACGTTTTGATGTGTCCGTTGTGATGATGGTGGGTCCAGAACCTATTTGATGTAACGCTGGTTCACTGCCTCTCCGCACCTGCAATGGAGCGAGTCCTGCCGCGATTTGTTCTCCCGTCACTTCGATGTCCGTTCGAGAGAAATGTTGGAATTTATGTTCTGGGCCCTGCAACACAAAAGCAAAATACACATTATAACTTGACTTTCTATTAAATGGACTATTTACACAACATTCAAAATCAACTCAACAATATCGTAAATGAAAATGAAATCTTTAAGTTTAACGTCCCACGGTTATGCCGCTTAGGCTAAAGAAGACGGTGATGATGAGAGATGAATGAAATAGTAGAATGAAGAAAGTGGGAGGAAACGGGAGAACCCCGAGAAAACTCACGCATACGGTGTTTGTCCACCACAAAGTTCACACGGCGCGAGCTAGGATCGAATCAGGGACCCCAAGCACCGGAGGTGAACACTACCACTGAGCCACCGCGCCCCCTTACACACTATCGTAGCTTTTCAGATAAAGGTCTCCATAACAATTAACAAGGCCTTAAAATAATAATATCAAAATTAATATACTAGCAAAGATCCCTCGTCGCTGTATTGTTAAAATATGAGCCTTAAGTGTGACCTTTGAGTACATAGTGTACGAACAATGGGAAATGGTAGCCAACCAACTGTCTACGTACTAATTGTTAAAACTGCATTTCTTATGTTCTCATTTTGTATCCTAACAGAAGTACTGTTATTTGGTACCCTAAACCAATCTGAACACTTGTAGTAGTATAATCTCGTCTATAGTGATCGCACGGAGTCGTGAAGCTTGATCTACATCTACCAATTTCAATATCCAATAGAAAGCAAGGGTATATCCATGTCGTCAACTTCCACCCATGAAATTTTGTCACTGTCGTCTCCCGTGATATACGGAGAAATCTCCCGAGGGTACAGTGTTGTCGAATTCCTGCTAAATTTAGTTTTGTTGTTGTTTTATTGCTATTATTGTTGTTATCTTTTAAGTAAAAAAAATGTTAATGTTCATGTTATAGTTCTTTAAGTGCTGTTTTCTTTGTAGCCTGTGTCGCAATGACTTTTAAGTTTGGCAACATTGTTAGTGAACTTCTGTTGTTTCACGTTTTCTCAAATGTGTGTTCGGTAGCTCCACGAATCATGCCGAATTCTTCCGATGCCTCACAGTGAGACAAAGTAGTTCTGTGATAGGTGTAGCTAGGCTTCACAAGTCCACGCGATCACTCTTGTGCTGTTAAAATTATCCGAATATTTGTTTTCAATATTCGACCAATTATTCGTTGTATATAATTAAGAATAATCACTTTATGATGAATTATTGGAATGCCATATGCAAGGTACGAGGTGACACTGGATAAGATTTTAGGGTACGCAATGCAACGATTAGCTGTCAAAATTTAATGGGATACCAAATGAGAAAGTACGAGATGTTACTGAATCGCTGTAATTGGCCGCATTGCCGAGCATTTACCAACGTTGGCCATACGGGCTACTTGGTCGCTTTGCCAAACTAACTCAACTGCCAACGTTGACCCTACGGTTAATTAGCCGGTTTGCCTAGCATTTGCCAACGTTGATCATACTGTGTAATTGGCCGCTTTGCGAGCACTTGCCAAGAAATTCAACTAAGAACGTTGACCACACGGTGTAATTTGCCGCTTTGCCAAACATTTGCCAACGTTGGCCCTACGGTGTAATTGATCGGTTGGCCGAAAATTAGCCAACCATCTCAATTGCTAACGTAATCCCTACGAAAGAAATAGAATTGGGATTAGGAGTGGCAGGTCGAGGCTTGGAGAAATGACCGCAAATTGCTGGTTGGCCCACATAGACTTGAATTCTAAGTTAGGCCAACGTACTTTCTGCTTTATTATTACAACAATCAATATCCAACCATAGTTACCATTAGCATACCTACCAAGTATGCTGCTAGAGGAATAACCAGTTTCGATTTCAACTTCAGAGCTCATATGGAGATCACAATTCCATCTTAAGCTGTACATTCAAGATTCATATGATCTCAGTAGTAAAAAATAGGTCAAAACTGCAAGCCAATCAATTTATTAAATATTAAACAAGAATCGGTCTTAAAATATCATACTTTACTAAGAAATTAATGCGTATGTTTTTTACGATGCGAGTCACATAAAATGACAAACTAATGTTTACACAATGACGTCAAGCCGTGACCAAACGTCTTTCTGAATCCTGCTTTACATCAGCGGCGACTGGTGAATAATATTATATATATATATATATATATATATATATATATATATGCAGGTAAATATTATAATTTTATCGCCACAGACTATAGAAAGAAAACAACTTATGTCCTAATTCTTGTCAATAATTACAATTAGGATATTAGTTAAGCTTGTAGCAATATGTCTAATTCCTTGATGAGGTGCTGCTGCTTTACATTATTATGCTTAACTATTAAACAGTTTTAGTCGCAAATGCTCTCGCCTTTCGTGCGCCCAAGTTCGATTCTCGATGGGGACACTCGATCGAAAAAGTGTAAAAAGATTTTTCAGGACAATCATCTTGAGTGAAGCTTTTCCTGAGTTACCTTTCATTCACACCAGGCAAATGCCGGGATGTTAGCGAACATAATGGCCCCAAGGCCGCTTCCTTCCTTTCCTCCCATCGGATAGTGTGCTCGCCGAGGGCTTCGAGACTAACCTCAGAAGAGCTAAATGGCCGTAGATGCCGACAGCACAGAAATCTAATTTCTAATCTTAATCCTATTAAACAGTTTCCTGAAGAAGCAACTTAAAAAAAACTGCCACACTGACCAAAATATTTTAGACACCTGTATATAACCTTGCTTTGTAGTTCGACCAACAAAAGTAGCTGCCATTTTTTATCAGTACAGACACGTCACAAAATAGTGGCTTTGTCATTATAAGAAGACGATAGCTCTGACCATGGGGTTATGGGGCAACACCAGAACATACCTACTACAAGTGAGGACAAATTATTGCTTGCAAATCTCTCACACAGGGTTCCCAGTAGCAAAAATGGTTGGGGAAAACGTTGGCAAATGACTGGCAACGGAAGGAGATACCACTATATATATATATATATATAAACGTTGTCAACGATAAAATCTTTTTTCGCTGTATTTACCACACTATAAGATGACCCCCTATTTGGAAAAGCCTTCTTGAGAATTTTCTTATTTTTTAACATATTCTGAATAATCATAATTACCAATTGCTTTATTGATTTCTTTAAAATCAAATGACATGAAATGAAATATTTCAGCTTAACGTCCGACAATTATGCCCTTTAGGCTAAGGGAGACGCATGATTAAGGTACCGTAAAACGGGGCTACTTGACATTTAGGGTTATTTTGACATAGAGTGGGGCTACTTTGACAGATGAGCAATTCGTGCTTCCTGTGAGAATTGTTGCATATACTTTCATAGATAAAGGCTGATATGGTGTCCACGGTGTGAATTGCCGGAGGGGATGAGAGATTTCTCCCATTGTATTTCTACCCCCTCTCAATATCCTTCCTGGCCCCCAATATATAATATAAGGACTTCTAGATCCGCCACTGTTTATCCCCCCCCCCCAAAATGAATAATCTAATTCGCACTCTGACGATATATATCAACGTGTTGTGGAAAGGTGGAAGAAAGTGGATTCAATGTGTCCTGTGCAAAAAATGAGTGTGTGGGTTTTGTAATGGTGGATCAAAAAATCCTCAGTATGCTTGTTACGACTGTGATGTTGACGACTAAGGTTTTTCTTTCCATTGTTACATGTAAAGATAACATACCGGTACATATGTAATTATGTTAAAAGTAAAGTAGAGTAAAAAATAAAGTAAGAATGTAAGGTAAAGCACCGTGATGTTCAAAGTAAAAGATGTTAAAAGTAAAGCTTTAGAAAAACTTGTATAGTGGTGTATAATGATGTACCACAACAAAATAAAGATTTCGTGCTTATCAAGTATACAGCATACCGTACCTTACACATGACCAAAACCGTGTTTTATACACTTTACATAAATTCCATGTCAAAATAACTCCATACGTTGAGTAACTTTGACCTTATGTAGCAAATACATAAGATGTCAAAGTAGCCCCACCCCCGGAGCTACTTTGACCGGTATTTCTTAATTTATTCCCGCCTAAACTTACTTGTAGAGACTTAGGTTTAGTAGTGGATGTGATAGCCTAGATACCTATTGTTATGATGAGAATAGTATCATTCATTGGTTGCAGAAAGTGTCCCGTGTACACATCTAAACTAGTCCAAAACCTGTCCAAGTAGCCCCGTTTTACGGTACGTGAATGACGGTGGAAGAATTGGTGGAATGAGAATGAGAAGAAATAGGAGCACCCCGAGAAAACTCACGGACATGATGTTGTCCAACACAAACTTATTTAGCGGGGATCGAACTAAGGACCCCAGGCCCCAGAGCTAAGCATTCTGCCACTGTGCCCCCTGCCGAAAAAAGTTAACATTACCTATTACAGGGCTCATAGAGGTATGGTCTCTTGCAAATAGTTGAAAAGTGACCAAAAAGTGACCAAAATCTCCTCATGCCGCCTTTTTCCTTTGTCAATTTCTCCATTACCTCTCTCTTCATTTGTTGTTTTGTTTCTTCTTTACTTCTTTTTGAGCTTCCTCCTTCCTAAGGTTTTCTAAGTTTGCTTTGTAATTACGGTAAGCAGACTTAGCAAATGTAAGAAGCTTCTGAGTAAGTGGAACCAGTTTTGGCCTATTTCCGAATTTCTTCATCCTAGATATTATATTTAACTTAGAATTGAGAGTTCTCAAAGCCATGAGATATTCCAATTTCATCACCTACTGTTAAGAACATACAAGAAGCATAACACAAGACGAACATCATGAACCCCATACACACACAACGTTGAGCGGAGCGTTAACTATTACGAGAAAAAACTAAAAGACTATTATGATAGAAGAAAGAATAGACACAGAAGGGTTCTCAACCCCATCTTGAGAGCTTAAGCATCCACCAACCGTCCACTGTGCTTTAGAAAGAATAAAAACTGAAGTGACAATAAAGCTGTTTCACATGTGACAGCAAGTACTGAAGCTTTCAGAAGAGTAATGAGTAACAAGTTTCTGCCTTTTTCCATTTATTTTTTCCAAAAAGAAAAAAAGAAAAAGAAAAGAAAAAGAAAAAAAAAACATTGTGGAATTGTCACTAGCTTCGAAGCTGGCTCTTCAAAAACATACACAAAAAAAATTATTAACAAAAGTAGCATTTGACAAACCAACTCATATCTCCAACTTTACACACATTTCATCTTGTTGCTAAGAAAGTATAATACGATCTCACATATAATCCCATCATTTTATTTCATCGACAGGTAACAAGATTTAAAAAACAAAAACAAAAAAAAAAAAAATCCACTTTGGTTTGTTTTCACGTATCCTACAGAAAATACACAATATATTTTGTTTAGAAGTTCAACCATCATCTTTTTAGATGTGTTCAATAACGTATGTTTTCTTCTTTTCTTCATTATATTTTAATACAACTTACGACTGAAACATGAAAGAAAAATGTCCCAGCAAGTGACGTACAAGGCAGAAGTTGTAAGAGTCCCCCTAAATAAACTGCTGAGAAGCTAAAATGAACTGAAAGTAAAGTACCTGAAAGATATCTGGACTGCTTGTTCCAACGGAGCTTCCACTGGCGCCGTCCCCTCCGTGGTGAGGATGTTCGCTGTCTTCCTCAAAGTTGGCGATGATCTGCTCTCGGTCATCCGCGACGTCGTGCAGTTTATCATCTGGATCCAAGATGCCACCATCCGACTGCGACTGAAGAGTGTGTACCGCCACCCATGAATCAGCCGCCTATAAAAGAAAATACAAAAGAATTAGATTACTTCTATAAATAAGCACAGTGACAGGTTTAAGGTATATGTCACTTGGAATACTTCTAATTCTATTTCATGTTAAATTCAATGGTGCTATTCAGCCGGTTCGCTAGATCCGGTTGTTAAAATATTTCGAGTTCGCAGAACCGTTTCTTATACACAGACCCAGTTATACCCAGGAACAGTAAATTTTAGTTTAACTATGTTTTTAGAAATTCTTACAGCTACATGGTTAAATATATAATCTCTTATAACAAGGTATAAGGGTTTATTTCTTAATCTTATATGATCAGATATCAAGAATGACAAACTTGGGTACAGGAGCGTAGTGGTGAGGGTTATTTATATTTGAAACCAATATATAGCATAACCAACAATTGTTGATTCATTGCTGGATTAAGGTACTTCCAATACTTTTTGACAACCATCTACATATCTTGGATACTTCGTCTCCAAGATATTTACAGTGCTACCTAAGGTCCCTACTTGTCACTTATGGTACCCAGAAAAAAAAAAACTTTGCTTTTGTGTGCCTTGTATTGTTTTGTTTCCTAAGAGAGTTACATCTATCCATCTACTATCTTTTCGGTTGTTAAAAAATTAGAACCGACCACCAGTTAAACTCACACCTACCGTGTCAGACTGTACTATCATCATCTCAAAAGTTTACACTGTATGGGTTATTCCAACGAGATTTTGTCTTAATATGAAATGTAAAACAAAATACAATATTAAAATATGGTTGGACAGTTAAATAGTTTTTTTGCCATCCTTGGATCTCACGACACAATTACGCATCCGTGGCCTCCAAGGTCTCCCGGCATAATCACGTGTGCTTTCTTTCTGTGAAGATATATCAAAGATTGATTTACGTGACACAACCACGCAGAGTTTACGTGACTTTCGAGACGGAATTATTATGGCTGTAAAATTTTCGAAACAAAAGGAATCTAGGTAATAAATTAGTCAAGTTTATTAGATAAGACAACATATCTACATACAAGGAAGAACATCTAGTCATCTATGCTTTCTTTACGCAGCAATTAAGTTGTTTGGAATCCTAGACACACAATCTGGAATCGTACAACTTTCTTAATGCCGAAAGTAATTAAATTACTTGGTTCATTTACAACAAAGTTCTTAGTGCAAGATAAAACTCTAATTTAATAGGGTTAGATTTTTTTAAATAACGGGTATCTAAACAAACAAAAAAACTTGAAACTAAAAAGGAAATTCTGAAATTTTTTTTTTAAACTTTTACATGCATGAATGTGCACTAGAGAGGGCCTGCTACTTTACTTCTTAAAATCCCTTTTCTACGATTCGACACACAAACTTGTGTTGCTAAGGAACTTACTTAGTATATTTGCAATGCTCTTGGGCTATATGGAGAACTTATTGGATGGTGAATAACACCGGATACAAACTAGTCACGAAATTTTGACTACTTATAAATGTGTCTCGATTTGGTCCTTTACTGAATCGCCGCCAATACACATGTCACCTGGCGCCTTACTGGTAACGTGCTGCCTTATTTAGAATACGTGTAAGATTCCCGAACTTGTATCTCGGAGGACTCCTTGGTGGCTATCGCTAGTGGCTCTTGTCCTTACGACCATCTTCACAGGGATTGTTATTGTAAACTTCGGCTTAGAGTTGGAAGCCAACTATTTGGCATCCTTCGAACGATTCTTAACTATTAATTTCAGTTAGAAGAAAGATGTCCACAGGGGCGGATCCAGGACGGACTTATGTGGGGGATTGTAATACTGCTACTTAAAGCTACTTTTAAGAGCTCCAAACTTTGGGATGGGTTTATATATTCAACCTTATCTGCATTCTCAAATATTTTAGCCGTAATTCATAATCATAAATCTTCTGCTTTGTGTAAGTAGCTATATTCTTTACGTTAAATAAATAAATGGATACATCTCTTTGTAAACATTATACTTTATACAAACATAGAAATAACAGTCAATAAATCTCCCTGTTATAATCTTAGTAAGATGCCAATAATAGAAAAATCCCATTCTGTGGGATTTTTCGAGGCTAATTTTTCGGAAAGGCATAAGGAGAATTTTCTTCGAAATTGGCAACATATGTGGGATTTTTCATATTATATATAATTTCAAAATTATTTACGGGCGAGAAGTGATCTAATGAGTCATCAATACGATTGAAATCCGTATCAATTGTCAAATTTTGTTACCGAGAAAGTACACGCTCGTACGGGAGGTGTTTCTATGCAGTGGCTTGGTATCCTGAAAACACTACCGCTACGAAATGTAAATTTTGCTTTGATATTTAAAGAAAGAAAATAGCGGAAGAAAGTAAGATAGCAGACGAGAAACAATCGACTTCGGAAACGTCAAACATGAAATGATTGGAGACTCCACTGTGGAACAAAGATTTTTCTATTATCATTAGATTACGTAGAAGACAGTGGCACAAAGATGTGATGACAATACTAAACTCTAACAACAAAACGTATTTGTATATCTTCATAACATTTTCAATTCTTTCTTCCACGTAAGGAAAGATCTTTACTCTTAAAATATTCCGAAATGTAGAAAGTGAAAACTTATGGATAAATCACTCATATATTGAAGAAAATTAAGTGTCACGCAATAGCTTCATTTTCAATATATATATATATATATATATATATATATATATATAATTTTATTATTTTTTACGTAACTAGTGGAACGTGGGATATTCAGGAACAAAATGGCAATTTCTGTCTCTCACAATGAGATTTTATGAAGTTTCAGATTGGCATCATTGAATCTTACTGGTTATTTCCACCCCAAACTGAAATTTTGTTCGTTTGTTTGTTTGTTGACGTTCAGCGATCTTTGTCATTCCCAAGGCTATATAAAACGTGAGGCCATAGGACCGAGCAAAGCGCCGTATTTTTCCCCACCGAGAATCAAACCCAGGACCACCTTCCTGTGTTTTCTTAGTTCTCCTACTAGAACAGCAGGGATAGCTATAATAAAAATTATTATTTCACTGAAAATTTGATGAAATATTATTGAATATGTATTAACTTAAATAACAGTACGAAGCATGACGAAAACAGAGTAATTAAGTAGCTACCTACCTGCTAGTGAATTCACTTTGTTAGGGAAACCGTGAATCAACCAGCGATAATAGATATAAGCAGTACAAAAATGACCGGAAATGGCCTTCACATACGAGAAAAATTCTCAAGAATATACGGGAGAAAGACAACAGTAGGTCACGATTAAATCTATTGTTGTTGTTGTGATTGGTTAACACAAGTGTTTATTCTCACACTGTGTCCTTCTGTTGGTTAGGCTTGTGAAAGCGTTGCATTTTCTCAGCGTAATCTACTGGCTACAAGAATGCTTTTAATTGCAGACACAAAAAGAAATGATGAAGTGAAATAAAGTAGCCTTGATGTTAAAGTAGACAAATTACTCTTTTCGTTTACAAATTACGAATTCACAAAAACAAAAGCTGCTCAAAGAGCTCATGTACATCTTATTCACATGAAAACTGATTGCGGATACTACAGGAACAAGTTCTATATGAACAGATATTATACTGTGCTAGTATATATACACTTTTCTAGTTTATTACTATTAACAAAATCTCCGAGGCTTGAGAACCAAAAGTAATTTATTTTTTACTGCTGTTGCGGACTGTTCAATTGATATTATAGCTGTAACATTATCTTGATTTCAGTAATAATCTGTATTCTTATGATTATTTTCTTTAAGTTGAACTAATGAAGGTTTTTCTTTCTGACAGAGATTACAGTATTTTTTCCAATCAGTAAATATCAGTGCTAGTGGTGACGATGTTATATTTGCTGTTAAAGAAGATTTAAGTTGTCGGCGGAGGTTTGCTAACAATAGTTTTTACGTAAATGAAGTCGGTTTAATAATCCAATAACGTATACACCATTTGTTTCTCTCGGATTTCTTTTCATAAAATAATTGAATTAAAAAATTAAACACGGTCAAAATATTGGCAGTATTTTATTCTATAGAATTACAATACTCTGTTCTACGAAGCAAGGAAATCACAGTATTATTAAGGAATCTAAAATTGCAAAAAGAAAGAAACAAATATCCTTATCATCCATTATATATATATATATATATATATATATATATATATATATATATATATATATATATATATATATTCACAGAAATACTACTTACTACTAAGGAGCTTTAAAAATTTTCCAATTTAGGAGCAATTATAAAACTATGCAAAGTCTTCTTTCTTAATTCAAGCTTCAAACAATTTGCTGTAAGTTTATCAATACATAAGATCATCTAAGGAAAACTTCTCCACATGACAACACAAAACAAAACAGATAAATCGCAAAGATAGTTGCGTGCTACAGAAAACTTTTTTATTACTCCCTCATACGCTGAACTATTAAAATCATTTCCGCTCCTTTAGAAACGAACAAAACCAATGCATGACTGCCAACAGCCAGTGGAGAAAAGAGCCCTCGTCATTATAGGCAATTCCTCTCGAAGCAATAAACTTAATGGTTGCTGAAAACTAACGAAGTGGAGATTAATAAACAGTTGGAAAGTTGCATCGCTTACACGTTTCTGGGTCAATTGCCGAATCGTTCTGCTCTGGTGCTGTGCACAACCATACAGCAAGTTTACTTAAGCATCTCAAGAGTATAACTGAAACACACGCTCAACCATTTGTTTAATTGTACTCGGAATTATGTAAATCAACAGTCATTTGTTATTGTTAATTATGACTATGGAGTGTCCACCTACAATGCAATATTGCTGTCTAGTTTCCTTTCTTAAAAAATTGAGAAAAGCTTAGCTATGTTGAAAGTAATTTTACTTCTATAATATATTCTTGAAAAGCAGGGGTGCCCACAGAGGGGGGTTAAAGTCTATATAAATATGTTTAAGGGGGTGTAAAAATTAATCGAAAAGAAGATTTTTTTTCATGGAAGAACACCTACGGATAGACAATTGGGGGGTGCGTCATGGACATAAGGGGGGACACCACTGGAATAAGTAACGTAGGTTAAAGACATTCGTTAAGTTATATGCTATATATTTGAAAAATATAGTTACTGCATCCTTACTTAGATTACAAAGATCTGTAATATTTGATATGTCAAATAGCGTCATTAGGTTGTACGTAACTGTAGTCAAAATTACGAAACTTATCAAGAGACACACGGTGGCCCAGTGGTAGAATGCTTACCTCTGGTGCTCGAGTCCCTGGTTCGATCCCCGACCAAGCTTGCCTTAATCATCGTCTCCTTTAGTCTAAAGGGCATAACGTGGGACGTTAAAATAAGAATTTTTGGATCAAACGATTCAATATATTTCAATCAAAAAAATGTCTTGTACGCCTGATATCTGGAGAACTACATACAGTGTAGCCAAACCCAAACTATCACTTAACTCACTATGATGTGCTTATTTCGTAGAAAATACGAAAAGTCGATTTAGGGGCCGTTCAAAAATATTGTCGCCCCTGATCCAAAAACTAATAATTGGCCAAGGTCGTCCTCTTTTGACTCATTTTTTAGTTTTCCTAAAATTGTTTTATTTTTTATAAAGAGATTATTTGGGCATACATTTTCAGTAGTTTGTTGAATTTAACAGCACAATTGTGTTTATTATTACTATTATACTGGCTGACATATTACTTGTACATGTTGCTTTTATGTTCAACAATTTCCTCTCTTGTATGAAAGGGCGCCCATCAGGGCAGCAAGGTGAGGCGCTCGCCCCCTATAGGAAATTGTACTTGGGAATATCGAAAACCCAATAGAATTTTTACATTAGTTACAGCAAAATTTGAAACTGTATTTGAAATATCGCTTATACTTGCCCCACCTTGGAAACCACAACATGGGCGCCCTTGCTTGTATGCCTAGCAAACATGTATCTTCAGAGTTAAGCTTTGTATATACCAGTGATGGACAAACTTCTCTAGAAAGTGGTCAAAGAAAAATGACAAAACTTTAGCAGGGCCAATGTAATTTATTAAAAATAACAATGGTACGTTTTAGAAAATCCTTGTAGTACTAAGCCCTGTTAATAAAGTGATAGGTTATGAAGGAGAATATGATAGATGACACTGTAACTGCATTTAGGTTATGTTAGTTTTTCAACCTATTTTTGACGTAATTCTTTTTAAAATTCATTGTATGAAACAGTATTCTCAATATATTTCATTATTTGTTGTATTGGAAGAGTAGGATAATCATATTATGGCTATTTCTACAAGGAAATGCGTTACAATGTAATACCACAGTGCTCAGTTCGTTAGTCCCAAGTAGTTGTCGGAATAGGACACTTAGAGTGAACCCACTTTCTAATTCTGTAATTTTCTAAAGGTTAATTGACCTCTGCTAAAGAACAATGATAGAATTAAGTGTAATTAAAATAATAGACGATCGAAAAGACAATTGTTACGTAAATAAATTAATCTGTCGTCATTAAGGTAAGTATAAAAGGGAGAAAAGAAGACAATAATCCAGGATCAGGGCCGGATCCAGGATTGTCTGAGAGGGGGTTCACAAATAACTACCAAAATAACAAATCATACAAACTCTTCAAATTGACATGTGACAATATTCTTTACCCCTGACAACACTGATGCACAGAACGAAGGAAAGTATTTTTAAGAGAGTCGCAAGTGTTATGCAGAGGGGAAAAAGTACTCTTTTCCTAGTTTTTTTCTTCCTTACTTGACAAATGTTATATTGCTTTGCTTGGTGAATCCTTTTCCTTCAAGCTTTTGAAAACCGACTTAAACTATTGCTTTTGCAAAGCTCTGCTTTCTTTTAAGCCCCAAAGGGAGCTAGCTTCTCATTTTAGATAGCGTATATTTACAACGAAGAATGGGTGCACGTGCACCTTTGCACCCCCCCCCCCCTAAATCCGGCCCTGTCTAGGATTATTTAATGTTTTTAATTATTCTTCTTTTCAGTCGTAAGATTAAGAATCATGTCGCAGGGCGAATAGAACCTATCAAGTGACTCCATTTGGTCCGCGGGCGTAGTTTGCACATCACTGGTGTATACTATTACATAACATCCGAATCAACTCTTTTATTATGCCACTAGTAAGAAAACCACATATTATCGTTAATGAAAAAAAAAAATGATCAGTAATTCTTACACTAAGTTTTGTTAGTTTACACGTAATATAAACCCAAAAATGTCATGAGCTGCAAATGCTATCAATTCGGCACACACCAAAAAACTATTATTATTATTATTATTATTATTATTATTATTATTATGTCTTTTGGCAGGTCCTGGGGGGCTAATGTATTTTTTTTTCCTTTGATCCTTGAAGTGTTTCTTCCATGTTTCTCGATTTTCAGATTTCTCTTTTAACTTTCTTCTATTTCTCTCCCAATATTTTCTTCTACTTCTCAAGTCATCGATCAATTGTGTTATTTGTATTCCTCGCTTTGCTTTTATGATGGTATAAAGAAGACAATTTCTACGCAAGATGTGTCCAATGCAATTGGCCTTTCTATGAAGAATGGTGGCTAGAAGAGTCCTATCCGGTTTAAAACGTCTTCGTTTGTTACTCTTTCTGTTCATTTTATCTTCTCCATCTTTTTTCAACACCACATTTCGAAGCTCTCTAAATATTTCTTCTCTAACTTCCTTAATGTCCACGTCTCTCAAGCATACAGTCTAATATTCCATATTAGCACTTCTACACCAATTTCTTCCTTAGTCCAATATTGAGCCTGCTAGTTAAGAGTGATCTTTCCTTGTTGAATGCTTCCTTAGCTATGAATTTTCTTGTCCTGATCTCTTTGGTGCAGTAAGCGTCTTTCGTCAAAATACATCTCAGATATTTGAAATATTCAATCTCTTCAAGTCCTCTTTGTTCTACTCTGACATATAAGGACGCATTTCCACGGGATATACTCATGACTTTCGATTTTTCGAAGTTGATTTCCATTCCATATAATTTCCTCAGTGTCAACTATTTTGTCTATCACATATCACTTGTAAATGTTTTGAAAAACTAAACTCTTTCCATATTGTTTGCAAAATAAATAAAATAGCTCAAACTCTAACTTAGTAGTGGGCGCAAAAACCAGTTTTTCAGTTTTTAGAAAAACCGAAACCGGTTTTTGAAAATTTTCAAAAAACGGTTTCGGTTTTCTCAAAAACCTTGTTCGATTTTCACCGAAACCGCTTATCGGTTTTCTCCAAAGCCGGTTTGGTTTTCACCGAAACCGGTTATCGGTTCTTCAAAACCGGCTGGTTTTTTTTTCAAAATTTAATATATTTCTGACTAGAATAGTGTTTCGTTGTTCTCCGGAAACCGATTCCGTTTCTACAGAAATAGTTTTGTTTGTTTTCCAAAAGTTTTCATCGAAATCAGTTTTCACCGAACGGGTTTTTGGAGAAAACAGAAACCGCTCTCGGTTAGAAACCGAACCAGTTTTAAAGAAAACCGAAATGTCGGTTTTTGGTTTTTTTTTTATAAAAACCGGCTTTGCCAATCCCTACTCTAACTACATATAAACCTAATCAACCATCAGAACATTCCACTCGCGTTAATCAGCCTTAGGGGAATGAAACGTGAACTCTTTGTTGTGAACAAGATTTAACGCAGTTATTTCGCTTCTCTTACGCTGCAATTGTTGTGAAGTATTTACACTACATAAAGATGTACTATAGGTCCAGATGCTGGGATAACTGTTGTCACAGTTCATGACATTCTCATCATGTCGATTGACAAAGGAAAAACAGAAAAGACTGTTTTGTCAACGTTCTTATTTCCCACGGAAGATGATTCTGCTTTGTTCAAGAATTTAAAGCAACATTAAACAAAGTTATTTAGCTTTGCCAATGTTCGTAACTTGGCACACATGGTTAGTCAAAGAACACACTCAACAGCGACAGAGATACTGCTTCTATAAAAACATAAACGACGAAGCAAAATATTAAGTTGGGACAGTGTTGCAAACACCTTTTGGCAGACTAGAACAGTGATGTCATTTCCTGCCAGTTAACAATGTGATCAATTTTATATAGCTACAGCAGAATTCCCACTTACTTGGCGAGCACGAATTCCCTGACTTTTCCAGGTTTTTCAGGTTACAATTTACAATTTTCTAAGTCTATATGTAATGTAAAAAAAAAAAAAAAAAAAAAAGCAACTATTTTCCTCACCAGAGGGCTTCTCATCTACTAACGTGTACAGTCAGTGACAAAACTTCTTTCTATTTGATGAAATTAGTTTCGTAATAAACTTCAGAATGAAAGGACAATTTGAGTACAGTTTTCAGCAAATTAAAAAGAAGTTAAAAAGATAATTTTGTGTACGTTCCAGCCATACCGCCGTTATTTCGAAAATAAATTTCGCCGAAGGGAAATAACTTTTGTCGCTAACTGTACATGTATATAGCGTGTGTCTGTAGATAGTGTAGTTTCGAAGAAAGAAAAAAAAACTGAATTTATTTTATAAAATATCTCCTACCAACTAGCCGGGTAAGACAAGAAAGAAAAATGGGTTTTGAGAAGTAAAAAATCCGTACTTAAAATTTCCTGATTTTTCCAAGTTTTTTCAGCTTTTCGTGAAATTCCCTAACTTTTTCCAGAACTTTTTACAAGTAAGCGGATTTCCCTGACTTCTCCAGGTTTTACAGGCCGGTGGAAACCCTGTGTAGGTAGCCTATTTGATATCACTTGAAATCGGAAGTCGGGCTGTCGGGAGCCCAGGCTCATTATCGTCAAAGACGCTCGTCAGTTTGAATATCTATGTCCTAGCAGCTCTTTAAGTTTAACGTCCCACAATTATGTCCTTTAGGCTAAGGAAGACGGATGATTAAAGTGAAGGATAATGGAACAAATTGTAAAATGAAAACCTGGGAGAAAACGGGAGTACCACTAAAAATTCCAGGGACACGACTCTGCCCTAGCTTAGGCTGATTTAGATTCTTACACAATCGCATGAACGACACAACTATCTAGACCAGTGTTTCTCAAAGTGTGGGTCGCAGCCCTTTTCTTTGGTTGGTCGCGAGAAGTTTTTCCTTTTAATTGTGAAAATTGTATTTTGATGCAGAAACATACGTATGTTGTAAAGTAAGTACCATTCAGAAAATGAAAATTGAAAGCGTTTGTTAATGAGGTGAAGAGTAAGTGGTTACTTAGAGCCCTGCCCTGTTGTACAGTCAGTAGGGATGCTGGGTTAGGATGGAAGAGAATGGGTAAGTTAAAATATGTCACGAGGTAGGGCATTACGTTGAGAATAGTGTTAGCTCTGTGTTACCTTCATATGGAAAAATTAGAGATATGATTTACAAAATTTAATTGGTTTGAAATACCACCATTTCGTAGAATGAAATGAGTATTTGAACAAAAGTAGGTGGGCCACAAAGTACTTTTTAATATTTAATGTGGGTCGCGGAAGCAACAAGTTTGAGAACCGCTGATCTAGATAAAGGTTTTTTTTTAAAGTTTTTTTTTTTTTTTTTTAGTTTGTTAATTCAGTACACTAATGAACACAGAAATATTAATACTTAGAAATCCGTATAATTTAACTGAACAAAACTGAATTCTGATCTCTAAACTATAAGTAAAATTTCTAATAAATAGTATGACAAAAAAGAGTAGACGTATGAATAAATGAATGCGTTTTATTCTAAATGTTACACATATTACGTGTTACTGACAGAAGGAAACAAAAATAAAACGTCATGTGCTAGTTAATTGTGTGATTGTTGTTTACCTATGAAGTATATAAATAAACGACCTATTTCTGGACAACACATACTATTAATTGGTATTGAAATGAAATTAATTGAAATCTTTGAGTTTAACGTCCAACGATTATGGCCCTTAGGCTAAGGGACATGATGATTAAGGCAAGTGAATGATGATGGAAGAATTGGTGTGGGAGGAAACGAGAATATTCCGCGAAAACCCACAAACTAACTTGGCCGGAAATCGAACCAGATTCCACGCATCAGAAGTAAGTGGTCTACCACTGAGCCACTGTCCCCTCTTCAATTAGTATTGGTAGAAAACGAGACATTGCTTTAAAAATCGTTTCTCTTAATTAATCTCGAAAACTACGCATGATACTTAGCCTCCAGCATCTCTGCCTGTTCAAATAAATCATTATGGATTGATGTAGGTCTTATCTTTCGAAAATTTACTTAAACAAAATGAATAAATAAATAAAATGAAAATGAAATCAAAGCTATCAGCTCTACGTCCCACGATTACGCCGTGTAGACTAAAGATGATGATGATGATGAACGAAGCCGTGGAATGAAGAAAGTGGGAGGAAACGGAAGAATTGCGAGAAAATCCACATACACGGTGTTAAATGAAAAAGAAAGCTCAGTTTCATCTTAATATATAGATAGCATTATAGATGGCATAGTTATCGTACAGTCTACTTCATTTTTTATTGTATTCTTTTTTAGTTTTCTCAAAAACTACGCATGAAAATTTGTATTCACTATCAACAATGACATATATTAATTGCTTGTCTTATCTTTGTACATTTAGGCAAATTCTTACTTTGGTCATTTCATTCAATGAATCGTTCAATCAATGGATTCGTAGCAGGGAACTAGTTCCTTGGAACAATTGATTAAGTATAGGAACCAATTCCTCACCTCACCTAACTTAACCTAACCTAATTATCAACAGTAAGTTATCACGTGACTCGATACCAGTAACGAATGTACAAAAGCAGATACGTTCTCAAAACCGGAATCAGAAGACACAAATCACTGAATAAAAAAATGAATGAAATGACGAAAGTAAAAATTTGCCGACGTTTCTTTCTGCTAAATACTAATAAATATTGCAAGATCTCAAACATAAAACTAATTTTAAAAATTAAGTAAAATAAATTAAGACAGTAATTAAAAATTACTATTTATGGCGGAAAAGAGGGAATTTTTAGGGGGTGTCTATTTCAAAATGAACAGTTTTTGAAATGGCAGTTCAAAAAGAAAAGATCCATTTGTCTACAGGGTGTTACATTCCCTGTGAACTGATTCCTCAGATCAAAATAAGAAGAAAGTTCATATGGACCTGTGGTCGGAACTGCATAGTTTCGTATTTATAAAGTGCCGGAAACGTGAGAAAGAAAAAGAAACTTTAAAGGTACATAGTTTCACTACTATAGGACCGATCATACTCAGATCAAGATATCACTGAGGAACTAGTAGGGTCTATGTGAACTATCGAATTATCCATCTTTCAGAACCTCCAATACTTGCGCAATCATTTCTACAGAGTCTGTTTGGGAATACTTGATCACTCTCCACCTACCTGTCTAAAAATTGGTGTACAAGTACTGGAGCATTCTTAAACATGGATATTTGGATACTTCACAAACCAGTTTCCCGGTGATGTCTTGACCCGACTACAATAGATCCCATAGTAGTGGAGCTATAAACTTTTAAATTTCTCGGGATCCTATAACTCCGAAACTATCCAATTTGGAGGACAAGTTCTTACTTTGATGTGAGGAAATCTATTCCCTAAATATTGTTGCAACATTTTTGTAACAACATGTATATATGAAGTGCTTTTTTTTTCGAGTGATACCAGTTGCTGAATGGTTTTTGTATCATAAAAGTGAGAGTATTAACACTTATTGTATTCTACGTCCAGTCGATTGTGAATACAAAAGATAATGATTTGATGTAATAGTACTTTCTCCACGTTCTTCTATCGAGAAAAAAATATATATGTAATTTTACATTTTGATAGCAAAATAAAACATAAGTTTCTCCATCAATTAGAAATATCAATAAAACTATCCTCCAACAAAGTAAATATTAATACGTATGAGTATCAGGAGAAATGAAAGTTGAACACAAATATTTATAACTCCTGAACACTTATCAGAGAATTCAAACACCTAACACGAACACTTTCAGTTTAAAACAACATTGTACGGTTCATTTACGACCTTGTACATGCGTTACATAATTATGTTCAATATTTCATTGTAGCAAAGGAGGTTGGTTCCTACAATACATTCATTCAATCGATACTGACAGTGAAAGATCTCACGAAAATTACATAACTTTTAAAAAATAGTAGAATACAATTTGTTATTTGTATGACGGTATGAAAGACATCACTCGTATTGAGAGTTATGAAAGTTTTATTTAAATAAGTAAATTAAATCAAACATATCACTCACCGTCTCGAGACATTAAAAATAGCTGTACAATCATGACAATAGGAAGGGGGAGGGGTAATAACAAAATACTACCACACTTTACAAAGTATAAATAGCAGAAAGTTTAAATGCAGATAATACGTTCTTGCTATACTACCGTTATTCCCAAAATAAATTTTACCAAACGGAAAGAACTTTTGGCCCTGACTGTACACTTACAGTTTTAATCTTTGAAATCTTCAACTTTTACGAGCCACGTTTATGCCACTTAGGCTAAAGGAGACTGTGATGATGAGAAATGAAGGAAACGGTGGAATGAAGAAAGTGGGAAGAAACGGGAGAACCCCAAGGAAACCCACGCACACGGTGTTTTAGTCCATCATAAAGTCCACTTGGCCCGAGCTGGAATCGAACCAAGGACCCCATGCACCAGAAGTGAATACATTTTTGATCTATGCAAAGGAGGACAGGGGCTCAGTGGTCGAGCGCTCATTCTGGTGCCTGGTTCGATTCCAGACCATGGAACGTCGTGTCTGTAGGTTCTTTTGCATTTTTTTTTTTTTTTTTTTTTTTTTTTTTTTTTTTTTTTTAAGTATTGCAAGTTACACATGATATGAACTACCACCTACAATGTCACAGTACTAAGATTTCTAAGGCATATAAGAAAGAAACTCAAAACAAAGTTCAATTTATTCCTTTCGTATTAGTAGTAAAAATTTTAGTGAAACTCAATGGCGTACACAGAGGATAAGTTCGGTGTTCTAATTCCGTCCTCGCCTCTTTCAACATGGAAAAAACAAACACTTACCACACTATCAGTGGCGTATTTACGATTTTGTTTCGGGAGAGGCTTTGCTAACTTTCGGGGGGGGGGCTTTGCCTGGAAATATGAAAATTCTGCAAGATATTTCATTTACTCTACTATACTAAGATTTCGGGGTAGCTTAAGCCCGAAAGCCACCCCTAAATACGCCACTGCACACTATTATATATACTCTGACACGATATGAACTTGGGAATTCATAAAATTACAATTTCAGTTCCCCAGAAAAATTCTGAACTACTCCTTCCCTGTTTCTCACAGACAAATAGTGAACCTAAAAAAAACCCATATCAGAGTAATTTCTCGCGCAGTTCTATTTACCAGTCTGTAGTGACAAACGTAAACAGCAAAAAAATTGAGTTCTTTTCTGATTTGTAATGGAACTTCACACTTTACCTATATTATCCGTTGAAAAGTAATAATGAAGCTCTTTATAAGACGATCCACCATTCTTGTACTTCGTTTCAGTTTTCGTTGTCCTACGCCGTGACACTTCACAAATTTGCAAACTGTACATTTACCTTTATTCATATTTTATAGACCATAGGAAAGAAAATCAAACCCAGCTGTCAAGAATATTTCCAATTTACACTTCCAAATAAAACGTATTCAAACTATTGACTAATTTTAAATCATGATTCATCACTTCTTTGCATCTTTCTTTGTAGCTTTTTTTTTAAAAAAAAAATAACCCAAAAGTTAAAAAGCTGAAGTAGATCGCTGCAATCTTGCAAACTCATCTGGCATTGAATGCATCACGGTGTTGCGAATTTAACGTAAAAAATAAATTAAAAAAATGTACTTTGTATAATAAACTAGTATCTCGGAAATCAGGTGGGATGGCCACCTGATCAAGAGAAAAAATGGAATAAATGTCACCCATCTATATTGAGTACTTTTGGGTCCACTAGAGAAAATGGTGCGTGCGCAATACGCGTATAATGAGACAAGAAATTAACTCTCTTATGAGCAACTGAAATAAATTTTCAGTTTAGTGTCCCAGGATGCTAAGGGAGACGGCGATGATGATAATGAACGACGCGGTGGAATGAAGAAAGTGAAGCGAAACGGGAGAACCTTGAGAAAACTCATAAACCCGGTATTTATCTAATATATAAAAACGAAAGTCACTATGTTTGTGGCTTCTTACCGCTTGAACTAGCAGACAGATTTCGATCAAATTTTCAACATAGATGAAGTTTGGGTCTGGGACGGTTTTTATCATTTCACTTTGAAGGTACAACTTCGGAGAGGGAGTGGAGGGGAAATGTTTAAAAATGATTGAAAATGGCCGATATTAGTGTCGAATCCATAGTTTTTGGAGTCGCTCAGATGAACAGTGACACTTTCGATGCTTTTTAAATCCAAATTCAGCCCGCAACTTGAGGAAGGGGTACAGGGTGGCCCAAACATAGGGATACGACACCCCTGCATTGATCAAGTATGACATTCTAGTTTATGGGTTCATTTGCTTTGGCTCTTTCCAGCTTAAGATATAAGTAAAAACACATTAAGAACAAAGAATAAAGAAACTAAGTCTACCTGGTTGATAACAATAAGAAATGATATAAAGTGCAATAAGCTGATCAGTACGGTACTGTATACCTACTTTTGGGCCACCCTGTATTTCAATGATCGAAAATGACCGATGTTAGTATCAATTACATAGTTTTCGGCGTCACTGAGACGAACATTAACATTTCCGATGCAATTTAAATTCAAACTCAGAGTCCACTGCCTATATATCCAAAATGAAACTATTTTTCCCGTGCGAAGAACGGGTATTCTGGTAGTCTACTATAAAGTCCAGTTGACGCGAGCTCAGATCGAACCAGAGATGAATATTCCACCACTGAGCCATCGCAACCCCTGATACTGTATTGCATTTTATAAAAACACATACTTCTGAAAAAACAATGTTATTAAATTGTATGTAACCTCAAAAGGAGTGAATATCATTTCACGCTGTGACACTATAATAGACTTCCAAGCAACACGGATCCAATACTGAAGACAAATGATGGAAGCTCTGGTTACAACGGAGGGATAAAGCTGAAGCCTATGTTTGGGACGTTGAACCCATATTAAACACCACTTCTCTTTGTAATCATTTTCGCTCTACGAGAACGCAAAATTGAAGCCCGAAATGGTTACATCTTCCACCTTCGGTTTTAATAATATATGTAGCATAAAAACGGAAGATTGAGTTAGAATATCCCATAATAAAACCTAACGCTGATTACTATACAATGCCACAAGTGTCTCAGTTTGTTGTTCAACAACTGTGGGAACCCTAAATATGACAAACGCCTTTTAAAAAAAAAAATAAGAGTATAAAGTGTCTCCAATGTTTGCAAATTAAATTAACATTTGTTTACTGATCGATGGTAAAGAACGCATTGAACCGTGAACTGTATGCTTACAGTACAAAATGACTGTATATTTAATTGAAACATTGTCAACTAAACGCGTGACAAGAGTAGTTTATTATTATTATTATTATTATTATTATTATTATTATTATTATTATTATTATTATTATTATTATTATTATTATTATTATTATTATTATTGAGCAGATAGAGGTCTATGACCATGTTAAACAGCTGGAGCATCCGTTCTGCAGCTAACAGCGGATGTTCAAACAATATTACTACCGAATGAAAACATGCACTTCTGTATGGCCACTACAAACATACAGTCAACACTAACAACGGTGACTTCATGTTTCTGCTTCACCTTTTAATGTCCATCATTAATTTGAAGAAGGTTTTGAAGATCCAAGAATACTGAAGCTTTTTCTAGCAGATGACACAGCGCCATTTTGTCTCCAAAATTAAGCTATCTGGTATTAGGGCTTGTGAAGGGTTATGGCCTGCCAGATGGATTTGGCTGGTTAGTTGGATTGGAATTTAGCCTCCCTTTCAGCACCAGGCTGTATGGGACGTGCAGGTCCAGATTGGTGCCTAGGGTAGGTAAGGGTAAGGTATTACGGTGAGTAGGTTGAAGCCTAGGGACAAGACATTGACTCTTCTAATAAAACCAGATACATTTTCTGAGATGAGACAGCCCCAACTCTAGTCTCGTAGGTATAAACAATATTGCAAACGTAATTATTATTTAGCAAACTTTTAATAATAGTAGGGCCTAACCAAGGTTTTTTTTTTTTTTTTTTTTTTTTGAAGCCTAGCCTTCAATATAACATTTTATCACAAATTAAATTAAGTACAACTGAAAATTAATGAATATTTGAGAATAGAAAATATTTACGTCTTTAAATTTGTTGAGCGGAAACTCAATCAGTTTCATTTTAGCGTTGTTAGTATTTTGCATCCTGAGTATTATACTAACCCGCTAGTCCCAACAGTGCTGCGGGTATTGTATCAAGCTAGGATGATAACTTCCATACAAATATATGGGGAACCGATGTTTGATTTTCAATATCTTTGTATCAAATGGATGGAGGGATCTCCTCCACCAATGAAATCAATTCCTAATTTCTGATCCTCTACGTCCGGGCACTGTTGCCACACTTGGTACAATTGTACCAAATTCAGCCCTTTTTGTCATTCATCGGCCCGTTGGTACCACGCCAGCATTTTCAGCCCCTTTTGTGAAAGAGTTTGGTACAATTCTTCCCAATTCAGCACTATTTGACAAATACAAATACACAATTTTAAAAGTATCAGTAGGACTTTTCCTACATCTCACGTTACTCATACTGTGTGTTGGACTCTAAATAAATGATGTTGAACATTTATTCTCTGACGTTGCATCACATAACGCCATGAACTTTGTGTGCAAAATTCGTAATTCGAACTATACCGGAAAACAAGTGACGCTAGATGGGCGCATCCTGATAATTTATATTTTAATATTTTATTATAATGTACTGTTTACACGCGAACTGGGAGATGATTAATTTGTTAGTCGTTTTATGTATTTTTTTCATATATAGCCATAATACCGTTTAGATTTATTGGTCATTTTGAAATAGAGGAGCGTTTGGTTTCCTTACAATACATACGGAAGATGATAACTGTTTTCCGTTCTAATTTGCGGCCCTTGTTATACTTCTTAGGAATGAAAAAATTTTCATATACTTCCATGGTTGTTCGGGATCCTCCTATTTGGGTGTTTTTATTAAAGTAATTTTTAGAAAGAGCATTTTCTTTATTTAGACTCTTGGAAGAGGGGAGGAGTAGAACTTTACTCTTTTAGAGCCATGTATTACAATTGGTATAAAGAAATGAATTCAGCCCTTTTTGTTTCAATTTGGTACTATTTTCAGCCCACTCCAGGGCTAGGACTGTGGCAACACTGCGTCCGGGTCAAAGTAGATGGTAATCCATCAAATAGCTCTGGATACTTTTTTTTTTTTTTTCTCTCAGATGGTCGGGCGGACAGATGGAGTAAATATATAAAAGATATTTTAATAAATGAAAATTCCTTTAAAATTTGCGCAGTGCCATTTTCCAAATTTTAATTCCTTTATATATTGAAAAAAGAAACCTTCCCACCTTGAACTTCCTCCTGCATATAAAGAAAAATTAGGAGAAATGACGCGATGAGCATATGTAATATGAATAGGGTTTGGTTTGAAAAGGTGTGCGCATTCGGAAATAATAAAGATGAACACATCGTTTAGGAATTCATACGTACGGTACATCAGAGTTTGTAATGAAAACGTAAACGTAAATACTTTAATAGCAGAAATATCCTTAAAGTCATATAAACTCTACGTATTTGCACTATTTACAATACAAAAAGAATTAATAACAAGCTTCCTTACTTTTAAATGTACACCAGTGAAGGACCCTACCAGAAACACTGTTGCAGCATTTACAATTAAAATGCTTCATTAATTTTGTTGAGTTGTACTGACTGAGATAAGTATTATGACGTAACAAAGTAACCTCTCATTTCACAGCAGACATTTCCTTATAACATTTCTGCTACTTACAAGAATTTCGTAACTAGCATGAATTCTACCACAGTACTATTATGTGATTTCAACAAGAAAAACAAAGAAAGAACATTTATATATTGTTCTGGCTAGTTCAGCAAAATTTATGAAATATAATAAACTTAACAATATTGAAATTACCTTCTTTTTAGGTAATCCACCGAAGAAACTCACTTATAACACAAAAACAAACGGGGAGGGGGAAATCAGTTTCCAATACGTCCTATTTCGAACACAGGGTTAGTTGACATAAATGATATTTCATTAACTAATAAGCACTTTGAAGGAAATCCACAACTTTCTCAATTGCACTGACTGACTGTTCCACCCACAAGCAGCAACGCTCTACATTCCTCAGCCTCAGGTCGTTCAGTATGGTTGAGCAATGGCCTTTTCACGCACTCCATTGTTGTCAGGCGCATGCGCCACCATTTCTACGTACTCCTCGTAATGTTGTTATAATGGCAATGAGATATTATGATGGATTTTCCTTTTTTATGCTTTGCAAAAACAAGCGAAAAAACTACAGGCTATATGGAAACTAATAAATGACTCAAAAAGGGACAAAGTTCGTTCTCACTTGCATTGGGAATTTAACAACACTAGTAAGAATCTCCGTTCTTCAGACTGTCAAGCTTGATTTCCAGGAAAACTGGTGCATATGCCTTAAAATGACTGGCACTGGCAAAAAAATGACTTTTCGCTTCTTGAAGTACTGATAACGTTTCAAAAAAATTTAGTAATTTTTTTTCCTTCTTCTTCTTAATGGACTTGCCACTCTTTTGATTCACTCACTGACTCAGCTTTCCCACCTAGGCTAACAAACGCACGTACTATGTTAAGAATAAGTACGATTGTATTACTTATCTTCTGCTATACTAGATTTTTCTTGTTTACTTGGTTTTTCCCACACGACAACTGCGTTCTTCACTTATGCTCAAGAAAAACCTCTGGATAGGGTTAATACCACATCACACAATGCCATTTGCGTAACCGTCTTCCTAGCTAGCCCGGAAAATTGTTAATTTTATTATTATATTATTATATTATTATTATTATTATTATTATTATTATTATTATTATTATTATTATTATTATTATTAACTAACCCTATGGCCTATGGTACCAGGAGGTTCAATGCCGTGAACAGAAAATCTTCCCATTGACTTCTGTCCTTAGCCAATTCAATCTAGTTCCTACTTTATATTCCTATTTTTGCCTCATCCATCTTAATATTGTACTCCCATCTGTGCCTAATCTTTCTAATGGTCGTTTTCCGATTGGTTTTCCAGTGAAATTTTTGAAAACGTTCCTACTTTCTTTCATTCTGGCTACATGACCTGCCCATCTGTCTCTCCGAGATTTGATGACCCTAACAATGTTTGGTTAACTATTATTATTTTTGACAGTGGTCCCGCGTAGCGTAGTTGCTAACGCTCTCGTCTGGGGTGCGAGCGGTCCCAGGTTCGATCCCCGATGGGGACATGATCGAAAAAGTGTAAAAGCTTTTTCAGGTTAGCCATTCTGAGTGAAGTTTTCCTGGGATTTCCTTATTCACACCAGGCAAATGCCGAGATAGTTCGTAACATACAAGTTCCGGGCCGCTTCCTTTCTTCGAATAGTGTGCTCGCCGAGGGACGTCATCCCTCAAACGTGACAGGCTAACATGGCCGCAGATGCCGAAAGACCAAAAATCTAATTCTAATTATTTTTGACACGTTTAGAAATATTCTGATGAACATTATGTTATCTAGTGCAATGTTTGAAAAGTAATACACACGTCTGAATGAAGCACTTTTTCTGACTATGAGAATTTCTATATCCACCTTGGTATCCATTCAGCATTCGACGTCTTCCCTCTTTCCCCAGTATTTGTCTGATACCGACGTCAAAACGAAGTGATTATGTCACTCTGTTTAGTTACTCAATACCCTTGTTTGCACTATTCTGCTTCCATTTATCGTACATGGTTACAGAAGGTTTGCAAGGTTGGCAGGGAGCTTATTTTCTTTATTTTATTAGCATTCTTGTCTCTATGCACCATCACGTGCGGTTTAATATGCTGGAAATGTGCTTCCATGGAAGTGATTTCTATGAATGGATGGAACAGTAATACCGTATACATGTGGTGATTAGATTCTGGTAAATGATACTTGAAGAATAGGATATTTATTTGTAATTACTGAAGGAACTAAACTGACACATGATTACAATTACTAAACTAAACTCAAGAATGTGTCCATTTTCTTTATTAATGCCGAAAATTTCAATGGAAACCCCCACCTTCATCATCAGCTTATCTATACTATTGTACAAAAGAGTACAAGTGAGTAACTCATCGTCCAAGCCATACTACTACAGGTAGAAACGTGAAATTTGGAGAAAATACTCCTTTTGTCACAAAGGTATGGGATAAGGAAGGATTTTGAGAAGTACCCATTCAAGGAGGGGTAAAGAGTGGTTTAAAATTTCCCTTACGAATAATGCATCTCATGAATCCCTAGCGTTAGAGAAACAAAACTCGGTATAAGAACTCTTCAGTACAAACAGGGAACAAGTCTTTTTGATGTTTTCGAAAATTCTACTCCAAAGGAGCGGGGGGGGGGCGAGAAAATAAAACGAAATTAAATCTTCCAGGTTAACGCCCACAATTACGTCCTTTAGGCTAAGGGAGACGGATGATTAAGGAAAGTGAATGATAATGTAAGAAATACTAGAATGAGGATGTGGGAGGAAACGGTAGTACTCCGAGGAAATTCACGGACACGATGTTGTCTCCCAGAAAATTACTTGGTCGGGGACTGAACTAGAGACCCATGCACCAGAGGCAAGCGCTTTTACCACCATTGTGGCCCCCACGTACGAAGAACGGCCATTTTATCTACACACACTGTTGTTTTAGTTACATTTCATGACTTTCATTGTATAATGAAAAATCATTTGTCGAAGACGACAGTTCTTCAACTGATTTTTCACCAGCCCAAACATTCTTGCAACCGTACATTAAAGTACAATATAAAATCTGTAGAGGTTTGTTTGCTGTACCTCATATTTTTTTTTTTCATTATGAATACTGTATATTAAAAAAAAAGTGATCTCTGGAATTTTTCTCTAAATATTCTGCTGGATAATGCTAAAATATTTCAGAGATTTACGAAGCACGGTGCAAGATAATAAGGGAATCATCAACGTACACTCATGTCCAAAATTATTGTCGCATATCTATAACTGTCTTCTTGTAAGAATATAATTTGATAATGATTTCGCAGGGTACTCTTAATACTGATACTGTGTGTATAATCGAGAAATGTATATTTGTGGTAAATTTCATAGGAAAAGAATTATAAATACAAAAATTAGAATGAGTAAAACAAAATGTTGCTAAATGCACAAGAAAGTTTTATTTTCGTTTTATTGTTCTTATTTACTACTCTTTCGACATGAAATTTGCCTCATATATGTCTTTGCCGATTATACACATACTAACATTATAAGACATACTGCGCGAACTCGTTATCAAATTATATTCCTATAATAACATATTTATAAACATGCGACAATAATTTTGGACATCAGTGTACCTACATTTTTTTTTTTATGAAATTTGAAATGTTGTCTATGCTTTCAGCTTAAAAAAAAAAAAAAAGCCAATAACAATCGGTAGAATAGCGGATTGCACGTGAATGCATCTACTTGTACACATAAATCCCTTCAAGTCGATATAAGGATCAACCCAAATACGTGAATCTTGTGGAAACTGTTCTTGCAAAAACTAGGTAGTCTTTCACGTAAATAAAGAAAGAATAAACAGACAAAGAAGCTGACAGGTAAATCTATTTGCAATATCTAAAGAATCCAATTTTCTTTTAACACGGTACTCATTTTTTTTTTTTTTTTTTTTTCGAAATGTCACTAGGTAAAGATATAAGATCTCAATTATTATATGCTCAAGATAGTTAGTCGAATATGCGGTTTGTCATACGCAAATAAAATGTTACAATTTTCACTTCGCAATCGAGAAGTCTGGATTCAAAATACCACAGTCAGATATCTCGAGTTTCTCAAGTGTTCTTTCCTCAATCAAATCCGGAGATCGAATCTTTAGTAGTATATAGTTTTTAGCCACTTTTAGTCCACAATTCCTTCTTATATTACATGTTAAGTGGATTTACTCACCCCATATTATCAAGACATGAAGGTGAGTGGTCACCAGGTGACATGAGATTCAAATTAAGTAGTATAAAGTTAAGGACAAGTGGGAATCACAGGTATCCAACTAGAAAGATTTACAGAACAAATTGGTCTCTGTGACCAAAATATCTTCTGAAAAACCTTAAGTGTCAAACTTAATACCTCTGTGGACAAATATAGGCTGTGTATTTTGTGGGGCTGAAGTTGGATCCAAACACCATTATTTCCTGTAATGGTTATCTAAACAATATTATTTCCCTTAATGAACCTGAATGCGTACAATTCTCTGAGAGCAACAAAAAATCCATATCTATGAATGTATTTTATGATTACTTTCATTCATTTTTGCGTTTTATTCCAAGTTCTAACCTTCTGTGCGAATATTTGGACCCAAGAGGGGCGAGAATGGCGGAAACTTCATAGCGAGGAACTACATACGTTTTTTGTTTTGTTTTGTTTTTGTTTATCTAACACTAGCAGCGTTCACCCCGCTTCGCTGCGGTCACCCTGGAACGCAATAAACTTTGTTACTTAGATAATTTTTACTTTTTCGCTTTCAAGTGATATGATAAAAACCATAGAAGAATGTTAACATTATATCGCCTGTCATTTATGTTAACCCGCCGAGTGACACGGTCATGTGGGTTGCATATAAATACGGTTAGATTTAGCTATGATGAGCTAACAAAGGATTTGTACGTTATGGACACTTGAATGGTCAATTATCTCAAGACACTGGTAATTAAAAATTAAAGTGATATGATAAAAACCATCTAGGGTCCAAATCCTAATAACCCCCCAAAAATAAAAGAAATTGGTTCAGCCGTATTAGCGTGATGAGGTAACAAAGGATTTGTGCGTTCTCTTTTATATATATAGATTGTTAGGATCATTAAGTCTAGGAGGCTCAGGTAGGCAGGTCATGTAGCTAGGATGGAAGTAAGAATGCTTTTAAAATTTTAACTGGAACGGAGAAAGACCATTAGGAAAAGCTAGGTGCAGATGGGAGAACAATATTAATATTGGCATTCAAGACAGTACTCGATTGAGAAATTTCACACCAGAAACCAAATGAATGTTCGATCTCGGCCAGTGGACACGATTAATCCAGTGAAATTCTCCAGTATTGTTGCAGAGCTGATATTCTACCTATGTCCGAGTCACTGGGTCTGTTCGGGTCTTACAGGGTTATACCAGGCCTGCCAAGGGACACTCAGACACAGACAAAAGTCGTGACCCTTCTAACCCTTGATCTGTTCCAGCATCGTTAGTGTAAATTGAATAATCATGGGATGTTAAAATATTTTATTACATTTCTTTCATAAAATCATCAATTTAATCACTTCAAAATTTATAGAAGTTAAAGAATGCGGAATGAGGGCCGAATCTTAAACAATATTATGGTTTATACAAAGAAAGTGTTTACTTTTTTCAGTGTACTTTTGAATAAAATCAAGTCACTTATTTGAGAAACTTCTGTTGATGGAGGTTGCATGCAGAACGGAAGGATAAATCCCACACAAGCTACTGACTGGAACAAAACCCTTGCAAAACAATTTGATTTTGCTTTCTTTTTTCTGAGACATTGCACGATTCCGCTTATTTGTAGTCAATTAAGGAACACAAATAATTCTCCACAGACTACAAGAGATAAGCAATGGCTTTCTGCTTCTCTCACGAAACTTTTGTATTTAAAACAAAGCTCTTGGCATCTAGGAAATCAATCAATAAATTGACAATATCTACACTTCTTGAACTCTTCCCATCTTAGCTATTATAAATTATTGTCTGAATCTTCGGATTTCTTGTTTGCCTCATATCTTAGTCATCAAATCCCACGCTTTCTTCTTGAATTTATGAGTTTTTATATCTGGAATGAAGAGGGCCTCAGTCCTTTAACATGCATCACGAACGTCTCATTCGCTAGTAATTAGTTTTAAATATCATGAAATGTGCTCATACACAGGATGATTTACCATAAAGTCTGAATTCATTGAAATCAGTACTTATTTTAATACCTAGGCCACATTTATTTCCTAGTCTACTGATTTCTATGAGGAACTAAATTTTCGTTTTTCTTTGAATTGGATTGGATTTTTAAGGATATGAAACTACTGATTTCTTCAGTACCCTTGCATTTTCAAAATAAATTTGCTTGTATAAAAATTAAATATTACTTACATTTTGTTATTTACGTACGTAACACCCTATTTCTTCTTTTCTCGCCCGCCACGAGAAGGTAAAAAACGGAAATTTTTAGTCACAGTGAAATTGTGATTATATTGTACGTATGGCCAAGCGTTTAAAGGTCTGTTGCGTGACTGCAGGTGGACAATACAAAGGGACAAGACAGAACACATGGACAGAGGGCAACATAGCAATATGATAAGCATCCCAACTTAGGCTATGTTGCCAAATCACTCATAGATATCAATCAAAATAAACAAAAATTTATTTGGTCGTTTTTCATTCGTAGGCTACACAAGAATAAATGGGAGGGCGTGTCATTGACTAGTACAGTAAGGAGCCGCCTCTAGAGTTGTATTTTGCTTTTTGAAGACAGACATCACAGCAGGCCGGTAACCAGCCCAAAAATGTAGGGGGGGCCAGCTGAAGTTAGGGGGGTCCGATCCAACTATATTATAATTCATCACCATATTATAGTTCATTTGCAAGCCTACCTGAAGATTTTAGGGGTGGGCAGCAAAAATTTAGGGGGCCGCCCCCTAGACCCCCCTGGATACGGGCCTGCATCACAATAATTATTCCCTGACAGAGGTTATTCAGCTTCTCAATATTTATAGCATACACCTCACAAACATTAAAATTCGACATGTAGTATTATTGGAAAATGAAATGAAATCTTTGAGTTTTACGTCCCACGGTTATGCCGGTTAGGCTAAAGGAGACGGTGATGAGAAATGAATGAAATGGTGGAATGAAGAAAGTGGGAGGAAACGGGAGGACCCCGAGAAAACCCACGCACACGGTGTTTGTCCACCACAAAGTTTACTTGGCGGGAGCAGGGTTTGAACCCGGGACTCCATGCACCAGAGGTGAACGCTCTACCACTGAGCCACCGCGGCCCCCTCTAGTATTATTGGGTTCACATCAATTGACCAGGGCGCCCCTTCTTGTAATTTGGCGAGGCGGTGGTCCCGTAATCCAGGTCCTCGGAAGCGGGATAGTGGTGGAAAATGGTTTATCGTATGAGGACTGATTTTGCATGGTTATCTGTGAGCCCACCAACTCCACCGGACGTAAACCAGGCCCGTGTCCACTGGGCTTAACGGGTCTGGGCCCCGTACAGTTTTACTCGCCCACCTAAAAGGTTCACGGTAGGCTTGCGAATGAACTATAATATGGCTGTATCGCCCCCCTCCCTAACTTCTACCGATACCCCTTACATTTTGGGGCTGACTAAGGGCCTGATGTAAATCCCGGTTATGGTTCGAAGTCTGCGTTATTAATAGTCCTATCCTTTATTAAAAAAAAAAAAGCAAAATACACTGAAAAATCATTAAAAGAATGCAAACTAGCGAAGCAAGGAAATACCGCCGCCTTTCCCTTTCCCAGAGGCAATATCTCTGATTGTACTCAATGTAGATTATTTATTAGCATTTTTACATTACTAATTTTCACCATGTGTATTGAAAGCACGGGCGGATCCAGGGGGCAATTGCCCCCCCCCCAGAAGAGGAAACTTTTTCTTATTTTATACATAAACAAAACCCATCCCAGAGTTTGGAACTCTTAAAAGTAGCTCTAAGTGGCAGTATTACAACCCGCCGCACCCCCTCCCCAGAAGTCCGTCCTGGATCCGCCCCCTTCAACTTGGGGGAAAAGTGAAATTACCACTGCTCCCATGAGATTTCTGTATTTGCCATATCAAAAGTAGAATCCTTGTCGTTGCTTCTTACGCAACTTTTATTAAAAAAAAAAAAAAACTGTAAATTACAGAAAAACATACAAAATTATTTACTAGTTATGTCTATCTCATCCGTTATAAAGAAACAACATACTTGGAGATGGAGCAAATAGTAGGGAAAATGACGCTTGAAGCGACAGTAACACATTCTCAAACTGTCCGCACAACTTACAGCAGAGCTGCCAACCTCAGAGAACAAAATTATCGATTTTCGTCTTTAAAATTATCGTATATTACAAAAATATCGTATATTCGTTTGCACATAATAATTGTAAAAACAAGTACAGTACTATTAATAATAGCAACAATATGTAAACAAACTTATCTATTGTGCTGCCAAATTGTCTTGATCCGTGGCAAAAATGCGAACTAAAGCTCACGCCCATGCGTTGAGCCAATAAGGGTTCAGCTGTTGGTTGCTAAGCGAGAGAGCGGATGACGAATGAGAGTGGAATTCCTTCAGCCGATAGCAGTGCTTGGAATGGGAGACTAGATGTCAAATCAATGTGGTATATCTTTAGTAATCTTTAGTTTCGAACACCAAATCGGCGTCACAGTCCTTACCATTTATTTTATCCTTCTTAACACTACTTCGAACAACAATATTTTCACTTCCTTGTAAACATAACTGAATTTAAAGGATAAATGCAGGGTTGCCATTGGCCAATTCTCAAATCGTTATTGATTTTTGTGGGAATGACTGTTAAAAACCTCAGTGTGTGTGTTTTATAATTATTTAATTCGCATCTATAATTTGTTTGCACATTCAGAAATTGTAAGAAAAGTATGCGTTCTAAAATTATCGTCTATACACCTATTATCGCAAGAGCATTATCGTGTATAGCATTAAGGCTTAAATTGTTGTAAATCACCATAAATTATCGTATGGGTGACAAGCCTGATCTATACAAACATAATTGAACTCTGGATAATTTTCATATGATCACAATAATGCAGAAAATTCTGCCAGACTATTTGGAATGTCATAAGCCCTTTGAGTCCATCACAAGTATAGGGTTATTCAAAAAACGCGCCGGTTTTGGATCGTCTAGCAAATTTTTGTTTCTCGGTTGCCGACATTGTTTTGTATTGTTGCTCTGTCCACAAATATTCCGATTGTCGCCTTTGTCTGAATTTCTCGTATTTCTTCAGTCTGTGTCTAGCCATGGAGCAGTTTACTATAGCGCAACGTATGCTAATTGTGAAAACTTTTTATCAGAACGAAGAAAGTTATGCAGCAACTGCCAGGCGACTTCGTGAGGTTCTAGGACGAAATGAAGCATCGTTTGAATCAACAGTTCGCAGATTTATGAAAAAGTTTATTGAAACGGGGGTCGTCGTAGTGGTCGTTCTGAGCAAAACATTGCGGTGCTTCGTGACAGTGTGGCTGTTTGTCCAATGAAACCGGTTCCTCGACGTTTCCAAAAATTGGGCATAAAATGTTTTTCAGTACAGAAAATTGTCTAATTATTCACCATACCTGAAATCGGAATGTGTGATGAACATGTTTATGAATTTTGTTAGTGTTTTGAAAAAATAATAAATAAATAAAAGTTCATAATTTGATGTAACAAAACCGCCGCGCTTTTTTTGAATAACCCTGTATTTTTAATTTACAGTAAATGGAAGGAATTCACGTTTTAATGAGGCGCAATTAATATGCTTAAGAATGAAATAACATTTTAATGAGAATGGATTTTTTTTAAGTGACAGTACTTTTTATTAAATGGTGATAGGAGTTTATTAAATTAATACCCTACCTTAGAGAAGTTGATGACAAACTGCACTGTTGACTTTTATCTGTACAATGAAAAGTTTACGTGTCAAATTACAGTTTTATAACAGCTAATATTTAACACCGAATGACATAAATTACAAGTTTAGGTATCAAACTAAACACTTCTTCAAGTGTAAACACTAAACTTGCTTATCCCCCCCTCCCTCTTTTTAACGTTTATGGGTTAGAGCTAATTGCCTTCAGAACACAATCATTCTCAAAAAAATTTAGTGAAGTCTGCCTTTTAAAAACCGTCGAGAGGTGCATAAAATGAAGAGGAGAAAAGAATAATTAAACATTGAAGAGAAATCACCTGATTCCATTCATATGCCCTAATGACTCACGGTAACAAGTTACGCACGTCAGGTTATTTTGCACATAACGGAACAAAATTCATCGTTTTCCAGTTTGTCTCCTCTCTCTGTCGGCTGGTTCTTGGTCGAATGCGTGGAGGCTTCATTACCGTTAACATTCTTGCGTCCATCCTAATTAGGGTATTAAAGTACCGTCAAGATTCAAATCATCCTTCACACGAATGGGCAGTTTCTCCTCTTACATGCTAACAACACTTTGGGATTACCTTCTCTCTCTCTCTCTCTCTCTCTCTCTCTCGTATCACCTTTCTTTTTTTTCGGAGACAGTCAAAAGGTGTCATGTTTCTTCAGGGATGTAGACAGGGGATGGGTCCTGGGGGTCCGGACCCCCCGAAATTTCGACTTTTGTGTAAATTTAGCCTAATTTTAGGGGCAACTTAAGAAATTTTAATATAAAATACCCTCATATTGAGTTTGGACCCCCTCCGAAAGAAATTCCTGCGTACGCTACTGTGTTTCTTTATACTATAAATTCATCATTTACACCAATATTCTAATAGCTTAGGATTGTTGAGTGCGCACTTTCTTCGTTTAGATATTATTATTATTATTATTATTATTATTATTATTATTATTATTATTATTATTATTATAAACTTTCCGGAATAACACAGGTGTAAAATGGTGGTACCAATTGCAAATAAAAATTATTTTCCAGCATCTTTTTTCCCATTTTGGGGGCTCTTTATTCCCTTAACTTGCCTCCAAACCTTTTTTTGGATCGAAAGATCCAATATTCAATCAAAAATTTCTTTGTACGCCTTATATGTGGAGAACTCCATACAGTGTAGCCAAACCCAAACTATCACTCAACGCAGCATGATCTGCTTAATCCGTAAAAAAAACCAACGAAAACTCGATTTAAGGGCCGCTAAAAAATTTTGTGATCTAAAAACTAATTATTGGCCAAAATCGCGATCTTTTGATGCATTTTTCTGGATCACTCCTAAAAATCTTGTTATCTTCTTTTGCTATGTTTTCATTTCAAATTTCCTCACTCATCGTGAACTGAGCTTGCTGGTTCTTGAGGGAGTATTTCGAAAAGATCAACCAGACTGTGCTTTCTTTGGATCAAAATGAGGCAGAGACGATTTCCTCAAGGCCAATCAACTTCTTCAGCCAAAGAAGATTCGTGATTTGTAAACATAATTGTTGTATCTATGGTTAAAATATGGTTAAAAACTCGAAACAACCACGGGGGCCGCGATGTCTCAGTGGTAGAGCGTTTATCTTTGGCGCGTGGGGCCCTTGGCTCGATCCCAGTTCGCGCACAGTTGATTTTGTGGTGGACAAACACCGTGTGTGTGGGTTTTCTCGGGGTTCTCCCGTTTTCTCTCACTTTCTTCATTCCACCATTTAATTCCTCTCTCATCATCACAGTTTCTTTTAGCCTCGCCGGCATAACCGTGGAAGGTTAAAACTTACGATTTCATTTCATTTTTATTTCGAAACAATCATATTTAGAAAAATAAGAGTGGGCTATTTACTTCCATGAGGCAACAGTTTAAATTGTTTTGCAGAAGAAAAGTCTGCGGTTAGCCTACAAGAGAATCCAAATGTCGTTAAATTTGTATCGCCTTCAAAGTTGCCATTCCGAGCGAATATAGCGTTTACGAAGACGTTTTATCTACAAATACAAAGACAAATACAAATATAAATATAACAACTTGTTAAACACTTCGTTAAACACTAACGAAGTGTTTAACCTCGTTAAGTATTTTCTTCGCAATTTCTTTGCAAGACGTATCCAAGCCAATTGGCCTTCCTACTGCTGGCCAAAAAACCTTTCTCTTATACCCGTTTTAAAAGATTTTCGTTTGTTACTGTCAACAACATATTTCGATGCGCTCTAAATATTTTTTTCTTCTCTAACTTCCGTAATGTCCAAATTTCTGAACGATACAGTCCAATAATTATTTCATACATAGCACTTGGCCAACTTCTTCCTTAGTCTAATCTTACTTAGGAATGAACTGTTCTTGTTGAATGCAGGGGCGTCATTTAGGGAGGCAGGGAGGGGCATTTGTCCCCCCCTAAGTTTGAGATTTATATAGATTTTATCAATAGAATAGTAGTAAGTCAGTGAAAAACGCGAAATTTTACTTATATCAAGGAGTCTTGCCCCCCCCCCCCAAAGCCAAATCTGTAATGACGCTACTGGGTGAATGCCTCTTTGGCTGGCAATTCTTGACCTCATCTCTTTGGTACAATAAGCGTCTATCGTCAAAATACTTCGCAGATACTTGAAATTATCGATTTTTTTTCAAGTTCTCTTTGCTCTACTCCCACCCGTAAGGACGCATTTCCACGGGATATTCTCATAACTTTCGATTTTTCGATGCTGATTTCCATTCTATATGTTTTCACAGGGTATTCTAAGGAACATTTAAGAAGCAGTATATCTGGCAACTCAAATGCTGGATGTTTTCAGTATAATGTACAGTCACCCACAAAAGTAGCTGGACCCCTGACGGTTATAATTCCATTACTTGGGGTCCAGGTACTTATGTGGGTGACTGTACATGTCATTACTGTACCGTTGTGAAATTAATGGTGAATTTGTAGAAACATATGAGGGTTTTATGAACCTACCGACGCAGAAGAAAGCTCCTGATAAGCATAGCAAATATTCCGATACTCACTTTACAAACGAATATCTTACCATATTAAAGAGTAAAAAATAAAATAAAAATAAATGCATAATTCAGAATCATCTTAGCATATTTGACTATAGTATCTATAGAGAGAAAAACGTCATACCATATACTAGGCTTCGAAAAACTTACAAACAAATTTGCTGCCCGGAAGAAGAGAAAAATTGATTTCATACACAAGTAAAATGGAGAATTTGTTATGAATAGATTAGTGGTGGGCACAAAAACCGGTTTTTCGTTTTTTTTAGAAAAAACGAAACCGGCTTCGTTTTTCCGAAACCGGTTATCGGTTTTCTCCAAAACCGGTTCGGTTTTTCACCTGATCCGGTTTCGGTTTTCTGCAAAACCGATTCCGTTTATTTCAAAATGTTCTATTTCTGACCAGAATGGTGTTTCGTTGTTCCCCGGAAACCAAATCCATTTCCACAGAAATTGTTTTATGTGTTTTCGAAAAGTTTTCACCGAAACCAGTTTCTGTGAAAACGGAACCGGTTTTGGAGAAAACCGAAACCAGTTTCGGTGAAAAACCGAACCGGGTTTGGAGAAAACCGAAATGTCGGTTTTTCGGCTTTCGGTTTTTATAGAAACCGGTTTTTGGTTTTTACAAAAACCGGTTTTGCCCATCCCTAGAATGGATACTCTTTATTATGAATAAGTATGTATGGTTACTTTCATTGATATTGTCCTTTTGCTTATTTGAAATGTTCGGAATGTACTAACCGACCCGAGAAATTACATTTTTTTAAAACGTCTAATTGTATTTTTGAGAACTCCCAAAAATTTATGTCACGAGACGCCACTTACGCTGCGAGAAAAAAACTTAACCTCGCTAATAACCCATAAAACTGTTAATGTCGTATTATACACTAACAACACATTTTCTTATTTATTTTGACCGATCCAAGCATGTGCGTAGGTTTCAATTAAATAGGAGTTCCAATTAGCACAATTTACCCAGCTTTTGATACAGTCAAAACAACTCAACAACGCAATCTTTACACATAATATTCCCGATTAGAACATAGTAGACGTAGATATTCTATTCTCACTATAGACAGAATAATTAATTCTCTTTTAATTTTACAAAGTGTAATAGAATGGCTGCAATGTCCAGAGAAAGCACGATTTATTTACTCAATAAACAGAATGTAACAGGCTTCTATGTACTACACCTCACATACTTCTTTAAGGTTATACACCATAGAAACTAGAATGTGGTAAATACAGTACTAATTATAGCCTACAGTTATGGGTGGAGAAAATAGAAAGAACAAAGTCAAGGATATTATAATATATATATATATATATATATAGTGTCTCAAAAGTCCCCTGACATCAGGTAACTTATCCGAGTTACAACAAAATGTAAGAGGAAAAACCATCTCCGACTATGTTGTTTTCAATCTAAAGTGAAGGAATTTTTTAAATCGGACGAGCCGTTTGTGCTGTACACTCTTTATGCTTCCAATGTTAAATGAAAATGCAACGTTGCCATTTACCTGGACCCATAACGAAAGTTAAAGAAGTCACTATTTGAAATGGGGGCTGACCATCGACATGTTAGCGTAAAAGACAGTAACTTTATTTACTTATGTTGCATGTCTAGGTAAATAGCAACGTTGCATTTTCATTTAACTTTGGGCGCATAAAGAGTGTACAGCCCAAACTGCTCGTCCGATTTATTAAATAATAATAATAATAATAATAATAATAATAATAATAATAATAATAATAATAATCCCCTCAGTTTAGATTGAAAACATCATATTTGGATACCGTTTCCCCTCTTACATTTTGTTGTAACTCTGATAAGTTAACCTATGTCAAGAGAATTTTCAGATACCTTGTATAATGTTTAGAATTTATATTACCAACTCTTAGGCTACGGTTGCTCAGCGGTGGAGCGTTCACCTCTGGTGCGTAAGGAGGACAAACACCGTGTGCGTGGGTTTTCTCTGGGTTCTCCCGTTTCCTCCGACTTTCTTCATTCTACCATTTCATTCATTTCTCATTATCACCGTCTCCTTTAGCTTAACCGGTATAATCGTTGGACGTAAAAGTCAAATATTTCATTTTGATTTGAATTACCAACTCCAGGAGACGATTTCTTGTGTTAAATGAAATTTAGAAGACGACGACTCTAACAAACATGGCTCGAGAAACGTCTTCTTTCGCAGCTATAAGCCGCCGAAAAATGCGAAACATTTACGTTTTAAAACGCTGAGGCTTGAAAAACTATGGGATCTTGAAAACTAAAAGACGGCGTTTTCGGTCAAAGGTGGGCACGAAAAACAGTTTTTCGTTTCTTGATTAAAAGATCGACATTAGCTTGAAAACTTTATCAAAACGGCTTCTCAAAACCGGTTCGGTTTTCTATCACGCCGGTTTCGATTTTTAAATAACGGATTAGTTGTAGATATTTAAAAAGGATGGTTTCGGTTTTCTATAGAAACTTCCTGCTTGTTCGTTAACTTTTGTGGAAATGAGTAGGCCTGCAACAAGAACACGTGTCAGTTTTGGCGAAATTAGAAATGCGCACGAGACGAGTCGAGACAGGATTTTACTGACAAAATTCGAGTCGAGACACGGCTCTTCCAATAGAGAAATATACATTTTTCGAGTCGAGAGAGCCATAAATCTTGTCTCGTGCGCATCCCTAGGCGAAATTGACATTGGTTTCAGTAGATTCTTATGTAGAAAACCGTTTCGGTGAAAGACCAAACCGTTTTTCTAAACAACCAGGAAACCGATTTCGCTGAAAAACGAACAGATTTTTTTTAGAAAAATAATTTCAAACTCTTATTGAACTATCACTATCTTCGAAGCATGATTACTCGATTATTAAAATTTTTTCTTCTTTGTAAGGAATCATCTTCCAGAGTTCGGTCATCTAAATGAAAAACGAAATATTTCGTTTACCGCCCTTTAGGCTAAGGGAGACGAATGGTTAAGGCTAGTGAATAATTATGGAAAAAATGGTTGCATGATAATGTAGGAGGAAACGGGAGTAAAATGAAATCTTGTGTTACATCCCACGGTTATGCCAGCTAGGCTAAAAGAGAGAGTGACGATGAGAAATGAATGAAATAGTGGAATGAAGAAAGTGGGAAGAAACGGGAGAAATACGAGAAAACACATGCACACGGTGTTTGTCCACCACGAAGTTCACTTGGCGGGACTGGGATCGAACCCGGGAGAATACTCTACCACAGAGCCACCGCGGCCCGTAAATAGGAAACGGGAGTATCCCGACAAAATTCACGGAAGTTCGGTCACAGAATTTCTGAACATAGTGTAATGGCATACACAGAACTTCATCAATAGAACGGGAGCTGGGGGTTTAAGCCCAACTTTATATCGTTTCAGTGTAAGGTAGATTTTTGTATTACAATCTTAACGTTGTTGAGGTCCTACGCAATCTTTTTTTTTTTTTTTTTTTTTTACCCTACTGATTTATTTCCGTTTTGTTACAACTGGAATTTTAATGAAGTGATATTAGTGTGTTTTTCTTCAAACTTAATTAAATGTTCCTTGCTCTTTCAAAACGGATATTCATCACATACAAATTTAAAATTACTTAAAAAGTTGATCATTAATTATTTATAAAACAAATTTATTTTTAAACGAACTAAGGAACATTTTTTTTTAAATGAAGAAACCTATAAAATAAAATCATTAAAATTCCGATTAGTTTCAAAGAAAAAAATAATTTCCATATAATTAATGAGCTGACAAATATGGCGATCTGCATTCAACATGTTTATATGATATATTTTTACTTTTACATTACTTTTATATTTTTTTTCTTGAGTATGCTACTACTGTACCTCATATTATACCAATCTCAGATGGGTTCATAATGAGTTGAATTGAATCTGACAGTTTTACTTGTCTGCAAAAATAACCTACACCGTCAAAGAAGAAAATTTGACGCGGAAATTGTTTGAAGCCAGAGGCGCCATATTACTTCACAATGGCCCTTACCATAATAATTAATAATAATAATAATAATGTCTTCTTATTTTGCTAAGTGAATCGGTCAACAAGTTGTGCATTGAAAGAGCATGTTATGTATTTTAAAATGTCTATTGTACAGCTGCGCCTTAGTTGCCAGATAAACTAATGACTTATATCCTGTTGCAGAATGCTTTTTGTTATAAGGTTTGAGCACAGCTAAACAAAAACTGAACGCACGACTTTGCATGTCACAGAGGAGGGATTTAACAAGCACACAAGTTAAGTAAATTCTTTGTAAACGTTTATTTTATTTTTATTTTTATTTTTTTAATAAATCTGCTCCAAACATTCACTGTTGTACTTATTACTTCCTTCCTTATAAGAAAACAAGTTTGTAATCACGTGACCATTAACATAGAAATATACTGAATGCATGTAGTTTTCTTTCCTGAAAATTTCAGTTTCTAATGTAAAATATTAAAAAATGCCAAAGCAATACATTGTACATAAGCAGATAGGTAAAGTGAATTCTTTAAAGTCAAGCTATACAGTGCAATATAAACCTTCTTAAATTTTTGAGTGTAGTTCAATATTAGGGCTTGAAATGAGAACTAGAGCCCCATTTAAAATACAATTTATTATGACTAAATTGTACAAAAAAAAAAAAAAAATTGAAACTGAACTGTACAGTGGGTTGCGTGTCACCAGGAAACTTGTATCCACAATAATGAATAACTTTTCTACTCATACATGCCAAATGGCAGAGTTTTACTGAAATTCCTCCCCAAAGTCGAAAAGGAATATTATGAAGAAAAAAAAAAAGTACTTACAAAGCAAGCATCCCAAATTCCATGGCAGTCACTGAAGATTTGATTCAAAACTTATAATTTAAGAGTCTTCATCCCAGCGAAATTAAAATACCGCTAATTTTACAAAATCATGTGATATCTTCAAATAGATAAAAGATAATCGAAATGTGGAACAAGAGCGCCCTAGACAATATTATTTTACATGAGAAACCGTTATCACGGCTCACTTATCTGCTTTCGATTTCGAGCCATTTTGAAAATCGGCATTTATTTTCGCGTTTCTAAACAGCTGAAAACGGAAAGCCACTAGGTGACTTGTGATAACGGTACCTCACGCAAAATAATATTGTCTAGCGCGCTCTTGTTCCATATTTCAATTATCTTTTATCTATTTGAAGATATCACATAATTACTGTAAAATTAGCGGTATTTTAATTTCGCCGGGATGAAGACTCTTAACGAAAAAGCAACTAGTAAATTGTGATAATTTATGCGTTGCCCGTGCTTTTTATATAATTCAAACTCCTGACGTATTTCGCAGAAAAATAAAATAAAAATGTTCTTTAATTTTTTTTTTTTTTTTTTTTTTTTTTTTTTTTTTTTTTTTTTTTTGAAAGTTTGTGCATTCGTTTTCTATATCACGCCACCAAATGTGTTTATGTTTGGTAAAAGCAACGGGCCAAAAAGCTTGCTTACGTAAAGGTCAACTGGCTGTTATGTTGTTCTTTTTAATAAAAAAAGGTTGTGCTAACCTTAACCATATGTTATTGTTGCTTCCTATTTACTATTTCTCACCTTCCGTGTACGAAAATGCGTACACTGAAAATATAATTTTAATCAACCATCTATTGTAATTTTATTTAAAAAAAAACTTTACGTATTATTATACAAATTTATTATATAACAAATGGAAGGGGGATAACAATGACTCAGTGCTGCAGTCGAGGATCTGAAACGTTAGGAAATGAAAATGAAATGTAATTTTTAAGTTTTACGTCCCACGATTATGGCGGCTAGGATACCGTGATGATGAGAAATGTGTGAAATGATGGAATGAAGAAAGTGGGAGAAAACGGGAGAACTCCGAGAAAATCTACGCACATGGTGTTTGTTCACCACAAAGTTCATTTGGCGCGAGCTGGTATCTAATCAAGGATCCCATGCACCAGAGGTGAACGCTCTACCACTGAGCCACCGCGGCCCCAGGAAGTATAGCGGTAGTGACTTAGCAAAGCTGACCTACTGATTGCAATAGGAACTTCAAGCAAGTATTATTGGAGTAATCAACACGAGTAAATCAGTTTCAATAATTAATGTCGTAATTACAGTATTATGACACAGATTTCTTTTATCACTAAAATAACACGATGATTAAGGTTTATTGTAATGTTATTATATACTCATTTATTATATAACACTGATTTATTATGTTTCCAATCAGGGCCGGCCCTAGGCAATTTGCTGCCCCGTGCAATGCCATCATTAGGCGCCCCCCCCCCTTTCTCCAGAAAGAACAAATCTTGAAAACCATAATTTTCAGTATGCTACGAACAAAGAAGGGGAGGGAAAGGGCACACCACTCGAAAAGACCTAAACACTACAAATACAATCTCGTTATGTCTATTTCTTTAAAATAATAATAATAATAATAATAATAAGCTACTGTATTATGTTAGAGAAAGGAAACACATCTGCAGAGGAACGATGGTAATATATATATATATATATATATATATATATATAGAATTCAGTATCTCGAAGTATCAGTTTGCAATTTCAATGCAAGTGGGTCTTTTATCTTTAATTCTTGATTTTCCATCTACATCTGTTTAAAAAAAAAAAAATCCTTGTTTCCACCTTCAATATGATAAGGAAAGACAAGACTAATTTTTATACCAAAACTGTGATAACTAACTAAATGGAACGGTGTTCGAGAGTTGAGTTTTTGTATTTGACAACAATCAAGCAATTCATGCTGCAATTTGTTTGAACATTTGCGTTAAAACTATTCATGTCATCTTAAAACAAATGCGACCTAAACACGACTTATGAATGTACTACGTAGTAGTCAAATATAAAATCAGCCAAGGATCTTATAAAATAGAGGATCTGCCCTTACGAGAAAATCTTGAAGCCATACGTCACAGTTTCGCCACCCCTACTCTGCCCACTCCACCCAATAGGATCGCAATGTTTTGAGCCAACAAACGTGGCGGAAACGAAAGTAGCCAATCAGACGATGGCGAAAACGAGAGTAGCCAATCAAACGTGCCGATGCTCGGTTGTTTTTTTGACTTCATTATTTAATAGAATGAAGATATATATGGGCGGATCCTCTATTTTATAAGATCCTTGAAGTCAGCTTACTAAATTTACGTACTATCATCATGAAGGCTGTTTCCAACAAAAAATATTTATTTTAAATATTATAGGCATAGTTATCACAGAATTGTGGCTCCTCGAAACATGCCTACCAGTGCAAATGCACGTGTTGCACATATGGTAGAGCCGGACCTGTTTCCTACTACACAATAAACACAGTTTCCAACATTTACATTTTGTACTATTGTTTTACTATGAAATTTATTATTATTATTATTATTATTATTATTATTATTATTATTATTATTATTATTATTATTAGTGGCGTATTTACGATTTTGTTTCGGGAGGGCTTTGCTAACTTTCGGGGGGGGGGCTTTGCCTGAAAATGTGAAAATTCTGCAAGATGTTTCATATACTTTACTATAGTAAGATTTCGGGGAGATTAAGCCCGGAAGCTCCCTAAACACGCCACTAATTATTATTATTATTATTATTGTGTTCCACTTTTAGGTTTCGAAATTACGGTCACCCTACTTGTTGCAAAAAATATTATATATATCCTTAAAACGGTATCCATGAAACGAAACGAACCTACGTAAATGGAAAACGAGAAATACCAATAGAAAATGCGGAAAAGGAGATTGTAGGCTATTTGTGTGCGAAGTGAAACCAAAAATCTGCCAATACACTTGCTGAGTTTGCCTACATTGTATTGAAAGTATTTATTGAACAAGTGGTGTGCAAAAAAGTAAAATGACTGTTATGGTTAAATATTGAATAATTCATGAGGCAACACCTATTGTGATGCTAATTTGTAAGACGAAGGCGACGTCTGTCTCTCGCGGAGGGCGTCATGTCTTTTAGTTGTGGACTAACCGCGGGACTTTATACGGAAAAGCAGGTGGGCATAGAACGTGTCACCATTTTGCTCTAACCATAATCAACAATTCTTCTCTCTCCAGTCAACCGAGACGGTTTATAGACAGAGAGTATACATATACATCAGGAATATTAGCTCTATCAACACACTGCTTTTAAGGTGGATCACTAGGTGTTCTCGGTGCTATGCTAAACGCTGTTTGAATAATGCGGCGTTGCCAGGTAGTGTCGAGTGTTTACTGATGCTAGATAATAAAGGAAGTAATCATGGAATTCTGGTTGGATACTTACTGGAGAAATTAGTTTTAGACCCTTACCGCAATTCATAGCTAAGTTCCGCTTCTCAAACTGCAACGCTAGAATCCAGGAATTAAACATACAAATTTGGCTACAGCGCGTTACCGCGTTCTGCGCAAGTTTCTTATCAAAATTTATTTCCTTAAATGTAAATTAATATTTACATAAAATGTGAAACATAACACGAAAAACGGTCAAACACTATATCTATTTTGTAATAAGATCGTTACTTTAAAGTACTTTACACATTCAAATAAACATTTCATAAAATGAAGCATTTCTATTAAGATCTAACAGCAAGTGCCATCTTGTGTGCTCTGAAAAACGAATCAAATGTTTTCTTTTGTTTCCTTTTTCGATATCCAGAAGACACAACCAAATGAATCAGTGTCTTGTGTTGTAGCTGAAACATTACTCTATCTTATAGTACAATATTTATAATATATAACGTTTCATTGCGCAGTAGTTAAGGAAATGAGCTAAAATATGTAGTGACTTCCGGGTGGTGATCCACGAAACAGTATTGCCAGTCCAGTAAACATAAAAATAATTTATTATTAAACTTATGCAAAACAGTATTTTAGTAGAGAGTTTTTTTTTCAGCAACTGAACTAAACTTTTTTTTCTAAGAGTTACTGAAGCATACGTATTAACGAAACTTTTACTTTAAAAAATTTCGACAGCTTTACATATTTCATGACTTCTAAAGAGCGAGAAAGCGATGCCCAACCGCAAAAATAAATAAATAAATATTTCACAAAAAAAAACTCTTGATTATCTATCTCATGACGAGAAATATTGAAGAAAACACCTAAATATCAATCTAATACGAAAAAAAACATCTCGTTATCTATCACACAATAAGGAAAACATCTGATTCATATCTCGCAACAAGAAAAATATCTTGTCTCACACGAAGAAAATATCTATCATAAACGAATGCGTAACGTGTGGACTCAGGTTCGTTGCCAGGTGAAGATGATAACTTCGGATACAAAGCCTTGTAATAATTCATCAATTCGTCTCCGTAAATTCCGTATAGTATAGTCTTGATGCTAAAGAGGCGTGAAACTAATCAATCCAAGAAAAAATTCAAAAGGGGAAAGTATTTCTTCTAAAACTGGTATATTTTTCTACATAAGAAGTTGTATTTAGGAGTTGGTTTAACTCAACTTGTCTTTCGTAGTTTAGGTAGATAGGCAGTGTGATGGGTTCGTATTCTTCATTTTTCACAAGTTCTACTTCCGAAGGATTAGGATTAGATTTCTGGGTTTTTGGTATCTATGGCTATGTTGGCCCCTCACGTATGAGAGGTGACGTCCCTCGGGGATAACACTATCCGAGGAAAGAGAAGGAAGGAAGCGGCCAGTATGTTAGGTACCATCCCAACATTTGCCTGATGTGAATGTGGAAAACCTCACTCAGGATGACTTTCCTGAAAAAGCTGTTACACTTTTTCGACCGAGTGTCTCCACCGGGAATCGAATCCGGGACTGCTCGCACCAAAGATAAGCGTTAACAACTACGCTACACGGTACCACTATTTTTAAAAGAAAGCGCTTAATAATATAAAAAATAAAACATGCAATTATCTGATGAAGGCAATAATGTGAGAATTTATCTGAGGAAGGTAATGAAATGTTGCTGAAACTGTTACACAGATAACTAGTGAAGACTTTTCATTGCTTAGGTTTTATCAAGGCCGACCCTAGGCAATTTGCCGCCCTGTGCAATGACATTATTTGTGCTGCTCCCTTTCTCCAGAAAGAACAAATCCTAAAAACGACGATCATGTTACCCTATCGTGAACAACGAAGGAGAAGGAAAAGGCATTCGCACCAAGAAAGGCATGAACACTACAAATGCAATTTTGCTGTGTCTGATTTTTTTCCCTTTAAATAATAATGTATTATGCTAGTGAATGACAAAGCAAAAACACCTGTAGAGGAAAGATGATGACACCTTTTATAAAATTCAATATCGAGCTTCAATTTCAATATATCAGTTCGTAATTTCAGTGCAACTAGCTCTCTTTTATCTTTATTACTTGATTTTTCTTCTACATCTGTTAAAAATTAGAAAAAAAAAAACTTGTTTCCAGCTTCAATGATAAGGAACTTGTTTGTAACAAAGATAAGGCTAATTTTCATATCAAAACTACGATAACTAACTAAATGGAACAGTTGTTCGCTACTGTTCGAGAATTGAGTACCTCTATTTGACAACAATCAATTCGTGCTTGGAGTTTTTCACCTTTGCTTTAGCACTGTCCATGTGACCTTAAACTAATGCAATTTATGAATGTATCATTGAAATAGAAGGTCAGCTTAGTAAATTATCTACCGTCATGAAGAAGTCTGTTTCCAACTAGAAATATGCATTTTAAATAATATAGTTATTACAGATTTTACCGCCCCGCGCTAAGGCACGTCTTGCAGATATGGTAGAGCCAGCCGCCCCTGGGTTTTTATTTTTATTTAAGTTCTGTTTCCCAAGCTAGGATGGACAGTAGATTATTTCTAACGATCTTCTACACAGATTTAAACCACAAATCTCTTAGTAACATGCATTCACGTAACAGAGAAAGTAAGTGATGATGTGTTGTTAAGAGACTGGTTTTCCAGCTGAGATTTTTGGGCTTGTTTGAGTGCTGAGCGAGAGAGTTCATTGGCCCCCGAGGTATTCAAGTGACATTCTCTCTCTCGCTTGCCTCGCTCACCGATTGCCCCTGGGCACAACACAACCAGCGATCAAGGGCACTCGCTACATACACACTTTCAATCACCCAATGGACTCGTGGAAGCCTCTGACTGCCACTAGTATAATTTAATTACTTTAAACATTTATCAGGTTTTTAAAAGAGGAGTAGGGCGGAGAAATGGGCTGTTATCAGCTGATTGAAACAGAAAGGATGCTAACCTTTGCAACATATTTTATCATCATCAATAATAATAATAATAATATATTTATACAAGATGCTTGCAAGATCAGGAGTACACTTGGGTGTAGTTATTTGGAATAATATAGACATAACATTGACAAACAAGATTGAGTCAGTCCAAACATGATTTATTAGGCTACTATGCCGTAAAATGAATCGAGATTACTACTTACATAGTTATGAATACTGGAATCAGTTTTGGGGATTACAGGAATTAAATGACAGGAGAAAACTTACTGAAAGAGATTTTATTCAGAAAATACTATACAATAGATATCATAGTGGAGGGTACCAATGTATAATACGAGAAATGAATCAACGTTAGTTCCTTTCAATCAAAAATCTGTAATTTTGAGAAGATTGGCCGAACCTTTTAATTTAGTTCATTTTATCAGCATAGAAGTTTTTTACAGTTTGACAAATATTATTTGTAATATTTTTGACAATGTATGTATTTTGAGACTTTATATTAATTTGACAAGGAATTATTAATCCAATCCTATTTTATTTTGTCATTATATTTTATTGTTTTAGTAGGTAGGTTACATTGTAGGCAGTGTGTTTATTTTTGTTTGATAAGATGCTGTATTTTTGCCGTTAGGCTGTTCATGGCACAGATTATATTATTATTATTATTATTATTATTTATTATTATTATTATTATTATTATTATTATTATTATTAAAGGAAAACTCCCAGTCTACAAATAACGCCAATTCCTAATAGGTACCGTTCTGGTACGAGCGTTGCTCGCCTGACGCCAGCAGATGGCACTAGTGTGCTGTGCAGCCAATTTACAGATTTAAACAAGGATGTTATAAAATATATTTTATAGCATCCTTGGATTTAAAGCTATAGTTGACGATTTAATTGCAACCTAAAACTAAGTGATTTCAATTTAATTACTTCAACATAGGACAAGGCTGTAAGCATATATGGATTTCAGCATTAATATTTGTGGAACCACATATTAGTTATGGACGAACTTTATAAAAAAAAAAAAAGTGTAAACAACAACAACAAAAAAATGAAATCTAAGTTTTACATCCCTGGATCATGTCGTCTAGGCTAAAGGAGACTGTGATTATGAGAAATGAATGAAATGGTGAAATTAAGAAAGTGGGAGGAAACGGGAGCACACTGAGAAAACCCACACACACGGTATTTGTCCACCACAAAGTTCACTTGGCGCGAGCTAGGATCGAACCAGGGACCAAATGCACCAGAGATGAACGCTCTATCGTGAACCACTGCGGCCCATGGGTAGTGATGGGCAGTGGGAATATTCCCGGTGGGAAGGAAAATAAAAAAATGGGAATATTCCCGGGAAAGAATTTATTTCCATTTCTTTACTTTATCTTCCAAACTATAAGAACCATGTGTCTCATTACTTTATTTTCATTTATTATGATTTACGTCTAGGTTTTAAATAATTTGGATTAAAGAGATAAAATTCTTTGACAGTACTTTATATAACTAATGATATGATATTTTAAGTTCCATTTTCATTTGCACTAAAAAGTAGCAAAGTACTAATTTACAAATGATGAGGAGGAGCCACTTCGTAAAGTAATGTAGAAATTATGTAGAAATAGAGATGAAGTACGGTACTATCAATTCAACCAAACCACCGTTAGTAATAGACGTCGGTTTGTGTCGTGTCTCTGACTCGAATTTCTCAAAAGGTCCTCGCACTTCTCTTATATGTGAATTAACGTATGAAATTTGGAGAAACAGATAGGAAGAAAGGTCATGTTACGTACTAAATTAGAAAACTAGGTCAGTTTTTGCAAATATTGTGAACATAAACATGTAGGCCTAAATGTGTCTTCTGATACATGGTGAGACATATGTCTTTTGACAGCTACCCAACCTAATTTGTTATAACGTTTAAAAATTTAATATGTTCATAATATCAATAGTAGAGTCAAGTTTAGAAAATCCACTTACATTTAATTTAAACTGTTTAGCGGTGTAAAAGTATGTGGACTTACTATACCATTTTTCACATATTTACTTGCATACAACATATTGTAAGTAAATATGCATTTATGCGTACTCTTTAAATATAACAAAATATTAATAAAAAACATAATACCGTTCAGAATATACATCTTGAAATATCCTCTGGACATAACAGTAATAATATTTGCTGATAAGAAACGAATTTACAATTTTGGGGAATATTCCCGGGAATTTTCTCAGGGTTAATTCCCGAAAAATATCTTCCCGGGAATTTACCCATCACTACCCATGGGCAACACTAATTCACCCAACTGTTGAATCACAGGTCCTATTTTACTGTGACATGATTCATAGTATTATAAACTATAAATTAATGCAGTGACTGTAAAAACACAGTGAAGAACATTTATCACCGTTTATAAATACCATATTCCGTACAGATCTTCGCAAAATTTTGCGGACCGTAAGCAACGCAAGTACAAAGCAATTGTAAGTGCTTTGCCGCTATACCGGTTGTTAAAATATTTTGAGTTTGCAAAACCGTTTGTTATATCCAGACATAAACACACTCATGAGATGGTATCAAGAATGATTGCTCAGATATCAAGAATGAAAACTGGGATTATATGAGTGAAATGGTGAGGGTTATTTACACTGCTCGACAGAACGTAAGCAACTCGAAGAAGTAGCAGAAAATGAAACAAGAATACTGCATCCAGTATAATCAACAAAGAGACTGTGCAGATGCACAATGCAACAACAATGCATAAATAAAGGACAACAATACAGTTAGGATGGGTAAAGAGTTCAGAACTACGATACCTCGACATGTAAAACTGGATTGTGCGAAGGCATAGACAGTGTGGGCAGTGTCAATATGATGTGTCACCACAGGCACGACATCTGACCTCCACGCTGTAAATCAGTGTTGATCAAGTCTTGGAGCAGATGGCCCTAGAGAAGAGGCGTTAGCAATTCAGGCCGAGTGCGTGGAGGTGGGTTGAGCTGCGCTATTCGCCGCTCAAGAGCATCCCACACATACTCGATATGATTCAAATCCGGCGAGTATCCAGGCCTTGCAATGCGCGTAATGACTTTGCTCTCCAGGTATCCAGATACAAGATATGCACCGTATGGGCGGGCTCTGTCATTCTTAAACAAGAAGTCCGGAGCAAAGGTTCCGTGGAAATTGCGCACATGTGTACGGAGAATTTCATCCCGATACCGTTGTATCGTCAAAGTACCATGTTTCACAATATTGAGGTTTGTTTTCCCATCCAGTATGATTCCACCCTACACCCTGATGGAACCACCGCCAAAAGACGGCTGTTCAACAATGAAGTTTGGGTGATCGCGTGTTTCTGGTTCTCTCCACATTAATGTCCGACCAGCAGAATCAGATGACAGCTTGTATCGAGACTCATCGGAGAACATAACGCGCGTTCACTTGTGTTCTCCCATAGAACATGTTCCTGACATCGTGTGTAAGGCGCACGTTTGTGCTCCGGTTTCGGTGGCACACACAGTACAGGCCTCCTGGCATACAGTTCTGCTGTATTGAGCCGGGGACGAACAGTTTCACAACTAATATGTTGTACCGTCGCTTGAAACAAACCTTTGCCAGTTGAGAGCATGACACTTGACGGTTACATCTGGCAACAATTGTGAGAAACCGGTCATCGGCGGATGACGTCTTCCTCGACAACCTCCTTCAAGACGTCTACTGACTGTATGTCCATTTTGGAAGAGACTCCACAGCCTTGACACAACACTTTTGTTCACATTGGATTCTTATGCCACGTCCACTTGGGATCAGCCTAGCTCTAATCATCCAATTATTCGTCCGCGGCCAGCATCACTCAAATGGTCGTCCGCTAGCCATTGAATGATGTCTACGCTTGATATCCCACACAGGAACCATTACCTCCCTGCTTGAGCCTCGGGCACAACTGGGCTGTCGTGTATGCTTCGTGGCAGAATCTGTTCATTACGGTTGCGATGGTGCTAAGCATGCGCTATAGCGGGCCCTCGGCTTGCCTGTACGTCTCTTTGTATAAACATGTCTCTTACCAGTGTTTAACGGGCCACATACGTCATTTATATTTGAAACATCATTATCACCAATTGCTGAAGGCCTTTCAAATACTTTTTCACAGTCTATTGTGGACAACTCACTACTATATAATTTCGTCACACAACCTTGTATTAGGCTACTGTGTACGTCTCTACTAGACGCTTGTGGTGTCCAGTGAAAAAAAAAATGCTTTTGTGTACCTTGTATGGTTTGTTTCCTAAAAGAAATATAAGAATTCTCCCTCTCTCTCTGTATATATATGGGAAGAGAAAGAGAACCAGTTGATAAAAAATTAGAATAGCACCACTGTTGATATATATATATACACTAATGCGGATAACGGAAACCGCGAAGACCTGTACCTACCATATCTGCGGGCAGCTAAAAGGCATGTCACTTTCTGATGTCCTGGTAGTACATATTACGATGCTTAGGTAAACACAACACCATTACCTATGCTTGAAATCTCTTCTTGTTTGCAATTGCAATTTCAGCATGTTATATATTCTCTTACTCTCTCTCACTCACACATGTACATACATGCATACATACACATTACGTCATATTCCACGCTTTGAAACATCTGTAAACAACCGACTATCCGATTCTTTTTCTTCTGTTTTTGCTTCAGTGCAAGGGGGGACATAGCCACGTTGGACAACTCGAGAAAGGAAACTAACCAAATATAAATGAACTATCCCAAACAAATAATATTTCTCTCCCTAAACACGATGGGCAATATGCAGAGTCGTTTTGACGTATGATTAGCACCATACTAATGGTTTGACTAACACACGATTATCGTAAGTGTATTTAGAATCTCTGATTAGCAAATAGCCTACCTATCAGTTGACGAAGTTAATCACACGTTAGTAATTAATTTAGAGCAGACGGTACCCTGGTTTAGCCACATTAAACACATTATTAGAACACAAAGGCAATGAATTATCTTTCTTATATTTCACCACATAGGGTGAATTAACAATGAAGCAGCTATTACGCTAAGTCCTCTACAATAGCAGAACTGTTTCTTGAAGTGAACAGTGAGAGACTAGTAGAAAATTTCAAGTTTTCTGACGGCTGCATACAACTGATCGATAAATTATTTTCCCTTATAATTACAACGTAATCCTCCTATTGTTGCTAATATTAATTGATTTCCACTAATTCCTGCCATAAATGCATCCCTCTGAAATGAATAAATTAATTATAATCCGATTTCGTAGCTATTTTTAAGTAGTTGTGATGTCAAAGAAAACATTTCGAACTTCGTATTTCATATGTTTTTATTTTTACAGACTACGCATGCGCACGTTTAGATTTCCATAGTTGGCACATTTATTTCTTCACCCGATGTATTGGGGCAATATTAATTACTCATATCCAGATCAACTTATTAGTTGAACTACAAGCATACTCTGAATACCACGGTCCTCCTCAGTACTGAACTAATACGGCACTAATCGCGTAACTAACGCATGGTTAACACATTCTCTCTGAATATGGCCCAATTGACTAGGCCTAGTTCTCACTTATCTATTTAAAACATTGAAGGACATTTTCTTGGTCTCAAATCCTGGTACATGTGCAGAATTTCCTGTGTTTGTCCAACGTAAAAAAGCAGGGGATCAACTTTAATTAAGAGGTAGGAATTATAGTCTAAAAGGCCAGAAATAACGGGAACCAGAGCCGACCATATCACTCAACTAAGAAGCAGTCTGGCCACCTATAGTCCATTATGAACTAAGTTCAGAAGTTCAGATTTTAAAAATCAAATAACAGGAAAGTACTTCAAAAGATAACTAATATTTCCTCATATCTGAAAGAATTTTTAACAAGTAAAATCCTAATAAATACATTTCCCTTACAATTTCTCCAAAGAAAAGTCATATTAAACAAGACGACACTGGTAATATAATTTCAAAATGTACACGCGCATGATGATTCATTTATTTATTTGATGACAAGCTTAATCAGTTCGCGTAAACCCGACATCGGGGTACGTTGGTTTGTTCCGAGCTCCCGTTTTGCACTATGTGCCTCTAATACAAGTCCTAATTTGATTTAATTCAATTTCCGTATTGTGTGGACATCCGTGTTGTTTTACTTTTTTACAATAACTTTACTTTATAATAATTAACACTGGAGAATTCGGGTTTCTGACCCGCACAATTTTGATTATGCTGTGTCACGACCACGTGTTTAATTTAGTGCAAACCCTTTAATGATTAATACGATTTATTTATCTTCTAACAATCTTCAGTGTAATAGAGGACATGGCTACTACAGCTGCCTCCTACTATTTCTAAACCCTTTTACAGTTTCAAGATTAAGACAAGCACACTTTCAGGGATCATCTGTTACTGTTACAAAAAATCTAAATGAATGTTAGGCACGTAATTACAGAAATTAAAACTCTGACGGCGATCTACCCATCTGTAACCATGTATTTCATTCTTCCGGAACGGTTTGAGACATCAAATTGCTGTAAGCGATATTATAATCTTTACATTTATTTTCCTCGTCCCTCGTCCCTGTCCTCCCTTGTCCAAATTGTAAACCAAATGAATGATGAAAAATAATAAAGCAAAGAAGATTGCAATGATGATAGCCCTGTTTCGGTTAAACTTTCAGGTGCCGAAACTGAAAGGCGCGATCTGAGCAAAAAAAAAAAAAAAAAAAAATTTCCTAGTGCTTAGATGTGATACTTATATATGCACTTTGAAAACTGAAATGAAATGAAAGCTTTCAGTTTAACGTCCCACGATTGTACTTGTTAAGACTAAGGGAGACGGATTATTAAGGTATGTGAATTAGGGCCGGATTAAGGGGGGACTTAGGGGGACTATAGGCCCGGGTGGACAGGAGCCTCCACTCTGATCAAAATCTCCACTGGTTATCTACAAAGAATCATGAAGATACTATCATCACCATATAATAAAATATGACCAAAAATATGAAATACAGGGTGGTTCAAAAGTAGGTATACAGTTCCGTACTGATCAGCTCATTGCTTTCTATGTCATTTCTTACTGTTATCCATCAGGTAGACTTAGTTTCTTTATCAATTGTTCTTAATGTCTTTTACTTACATCTTAAGCTCGAACAGCAGATGCAAATAAACCTATAAGCTAGAATGTTATACTTTATTAATGCAGGGATGTATACCTACTTTTGGGCCACCCTGTATTTCATATTTTTGGTCATATTTTATTTTATGGTGATGATAGTATCTTCATGGTTCTTTTTAGATAGCTAGTTGAGATTTTGATCAGATTGGAAACCCCTGTCCACTTTCCTAGTGTACTTTCACAGAAATATATTAGGTGAAGTTGTAACGATATGAGTATACTTTTGCTTGTATTTTATACATGTATTTCACTTTTCTGAGCAGAATGTACTTGCAATTGATGCACAAACTATTTAAGAAAGGGAAGAAGAAATATATAAAAAGGATATATAAAAATGTAGTTGCTTTGCTGTTGATATACGTTGCTGTTTTGTGCTAAAATAGAGATTCGTTGTCATAGCAACAAAATATCAATAAAATATAATTCCGGATCCATCTTGTGTAAATTACATGCACAACTTTTAAGGTGTATAAATGTTTCATTTGTTACGCGATATAATAAAAGGTAATATCTTGATGCACTGTTCGAAATAGTTTTTGATGAATTAGTAGCCTATTAATTGCTATATAAATTTATATGAACTGTGGGATGTCGTCTCATAAAATATTGGTGTAAGTGTCGTCACAAAGTCAGCAGTGGCCACAGATTTTTTCTCGCCCCAGGCCTCCAGCCCTGATGTGAATGATGGAATAATTGGTGGAATGAGAATGTAGGAGAAAACGAGAGTATCCCGAGAAAACTCACAGACGATGTTAAGCATTTTCTTGAAATAAAAATCTTTTGTAAAAAGTATCATTTTTACTCCCTTGTAACTTTCTTTCCACTGTACGTCATATCACAGTCACAAGATTAGACATTAAGGTGCTAACGCTGTGCATTCACACGTCAATCTTACTCGCTATGGATGTTTACGGATGTTAGTGATAATGTAGCAACTTTGTAACACTTAATAATAGAAGTAGTATTGTCAGTTTTTTTTAGTATGTAATTTGAAGTACGTAATAACTTCACGAAATGCCATTTGAAAAAACTAAGTTTATACTGGGATGGTAACACTGTTAATCAGGTGATATTGCAGATTATGTCACTGTTCCGCATCGATATTTGCACGCTACAAAATTTCATCACTCTTTATCCATTAGTTTAAGTGTTACAAATGTGTTTCAACGTAGTACATACTTACCATATGTATAAATTCTCTTAGTCCTTTTGCTGGTTTTCTGGCTTCTAGAAAAAGCAAATTCGGATAAAACTTGCTTGTAAATTCAGCAAGAGGTTGGCCGAGGCCAGGGGCGGCTTTAGGATTTTAATTTAGGGTAATCCCGCTCCTTCGCTTATGGACAAATATACACATTTTATTGATTAATGACAATGGGGAATTACTTTTATAGTAATGGTTTATGCTATTTGTTAAATAATTATCATGTACCATTTATGTAAATAGTGGAAAATATATTTACTCTTTATTGTATTTTTTAGCGTTTATATATTTTCAGAATTTTTGGGTAGGCTCTGCCTACCCGGCCTACCTGTTAAAACCGCTACTGGTCGAGGTACAGGTGAAGAGAGAGGTCTTTCTCGTTATGTCTCGTTATGTTTTCTTTCCTTTGTCACCATGTGTTTCTCCGATCTGCTATTTATGAAATTTAGAAGTGGTTAGCATTCTTTACCTTCTTGCGTCATTATTGCGTTTCTTTTTTCTTACTCTTCTTTAATGTCTCACGTATATGTTACCAAGCTGAGAGAGACGATGATGAACGAAATGGTGGAATGAAAAGATGGAAGAAAACGAGAGAGCCTTGAGAAACCCCATGCATACGGTGCTTCGTCCAGTACAAAACCCAACTGGCGGGAGCTGGAATCGAACCAAGGACCGCACGCAACAGACATGAGTGCTCTACCACTGAGTCACTACGTTTTCCAACTAAACAAAAATTTATATTGCAATTAATTGGTTGGCTGATTCGATATACAGCATCCTATTCTGCACAGAGGTCACGTGAAACGTGGACTTACACTTAAAGGAAATCTTTGTGAGATTTACGCCCTAGTTATGCCGGTTAGGCTAAAGGAGACGGTGATGAGAAATAAATGAAATGGTGGAATGAAAAAAGTGAGAGAAAACGGGAAAAACCCATGCACACGGTATTGGTCCACCAAATGGTTTACTTGGTTTGAGCCGGGATCGAATGAGGGACCGCACGCACCAGAGGTGAACACTACCACTGAGCCACTGCCTACACTTAAGCATGGAATCTGAACAATATCAGCTTCCATCGGAAATTAAACCCGCCATGTAGCAATTAATGTACACAATTAAGTGTAAAATTGAAACAATCATCCCATTTGTATTTGTATTCTGTAATCATATGGATATTTTTAATTCGTTGAGTGTAATATTTCGTTACTTATTTCGGAATTTACATGCCTTACAGGGTTTTTGACACATCAGCTAATGGACAAAGACCTACCTTAACTCTTTACTCAAAGACTAATGGAATACGTACTAAAAGAGGTAAACACTATTGAAACGCCTGAAGCATGAGTAAACTGAGAATTTCCTTACCAATTTTCTGTGGTAGGCAGTCGCCGATTGATGATGGTGAGGCTGACTCGAGTATACCATTGTCGATGGAGATCTGCTCCACGCAAACATTCTTCCGAGGCAGGTCTTTTTCCTCCGAGGTTTTTGCTTCGAATCCGAGCTACTGCTCGAAGGCTCACGCCTCTTTTTATACCACCCGGACTTCATGAGCACACTTACAGTCACATTACTTGTAGACAACACCAGAATCCAACACTCAAAAAAACGAGTTTCTGCACACGCGGAATTACAGATTTCACTGATTATTTCTTTAAACGTGCGAAATCCTTCCGTTTTTCTGACCGTCAAGCATCATTGCTACACAAGCGCCGTGACTACAGCGTCTGAAAGCAGCATCAAATGGCAATGCCCCGATACCTGCTTGTCCTTGAGAAGTTGCACCCTGCACCTTGCAAGCCTCTTTAACTCCCTCAGGTTGTATCGCCAATTCCTTCGTACATCGTCAGATCTTTCCAACCTCTTTTGAATAATATTTCTGCATATGCAAAAGAACAGCACTCGACAATACTAAACACCAGCAAAAGTGGACTGGGATTGTAATAGACCATCCGGTGTAACGTGGGTCAAATCAGTTTTTTTTTTCTTAAAGGAAAAAAAAAAAAACGAGCCGGTCAAACCGGTATTTTTTTTATTTCCTTTCCTCTTGTATTCCTTTTCTTGTGTTGTTCATATCTACATGACCTTCCTTCGTGTTGTATTATAACATGCTTTCTTCTCTTCTTCTATTACACAAAAATTCTTTAGTTTCTTTTTCAGCGGACGAAATTTTAAAACAAAATGGCAACTCAGGATAACTCAAATGTCATGCTAATTGGAGAACCTCCAACATTTGTCGTTCTTAGTATTTTTGGGGGAAGGCGAGGGGGGGTTCATGCAATATCATCAATGATACAAGACTTAGCCTAATGGTACTAAATCTACCATTATTTATATGCAGATACAACGTACTATCTACGACGAGCCATTGCCGGCTGCACAGCTTGCGTCACTACTATTTTTCTGCTTTTCCCGAGTCCGAGTTCGCTAGGAGGACACTAACAAAAACTGTGTCGCCACAAAGAATCAAACCAGAAACCACGTGTATAAAGGTATTACAAAGCATGAAGTACTAATTATATACTTTTCCCTTAAGGAAAAAAAAAAAACTCTCATTGGGGAAGTAATTGCAGTGTGTTCCCGAATCTAGAACAAAAGGTTACTTTCCGTATTTGGATTGAGTGTTAAAGGAGTGCCAAAGTGTTAAAAAGAACTTGTGGTACTAAGAATATCATGAACTATACTAATAAAATGACAGAGCGTGTTAACTATTGGTACTGTACCAGGCCCATAGCCAGGAAGGGACTAGAGCAAGCAGTGTCCGCCCTAAACTATTTTTCCTCCCTCTAAAACAGAAGGGAGGAGGATATATTTATAAATTTACTCAGAACTAGAAATTTTTGCAATTTTACTCAAACAAAATTCAATTTTTACTAATTTCTGCGTAAAATGACATCAAATATCTCCCATTGGACTTTTCTCAATTCAAAAGTTTGAAACTTAAATACCCTATTACTACACAATGAGCAACCAAATGTAATTCCAAAGAATAGTCCCAAAGAAGAGGTCTGCAATATTAACTGTGAACATAAACTATAGAAAAAATGAAATCTTTAAGTTTTACGTCCCACGGTTATGCCGGTTAGGCTAAAGGAGACGGTGATAATGAGAGATGAGTGGAATGGTGGAATGAAGAAAGTGGGAGGAAACGGGAGAACCCCGAGAAAACCCACGAGCACGGTGTTTGTCCACCACAAAGTTCACTTGGCGGGGACTGGGATCGAACCCGGGACCCCAAGCACCAGAGGTGAACGCTCTACCACTGAGCCACCGCGCCCCCACATAAACTATAGAATGTCTGAATACAAATAATAATTAAAATGTTGACTTTTCTTGTGTACTTACATATGTACACTCATGTCCAAAATGATTGTCGCATATTCATAACTGTCTTCTTGTAAGAATAAAATTCGATAATGATTTTGCAGTTTACTTTTAATACTGATACTATGTGTATAATCGGGAAATCTATATTTGTGGTAAATTTCATAGGAAAAGAATTATAAATACGAAAATTATAATGAGTAAAACAAAATGTTGCTAAATCAACAAGAAAGTTTTATTTTCGTTTTATTGTCCTTATTTACTGCTCTTTTGACATTAAATTTTCTACATATATGTCTTTGCCGATTATAAACATACTAACATTATAAGAAATACAGGATGAATTGGTTACCAAATTATAATCAAGCAACAACATGTTTATAGACATGCGACAATAATTTTGGACATGAGTGTACATCACAAGATAAATTTTAGAGAAAAGAATTGTAAATTTTAAGAGAAAGAATGGTAAATTTTCGGGGAAAAAATTGTAAATTTTCGGAGAAAGAATTGAAAATTTTAGGGGCAAGAATGGTAAATTTAGAGGAGAAAGGTAAATAGAGGGGAAAAGGTAAATTTTTGAGGGAAGAATGGTAAATTTAGAGGAGAAAGTTAAATGGAAGGAAAAATATCTTTTTAAAGGGAAGAATGGTAAATTAAGAGGATAAAGGTAAAATTTAGGGGGAAGAACGGTAAATTTTACGGGGAATAATAGTAAATTTAGGGGATAAAGATAAATAGAGCGGAAAACGTAAATTTGAGGAAAGAATAGTAAATTAAGTTAAATTTTAGGGGGAATAATAGTAAATTTAGAGGAGAAAGGTAAATTTTAGGTGGATGAATGGTAAATTTAGAGGAGAAAGGTAAGTAGAGGGGAAAAGGTAAAAATTTTGAGGGAAGAATGGTAAAAGAAGAGAAGAAAGGTAAAGATTAGGGGACAAGAATGGTAAATTTAGGGGAGAAAGGTAAATGGATAAATTTGAGAGAACAGTAAATTTAAGGAGAGAATGGTAAATTTGAGAAGAGAATTATACATTTTAAGGGAAAATTGTAAATTTAGAAGAAAACAAATTCCGAGGGAAAAAATGTAAATTTGGGAAGAGAATTATAAATTTTGACGGAAAATTGTAATTTTCGGAGTTGCGACAAAGTCCTTGGAGGTAGGGCATCATCACTATTATGTATTATGTTGAAGTTTGCAACAACAACAACAACAAAAAAAAAGCCACTTCAATGCAATAATGTAGTACTATATTTTATTGCAAAGGGGGGGCAATTTCTACCGATTTACATCTAGTTTATTAAATAGATTATCAGAAAAATCGTCGGCGTTATTGGGATGCCCATATGACTAGCTTCTGGTATTACTTTAGTGTATTCGTCTACCAACACTGTGAAGGTAGCATTCTGTTCGATATCCATCATGAACATCTGAGATTTTCCACGGAAGATAATTGGCAATGAAGACGTAATAACAGCACAGGAGAGGGGGAGAAGAATACATTGTGTATCGTTGAATAGAACTCTATTTACCTCTCTCTAATGATGGCTCCCACATCAAGAGATGATTTTGGAACCTCGTAGACCGGAAAATTATAACAACAGCTCCCGCCGAACAACTGCTTATGCGTTTCCTTCTTTTTTTTTATTATCATTACAAAACTAAAAGAAACTCATTGGAATGTTTTGGTGGAAGTTTGGAGTCTGCGGTTGCCATGGCTGTCTTACTCAAATGTCACGAGAACGAACTGAAGCACCTCGATCTTCTCACGATTAGCAATTTCTGGAAAGGATCCAACGAGGCTACAGCAGCAATTTTACTCAACAAGCATCTTTTCTTCTCTGCCCTTTCTGTATTTTCATAGAGAATATTAAAATAATGAAAAAGAAAAGAAAGAAAATGTAGGGCAGCTGATGGAAGTAATGATAAACTTAGTAGAAAAAGAAAGAAAAGTTGATTGAAACTATTTTTTTTTTTAATGGTCGCGCCCTATTCTGCTACAATGTTTATTTTTAACTAATAACTAATAAGTAAAGGGAGCCATAGACGCACACACTTGCATGACCAAACTTGCATTTGTTTCATCATGCATTTCGGAAGAATTTTTTGCCTACACACGTACCAACTTGCTGCCCAACTTACTAGAAGAATGAATCGGAAGAAACAGTCACGTGATTTCTTTCGCTGTCGTGATTGGCGGACCTAAATATAAAATAACCAACTTGCATGAACGAGCACATACACGATAAACATGCACGAAGAACAGCAAAACCATCACGCATGATTACAGAAGATTTTGAAAACTATCAAATATATAGTGTCTCTACGTGAAAATAAATTTATTTGCTATGCAAATATATTAATTAAAATAGAGATAAATATTAATTAAAATAGAGATAAATATTAATTAAAATACGCTAGTGATGATTAAAAGCATCTGCTTTATTTCTGCTTGAAGATAGAGAGAAACCAAAAAGATAGGGACAAATTACATTATCTTAGGACAACATAGATTGCAGGACAAATGCAATAGGGTAAAGTTTCTGAGTGAAATTCAAATCGTTATTTGCTCTTGTATATATATTACCATCTAGTGGCGAACGACAAAACTCAGTGATGTGTGGAGATTGGTCTGCGATGAATCTATTCAAAACCTACTGATTATATTCTATCCAGTTGTTTATCTTCCCTTGGAAATATAATAATAATAATAATAATAATAATAATAATAATAATAATAATAATAATAATTCCATTTACATCAAAAGAGATGGATTATTACCTACAAGTGAATGATTATGGAAATTTGGTGAAATGAAAAATTAGGAGGAAACGGGACAATCTCAAGAGAACATTAAAATGACCTGACGAGGAACCGAATCTCCAACTTCCAAAAGCAGATGTAAGAGCTTTACCAGATGGCCCCGGTGCCCCTAAAATAAAATAAACATTAAAGATTAAACAAAAACAAATAAAATTATTACCCCTCTTGTACAGTGGTTTTCTGCAGTCGGATGAAAAGAGCTGCTACTAGATATACTGATAACAAAAATACTTCCCGACGAAGCATAAAGTTCTCGGTGTTCAACAACCATCTTAAGGAAATTCAAGCAGCTCTGGAATTCTGAGGAAACGGACTGCAATCTATGAATACAGAATTAACGGCTTTGGGATCCAAGATACAGGCATCACCTACTGGCTGCCTGTCCGCCCATACCTCTCACGAGCTATAGTCATGGGCGCCCGAAGAATATTTTCTAGGGGGGGGCTCAAATCCGTGTTTGCTATATTATCTTTGGTATTTTTTATTTGTATTTAGAAAATCTTAATAAATTTAATACATTTACGTGAGCCAGAAGGGGGCTTGGGCCGCACCCTGCCCTCCCCTTCGGCCGCCCATGGCTATAGTATCAGAGAGTTCAGAGGTTTCATCTTCAATGCTAAGCTTGACTTGACCCGGTGCCTCGTTCCCAATCCTTTCTCTTTTGCTTCTATCCTTTGATCAGGCGAGTATTCACATTCACCTACGAAGGCCAAGTATTTCCTCAGCTTCCACAATATCTACTGTCAAATCTTTCACTCACTCTCCAAACAAATTCCAAATTCCGCGAAGTCAAATGTCAGGGACGAGACGATTTCCACGCGAAAAACAAGCGGTTTTACAATGCGTTGCATCATCATTGTCATTTCATGCCAACAATAAATGTTAATCAAATTATTATACTGAACGCTGAAGTTAACGTTCCGAGATGTTTTCCTAATCTGTACTGGGAAAAAAAGCAGTAAAGATCAGAATTCATACAAATCGTTGAAAAGAGAGAGAATACGAGACGAGAGATAAAATCTCCTTGTCTCGTTTTGAAAATGTTATGGAAGTTTTGACTTGTGTTGAAAAACTTTTCCCGTCTCGATTCTCGGAAAGTTTTTCTCGTCTTATTTGCCTGCATCAATTTATGTACGAGGGATGATTGAAAAAATAGTTTACAAAGCCTATAATGGCTTATGTGTGAGACATAAGTGGAAGATTAACACACCTGATGATAGAGGGCGCTCAAGAATAGTCCTCGATGTAATTACAGTTTCTGTTCAACCGCTTATCGCAACAGCAGATAGTTTTGTATACCATTTGCATAGAAATCCCCGTCAAGTTCTCGTAGCCACCGTTTTGACATAATCACATACCAGATAATGATCATCTCTCTTTTTTTATTTATTTATTTTTTAAGAACAGGGAAAAGGTGAAAGTCACTGTGGCTAGGTCAGGGCTGTAGAACGGGTGATCTAGTCGTTCCACGCGTGAAAGTCGGCGGTTGAAGTACTGCGTCTACCACTATGTGCAGGGTTGTCATTAACAATATTGATCCGTCTTTCTTTGAAGGCACGACACCACTTCCTTACACGTTGCTTTGAAAATTACCGTTCCTCATATAGCTCTACAATCTGCCTATGAATGTCAGTAAGTGTAATGTTTTTCCTTCAGGATTTCCTAATTTTTCTTCTTGATTTCATCTAGAAGTTATCACAATCCGTCCGCGTCACGAGAAGTCCACGAAGGATGTAAGATAACATTTAAACCATCCTTGTGTTGGTGTATATTATGTAATGACGTGGGTTTTCCAACGTTGAAAAATGCTCTTCATTGTGTTCGTACAATCCTTTTATCAATTTATAATTTATAACACTATCGATCATGTAACACTAAAACCGTGTCTGTGATTCAACAGTTGGGTGAGCTAATGTTGCCAATGGGCCGCGGTGGCTCAGTGGTAGAGCGTTCACCTCTGGTGCTAGGGTCCCTAGTTCGGTCCCAGCTCGCGCCAAGTAGACTTTGTGCCAAACAAACACCTTGTGCCTAGCTTTTCTCGGGGTTTCCCCGTTTTCTCCCACTTTCTTCTTTCCACCATTTCATTCATTTCTCATCATAACAGTCTTCTTTGGCCTAGCCGGGATAACAGTGGGACGAAGATTTTATTTTTGTATTAGTGTTACTCACGAGATTCGTGAAATTTCACGTCTCGATTCCTCTCTCGAAAATGAAACGAGAAGTACATTTTAAGTGTGAATTTACATTCCGTTAGCGGAAAATCTAATGTAATAATTGTCAAATAAATTTGAATTATCTTGGTCAACTGAGACTTTCAAGCCACGATATTAAAATCTCTCACATACAGATGTAAGAATAAGTAATGGCCATATTTTATATCAACACGCATATACAGATTTTTAAAAACCCTTTTAGTCAATTTCTTCTTTGCAGGGGCGAATCCCTTCCCCCCCAGAAGAAGAAACTTTCTTATTTTATATATAAATAAAATTCATCCCAGTTTGGAGCTCTTAAAAGTAGCTCTAAGTTGCAGTATTACAACCCACCGCCCCTTAGAAGTCTGTCCTGGATCTGCCCCTGCTTCTTCGATAGAGTGTTTGCATTAACTGCTTCAAATCTACTAAAGGCATCAATAATATTATTGCTCCGTCAAATCGAGATAAGTAGACTTTCAGTATTTGTAATATCAGACGTTTGTGTCAGGTTATAGGACAAATATCTTTTTTAAAAAGAACGCATGCAGTAATATGTTTCTCTCCACGCTCATAAAGAGCTCAACAGTAAACGCCGGTTTATAGATATCTTTTCTTGGAGTTCTGACTCCGTTTTTAACACCGAAGCTACATGAGAAATGAGTCTACAGTTTATGATGGAATCCGAACCACCATATTGGGCTAAGTGATCCAACGGTAATCAAACCCGATACCCCGTGAACCACAAGTGCTCGCGCTACCCAGTAAACCAGTCGAGAGAGCCACACCATAAGAGCCTACAGTAGGCCTGTATTGAAAAATTGAAGAAACGTGCTGCGATCTGTTGTCCGCTGGAGCTCTCTTAATTTAGAGTCCTTTTCAAATGGTTTTACAGAGATTTGGTTCATATTTTGGTATATGTAAGAGAACAAGTTAGTCTAGTGGTAACAACGTTGGACTCACGTTCACGTAGTCCCGGGCTGGATTTTTGGATGGCGTTTCCCAATTTTCGGCATCCACCCAGCGTCGTGACGCAAACTGGGGAGTCGCCTGAATGAAAGACGTGACAGGGCGGTTAGTAACAGGGCGACACAGCGCACTGACCACGTGCTCGTCCTAGGCTCCACATAGTTCAGCCAGTCACTGACAGATGGCGTTCGAGCGGCTTAGCCCTTCAAATAGGCTCTTACACCAACTGGTTTGCTTCGGTATATGGTCGCGTGTCTACTTCAAAAGTGAACGTCACTAACAATCTTAAAACATCCATAAGGCAGACATAGTGGCTCAGTGGTTGAGCACTTACCTCTGGTGCGTGAGACTCCTGGTTCGATCCCCGATCAAGTAAGTTTGGGTTCGTAGATTTTGTCAGGGTACTCCCCTTTCCTCTTACTTTCTCATTCCACCAATTCTCCCATCATCTTTCACTTGCTTTACTCATCGTCTCCCTGAGCCTAATAGGGCATAAACTTGGGACGTCATTTCACTTTCATTTTTTCAATACATCCACAGCTGTAATTAGGTCATAGCCAGGGGTGTAGCCAAGGGGGGCCCATCGGGGCCCGGCCCCCCCCAAATGGTTTCCTGGCCCCCCCAAATGGCCAGCTTTTAAAACATCATAGTAAAATTATCTCGCTTCATTCATTTAAAAGTAACAAAGTTTATTGACAATTAATAATTTATGGTAAAATAGTATGGAGAAATAATATTTTTCCATACCGATCGAAAAATAGTATAGTATCTCTTCCTTATACCGATCGAAAAATAGTATACTTTTTGTGACAGCAGATTACACAGTTTACTGCGATTTATATTTGACAGTTTGAAGACAAACGTTTTAACAAGGTACTACAAATACAGCCATAAAACAAAGGTACTAAACTGAGTTGTAAGTACAGTATATTTTATATGCTTTAACAAGTGTTTTAAAAGACATAGAGGATCGAAAATTTGGTGAGAAACAATGTTTTTATTCAATTTGAATTTCATTCGCTCTTTTATTTCTACTCAGTGTAATAAAATAAATATTTTTTTTTAGTCACGAATAATAAATAAATATTATGTCAGGAAACCATAAACAAATTAAGTGAAATTTAAAAGAAAATCAATCTTGTGTAGATACGTTCTGTATACAAGGTTTTAAATTTAAATATAAAGGTAACCAAGAAAAGTTTTGATGCTTTTTCACCCACCACCTTCGAAAATCGATATGTCACCTAACCTGGAAGATCAAAAATAGTCCCCATCAGCATCGACGACCTTGTGAAAACGTTCTGGAAGGTCATGCAATCCATCGTGGTAGAACTTGGTGGGCCGTGAAACGAAGAGAGTATCAGGTGCATTTTGGACTTTTACTAGGGATTTGAACTGGCGTCCTCTAAGGTGATTGTCCAAAGAATGGAACAGGTGTTAATCGGACGGTGCAATACCCGGGGCATATAGTGGTTGCAATATTGTTTCCCATCCAAGGCGGAAAATGGTGTCCTGAGTCATCCTAGCCACGTGGAACTTAGCGTTGTCCCGTAAACGAGGACCCATTTTTAATTCAGAAGTGATGGCTCCAGAGTTTTGAGTATTTGTTGAACACAGCTTAACTGCTTACATTACACAGTTGCATTGATACTCTGACCAGCTGGCAGCAGTTCCCGATGCACGATGCACCAAACACACAGAAGGACCTTCTTCTGGTACAGTGCTGGTTTCTGCTGTTTTGAAATCGGTTCATGAGATGCTAACCAATGATGACGGCGCCGTGGAGCTTCGTATAGGACACACTTTTTATCACATGTCAACGCCCTGTCCAGAAATGGCTCCGAAACAGTAAATAAACACAGGCGACTGCCGCATTGCCTTCTAGCCCGGAGTCAAAATATGAGAGACCCATCGACCCAACTTGTAGTGCTTCACAAGTTGATGAATGTGCTGCCGAATGGTTTCACCACATACTGAATTGTAGTCCCAGTTCCTCTTTGTACATGTGTTGGTCTTCTGGCACGTGGTGTTTTCGGGTGTTTCGTCATCGTTCTTAAACTTGTTAAACCATCGCTGCAATGTCCGCGTCGTCACGACAGCCTCACCAAAGGCCTGGCATATCTACAGCGTTTGACCTCCATTTGAACTCGTTCAGCATACATGCTCTTATGACGCTCTGTGGATGTCCCATGTTCTCTCTGTCTTTACGCAAGTTCACGGTGTGTATGAATTGCCACAACCAGGTAGTATGTTGGATATACCCACACCAACAACTGACGTTCGCCTTATCTTCACTCGCATTCAATTCACAGTGTGAGGTCCAATTGAACACAGACCTCCATGAAAAGGGACAGAACTTTCTTGGTTACCTTTATAGTAATGCACGAAAGTATAGCGTTCGGTCCCGGGCAGTAGTTCTTGATTAAGCATAATAAAAAATATCTTGAATATCATTTATGGGTAATAATAATAATAATAATAATAATAATAATAATAATAATAATAATAATAATAATAATAATAATAATAAGCTAAAGTAGTGTTTTTAGTCTTCCAGAAGGAAACCAAAATTTTCCTTTCTTTCAGGCCTCAAGAACACTAGCAGCAACACATTTTTTTTTTTTTTGGCTTTGTACATTGTAGCTGGCCCCCCCTCAAAAACGATGGACCCCCCCTACACAAACCTGTTGGCTACACCCCTGGTCATAGCATAAGGAAAGGTTAAGCATTATGTTTGAAAGCCCCCATCTATGATTAATACCTCAAACTCAGTTACCCACACGATTGTAATAAAGCTCTGAGATCAAAGTGTCATCTGAAGTTGAGGCTACAACTCTGTTGTAATTGCATTCTTTCTACCTTACATCCAATCGCATCCTTACAAAAAACAGCCTTGAGAGAACTAAGCTTTTAGAATAATGCTTCATAATCATACAATGGATACTTGAAACATGGCAGCTGAACACAAAAAAAGATGTTTCGGAAGAAGAAAACATACAAAACGTTTGAATAACAATGCCTTGTTTAACTCATTGGACAAATTTCTGGATAGTGTTATCTGATGTAATTTGAAAGCAGACTTTCTTTAACATATACCTATTCCACAATGTTACAGCAGCATCCGTACCAACACATTCATTTCAGATAGTATTACTTGAACTGCACTCGTATTAGAAATGAAGCAAACTAAATGACACAATTAGAGAAACTGCAAAGAACACCAGCAACTATAGTGATGGAATATGCGATGTGCTGACCACATATTCCCAACTGATAATAAATTCACAACTATAAAATCAAATCCCAAAACTAGTATGAAAATCCCCAACTAAAATAACCAAATAAAACAAATCACGTACAAAAAAAATAATAATAATAAAATAAAAATAAATTCCTACAACTAAAATGAAACCTTTCAACTAAAGTGGAATCCCTCGATAAAATGAAACACCCAATCATTACATAAACAATTAAAGAAAAAGTCATCACGTCTCTCCTGTGGAATACTTTAAATGTTTTAAGAGATAACTACATGAATAATAGGAAAAACTATTTTTAAAAAAAGTACTAGAGTCCGGATATGGAGAAGCATAGTGAAACTTACTCAGTCGAACGGAAAAAACAATTAGAAAAATGAAGGAACAGTGGGAAAGAACGAATAATGCTGGATGTAGTTAAAGGTATTAAAAGAAATTTGCTCGAGCGATAGCGTCATTTCAGATGTTGTCAGGAAGGCAGGGGCAAGATCAATCATAAAGAGTTTTTAGTTTTACAATATAATTTCTTAAAAAGTATGTGTTATTCAAACTCAAGGAGGTAACTGCCCCGTATCCTCCCGAATGACGTCTCTGAGTGATAAAAGAATAAGTGAAACGAAAGAGAGGAAGGTAAGGCCACAAGTGACAAGACATATTAAAACAGATCACTGAAGACGAAGAAAATATCTGAGGACCGTTGTATACGAAACTATAATAGTCATGTTATATAACAGCAGAGAGACGGGATATCCATACCGTGATTTCGAGAAAGAAATGAAATGAATTTTTTTTTAGTTTTACGTCCCACGATTATGCCGGTGAGTCTAAAGGAGACTGTGATGATGAGAGATGAATGAAATGGTGGAATGAAGAAAGTAGGAGGAAACGGGAGAACCCCGAGGAAACCCACGTACACGGTGTTTGTCTACCACAAAGTTCACTTGGCTGGGGCTCTGATCGAATCGGGGACCAAAAGCACCAGAGGTGAACGCTCTACCACAGAGCAACCGCGGTCCCCTGATTTCGAGAAAGAAATGTTGAGATATTAAAACTCTGTGTGACATTAAGTGAAAGGGATTTAAGACTAAATAGTCACTTCCATTGTCGAGTACCTTGAAACTGAAGTGGAGGACTTATATAGAGAAGTGGAATAGGCATTAGATGGACGGGGCAAAGAAGAACTTTAGCAAAATAAATCACAATGATTTAGCATTATATTGTGCGTGGGGAGAGATAAAAGGGACACACCTCCTCCTCCTCATTTTAACCTTTTTGCAGGCAAAGTCACGACAAACAAGCATAATGAGATTATGGTAAAGTGTCTTGATGATTCCCTGAGACGTTGCAAGATTTATTTCACAATTTGTGGCTAAAAACTACTACACATTTCTCAACTATGGGGGAAAATGATTGTCCATTTTTTTTACGCAAATTTTTATTAAAATTGTGAAGCGAAGGGTACAAACCGAAAATTTCATGACCCATAACACAGGAAGCAAACAAAACCTACACACTATATTGCATACGGTTACCACCCTTGTCAACATCTACAAGTGTAGCAAGTTTGACTCAGATCGAGTGACGCGCCAAATCGACTGTGATGGACAATCAACGTATGCGTGATATTTTTCGGGGTTCTCTCGTTCGCTGCCACTTTCTTGATTCAATCTTCTTTAGCCAACACGCCATAACCGGGAAACTTAAAACTGAAAGATTTCATTTCATTTGAAGATCGAGTGAGTTTGGTTGAATTTTTATATGTAAAAGCAAACGCAGGGGTTAAACATCCAAGAAATAAAGAAACTTACGTACGCCACAGTCATTAACCATAGAATGTGTTGTCAGTCATTATGGAAGGTTTGATCGAATGTGCTTTAATATCAGTTTCATTTTAATAGATAGTGTGTTCTATTGTATGTTACTTATCAGACTTTTCCAGTTTTCTCCAACATTATTATTCCATCAGTTCTTTCATTACAATTTACTTCCAATAATCTTCCTTTTTTCTAGTCTGCACGGTGTAACTGTGGTATAAAATTTAGATATGGTCCCTAAAATTTAGATAAATTTAATAACATTAACACTTAGTTAGGTTCATCCCTTAAATTACGTGGAGAGTTCAATATATAAATTTCCTAAGCTGTAAAAAAAAAAATATATATATATATATATATATATTAAGATGCATTTGTAAACTAAACATAGGGGCGAAAATCTATCTTCAACATTGGGGGGGGGGGGACGAATAAGATTGTTCCCATTTTTTAAGCGAGGTTCAAAATATTTATGAAGTTGAGAAACAATGCTGTGGAGGATCAGGGAAACACAGTTGTCTTCAACATTGGGAGACGGGCAGATTTAAGGCTTATTCTGGGGAGAAATAAATTTCATCAAACTTTCCTTTGTGGCAATCGGACATAAATCATCACATTTCCCCCCCCCCAAAAAAAACACATTTCAAATCGGATTATTGGGGGGACAGTCCCCCTCAGCTCCTAGATTGGAGGGGACATGTCCCCCTCATCCCCTCGGGATTTGCGCCAGTGACTATACATAGATGTGTAGACGGGTTCTTCCCAAGAATGTTATAAAATAAAGGATCTGCCTATACAACAAAATCGTGAAGCCATATGTCAAAGTTTCGCCACTCCCACTCTGCCCGCTCTGCGCCAATAAGATCGCAATGTTTTGAGATAACATTCAAGGCGGAAACGAGAGTAGCCAATCAGACTCGATTGTTGTGCCGATGCTCGTTTTTTTTTTTTTTCATTGAGGTAATACGATTTATAACATCCTTGCCCCTTCCTCATTTCTCCCATTGAGATTTAGACATTTATCTCACCGCTGCACCAATTTTTTCAAACCCTTTGCGAAAAATCAGGGCTCTCGCTATTTATAGATATACCGCATTGACTTGACATCTAGTCTTTCATTCCAAGCGCTGGTATCGGTTGAAGGAATTCTGCTCCCTTTCGCTAAGGCTCTCTCGCTTAGTAACAGCTGGACTCTTATTGGCTCAACGGGTGGGTGTGTATCGGGTGTGAGCTTTAGTTCACATTTATTGCCACGGCTAAAGACATTTTGGCAGCACTATAGCACTCTCTTCACATTCCGATTCACTTCATCATCAATTGACAGGAGACCAGGTCGCTTATTGATGATAACGCCCGCCCCACTCAGCTCCCAAATAAGACGCAAAATTGAAAAATTAAGATGGGAACGGCTGCCCCATGTCCCACTCTCCATACAATTTCAACTTACCGCTTACGTCCATCTTTTTCCGGTGTTAAGGTCTACATTGTAAGGTAACAGATGAACTGAAACGAAATGTGAGAACAGTGCTAACTAGCGAGAGTAATTCTCGAACTGAGTGGTATAGGGCCCCGGCAGGAGCTTCACTTGGAGGGCCCCATTTATAAAAGCAGTCTCATTTCGGCATTCATGGGGCCCCAAAACACATTTAGACAATATGATGCTGAGGCCTCATTCTTCATAGTGCTGAAATATATTCCTATTAGGCCACAAACAAAGGGCCCCAAACAGGACTCTATAATACTGTTAGTTTCATTCCAATAATGGGACCCCATAACTACATTCAATGCTGGGGGCCATCGAACTCTGGGAACCGAACAAACTACAGCGAGTAACTATGCTCCAACACAGCATATATGTTTTATCTTACTTTCTAATTTAAATAAATAAATAAAGAAAGAAAGAAAGAAAAAGAAATAAAGAAATAAAGAAAAAAAGAAAGAGAGGCGACAGAATTCCTCCCCCCTGCTCTGGCCAGTCCGAGTCTGTCGAGAGCCCTGATTTTTTTTTTTTTTTTTTTTACAGAGTTGATTTTAGTTTAACGTCCCTTTCAGCAGCGAGGCTATATGAGACGTGGACCTACTGATTAACGTGGAATCCGAACCACATGAGCTCCCGCCGGGAATCGAACCCGGGTCTCGCACGCCTTTTTACAAAGAGTTTGGACAAATTGGTGCAGCGGTGAGACAAATGACAATGCCACTGGGAATTATGTGGAGAAGTGAGGAAGGACCCATCTACACATGTATTTATAGTTCACAAATGTAGCTTTAAAAATAAATAATTTACAGCTTTGGAAAACATATATTGAACGACCCATGCATATAACTTCAAGACGCTGAAAAGTATAAAATTGTCGAAAATGACTCAGACTGTATCTACAAAATCATATTACATTAACTATATGGTAATAATTTTCAAACTCTTCCGTATAGCGTTTAAATTTGAAGCCCAAAAATTATGACGTCATGAACTGAGCACCTAAATTTCTGGTCCATAAGATAAGATACAGAAACAGCTAATAGTTCACATGCAACATTTTTTTGTATTCTTCATCGTCTTGAGTTATTCACTATTTTTTTAAAAAAAGTTTGCAAACTTAACCACAAAAGGGAGGCGCGGTGGCTCAGTGGTAGAGCGTTCACCTTCTGTGCTTGGAGTCCCTGGTTCGATCCCAGCTTGCGCCGTTTGGACTTTGTGGTGGACAAACACCGTGCTCGTGGGTTTTCTCGGGGTTCTCCCATTTCCATCTACTTTCTTCATTCCATCATTTCATTCATTTCTCATAATCATCATCTCCTTTAGCCTAACCGGCATAACTGTGGGACGTAAAACTGAAAGATTTCATTTCATTTTCTAACAACAAAAGTAAAAAAAAAACACCGTTGCTCTAAAATAACAGTTTGAGTTAAGCTTTTATGTTTTGTCTACTTCTGCAATACCTAAGTTATTAAGGATGGAATATACTAATAATGATCACAACGAAGGCATGAATCCAATGCGATTGACGGGTGGACATAGCATCATACAGAATGAACCCTCACAACATACGCCGTACCCCATCGCACTATCTCGCATTCAAGAAAACTGGGTTACAGGACGGGAACCGGTCAAAACCCCCACAGCCAAAACCCCCACACTCAAGGAATGTCAAAACGACCACACAAACTGTCATAACCCCCACACAAATGGACAAATCTCCCAAACGCACGAACGGTCAAAACCTCCACAGCCAAAACCCCCATACTGGTAGTCGGTCATAACCTCCAACGGTCATAACTCCCACACAAATGGACAAAACAGCCACACATAGCAACGGTCACAATCCCCACATAAATGGACAAAACCCCCACACAAATGGACAAAACTCCCACATGCAGAAATAGTCACAACTGCCACACAAATTGACAAAAACCCCATACTCATGTATTGCCCTTGTACTTTTTAATAACATTTTTTATTCCACTTAAACTGATGTTGCAACTATTCTTCTTGGGCGTCATAAACAGCCGCAACAAAGACGTGAAATGACGATCATTTCAGAGTGTGGGGGATTTGTCAGATTTTGTGGGAGTTTTGTCCATTTATGTGGGGATTATGACCGTTGCTATGTTTGGCTGTTTTGTCCATTTGTGTGGGGGTTTTGACCGATTGTGTGGGCGTTTTGACATTTCTTGAGTGTGGGGGTTTTGGCTGTGGGGGTTTTGACCGTTCGTGCGTTTGGGAGATTTGTCCATTTGTGTGAGGGTTATGACCGTTTGTGTGGGTGTTTTGACATTTCTTGAGTGTGGGGGTTTTGGCTGTGGGGGTTTTGACCTAGACCCTACAGGACTACACCATCGGCTTTTCTAAGGTGATAGGAAACTCTATGCCCTCCATATACATGGTGTCTCAAAAGTCCCTTGACATAGGGTAACTTCTGTTATTACCTGTAAGATGGGAAACCGTTTCCAAATATGATTCTTTCAATCTAAAGTAAATCAATTTTGTACGTCGGACGAGCCATTTGGGCTGTACACTCTTTATGTGCCCAATTTTAAATGGAAATGCAATGTTGCCACTTACCTGAATCCACAACATAAGTGAATCAAATTATTTTCTTTTACGCTAACGTGTAAATGACCAACCCCCATTTCAAAGATGCCCCCATTCACTTTATGTTGTGGGTCCAGGTAATTGGCAACGTTGCATTTTCATTTAATATTGGGCGCATAAAGAGTGTACAGCCCAAACGGTTCGTCCGATTAAAAAAAAAAAAAAAAAATCCTTCACTTTAGATTGAAAACAACATATTTGACTACGGTTTCGGCTCTTACATTTTGTTGTAACTCTGATAATGGTAATAGTTAAGAACAGCTACTTCTCATCTCCCGTGCACGAGGATACATCTTACTGCTGCACTACCTAAACACCCTAAGTACAAGGGCAAGAACTCAGTCTATTACCTACTTTTTAACATCCTAGATAGTCAATGAATAATTCCTGAAAGTATGGCGTTTCTCGTCCTTCCCTAAATGGGAAGTACGGCTCCTTAACTATAACCAAGGAAAATAAGTTTTTACATACTTTACATCTAATAAAGCTTTAAGGAACTTCAAAATATTAGTACTTACTTGCAGCACTTCTGTCTTAAGACAACTAATTATATATTTGGTCATCATTTAGCACCATCGAATAGTAAATGATACAAAAAAACATTGTTCTAATAAAAACAAAATATACTGTATGGTTCTTACTCGAAATTTTCTAACATTTCCTCATTCCCCTATTCAAGGCGTCACCTGGCCCCTGACAGTAATAACCCAACACTCAAAACACGAGTTTAAAAGTGACGATTACCTGTCTACAAAGAATTTCTATTTACAACCAATCAGAGGCCATCACAGTCAACGCTCTGTTTCAGTTGCGATGCGAGGGTCCTTCCCTCACCCAGCTTCAATTGTATCAAGTATGACATACCAATCAGCTGATAATAATCATAGACCAGGCATTCCTTTCTCCCCGCTGTGTCACAAATGAAATGTTTACACCAGCACCAACAGAGAATAGACAATGTTGCCAGAGATTGTATGCTCGTAAGAAAGCACGCGAAATCATCACAGGTAAAATGGAGAGTAATCGTGAAGAAAGAAAGAAAAAAAAAAAAAACTTCACACTGGAATGTTTGGACATACAGAGTTCACATATTTGGCATCCATAATTATTACACTTATATGGACTTACGAATACAAAGTTACCAGATCATGATTAACTCCACTTGCTTCCATACCACTAACTGCATCTTAATTATTACATATCAATTGTAATTAATTTGAAAGCTCTTGACAATAGTCTCATTTTATTCACCTCCAGGGAATTTTATTCCAAAAATATTAACCTTTATACACCGGGCAGCGATTTGAACGAAATCGTAGACCCTCATGTTGGGGTCCCAGGTGAACCCCCTAATTATCATAGGGTAATAATTGACCCTTTGGTGGAAAGCTTGTGAATCACAGATTCTAACGACGTAACACTTGTGCAATTCCCGCCCTATTCATAGAAGAATAAACCAAAAAATCCTTTTTAAAATATGGAAAAATACAATTTGGGGGGCTCTGAGACTCAAAAAAGTTGGCCAAATTTGCCACTCTCCCCCATATAAGCAACAAGTATAGGAAAGGGGGGCAAGAGTACGCAAATTTTAATTAAACTTATATATTTTGGTAAAAAATAGTTACAACGGAAAACTTTTACATGGAACACAAAACTTGAACTCTCCTTTACGAAATGTGAACTCAACTTTTATATACCTCTATTCTTAGAGGAACTAGAACTCATAAAACGAAAACATTCAAATTCGTACTCTTGCCCCTATATGTGGGGCAAGAGTACGAAATCAAAGGGGCAAGAGTACGCACCCAAAAGAGCATTAACAATTATCACAGATGAAGGTGCCTACTCCTTTATATGATGTGCATTGTTCATGCCACCATTCGTGACATCTTGCGCACTTGATCCAGTCTTCTATTGGTGGATCACTGTAAATGATATTGCATAATGGACATTCGTACACTACTTCCTCACTGACCTGAAGAGTTGTAGCTACAACTTTGGTTGTAGCTTTCCTGGTGCAAGATGATGATTGCCTTTGCTCTTTGGAGGGCGCCGTTTCGAAAGTAAGTTCTGCTTGAAAGGAGACGATGTCAGAATCTCTGATTGACTTCGAGAAGATCAAGATCTACTGGTTGAGTGCTTGGTAGCAGTTGGAGGAGGACTGACAACCACCAAAGGAGTGCATGATGTAAATGGTCCACATAGGCCCTTGCTTACCTCCAGTAAAGATCTAGTTTACTGGTTGAAGGTTTGGTAACCGATGAACGAGCAGCCAGCAGAGAAGTGTTTGATGTGGATAATCCGCATGAGCTCCTGCTTGCTTCTAGTGAGGACCCAGTAATACTGGTTTAAGGTTAGGTAACAGATGAATGAGAACGAACAACCGGCAGAAAAGTATTTGAAGTGGACAGTCCGCATAAGCTCTTGCTTGCTTCTAGTGAGGATCTAGCGTTACTGGTTGAAGATTTGGTAACAGATGAATGAGAACGAGCAACCGGCAGAAGAGTGTTTGAAGTGGACAGTCAGCATGAGCTCTTGCTTGCTTCTAGTGAGGATCTAGCGTTACTGGTTGAAGATTTGGTAACAGATGAATGACAACGAGCAACCGGCAGAAGAGTGTTTGAAGTGGACAGTCAGCATGAGCTCTTGCTTGCTTCTAGTGAGGATCTAGCGTTACTGTTTAAAGGTTTGGTAACAGATGGAGGAGGACGAGCAACTGGCAAAGGAGCGTTTGCTCTGGATGCACCGCATGGGTCCCTTTTTACTTCCAGTGAATCATCCGATGAACGATTTTGGGCTCTATTCAGGTCTGATGCTTGATTTGTTGCTTCAGGAATGCTTTTGTCTTCAGACCTGGCTTATACATTTAAGTCTATCACATCCACAATAGAAGGAAGAAAATCTTCAATGAACACATCTGGATTCAGTAGGACAACTCCAGATTCTTGAAGGCTGGATACCAATGGTTGCAGCTTTGTAGTCATCATCATCATAGGTATTCTGCCTTTATTGGCAAGTCACTTGCCACAGCTGAGAAGCTTCCATGCTCCACGGTCCTCCACTAACTTCTTCGTCTTCACGTATGATCTTTCTGTTTTATATCATCCATTAATTGTAGTCTCCTTCGTCCCCTCCCTCTCTTTCCCGCCACCATACCCTCTTGGACGTCCCTCGTGATACCATATCTTCTTAGGCAATGTCCCAACCAGTTTCTCTTCCCCTTCCTAATAATATCTAAAAGTGTTCTTTTCTCACCCACCATTTCTAACACACTCTCATTCGTTTTCCGCTCGACTCAACCATTCTTCCATTCTTCTCCACACCCACATTTTGAAGGCTTCCAGTCGATTTTCATCACCTTTACGTAATGTCCACGTTTCCGCCCCATACAGTACAACACTCTACACGAAGCATCTTATGAGTATTTTTTTAGTAAGTCTCAGTAAACAAACTCGCAACTTGGAATTATGTGGGATGGATGATTCCTCATCCATTTATACACACACAGTTGAATACCAGGATTTCATTGGGTCAAAAAAAAGGAGCGATCTAATGGTTTCAAATTATGACTGGGATTTGGTGGTAAACTCAACATCACTATCCTATTTTGCCTGCAGAAATCAATCGCTTCGATTGAAATGTCAGAGGTCTGATTGTCAACAAGCAAAAATACCTTCTTCGTAACCGAATTTGATCGCACATGTTGGTGTAAATAATATAACCATTCTACGAAAAGTCGTGAGTTGATGAACCAGAATTAGATATTCCCACAAAACCTGGCGGCGAGCCATCGAATAATTCTTGTTTCATTTGTTTTGTGGAAAATATCTGGGGAATAAAGGAACCAGATGCACTCACCATGAAACAGCTGTTAGGTTAACTCCAAAATCACTAGATACAGTTTTATTCACAACTGATTGTTAGTCGACTTTTGGAACTTTATGAGGAACCATATTTATTCCAGTTTCGTACATGTTGTAGATATCCCGTGGAGAAAAGCCTTTTATCTTACAAGATCTTTTAGACAATTAAAAAAACATTCAACTTCTGGCTTGCTAAAACCACGAGCTCTCCCCAGACCAGTCTTTGAAGGCTGTTGCAAAGCAATTGTTAAATGTCTACGACGGAAAGACCGTCCAATCTCTTTCTGCCATTCGATTCACACGGCTAAAGGATATGGGGTACCTAGTTACGTTCAGCAAAATTGTATGCCATTCTTCGTAGATCTTTTAAGGTTAATTCATAGAAGAATTGATCCAGTAATGTGATATATTGCACTAATTCGTTCTCCACTTCTTCGGTAAATAGGCCTACTGGCTTTATTGTACCTAAAGACGTTGCAGATTCTCATTCAAAAAAAGAAAAAGAAAAATCCTTAATTCTCTTTATATCAGTAATGGGAATGCATAGGATTAAAAAAAAATCAGATAATATTTAGACCCTTTATAAAAATATATTTCCAGCTTATTCCATCAGTTACAGAATGCTTGTCACCTACGAGTGTAACTTGAAAACTTCTCGACCTATCCTTGATGAAGCTACATATTGTCAAATGTTAGGTTAGGTTAGCTTCATATATCTTTATAGAATCCCATACCAATCATTGGACTGATACCGCCTTATGCAGAGTCGTTTTAACGTATGATTACTAAAGGACTGACTACTACAGGAAACATACGGTATTCGAACTTTTTAGTATGGCACTAATCACGCGTCAGAACGACTCTGCATAAGGCCCATTGAAATTTATTACTGAAGACTACTGATATTTAAGATAAAAGAGGACAAAGCGTAGTATTTCTGAAACCTGAATAAAATAAGCAAGCGTAACGTTATTCAATAACTGCAGATGTCACTATCTCACACGTTTATCTGTTTCGAAAACTCAAACACCACCTTAGATACTGTTATGTAAGGAATGGTATTTAGTATAAAAATGTATCCCTCGTACATAAGAAAATATCAGGATTCTTCAGAATTCTTAACGTTAGAGGCTACATATTGGAACCAGTATTCGTAAAGTTTGCCGTCACTCTCTATTACAACGGAATCTACATTCTTTTTTGATTGTTAGTTCTAAATCAAATTGGATTCTTTTTCATAGAACAGAAGGGGCAAGAGTACGCACGCGTACCCTTGCCCCGTAGGTATCTGCGTACCCTTGCCCCCTCACTACACAATTGACTTTCCCGTGATGTTGTACAGCCAACTGTTGGAAGAAAGTCAATTTACTCCATCCTGTCAAACAATAGATATGTTAGAAACTAACGCGTTAGAGTACTTTGAAATCGTTATAAAATTGTGTAAGTTATTCATTAACTACTTATGTCCCAATATTATATCAAACTATTAGAAAAACATAAATTACCTAGATAGCTTGTAGTTTGCCGCAGCACACTCAAACTTGTTTAGGTTATAGACGCCATTAACATCAAACTCCACGTGACGCATTATTGCCATACGCGAATATATTCACCTGATTTTAGGGAATCTTATCCTTACCCCCCACGTACTCTTGCCCCCCTCTACTCTACTTCTGTAGAGTATTAGCATGTATTGGACTATTTCATTCCTTCTCATACCAATTTTTGTGACTGTATTCCTAAGGAAGAAATGTCCCCTCCCCCCCAAAAAAAAATACGAACTTTACACTCCTATCCACCGTAGTACCTCTACATACATAAAATGCATATCGGCGGCAAGCTTCATCCTTCAGGGACACATTGATACCAAAATTATCTTCATAGCTTAATTAGAGGTTGAGCTGTTTAGTTTTAAAGCATTGATGCAGCGGTTGCGTCCTTTGGCGTTTAAAGTATGAAGATGCCCTTCACCCCTCAAGATTTCGCACCCTTTTACAATACCAACAATATGATGAGCGACGATTCGTATTATATTAATGTACTTTAGCAGAAAGCGTATGCAGGCCGCAGGTGGCTCAGTGGTAGAGCGTTCACCTCTGGTGCATGGGATCCCTGGTTCGATCCTAGCTCGCGCCAAGTGAACTTTGCGGTGGACAAACGCCGTGTGCGTGGGTTTCCTCTGGGTTTTCCCGTTTCCTCCCACTTTCTTCATTCCACCATTTCATTCATTATTTCATCATCACCGTCTCCTTTAGCCTAACCGGCATAACCGTAAGACGTAAAACACATATTTCATTTCATTTCAGAAAGCGTATGCAGAGTTAACAATGTAGAATCGCACGCGACTCTGGGTTCTGGGGATGTGTGTGATACATTGCAAATACAGAGATTGTGCCCAAACTCCCAAACATTTACTGAGTCTGAAATTTATATGTATGTATGTAGCTGGCATACTGTTGCACACGGCCAGGGGGGGGAAATAAGTCATCGAACAACACAGAATGGAGAATACTTTGAAATCGTGGTTTAGAACGTAAATGTATATGATTATGAGAGAGTTTTCTACTTTGTTCAACAAGTTCGAAGTTAACGTGAGCTGTTCCTCTTCCTTAAATCAAGGTAATAAATGAGCCTTAAATGACGGTGACAACTTTCTGAAACGGAAATAATCATAATCTTGATATCCTGTATAATATGCATTCCATTATCGGAGTTCTTCTCAAGGGGGGGGGGGGGGGAGTGCATCTAATATAGTGCAGAAAATACAGTGCTCCACACTTAAAACGGGACTAAATTCGAAAGAGAAATAACAACTAAAACTTATCCAATGATTTCGTTTGTACTGAAAACATTAAACTGCAATCACTTCTAGTTATAATAGCAAAAGAAGAAGATCATTGGAGAGGAACTATATACTGTAAGTTTGAACACATTACCAACAAGATGTTGACTCTCATTACATCGTGTCGTCTTTCGAACAATGGCTTACCTGAAAAGAAAGAAATAAAATAAAAGATTACAAATTTCTCATAATCAGTATACTGATATTAAATTTTTAAAAAAATAATTTTGAAATAACACAAATTTAATTTTCAAACAACAGTTTTAAAGAAATCTACAAGTTTATCCATGAAATTGCCGAGAGAAATGTTTTAAACCTTTCGGAACGGGTGTGGGCCCGTGTGACACATGAACAGACAGCCAATCGGTGTGTTTCGGACGGGTGTGGTTTATAAACACACAGTTGATCACCCGTCGAGGACAGGTGTGTTATTTAAACACAGCATCTGAACGGATAGAAGGATGTGGTTTAAGTAGTCTCGTTTAGGTTTGTCAAATAAATAACTCAATACCCAGTCATACATTTATTTGTAGTATCACTATGTTAGCTAAATTACCTTATGGCATTTTAAGAGGCCCTAATCACTGCGAAATTAAAATACCGCTAATTTTACAGTAATTGCGTGATATCTTCCAATAGATTAAAGATAATTGAAAAGTGGAACAAGACCTCCGTAGACAATATTATTTTACATGAGATATCGTTATCAAAACTCACTTTCTACTTTCGATTTCCAACCATTTAGAAAATCGGCATTTATTTCCGCGTTTCTAAATAACTGCAAACGGAAAGTTGTGACTCGTGATAACGGTAACTCATGCAAAATAACATTGTCTAGGGAGTTCTTGTTCCACTTTTCAATTATCTTTTATCTATTTGAAGATATCACGTAATTACTGTAAAATTAGCGGTATTTTAATTTCGCAGTGATAGAGCCTCTTAAGGCTCGTTTGCGTATGTACTGACAAGCGAGTCTCACATTAACCCTTTTAAATTATGGCTTTCTTTTGGTAAATTATAGACTTTCAGTCAAGCAGCTACAGCATCATCCCTACTTATTTTAGGATCATAGTTCTACGTCATTCTCTTCAAACGGTACCATTCACATGTTTCCATCATGTATCTGAGGCGGGAAAATCGCGAAAAAAGGGGGATTTCTGGGTAAAAAATATCCTTTTTACCTCTTTGCACCTCTGGATCCCAGTTTGTTAACTCAGAGATCTTTTAAAAATCTCAAAACAGTAATCGGTGCAGTGAATGTTTGTGCAAAATTTCAATCTTCTAGGTGCAAAAGTAAGCCCACCAAAAAATAAAAAATAAATAAATAAAAAAATAGGCCTAACCATTTTTTTTTTTTCAGGATCTTAGGTAAAAATTTTCTGAGACATCCTATTTATCCTAGGCTCATGGTTCGTAAATCATTCTCTTCAGAATAGAGCAACCTTTCGGACGATACTATTCACATGTCTTCATCATGTATCTGGGGGCGGGAAAATCGCGAAAAAAAAAGATATTTTTTGTAAAAATATCCCCCTTTTTTTTAATACATTTTTGCCCCTCTGGACATCCATGTGTTAACGCAGAGATCTGGAAAAAAAATCTGTAAAATACTAATCGGTTGCACTGAATGTTTGTGCAAAATTTCAATCTTCTAGGTGCAAAAGTAAACCCGCTAAAAATAATCAAAATAGGCGTATCAATTTTTTTTTTTTTTTTTTAAGTTATGTCGTCATCACCCTCTATGTCTCGACACAGAAAGGCATGAAACCATACACAACTTGTTCTACAATGCCTCTATGCTTGAAAAAGAAAAAAAAGAAAAAAAAAGAAAAAAAAGAAAAACGAAGTAAAAAGTTTTATTGGTACTCTTTTAATCGAATAATGAAGGCAATACTTTAATACCTAAAAAATATTAACTCCAAAGAGTTAATGCAATAAGAAATTGTCGTCACTGGAACTCTTGTGTTTTGCCCTCACAGGCTGAGAGTGAGAGATTGAGGCCATTCCTTCTGAAGATGGAGTAAGATTTTATTTGTCAGCCTTTGAATAAAATCTGTTTAAATTCTTTTTTTTTTTTTTTCTAGAACAAGAGAGAAAATCGTTGAACCATTTATCAGTTGCCCTTGAGCCTAAGAAAGAATTAAAAGAAAAAAAATATATATATCTTAATGGATCTGGTTACGTGCTTTTCTTTCATTGCTTTTGCTTCTGCTCTTCCTGCGGAGATAATTTTCCTTCTAACTCCAACCAACAACGCATCAAATATAAGAGAGATCCCTTGAAACCGTCCATCTTTTGTGAAAGTAGGAGGCAGACAGTGGAAGCATCAGTCGTGGGAAACACTGGAGTCGAACGGAGTGCGAGGGAGGCTTTTGAGGTCACCTGAACAACAAGGAAATTGACAAAAAGGAAAACATGCTCCAGTTTTAATTTAGCTTTTTTCTACTACTAATTTTATATATATTTACTCGGGTAAAAACATGCACACAACGCATCCGCAGGACAACTGTATTAAAAATAAACCAGTTAGGTAACTTTGCCTCTTTTCATACCTACATTATACACTTTACTCGCATTTCCTACCGGAAAAACAAAGTTATGCACTTCCTATATACAGGGTGTTTCAAAATAACACCGATAACGTTGGGGAGGTGATTTCTGACAAGATAAGAAAAAGTATAGACCATCCTGGGTGCACAAATGCTTTTTTTTCGGAGTTACAGGCTGCTAAAAACATGAAAAAAAAAATTACTTTTAACATGCATAGTTCCACAACTATGAGACCTACCGTAGTCGGGTCAAGACTTCATTCCCGAAGCAGTAAGTGCCCTATCCAAATATCCAAGTTTCAGAATCCAGCGGTACTTCCGCGACAATTTTTATAAAGGTAGTTGGTGACTACTTCAAATTATATGCCCGTAGCCAAACTTCCTCTATAAAAAATGTTCCACGAGTATCTTAGGATTCTGAAACTGGGTAGCGCACATATTAGTTCCTAAGTGAAGTCTTGACCTGACTGCGGTAGCTCCCATAGTATTGGATCTATGGACCTCACTTTTTCATGTTTTCGCAGCTTATAACTCTGAAAGGAGGCAATTGTGCACTTAAGTTGGTCTATAGTTTTTGTCTTATCTTGGTGTCAGGAATCATCTCCCAAACGTTGTCGATTTTGTTTTGAAACACCCTGTATATTTCACAGAAAGATTGTATGATGTCAAACATGCTTAGCAGTTGGGAAGCCCTAAGGCTTCTAATCTTCACCGAGGATAGGGTTGTAAGATATTTCGATAGAAATGTCGATATCAAAAAAATATTATTCATCGACATTTTTTAATATTCGATATAGGTTAATATTTCGTTACTTTTTAAAAAAATTTATGTGCAATATTTTTTTTCAATATTCCAGTTTTCAATATTTTTAGTTTTTTGCTATTCCCATATTTTAAAAGAATATCTCACAACTCAGTTGATCGCAATTGTCACTGGAGTGTTTACATAGATAAGACTACCTCCTTGTTGATCGCCATACCTTTTAAACTTAGTATTAAATGTTATTCAACTTTCGATATTTCATATAGATACTTTAGAAAGTGCGATCCACTACTGTCATCCTTTACGAGAAATTGTGACTGTGGAAAAACGAGGCTTATCTGGAACTGGAATCTTCCAGCGACTGAGCTAATGAAATTGTCTGAAATCACACTAACATACAAGACCTAGATAATCAGCGAGCGAGGACAACAATTTACAGATTAAAAAGAAGAAGACACAAGATTACTACACGTCACTCAATACGTTGTTTGACACGTTTTCACAATGTAACTGACAGCGTTGGTCACAGACCATCAACTAAGCCAGATGGTATTCCTTCGCACGTGAAAGCATTCCTTCAGCTTCAGATACTCTTCGCTAGCTCCTGTGAAAATTAGTTTTATATTGTAATTGTGTTGTGACAGTTTCAAGGCTTCTTTAAGAAAAAAAACGAACTTGTTTGCTCTGTGGTCAGAGTCGTCTCAGGTTTAAAGGAAAAAAAAAAAAAAAAAAAACAGGCTGGCCAATTTTTCAAAGCGAAGGTAAATCGGGATACACTTGATATGCAACGAAAAACACTGCTAGCACATACAACTGTCATAATACACACCTGCAAAATCGTATATAAATAATCAACAAATTACATAACGGCAAATTAGAACAAGATTTTGGGGAAAATATATGAAATAAACCTGCTAAATGTTTATTTGAGATTAACGCTATGATTGGGTAGTACCTTCATTATTCGATTAAAAGGTACTAGAAGAAAGCTTTTACTTCGTCTTTTTTTTTTTCACGCCTGGAGGCATAGTAGAACATGTTACATTTGGTTTCACGCCTTTCTGCGCCGAGACATGGAGGGGGGGGGGGGTGATTACGTCATAACTTTAAAATAATGTAAAGCCCATTTTTAGTATTTTTAGTAGGCTTACTTTTGTACCTAAAAGACTGAAATTTTGCACACACATTCAGTGTACCCCTTGGTATTTTTTGGATGTGTTTCAGATCTATGCGTTAACACAGGGAAAGGGGGGGGGGGCAGAGTGAAAAATTAAAATGGGATATTTCGTAACAAAATATCCCTTTTTTGCGATTTTCCCGCCTCAGATGCAGAATGGAGACATCTTGATGATACCGTTTGAACGGTTGTTCTATTCTAAAGAGAATGATGTACGAACCATGGTCCTAGGATAAATAGGGATGTCTCAGGAAATTTTTACATTACATCCTGGTCTTTTCGGGTCAACTGGAGCATTGTGGGGATGTTCTTAGCTCATTTGTAATTTTTCTCGCCCTTATTATTCAAGATAGAAGCTTGGAATTTTGTACACACATTTAGTACGCACCTTAGTATTTTTCAGTTGATTTTGAGATCTGTGCGTTAACACAGAGGGGATCCAGAGGGGTTCAAATTTTGAAAAAAAAAATCAGAAAAATCCCGATATCTCAAACTTTCCTGCCTGAAGGATACGAGAGGGAAATGTGAATGGTACCGTTTGAAAGGCTGTTCTATACTGAAAAGAATGAGGCACAAATCATGATCCTAGGTTAAATAGGAATGATGCTGTAGCTACTTGGCTGAAAGTATAATTTACCTTTAAATAGCCAAAATTTAACCGAGAAATTTCACGAATCTTGTGAGCAACACTAATTACTGTATATCGTCGCTGCGCCTCGAAGAACCGTGAAGTGACATTTTTGTCGAAAATGAGTTATGTCGTCCAAATAAACATGAAAGCTGTCAGACTGCGTCCCTTATCTATTATATAAAAGAGAACGCACAAATCCTTTGTTAGCTCATCACGCTAATACGGCTGAACCAATTTCTTTCATTTTTGGGGGGTTATTAGGATTTGGACCCTAGATGGTTTTTATCATATCACTTTAATTTTTAATTACCAGTGTCTTGAGATAATTGACCATTCAAGTGTCCATAGCGTACAAATCCTTTGTTAGTTCATCATAGGTATAAAAATAAACGTATTTATATGCAACCCGCATGACCGTGTCACTCGGCGGGTTAACATAAATGACAGGCGCTATAATGTTAACATTTACTGCAATTTGAAAGCGAAAAAGTAAAAATTATCTAAGTAACAAAGTTTATTGCGTTCCGGGGTGACCGCAGCGAAGCGGGGTGAACGCTGCTAGTAATGTGATAAATGAATATTCAATTGTTTCGCCACAACAATGAAACAATAATCGATTGAAATTAAAGGTTTTAGGTTATCACGTATATATTGATTAATGTATACAAATCCTCTATGTGTTTATAAAGGCGCAAAATGTGCTACGTAAATACAAAAATAGTAATATAATATTGTTGAAGCAAGCTACAACAATGTTCAGTGCATAATATACGCAGAACCAATTTTATTCTATTTTTCAAGTGTTTCTGTGTATTTGGCAAAATTTTAAGAGTTTGCAATGTTTTTTCCTTCTGAATATATTTACTTGGACACGTATATTTAGATGGACAGGTCACGTAATTTGTGTGGAAAACTCGCGCAGGATGCAGAAAGCCTTTGGGTAGGAAGGATCTCTGGATAGGCCTACAGGAACGAGATAAGGAGTTAAATGGAACAAGATCTTTGAAAGCGATATTGCATCGTTTGATCTAATTCTCATTTCACTTTTCCAGTTATGACATAGATATGAAAATATGTGTCGGTCATTTTAGACAAAATAAGAATATTTCTTTTACCTAACCCTAGTTTTGACTAGCATGGCGTCTAACAAAATAAATTATGAAAATGGATGAAAATTACAAATTTCCTTTACCTTCTCGAAGTTCAGATTTTAATTGGCAGGGCTTCAAAAATCTTGCTTGCTAGTACTAGCCAGCCAAAACATCTATTAGCCAGACCATTTTGCAGTCAGTGTTTACACCCGCCAAATGTAAAAAAAAGTACTGGCCCGTGGCGAGCAGGAAAGTGGATTTTTCAAGCCCTATTAATTGGCCTTCGGACCAATTAGAAGAAAACAATTCCCAATTATACTGATCCCTAGTTTTATGAGAACGCTCAACTTTCTAGTTTTCTGAATTTTTCAGTTTCTGAGCTTCTGATTGTTATTTATTTCAAAATTTATCATCTCGTTTTTTTTTTTTTTTCTTCAAATCAGCGATTGTGATCCAGAGCCATTGGAAGTGAAAGGAAAATTGTACAAGACAGATTTCGTTTTACGTTCCAGGGAGTGACGTCTCCAATCTCTATACGGATAATAATCTTTTTAATTGTTGTTAACATGGTGAAACTTCACAGGAAATATTGTGTGGTCTCTGTGCCAATAGTAAAGCAGACAATCTTGATGCCCCACAACTTCGAGTCCTGGTTGGGTAATATTAAGGACGTCTCTCATGTGTTCTAAGCTCTAACAGATTGGCGAAGTTGTTGGGAGAAATGTTTTCCAAGGCGGCCTACAGCATACAACAAAGTTTGTTTTTAATCTTCAGTTATGATTTGATTGATTTAGTGTCCCTTTCAGCAACGACGCTATATGAGACAAGGATCCATCGCTTAACGTGGGATGCTAACTACATGAGCTTCCACAGTTTTGAATTACGAATTGTATTGGCTGTTTACAGGGCCGTCGAGAAACGTTCGGTAAGTTCCACTTAAGTGACAAGACTTGTAATGAATAACAGGTTCATTCATCCGTTAATTACAGAAATATACGATGATCTTATGTTGTCTTCCCAAAATATCTATTTCACTGTTTTTTTCTTCATAAATTTATCCTGAATTTGAAACATGCTTTTCATTTTTATGTATACCGTACTAGATACACAGATATGAAGAAAATATATACACACAGAAAATATATCAGATGTGACTCATGGTTGTTGATAAGTGGAGTATCCAAGGGCGCCTATCAGGGGGGCAAGGTGGGGCGCTCGCCCCCCTAAGAGGAAATTATACTTGGGAATATCGAAAACCCAATAGAATTTTTACATTAGTTACAGCAAAATTTGAAACTATATTTGAAACGTCGCTTATACTTGCCTCCCCCTTGAAAACCACAACATGGGCGCCCTTGGGAGTATCTAAATTCTCATCTTTAAAATAATGATAAATAAAGTAACGATTGGAAATTATGAGCGAAAATGCAGTGAGGTAATAGTAGTTTCCACCGAGCTGAACAGATGGCTCTGCCTGCAAGAGGCACTTCAACGCCATCTAACAAGTTACTTATAAACCTTCAGGAAGAATAGTACACCGCATTGAAAAAAAAAAAAAACTGCAGTTAAATCTGATACACGTCAGCACAAAGGAGTATAATAATAAATGATATCTTATCGCTCGTGTTTTGAAGTTTGAAGCAAAGATAAAATTGATCAGCTGTTCCACACAAAGCTCAATTCACCTTAATGAGAACCCATATTCCACGACTTTATTTACCTTTCAGTTTTCAAAAGTAAAAAGAAGTGGCAAAAAGATTGGATTCGATTTGAGTGGTAGAACGATAGCTGGCTTAATCATTGTCTCCCTTAACCTAAAGGGCATAATTGAAGGACGTTAAACTGAAATATTTAATAAATTATTACACTTCTGGATAAGAGGACCAGCCGCTCCACTCTTTTCAGCACCGAAACTATTTACATACGTCTGATAAGTGTGTCCCGCATAAGGCTTATCAGAAGGTGAGAACCCTAGCTGTATTAACGGACTGTAATACACAGCGATCCCTGCACCTACGAATATCACAATAAGTTTACATCTCTCACTCTAAACTGGTACGTTAGAATCTGATCCTTTGCTGGGTAACCACATAAACAGAAAAGTTGATATAATTATAACAGGTTGATCAGAATATTCTGATTCAGGATAAATTCCAAGCAAACTAATTATATAAGAGCTCTTGTAAGGAATTCAGCACATATCCTTAACGCTTGGATTCACTTCAAAAACCTTCCACCGGGACGCGGAAGAAAACAACAGTCAACATTTCGCAATCACCTTCTCCCCTTGTAATTAATCTTCATTCAGTACGCAGCCATATATTAAAATTACGTTCGTTCTTTATCTGCTCAAATACAATCAAACATTTACTTCAGTGGTTCCCAACATGGAGTGTATGAAGAGCGACGAGGGGAGGATGGAATGCAAGTGACTGCTAGAAATGAACTACTTTCGTAATTACAATTACTACAAATTTTGTAATATAACAGGAGGAAAGGTAGCTTAGTGATAGAGTGTGTAACTCTAGCGCTAAGAATCCGTGGTTGGATCTCATGTCAAGTAAATTGATGTACTAAAAAAAGTTTGATACCCCATTTGATTAAACAGTCCTCATCCGTTATGAGTAAATTAAATGTTGTGTATTTCTTGATGAAAGTGGCTCTTAAATTCCACAACTCTCTGTAAATGTGAACTGAAACATTTAAGTGAAGCTTAAACCAAAGTTAACATAGGGGCCTATGGCATTTGAATCACATTCAACACGTCAAACTTACAAAGAGTTCGACACCCGTTAATTTGTGCATTTGCTTCAATTTTAAAGGTCACTTGCAAGTTTAAATTGTCAAATTTGAATTAAACTTTGACGTTTATCTTGCATAATTTGCATTACATTAAAGTCAAGTTAACTGTATTATCTGGGATTAAGATAGGACAAAAAAAAAAAAAAAAAAAAAAAAAAACCGGAATAGCATACGGTAGTAATTGTACTTCTGTAGAAAGTGTCACCAAAGAAATTGAGGAAACTCTCTTTCAGAGTCGCCAGTGTCAAGATAAAGAGGATTGAACTTGCTCTTTGTCTAAGACATTAGCAACAATATTAAAAGAAATAATAATAATAATAGTTATGAACATTATTTCTTTTAGTATTATATTTTTCTTCTTAATTTGATTGAATTTTCTGCTGATGAGCAACGAAATTAGATCTGTAATAAATGAAACGATTCTTAAGATAAAGAAGGCAAAGTTAATTAAAGAAATCCATTAGATGTATTTACAGATACCGAAATAATATTGTTTTAGTTCCGTTTCAGATATCACTTGGGCGCAGATGCACATAATTCCATTAAAATTTTTTGAAACATTTTTTTTAATCTATTGTATGTTCTAGTTGATCATTCTTTTTCCTTTTTTTTTCTTTAAATAAACGTATCTGTGGTTTCTTTAGGTGGAATAGGGTTCATAATTAGTGGTGTAAGAGAGCTAAATGTTTATGACCGCAAAAACCGAAACTTCCTCGTTCGAACCTTGTCCTGCGCCAAGATGATTTAGTTAGTGTTACATGAAATTAAATTAAATTAAATTAAATGTTCTTTTGGCTAAAAGATCGGATAATTATGAGAAATGAATAATCACATAGCCACTCACTCACTCTATATCTATCTACATCTCTCTCTCTCTCTCTCTCTCTCTCTCTCTCTATCTCTCTCTCACACACACACACACATACACAGAGAGAGAGAGAGAGAGAGAGAAAAGTTCTGTGCACCGGGCTCCAGGGCATGGATACGCCGAATCCAAATTTCGAAACCCCAGGATGATAGATTTTTTTTTTTTTTTTAATGGACGAAAACCTTTAGCGATTTTGTAAGGAGGATACACGGAAGACAGCCATACAAAAAAAGAAGTTGTGTACAGCAGTTCCGAGGACATGGATTCTATGTATTGCGTTATACAGAATCCAAATTTTGACACCCCAGGACGATTGAGAGTGTCATTTTTTTTTATGGGCGAAAAACGTACGTCCTCCCTATCCAAAGTAGCTCAAGGTTTTCGCCCATAAAACAAAACTGACACTGTCAATCGTCCTGGGGTGTCAAAATTTGGATTCTGTGTAACAAAATATATCGAATCCATATCCCGGGGTCCGATACACAGAATATTTTTTAAAAATTTTATTTTACTATATTTATTTATTTTTTACTTTATTTTCATGTTTATTTATTATTTTTGCGTGTGGGTGTTATGGGAAGAATTGGTCGAACGAGAATCTGGGCGAACGAGAGTTTTCTCCGGATTGTCATATTTTCTCCCACTGTCTTCATTCCAGCATTTAGTTCGGAAAAGAACCAGGGACCTGTTGCACCAGACACAAGCACCCTACCGCTGAATCATCGTGTCAAATGACCACCATATACAACACTTTTCAATGTATTTCAAGGAAGTCGTCAAATAAATTTGATTGATTTGCTTTTGAGTGTAGTTTCTCTTTCAGCGGCGAGGCTATATGACACATGGACCTACAGCTTAATGTAGGGCCCGAATCACATGAGCTGTCGCCAGGAATCGAACTCTGGTCTCCTATACCAAAGAAGCTTAGCCACGAAGGAGCTTGAAAGTTATCGATATAACCATGTGGTCATTGTAAACTGTAAAAAAAAAAAAACTATTAGAACGAACATAAAGGAAACAAGAAAAGAATTTAAAGACAAACCTGGGGAACCATTACGTATTGGTCATCGCAAAATTTGCACATTGCAGGCAAAGCAAAGAAAACGTACCAACAATCATTACCTCTGGTGCGTGTGTTCCGTGGTTCGATCCCCGAGCAAGTAAGCTCGTGGTGGACAATATCGTGCTCGTGGGTTTTCTTGGGACACTCCAATTTCCTCCCACTTTTCATTCCACCAATTCTTCCGCCATCATTCATTTGCATTAATTATCGTCTCCCTTAGCCTAACAGGTACAATCGTGGGACGCTCAACTCAAAGATTTCATTTCATATCATAAACCATAAATTTTACGATGCGTTGACGCAAACTTAGAAATGATAAGGGCCTTGGTAAATCTTATACGTATTTAAAAGATATTATCCTAACATTGACTTTGTGAAACTGACTCAATAAAAAATGCCGAAAACCACTGACAACATAGCCAGGCGCGGAATTGAAATCCAGGACCTTCTGACTGAAAGCAAGAACTTTTAATGCTTATGTATGACCATTATTTCTATTTGTAACATCAGAACGACCTTACAGATTAATGCATAAGCAATAGTTCATAGTACAGCAAGAATCAATACCTTACTTCCCTGGATACTACGAATTTCATTTGTAGGACAACCCAAAAGCATAAAAGAACATTAAAAGCATAACAGCAATTTACACATATGGTTGGTACCTTGAACACGGTTGTGGTTGTCTACGGGGCCAGAAGAAACTAATTTTAAAAGCATAATAAAGTATAATTTTAGAAAATAAAGCATAATTTAAAATATATAGCATAATTCTGCGAAAATTCTGTTTAACCGTAAATTTAACACACTGTATTAATAATTTTTAAACCAATATTCACATTGCAAAATCATTGGAGAACATAACAATGCAACAAACGAAAAGTTTATTTTTATTTCTGTTAACTTTTCGATGTAATTCTTTGATGTGGAGGAAAAAAAAAAAAAAGGAAAAGGGGAAGAAAAGTTTCCGCTAACAATGAATAGTACACAAGAACTTCACGTTATGTGTACCTCTTGAACTTGAGCACTTTCTGTACTTTTGGTGGTAATTTTACTTTCCCTTTCTGTATATATGCATCTCTAAGGCTTATAAAAGTGATAGAAAAAACTGACTCAAGTGAAATGAAATGAAATTCTTGAGTTTTACGTCCGACGGTTATGCCGGTTAGGCTAAAGGAGACGGTGATGATGAGAGATGAATGAAATGGTGGAATGAAGAAAGTGGGAGGAAACGGGAGAACCCCGAGAAAACCCACGCACACGGTGTTTGTCCACCACAAAGTTCACTTGGCGAAAACTGACTCAAGTAAAGCATACCTCTATACAGTGCGATTAAGTAGAAAGTTCATTAAATATGAAAGAAACTGATTGCATAAAATACTCATAAATAGATCAAGATATTTAGAATATTTAATGTATAAAACTTAGTAAATATTATACATTATACACGATTAATGTAAAAGACTGATTGAAATTAACAATAAAGCATAATTTGGAAAAAAAAATAAAGCATAATTTAACAAAAAAAAAATAATGTGGGTTGCTGTATTCATTTGGTTATTTGGCAGGTTTAATACTCTGTTTAGATGTTGAGCCTGTCTGAAACATAAATCTAACGAAGCCTTTAAGAAAAACATGGATCAAAAGATGGCGATCGTGGCCAATAATTAATTTTTTGGATCAGAGGCCACAAAATTTTTGAACGACCCTTAAATCGAATTTTCGTATCTTCTACGGAATAAGCACACCATACTGACTTACGCGATAGTTAGGCTTTGGCTACACTATATGTAGTTTTTCCAGATATAAGACTTACAAGAAAATTTTTGATTGTATATTGGATCTCTTGATCCAAAAATGTAACACGTGAAATAATAATGATACCCCAATGAGAATTGAACTCGAAGCCACAATCATAAGAAGCACTGTGTTAGCCATTAACTTACACTTATCCCTAACAGAAATTATAGGTATGGGCCACCACCTTAAATCAATTTCTTAAACTAAATTACATTATGCTACTATTCTTACTGAAACATTTATCTTTGAAGCATCAACAAAATTATAAATAGTTTTTTTTTTTTTTTTTTTTGAAAATATCGTCCGGAAAAGAAAACTCATTCCAAAAGTAAACTAGTCCCAGATTGTTTTCTTTCATGATTAATACCTTATGCCATATATTACGGTTATGAGTCAAATATTTGTTTATGAAATATCAACATATTTGCGATTTGTGTTTGAGGAAATTGTAAAACTCACCCCCCGAAGAAGAAACTATCGCCTGTGGATTTTCTTAAGACAAATGAGTTATGCCATAGTGTTAGGTTATTAATTAAACATCTACTTATAAAAAGTAACAAAATCACCTGAATAATCTGAGAAAAAAGTACATCCCAAGAGTAAACTAACCTTCTGATTTTCTCCCAGAGAAATGACTTACACCCTACTATATGGTTGTCAACGAGTTATTGATATACGTATAAAACACTAACAAAATCGCTCCAGCCATTCTCGAGAAAATCTTATTTAATTTTCAACTTTCACTAAACCATCATTTCTACGGGTAGAAAAAATCTACCCCCTCCCCTCCATATCTAACTAACTCTATGGCTTATGGAACCCGCAGGTTCAGCGCCGCGTTCACAGAAGTTCTTCACTGACTTCTATCCTTAGCCAATTGGATCCAGTTTCTATCTTGTATTTCTATTTCTGCGAGACCCATCTTAATATTGTCCTCCCATCTACGTCTAGGTCTTCCTAATGGTCGTTTTCCGATTGCATTTCCAGTTAAAACTTTGAAATCATTTTCATTTTCTTTCATTCTGGCTACGTAACCTGCTCACCTGAACCTCCTACACTTAACCCTAACAATGTTTGGTAAATGGCATGAGTCATATAGTTCCTCGTTATGAAGTTTCCCCTCATTCCCGTTTCTCTTGAGTCCGAATATCCGTCTTAGGATCCTGTTCTCAAATACTTTCAGTCTACGTTCTTCGCTCAGAGTAAGCGACCATGTTTTGCAACCATACAGCATAACAGGCATGATTACCGTTTTGTATATTTTAAGCTTCAAGTTCCTCGACACAATTCGCGACGATAAATAATTTGAACTGGATAGTAACACGAATTACATTATTTCAGTTTACATTTAATTTTTTTTCCCCTGAATATGACCCTGGTCTGTTAATAATGATCCTAGATATTTGGAAATATTCACTTTATCGAAAGTATTGTTTGATATTTTGACGCATCCATTATTTCCAGTATTACGTACGATCCCGACAAACCGCCAAGTATTTAGTTTCCCTCCCCCTCCCTAGAAAATCTTATAAAAACTTTAAGTTTAAAATATGATATAGACAGGTCGAACTGTATGATCTCTTGGGGAGTGTACATATACTGAAACGGACAGACGGACAGACATCCAAAAACCACTCTTTTCGGCACATAGGAAACTTTTATAAAAATTGCTGACATCTCGAATTCGATTTTATTTTCAGGTTCACCAGACTTTCTTCCCTCCTATCGACACTCGAAAGTACTCTAAAAAAAACAAACCACAACTGAAATAATATTTTTAAAAAAATCCCTGTTACTTTGATTGTGAAATCATATTCGATATGGCATAGAAACAAAATGCTTTAACACGTAGTAGACAAAAAAACATGTCAACTTTCAGATCCAACCTTATTCCCGGAAATGTATATTACATTACATATCGTTAGGCTTTTTATTTCTCTTGTGGTAGGTCTATATCTTAAGCAGCGATTAAGTGTTCTTGTCAGATAAAGAAATCAGGCTTTCACTCCGTTCGACATGGAACCGGCTACACGAAATCAACTGATGCAGAGATTATCTTGGTTTCACGTGAACTACAAAATATGTCCATTGTTCTGAGCTGCTTTGCTGATAATGTACTTTTTTTTTTTTTTTTTTTTTTTGTAATACAAAACAGCCACAATGACAACCGTCATATTTTAAGGTTGATGACCGTCACATGCGATAAACAAATTACACTATTTTAAAATCATTCAGTGATTTAACCAAGCACTGCACGAAAGAACAACAAAAAAAAAATGACTGAAAGCACTATAGTGCAGGAGAGTCTTAACCACTGGTATAGTGGTTTGCGCATGCACCATTGGTAAAAAGAACCTGGGTTTGATTCCCGGTAGGAGAGCAGGAAATGCAGTTAGGATTTTAGGATTTGGATTTCTGGGCTTTCGGCATCTAAGGCCATGTAGCCCTTCACGATTTGAGGGATGACGTCCCTCGGCGAGCACACAATCCGGGGAAAGGGAAGGAAGAAAGGATTGGGAAAGGAAGGAAGCGGCCTGGGACCTATAAGTTAGGTACCACCCCAGCATTTGCCTGGTGTGAATGAGGAAAACCCAGGAAAACCTCATTCAGGGTGGCTGGCCTGAAAAAGCTGTTACACTTTTTCGACCGAGTGACCCCACCGGGAATCGAACCCGGGACCGCTCGCAGCAGGAAATGCATTACGGTAGTTCAAAGTTCACTATGAATTGTAGGTCCACTTCTCATATATTGTCTCTATGGTGCGAAGGAACTAAACTTTAAAAACAACAATGTATTACGGGAGAAATATGTGAAAGTGTCCGGTCTACTTATTAAGTTCATTTAGTGATGGAATGGAAACAAATTATCCAATTAGTCAAGTAACACTCATCTGTACGAAGCTGAAGTCCCACATTACACTGATTTTCCTCATGTAATATGTGCAAGAAATTTCTCCCATGGCCAGTTGCTTATTTAGGGAGTTATCGGGCTTAAGCTCCCCCCCCCCCCCCGCCCGAAATAAATCTGTTTAGCTTTTCGCACTCCACGTACAACAATAATCCTTCTTACCATTTCTAAGAATTTCATTGACTTTCCATTTTTTATGCTCTTTGTTCAGAAATAATATTCTATTTGTCAAATATAGATTGCATGTAAGAACTGCGTTCTTTATTTCGTCCATTTTACTCTTCTGTTTTTTCTTAGTTGTTACTTTCTTTCGTTTCTCCCATCATACTTTCGACCGTTGTTAGTTGTGATTTCAGTAACACCAAACCTAAGAGGAGCTGATAAGCGAAACGTGTTGCACTCCAACTTACACGGATATCAACATAAAGGGACTTTAGTTATTAAAGCAAAGAAATATTTACACCGTTTAGTTATAAAGAAAGGTAAGTGTTTGAATTAAATAAAATCAAGAGCGAGAAATAAGAAGCCCAGGAAATTAGGAAGCCCAGGAAATTAGGAAGCCCAAGAAGATGCTTCCTTTTTCTTCTATGAATAGAATAAAAAGATAAAATTCACTGTTAAATTCTTGTATGTATCATATCACATATGATTCACCAGTTTGCAATTGTTGCCATTAAAATTTCAATTTATGCGTAAATTAAAATATATTTAATTCTCAAACTCAGGTGGGCAATTGCCCCCCCTCCCTGCTTCCACATGTTGTGCATAGCCTCCCCGAAACCAAATCCCAAATACGCCACTTCTCACGGTATAAATTATGAATTCCTAGAAATTGTGATTCTTCGTTTACTTATCTCCGTATGGAAGAGAAGATCAATTATTATTGTAAAATGTGAAATCTTTCATTTTACTATTATTATAGAGGAATCCAGGTAGGAAACTTTGTTTTTGCCTAAGCTAAAAGCATTGACCCATTCACAATAGTGTTATATTAAAAAAAAGTTAACTACAAGAAACAGCGCCATTTTTGTAGTGTTTAATTTTTTTCTTTGTAAGGAAAAAAGTGTTTGTCAAGCACTACAGGCGTTGTTTGTTTCTTATGTAATAATAATGAATGCATGGCGTAATGCCACCTGAAGAGTCTGATGGAATGTGACATGACGTCAGTACAAATTTCTTCTAAGCATATTCGAAACAACAACCCCCTCTCCTCTTCCGTTTAATATTTACGAGGACTCAGCGACTGTCCACACAAGGTTATACCTTTATCTAAAATGGAAAATAAACACTTTCTTTGGATGAAGAATTGTACATAGAACTCGAAATATCCTTTAACAAATAGAGAAATGAATCGTTGACTGTTAAAAGGAGGTATATTCCATTTGAGCTAGAATGCACATATCCCCTTTTAACAATGACATGCAACCATAGTAACTGAATACATTCTTATATCATTAAGGCTCTTGACACCGACCCAGCATTACTTACATATATTCATTTATCCACTTTCGAAGAATCACATACACGGGTATCATTTGGGGAGAGGGGAGAGCAAGAGGATACTGCCCAACTCCTGAGTTTGACATATTTTTATCAATTGTTTACAAATCGGCAAAACCGGTTTCTCGAAAAATCAAAAAACTGACATTTCAGTCGGTTTCGATGTTGTTCAAAAGTTGGTTCGGTTTTTCACTCAAATCGTTTTTGCTTTTCTCAAATAGTTTTAAGTAGTCTTGCATACCGTAATATAATGCTTTCAACTTTGGTACGAGTGGTTCTGGGATCGATTCCCGGTGGGGATACTGGGTTAAAAAAAAGTGTACAGCTTTCCCATGCTAGCCATTCTGAGTGAGGTTTTCCTTATGGACTGAAACAGTGTGACGTCACATCCATCTCGTTGCCACGGTGATCGTAGTTTTATTTTCTAAACAACCACTCGCGTCTCTGGCATGTAAAATTTGAGGGGGACATCAAACAAAGTGATTTAAACGATACTACTTAGCAAACCTTGTTTATTATCTTCGATTCCATTTGTTTTACCTTTCTGCTTACCTTCACGGACCACATGAGGTATATCAAGAACTCTGTTATAATCGTTTCACAGCCTGAATATTATATTTCAAATAAATATAATAATTATTATTAATATGTTATTGTGTCGTTAGTGAATAAATTAAATTAAAATAAAACATTGAATATTTTGTACTTCAAAATATTGAGGGGACGCGTCCCCCTCGTCCTCCCCCCCCTTCGCCAGAGACGCCCGTATAAACATGGCCTAACAATAAGAACGTAAGTACAAAGCGAAAACAGTGACATGTTGACTTCCGGATTGCAAATATTAGAGTAAAAGAAACACTTGTATGTGTTTTAAAAAATTCAATGAATGAAACTGCGAAAACATAGAAAAAGCAAGCAACTACGTAAATCAGGGTTTCTCAACCTGGGGGGCGCGAACATAAGCGGAAGAGAGGAATGTAATTAGAATCAAATACCGAATAATATTTTTAAATATTATTTTGATTTCTTTTTCTGATAGGCATATTTTTATTTTTATACATAATGTTGAGAACAACAAAAAATAGGTCTACTGAACAGTTTCAATTGGTACAGAGTTGTTTAAATATGTATTTAAATGAAAGGAGTACGATGTAAAACTAATTTGAAACTATCGAGAACTACATATTGGAATACCAGAAAAATACTAATGCAACAGAACCTGCATACCGAAATACAATTAAAATTGAAAGCTAATGAGATACCTGAGCATGGTGTGATTTCACTAGTGCGGCAATGTCCGGTTCAATCTTCGTGACGCACATTATCAAGTCATTCAAAATACTCAATAACTTTTTTTAAACAACTGTCCAAATTTTTAAAAACCAAAATTAGGATGTAGCTAAAATGTAGCTTTACAGATTTCCATTTTTTCGAAAACTACGCATAAGTTTTTATAGTCACCATTAACATTTTGTTCGGCTCAACATTATCGAAAGGAAAAGGAATGAAGACGTACTAAAGGAAGCAAATGAAGGACGACAGATCATGAAGATAATAGGAAAAAGAAGAAACAGTATGCTTGGCCATCTTATTCGGCACTCCGATTGGATCACCGTGTTGATAGTGGGAAAGGCAGAAGGAAAACCAGGAAGAGGATAGAATATCTAGACGCAGTTACGAAGAAGATGCCTTATCAAAGTATAAAACAGCTCTCCCAAGCAAGAGAAAAGTATTAAAATTTCCATGTTGCCCACCAACCTATGGTTGAGGTGAACAAGATGATGTCTGATCTCTGGACTGCTTTTATTATTATTATTATTATTATTATTATTATTATTATTATTATTATTATTATTATTATTATTATTATTAGTATTAGTATTATTTTTATTATTTTTATTATTATTATTATTATTTTTATTATTATTATTATTATTATTATTATTATTATTATTATTATTATTATTATTATTATTATTATTATTATTATTATTATTTTGAACATTAATAATATTGTGGCATTTTTGAATTGAGGTGAGAGTATCTTAGAAGGCTTCCTTGCCGCTACTGCCTCTCAGTTTTCATCAAAGAAAATCCAGCGGCCACGGTGGCTCAGTGGTAGAGCGTTCATCTCTGCTAATTGGGGTCCTTGGTTCGATCCCACCTCGCGTCAAGTGAGCTTTGTGCTGGACAATAACCGTGTGTGGGGGTTCTCGGGGTTCTCCCGTTTCCTCCTCCTTTCTTCATTCCACCATTTCATTCATTTCTCGTCACTGTCTCCTTTAGCCTAGTCGGCATAACCGTGAGACGTAAAACTTAAAGATTTCGTTTCCAAAGAAAATCCATATTTCTCAGCTAGTTCTGTAATCTTGTCGACAATTTAATAATAATAATAACTGCAATTACAAAAATGTCCAAAGCATTCTTGTTTTGTGGTTGCACGTGCATTTGTTGCAACACCAGTCGTCCACAAAGCGAAGTACTTGAATGCGTAATTCTATGATTCATGTAACAGCGAACATAAAAAAAAATGAAATGCCAGCAATTCTGTTGTTGGCATTGCGGAAGAGAGAATAAACAGCGGAAACGACCATTATAGCCTTAGTAACCTGTTTTGTTGAAAATGTTGACAATCTCCGCTTACCCCTGAACTTTATGATTGGTTAGGTACGATATACTGACGTAAGTGAGCTGGTTATTCAATGCATGTTTAGCACAAGAGTAGTAAACAAATACATTCATACGAGATTATATGTCTTAGTCCGTGTTGCACAGACGATGTTTTAATTCTTCCATGCACCATCAACTTCCGTTGTTGTTGATTCAAAACAACAAAGGTGGTATTGATGCTTCTCAAATCACATCCATGACTTCAACAGTCTATAAAATTATTCTTGGTAGGAGGGGAAAAAAGAGGTGATAAAGTTCATAATAACTGGCGTGCAGATGTCACATTATAAATTGCCTCTACTTCCAGTTAGATGATGATTTGAGTACACTTATGAAAATAGGTCATGGGTTCAAATCTGAGACATTACCAGAATTTGGAGAAATGAAAATCAAGTCTTCAAAAGGTTACAGGAGACGGATGATTAATGAAAATGAAAGATTATGGAAGAACTGGTGGAATGCCAATGTGGGAGAAAATGGGAGAAGCAGATGGACACTGTTGTCCACCATGAACTTATATGACTCCAGGTGTTCTCCCAGAAAATCTTGTCAAGTAGGAAGGGGAACAAAAGACGAGGCAGGTGCATTGGGGCATTTTTCGGCAAAGAATGTGTCCTGACGAGAATGAAATATAACTGCAATTTATTTTTATCTTAGCTTTAGGGGTGAGACGAACGTGCCTGAAAAAAAAAACTGCATGTATCGAAGATGAAATCTTACAGTCTAACGTCCCACGATTATGCCTTTTCGGAAAAGGGAAACGGATGATTAAGGCAAATGAATGACCATGGAAGAATTAGTGGAATGAGAATGTGGAAGGAAACGGGAGTACTGCGAGAAAACCCACGGACACAATGTTGTCCACCACAAACTTATTTGGCTGTGGAGGATAGTCACGATCTACCAAAAAACTATCAAAAGATAACGAGTTGTTATTCAGTAAAGTGAAGTGCCCTGTATATGAGATATAAGGGCTGTGCAGTGTATGGATAAGGCTCCACAATTAAAAAGACATTGGCACATACAGCGGTGTAGCAGTCAAGACAAAGTTTCGGCCGCCCAATTTCCTCAGATGAAGACTTTGGGATGGTCTAGAGTTCCACACGAGACAGAATTTTAGTGGACAATATGAAACGGGGCACAGCTCTTCGAATAAACACTTTCCGATGCAAGATTTTTTTTTTTTTTTTTTTTTTTTTTTTTTTTTTTTTTACAATACATTTTGAGACGAAACAGCCTGCACTCTTGTCTCGTAAGCAACTTATGTTATTAATACATCGATAGTTATCAAGAACTCGCCATCCAGCAGTAAGCAATTGAAGCTTGAACGAGAAAAAAAATCTGTCTTCCTCCTGTAAATAAAAATTCTAAAAGAACTGAAGTTGACTGGGGTCACCCAATACCATTCAAATAAGCTTCAATGAACAATTTTAAAAAATAATATTTATATCCTTGAAATGAAAAATGACCTAAGTAGTCATATTTCTAAAAATGAATTTGAAAAATAGTTTTGCTGAAACAAGAAAAAGAAAAAGGCACACCTTGGGGACCAGACTCCTCAATGACGAAGTAGCTCAAGTGGTAGAGCGCTGGCTTTGCATTCGAAAGTTCGTGGGTTCGATTCCTGCTGCCGACCATCCTGACTGGAGTTTTCCAGGGTTTTCCTCAGTCCTACCAGGTAAATGCCGGGATTGTACCTAATAAATAGGCCCTGGTCGATGCCTTCCCAAATCATTTCCATTGTTATTATTGTTGTTGTTAGATATCCAGTGTAAATTGGCCTCTGAGCTGTATCTGGTAATTGTTAAATAAATATCAGGAGCGAAACAATATATTCACATTTAAAAATCTACATACTTGTGACAGTTTCGCCAACTAACACTTAAGCTTCATCAGACACTATCACAATATATTGATAGTGTTTGATGAAGTCAAAGTGGTAATTGGCGAAACTGTCACACGTATGTAATTTTAATGTAAATAGGCCTATATTGTTCTACTCAGCAAATTGTTTGTGTTTAATTATATAGCAAGCAAAACTTCTACTTATCAGGAGGCTCAAAAGGGTCTCAGCAGGGCCGGATTAACCCATCTGGAGGCTCGGGACTAGAAATAAATATGTGGCCCCTGCTGACTTCGCCTATTACATTCCTGTGAAAATACAGTAGGAACGTTAAGGGTATAATGTTTCATAATTTTGGTCATATTTTATTTTATGATGATGATTGTACCTGGTATGACTCTTCTTAGACAGCCGGTTGATATTTTGATCAGAGTGGAGGCTTCCTTCCACCTCGAGGCCCGGGCCTACAGAGTCTCTAAGCCCCTGCTTAATCCGTTTTTGGGTCTCAGCTACAAGGTTCCAGCGTCTACCGCATTGGAACAAGACGGATAACAAAATAATTCCCGTCCCAGTAGAAATAGAACCCGGCCATCCAGTTGGTAGGTAGTGTAACCCGGCCATCCAACACTCACGCTCTAAACGATCAATTAATCATCTTTAAAATGTATAATGTAATTTAACATTCATGGGTAGTACAGTCTGGTATTTCATAGTTCTTGTAGGTAATGAAACACTGAACTATGCTTACTTTATTTTTGGCATGGATCTAAGTTCGATTACCAGTGAGGCACAAAAATTTGGATAGTATCGGTTGAACAGATATCATAACATAACTATAAATCTATTTTGGTTACGAGGTAGGGCTTTAAAAAATCAGAAATAATGACTATACATGAGTCGATAGCTATTTCAACACACGGAGCAGTATGTTCACTGTACAGTATAATATACAGCTGTATGCAAGCTTCAGTGAAGCAATCGGTAAATGATTTACCTACGACGGGTTGCCCCGGTTCTATTTCCAGTGGAGAAAGGATTTTTTTTGTCTTTATATCCTCGTTCCAATGTGGTTTAGAAGTTTACCCAATGTCTCTAAAATGAATATATGGAGCCGCCTGGGGGGTATGCAGAAAAAGCGGTGTGCTAACTATATGACATCTGTAAGTGCCAAAGCAGCCGAACTGTACATTCTTATCTCCAGCTCAGGTTCCAAATGGAAGGCTATTTTTACTTTAGACAGTATAGTCTGTATATACCGTAGAACATAAAGTATATTATGTTAGAAGTTGCAATATCCCAATAATAAACGGAAAACTTCGAGTTATCCTAAAATGTTATACAACCTTGCTTACGGGGTATGTAATGCTGGTTGTAGTAACACAAGGAGCTCAAGGAATTCTTGTAATCTGAAACAAAGCATCTCACTGCGTCACGCAATTCTTAATACTATACCATCTCACTAATAGATGTCGCTACGTGCTCTTATCATTTGTCTGCCTGACAGTAATGGATGTCGCTACATGCGCTATCTTTTGCCTGTCTAGCACTAATAGATGTTGCTAGTGCGCTATCATTTGTCTGCCTGGCACTAAAAGATGTCGCTGCCTCCAAGATCATCTATATAACAAAGCCCCTTGTTGGGTGGTTAAACTTATCATTATTAAATAATAATAATAATAATAATAATAATAATAATAATAATAATAATAATAATAATAATAATAATAATAATAATAATAATAATAATGTGCAGCGAGCCGAAGGCTCGGACGAAACTAGTTAAAGAAAAAATGTCAGCTCCACAAAACATTTGACCACTTTTAACATAGACAATTTTAACTGTAAATTGTATCCTGCAAATGATCAGTCATCATTCTATTATTGGCTGTAGTACATTTATTTCCTCTTTATCATGTTATACCAACACACCTTCCATAATGTCTTTTATAAAACAAATCTCTCGCAGTTAGGAGATAGAACAAAATAGATTTGTTAGCGTACACGATCCAAACAAGACCATTACGAGCAGAAGGTCGGTGGCCTCTTCCATCATCATTTGTTGCTAATCTGTGACTGACAACCGTCGTTTTGAGTGAAAGCAACGACACAAACAAATTGACAAAGAACGAAAGTCATTTTCCTTTCACCGTTTTCAGCTTTCAAGTATTGTTCTCTGGCTTTTTTTACTTTCTCCCCTGTTCTTAACAATTACCATCACAGGAGCAAACTTATTACATTTGATAACAGCTTCGACAGAAACAGTTTTAGGACTCAGCTGCAAAACACAAGACTCCAACAACGATTGCTCCCCGTGCAAAACTAGTTCTGCTGACCCAGATACTTCAACACCCGAGTAGTGATTCAGAGGTCTTACTTTAACACATTTGCTGGCAATTAAAATTAAAATGAAGCATTACTGGCAAAAACAGCCTACCGTTTTTTCCTGTATTATTATTATTAAAAAAATGAAAGTAGTTTGTCTCTAATACTTATTATTAGTTGAGGTCAAAGCAATTCTGATACCTTTAAAGGCAAGAACCAAAATCTAATTGGTAACTGTATTCGAATTCCAATCCGTCTACTACAGTGGACGATATTCATCTAAGGCTGTTCTAACACTTCTTCTCATTAAGAAGTTTAAAAACAGCAATAATAATAATAATAATAATAATAATAATAATAATAATAATAATAATAATAATAATAATAATAATAATAATAATAATAATAATAATAAATAGGGCTGTCCCGTACACCTGTGAACTCCCGGCATCATTAATCAACTGACATCTTCGATTTCTGGCTTTTTTGACTCGAGTTCGCTGCTTCTTATATCACTTAACTGTCCTATTATCTCATGACAATAGATCAATCGAAAAATATTTCTCCCAGCAGGTGCCTATTTCTCAAAACTAATAACCGCCTATCCACAAAGAAATTAAATATCGACTAAAAGCAGGGAATTCGTGTTATTATCCATTCAAAATCTTATGTCGTTGCGAATTCTGTCGAGAAAATTGAAGCTTAAAATATATAACACGATAATGATGCATGCCTGTTGTTCTGTACTATTGCGAAACATGGTCACTTATTCTGAGGGAAGAACATAGACTGAAAGTATTTGAGAACAAGATCCTGAGACGAATACTCGAACCCAAGAGGAACGAGAATGGGGAATGGCGGAAACTTCATAACGAGGAACTGCATAATTTATACGGTTTACCATACATTGTTAGGGCCATCAAGTTTAGAAGGCTTAGGTGGGCAGGTCAGAATGGATGAAAAGAGGAATGCTTTCAAAGTTTTAACTGGAAGTTCAATCGGAAAACGTAAATTAGGAAGACCTAGGCGCAGATGGGAGAACAACATTAAGAAATAGGATACAAAATAAAAACTAGATCCAGTTGGCTAAGGACAGAAGTCAGTGGAGAGTTTCTGTAAACGCGGCATTGAACCTCCGGGTTCCATAGGACAGAGTGAGTATGAGTGAGCGAATAACCATCTAAAAATACTAGTGTAAAACTTTTCAACATCAAATATTTTACAATTGAATATACCATAAAACCAATTAGAAACCAGAGGCGTTAGTATGGTATCTAGAAATGATTTCTAATATCATTCTAATATTCCTACTTCACTTGTAAAAAACGTATTACAAGACTAGTAATTTTGAGAAACAGGTCCTCGCAATCAAATTTGGGACCAGATGCACCAAATGCACTGTGACAGCCATGAAGATTTAACTTTTTTATGTGCCATAATCATCTCGTTACATCTCGCATATTCAAGAGAGTTAGCATTTTCAAAACTTTTTATATTGAAAGCTTCTCAAGTGAAAACTAAAGAGGCACAATTGAAAACTTTATATTCTCTGCACGTAAACACACAAATTCAGCTTATTTCACGATTTTAGGATAATAATTCCATTACTTTACAAGAAACAAAATCATCACCTGTTGTTCGTGTCTGACAGCTGCAAAATTGTAATACTGAGTCTGGGCAACTAGTATCTTCAACCTCAAACAATTTAAAAAGGAATTCAAAAGTTCGTGACCAATGATACGAGTTTTTAGTAGAAGTTATGAGTTGAATATTTTCTCCTGAACATACCGATTCATACGCTGTTTTGAGTGCTGGTGTTCTTTCATAAATCTTCTTTAGCCAGTCATTATCTGATGTTAGTAAGGTCATCGCATCTACAGAATGCATTCTTTTGCTACATATTTTAAAGAGAGAGTTCTGGAATTACCAATACTGGGAAAACCTCTGACCTACGAATGTGCTTTTCTCCTTTGATTTATGAAGTCAAACTTACGATTCTACAACATTCAGCTGCTCTCCAAATACAATCTTCTCTTCCTACATATATGAGCCTTCTGCCCAAGGAATAATTTCGATCAAATTTTCTTTCAAATCGCATCTATTGGAATAGGTAAAAGACAATAATGTATCTCTCTGCAAGATGTTTCTCTCAGTAACAACACACTTACCACACAAGACAATTTTCGTGACTGGGCAGAACTCGTCGCACAAAAACAAGATGCACTTTCCGAGACAAAACATGGCTGTCAGGACACTTTTACCAGACGCGACAGGTTCAATTCTCGTCCTGTAAAATATCTATATCATAAAGTACACGGTGAGCATAAAAACAGTCCCTGATTTCAAAATGTCATATAATTAATAATTATAGGAATATTTTGAAGAAATTTTCTTTGAAGCTTAGTTAACTCAAAGCATTTTCATCTCTTTCTTTTCAGAATCGCTAGTTCAGTCTTAGACAGCTAGAGGGCAGTGGTGTCGAAAATTGAGTTTACTACACGGTAAAGAAGCTGGCGCGTGCTAGCAGAACGAGCAGTATTGTGACAGTGTAGAGGGGAAACGTGTGTTACTCTTGATGTGCAACGTGATTCACCGAAGTTGCATGTTTTTCATGTGATGTCAGAGAGTCGAGTGTACGGTTCGTTCTTCTTTGAGAAATAAGCAATCATGGGTGAAAGCTACTTAAGAATGCTACGTGACGGTAAATTCCTCAACTTCCTGTAGCGAGAGGTGACTAGATTCTACAACAAGATGGAGCATTTTCACATTCGTATCAGTCTGTACATAGCTTTCAGAACGACACTTGCCAAGCAAAGAGACAAATGGACCCAATGATCAGTGGCTCCCACGATCACCAGACTTAACCGTATGACTTTTACCTTTAGAGAATTCTGAAGGGCAAGGTCTATGTGGCTCCACTACCCAAACCCTGAATGATAAAGAACGTATCCGTGGAGCTCTCAACCCCATTACACCGGTTACGCTTTACAAGATGTGGTTGGAGCTGGATTGTTTTCTCGATATTTTTCACATAACTGATGGCACGTACATGAAGTGCTTGTAATTCCAATTAACATTACGATAAGCTTTTTGAATTTATGTAAATATTGTAAAAAGTTCGGTAGGATAATACTTGTGGTACTGAAGTTATGTTCTTTGAAAATCAAAGAGTGTTTTTGTGCTCAACCTAGGTTCAAACCCTGCTTGAACGTTAAAAAAAAAAAAAATCTTTAAGTTTTACATTCCACGGTTATGCCGGCTGCGCTAAGGAAACGGTGATGATGAGGAATGAAGAAAGTGCGAGGAAACGAGTGAACCCCGACAAAACCCAAGCACAGGGTGTTTGTCTACCACAAAGTTCACTTGGCGCGAGCTGGGATCGCTCTAGCACTGAGCCTGCTTGAACGTAAACTGAAGAAGTGACTCGGTTTAGACAAACTTTTTTGATTCGAAGTAATTCCTCATCATCTTTGAGGAATTCTCATCATTTGCATAGAGTTTACAGCAATGATCGATAATAATAATAATAATAATAATAATAATAATAATAATAATAATAATAATAATAATAATAATAATAATAATAATAATAATAATAATGTTCCTGGTAATTCAGATGCCGAAATAACTTGCAAGAAATGAACATATTATATATATAAACTAAATATCTAAGGCACAAGCAACCTTGAAAAGAGATAGGTGAAGTATTGTGCAAGATGTAAATAAATAGTTCACTCGCGGGATTTAAGCAAAAGTAAAGATAAGGTGTTTAAGCAAGCAGTTAAAAGGCTTCCACGCAACAGCCCAGAAAAAAAAAACAAAAAAAAAAAAAAAAAAAAAGTGCCAACAGTGGCACACTTCCTTCAGTGTGACAGTGGTCAAAACAAATGAATAACGCATTTTTAATTGTTTCTTAATGAGTTCACGGGTGATAGAGGAAATACAGTTTCACTCCACCTACGCTATAGCTAACATGGATGAATAATGTGTTATATCTTTGCAATCTTCGACATTCCTTGCACGAAACCAACGTATACCATTCGCCTTCCTACTTTCATAAAACACAAGAAATAAAACGATTTTAAACTTCTAATGACTACAGTAATGAATAGCTTTCCTTCGAATAATATACCGTATTTTATGACTATTTTACTGGAGTATGATCAGGTGTTTAAACATCCGTTAGGCGCGTACATGTATGACAGAAATACCGCGTGTGTGAAACTTATCACTAGAACGAAACATTTTAGATGCAAAATTATTTTGATTACGTAGGTGCAAAAAAGAAGTGCAACATTTTAATTGTAAATATTCATAAAAATTGTTGCAAAATTAATTCGCCTCCATCATACACCACAACTTAAAATTCAACGATATATTAAAAAGTCTACCTAAAGCACGTCCAGAACACAATGTTATTAAAGCCACTGGTTCCGAAAACTCTTAGCACAGTAACATTTAACATTTCATTTATCTTTCTTACATTATTGCATTTCTTTCATTATTACATTATTTAATATTTCTTTCATTATTGCACTAATGCATACTGTCAAAAAATATCTGTTACTTTATTTTCAAAACAAGCGTTTTAGGAATGGTAAAAAATAGATAAAAGACTGGGATTTTGGCCAATAATTTTAGAAATGATCGAAAACAAAATGCATCAAACAATTACGATCTTGGCCATGTAGTTTTTGGATCAGTGGCCACAAAAGTTTTGAATAGCCCCTAATTTTTTTTTTTTTTTTTTTTTTTTTTTTTTTTTTTTTTACGGAATAAGTATGTCATACTGAGTTAAGTGATAGTTTGGATTTGGCTACACTACATGTAGTTCTCCAGACACAAAGCCTACAAGAATTTTTTTGATTAAAATATATTGGATCTTTTGAAATGTATGTATAAAAAAGTTTATTTTTTAACCTTCCGTGGTCACACTTATTTTTTGTGATACGGAAGTCACACTGGAGTCCAACCCCGGAAACGCTTTTGTCTTATTTAATGTTTTAAATATCTGTTTTGCTATTTTTTCTATTCTATGATAGACGCAGAGTACCAGCAATAACAACAGGCAGTTGAATTTACATGGATGAGAAAAGTTTCGAAAAGCAACAGGAACAAAATCAGAAGTAATTTCTCTGGAGTCTGTCAGACCCCAGTGTGACCATGGAGGGTTAATTAAAATATCCAATATATCTCAGGCAAAAATTTTCTCGTACGCCTTATACCTGGAGAACTACATATAGTGTAGCCAAACACAAACTATAAGTTAACTCAGTATGATGTTCTTATTCCGAAAAAAAAGGGGGGTCAAAAATTTGTGGCTACTGATCCGAAAACTTATTATTGGCCAAGGTCGCAATCTTTTGATTCTTCTTGTTCTTCTTTGTTTTCCTAAAAATTCTTGTTTTCCTATTGTGTTTAACTTTTGTACATTGGGACGAGAGGCGGCAAAACATTAAATCAGGCCATGCTTGTGCACGAATTTCGCTTTCGTTGATGAGATTTTCAGAAAAGAAAAGAAAATGTCTATAGAAGTTAACCACAAAAGTGACTGAAGGCAAAACCCAAGAAAAGCGAAAAGAAAGATGCATTTCGCGTTGTTCGCATGGGTTGGCGTCCTTTAATTAAGGAAATGCATTTCTACGTAAAGAGTTGAAACTAATAAACACATATGCTTCAATTGTAAAAAATATATTGTGCTGTCCGATTTTATTAAAATATTCTGACAATAGTCACATTTCACATAGAAAATAACGTCTCCCCATCTCATAAAGAAAGTAAACACGTATAAATACATCACACCACAACATACAAAGACATTCCCGCGCAAACATTCCAGTAAAGGGTGATCCAGTAGAGATATGCATAACTCTACCTGATTCTAACAGTATAATTCCAGCTATAATTCAACTAACATTCTAAAAGTATATAAACTTGTGAATATTTGGAGAAGATTTCTCTTGAAAATTGTTATAAATGCAGACTCAGTGCATATTAAAAGTAATTGTTGTCTGAAAAGTAATTGCACTTTGTACAGGAAGCAATAGTTAATTGCTAAATGTTCAGAACACACAGTACGTTTCAGACAGATAATTCGTGCAATATTCTGAGTGTTAACTGCAATAAACAATCGTAAAACTCAACACAAACTGCTTTCGAAAGAAATTATTCCTACGGTACAGAGATATCTTACAAATTGAAACTATGCGCTAGGTTTATATTTTATATATATAAAATATTTTATATATATAATATATTTTATATATATAAAATCGTATTAAAGGATTTCATTCACTGTTGTATCTTCCCTCATACACATGTCTCTACAACGATCGAAAGTGTAGCATAGTCGCTAACGCCCTCGCCTTTGGTGCAACCAGTCCCAGGTTTGTTTCCCGATGGAGACACTCGATCGAAAAAAAAAAATGTAAAAGCTTTTTTCAGGGCAGCTATCCTTAGGCAGGTTTTCTTCATTCACAAGAGGCAAATGCTGGGATGGTATCTCATATAAATGGTCCCAGCCTGCTTCCTTCTTCATTCATTTCTTACTCCTCAAATTTCCCGGTTGTGTGGTAGCCGAGAATTTCATCTTCGGTATGTGACGGGTTAACATGGTCATAGATGCCGAAAGCTCAGAAATGTAATCCTACAGATCATACGTAAAACAAAGAAAGCAATACAACACTTCCTTGAGTATTCGAAATTTAAGCTGTACTATTAGTAAACATGAAGTGCAAAAGTCAAATCGAAAAAAGGACAGGAATGGCAAGAAGAAGCATTTCGAAAGAAAAAAAAATTATATCTTTCAAAAGAAAAATGAGCATGAAAAACTACAAGAAATGAAATTCCTTGTGAAGTACATGATGGAATGAGAATATAAGAAAAAAAAAAACAGGAGAACCACGAGAAAAACTCACGGACACAATGTTGTCTACCACAAACTCACATGGGCGAGGTTCGAAGTAGGGACTGTTCGCATTATTACCGAACATTCTACTACTGAGCCATCGTACTCTCGTGGAACTGAAACGGAAGAAGGAATACGAAACACCGCAAAACGAAGGATCTCCCATCGGGAGTTGTACCTGGAATTACGTGCAACCAAGATGAGCTCGCTCGTCACTCACCAAGCGGAAGGATGGTTAAGGTATTGTTTCAGAACAGAAATGCAATCTGAGAAATGTAATAGAAGACACAGCGAAAGGTGAAAGAGGGAGGGAGAAAGAAAGAGAGAGAGAAAAAACTAAAATTGATGGATGGAATGAAAACTGACAGCTGCTGAGGCAAGACGACGACCATGGTAGATTTTCCCATAAATAGAAGCTTTGCTTTGTTATAATTAAATTTAAACTAATTATTTGTTGAGCAAAACTATATATTTTTTCATTAAAACTCAACACGTGTTACAGTTTCGCCAACTAACTCTTTGGCTTTATCAGCTGTTCTGTATCACATAATGTCTGATGAAGCCAAAGAGTTAGTTGGCGAAACTGTAACACGTGTTGAGTTTTAATGAAAAAAAAATATGGTTTTGCTCAGCAAATAATTAGTTTATATTGACCATGGTAGATGGAAGCTCATCATCTCAAACGATAATAGAACACATTATCGCGTTTATAATTTTATTTCACGTATAATAGTTTTAAATAGGTTACTAATGATAACACATAACTTTGAAGTTGAAATAACTCTTAAATTACTATTTCTATTGCTTCGTTTATTATTTATTTATTTATTTATTCAATTTCCAAACTGTACTCTGTGTAAGTATGTGTTCTAGTAAAGTTGTGTTGGTCCGTTCGCCCGTTAACATGCATCATATCAGAAATTGTTGTACATAACGAGAAACAGATTTCTGAATAGCGCCCAAGAAAAATTCCATCTCCGTCCTTACGTCTCTACCGAAACCGGGAGTGCAAGAAATCCACTAGGACTTCTGGTTTCAATACTAATGTTCATGGAACAAAAGTGGTAAAAGATGGTTTTAAAAAATTGTTTTTTGACACATTCATGGTCCAAAGAAAAAAAATCATCTCCATCTTTATTTCTCTATTGAAACCAGAAGTGATATAAAATACGAGTTTGTTTGAACACTGATTGCCATAATGGTAATAGATAATGAAGTGGCAATAATCCGCTACAACTTCCT